>NC_135611.1:117850000-118530000 GCF_053574225.1 Canis aureus
GGAAGAAGTCCAGTGAGCAAATGAAATTTAAGTCACAGACAGCCTGAAAGAGAGGAACCTGTCACTGAGAACTGGGGGAAGGGGGACCCCAGGAAAAGGGAATAGTCATGCAAAGGATCTGAGGCCAGAAACATGAAGTGGGAGGGAGGGGGTATGGGAGAGGGAGAAGAGCCTGGGCAGACGGAAGAGTATGAAATCCTGCAGGGCCTTCCCGGCTGTGGGAGGGTTTGAAATTTATTCTAAGGGCCATGAGAAGCATTTGGAGGTAGAAGCTTGGCATTACCTTTTAAAAAGATTGCCTTGTATAGATGTGTGTGAACATCTATGGGGTGCCAGACACTGTTCGAAGTGTTTTCTATGTCAACATTCAACTCGTTCAGTCCTCACAGTAGTGTGATGATTTAAGTGCATTAGCCCCATTTTTTTTTCTTTTTTTTTTTTTAATTTATTTATTTATGATAGTCACACAGAGAGAGAGAGAGAGAGAGAGGCAGAGACACAGGCAGAGGGAGGAGCAGGCTCCATGCACCGGGAGCCCGATGTGGGATTCGATCCCAGGTCTCCAGGATCGCGCCCTGGGCCAAAGACAGGCGCTAAACCGCTGCGCCACCCAGGGATCCCGCCATTTTTTTTTTTCAATTAGAAAACAAAACCCCAGAGAAATCGGGATGCACAACGTAAGCCTGAGTTCAGACCCAGTCACCGTGCCCTGCTGCCTTCCTGGAAACCCCTCTGCTCCGTGCAGCAGAGAATCAGGACTAGATACAGTGGTTCTCAACCCTCTGGGCTTCCAAGCACTCAGGGAGCTTTAACAAAATAAAATACCTAAACGCACTGGCATTTTTAGAAGCTCCTCAGGTGGCTCCAGAGTACAGGCTGGGTTGAGAATCATTGGATTGGAGGCTTTCTACGATTCCTCAAAGTGTCATGATTCTATCCTCACGCCACCATTTCTGCTCCAGGCCAGTGGACATGGGGACAGCATGGCATGTCTTTTGATTATGTCCACCTCTTCCTCAGAGTCCAGGCTTCCCACCTCTCCTTGGCCTTGGCTCCCCCACAGAAGCTAGCTTTCCCTGCTGGTCGCTGCTCTCACGCTCAGGCATCTGTCCACCTCTGGTTCCTTTCTTTCCTTAGAACCTCATCAGTCATTCTCTCCCTCCCTCTCCAACTTGCTATACCCCCCAAATTGCCCATGGCACAAATCCTGTTTTCTGCCCACCTTCCTCTTCTGCAGTGAAGTAATGGATTGAGACAGTGAAAGGGAGTATGTGTATCTCATTTTGAGATGGAATCAGGGGTCCCAGAGCTGGGGTCAGGAAGCCATCTTGATGAGAGTTGGCACATGACGCTTTACATCTCCGGGCCTCAGCTTTTCTTGTTGTTACGTAGGGAGAAGACATCTATTGTGCTTATTATCATAAGCCTTCGAGAACCCCTGTGATCTGACCCTGGCTCGCTCTTCCAGCCATCATCACTAAGCCCCAGTCACCTTGGCTTTTCTGTTCTTTATGAAGGTTCGGCTTATTCAATCCTTGCACTGCCTTGAACTCTTTGCTTAGAGCATTCCCTGTCCCCACCCCCCCTCTCCTGCCAATTCTTGGCATGCATGATTCCTTCTTGACATTCTGGTTGCAACTCTAATGTCATTTTCCAGAGGCCTTTCCAAGCTACTCATTCAAAAGTAGCCACCTATTTCCCTTTTCAAGGTCATTCTCTACCCCTGGCTCTGTCTTAGTGTCTTCACTGCTCTCAGCACTGCCTCAAAGTGTCCGCGTATTGGTCTTCCTATCCACATCCCCACTGGAATGTGAGCTGCACGAGAGCAAGGATCTGGTCCTTGTCCACTGCTGTGTTTTTAGCACCCGGAGCTGGGCCCAACACATAGTAGACTACAGCACACGTGTATTGACTTTTTATTTAAAACATCTAGATTTGAGAGCAGTGTATTTACTTTCCTAACACTGTCTCCTTGAGGCTGATCATAGTTCGGGATCTGGGGAGAGGGAGCCTGAGATTTTACTGGAGCTGTGGACAGCCCCTCCTTGGGTAAGCTGCTGGTGGACAGCCAGCCATGCTCACCCCTCTCCCCCCGCACTGGACCTTCCCAGACACTGAAAACTTTGCCAAGTGGGTTACTGGACTACCACTATTGAGGACTTAGAGATCTTTAGCCCAATTTCCTGGGTGGATGTGCAATTTGTAGATGAGAGATGTCTTCATTTCCTGTGACTAGAGAAAAAAAAATGAAAAGAAAAAAAAATGGGGCCAAAGTATTTAACCACAGAAGGTAGAGAAAGCTGAAAAAAAAAAAAGAGAACTGACAGAAACCTGGAGCTAAGGGACAGAGAAGTCCAATGGAGTGTTTGGAATCTGGGCTGCGTGTTCTCCTTTGGGCTCTCTCCCTAGGCCACCCACCCCTGCCTTCTTGGACCACAGTGACCACCACACAAGAGGACAGCTCTGTCTGTGTGGTCAGATGAGGATTTCTGAGGAAGGGGGCACAAACAGCATCTTTTCCAGAAAGAGGAAGTGAAATAGTCAATGCAGGTTCCCCTTTCCTGTTGGTCAGGCCCCCAAGTCAGGTCAAGTTGGCTCCCTCCACTCCTGTTTCCTGGTATGGCTCTAGGCTGCTGTCTGTGTTATTCATTAACCACGTACTAATATTTCTGTTTACCCATCTGTCATTCTACAGGGGATTCAGAGAAGTCTCACAATCTAACCAGCTACCCGGATCCTCTTGGATCAGGCCCAGCGAGCCACCTTTAGCCAGTGTTTATTATGTCAAAAGCCCTGTGCCAGAGCCTTGTACTATATGTAGCCAGGGAGAGATAAAGTTTTCTCAAATAGGATGCGACCTGTCTGCCAGTTGAGCAAATGTGCTGGGAGGTGCATCCAGTGATGTGCTTGAGCTGGCTTGCAAGAACTGATCATTAACATCTCTTGCCAGGCCCACGTTCAGTGTCTTCATACTGGTAGAAGTTGGCCTGGGGGGCGGGGGGGAGGCGGGGGGGGGGGTGTATACTGCAGAAATTGGCAAGTTCTACAAATCAGGGCTTCATTACCCCCTACCCTGCTGTTACTCACTCCACCCCCCAACCAATCCCAAAAACTAGTTGTTAGACACTTTCTACCACATTATAGGGTCATCTGTTTATCAAGTGGACGCATGATGACTTACAAGGGCCTCCTCCTGGGTAGTTGGCCCTAGGATAGCCAATTCTAATGAGAAAAGAAACAGCCGTCACATTCAGGGAGCTACCAGTCTGGTGAAAACCCTGCATGCTTGCAGTGGTATGTTATGGCTCTTAGCTCTTGTCATGCACATTATCTCCTTGATCCTAACAACCATCTCCCTTTGGCGGTGGGGACAGATACTGGAGTGATTGACTTAAAATGGAAATCAGACCATTCTGCTCTCTTACTTAAAACCCTTGAATGGGGGATCCCTGGGTGGCGCAGCGGTTTAGCGCCTGCCTTTGGCCCAGGGCGCGATCCTGGAGACACGGGATCGAATCCCACGTCGGGCTCCCGGTGCATGGAGCCTGCTTCTCCCTCTGCCTATGTCTCTGCCTCTCTCTCTCTCACTGTGTGCTTATCATAAATAAATAAAAATTAAAAAAAAAAACCTTGAATGGCTTACAAAGCTCTTAGAATAAATTCAGACTTCTAGTTATGGCCTAAAGGTTTGCATGGTCTAGTTCCTCCTGACCTCTTTGACCTCACCTTCTCTGGCTCTCCCTCAGGTCACTGTATCCTAGCCCAGTGGTTCTTAAAGTGTAGTCATGACTACCAGCATCAGTATCACTTAGGATTGTTGGGACTGCAGACTCTTGGGCCCCATCCCAGACCTACTCATTCTGAAACTGTGGGGAGGGAAGATAGTAATCTGTGCTTCAGCAAACTCTCCACATGATTCCAGTACATGCGCACATTTGCAGACCACTGCTCTAGCTCCACACTGGCCTTATCTCAGCCTTTGGGAAACTAAAGTTTTCTCCCTCCTCCCTGTCTTTGCATCAGCAGTTCCTGTTTCTAGAATGCTCTTCCCATGGGCCTTTGGCAACTCTTTCTCATCATTCAGGTCTCCACTGAACATCCCTGACTCAGGAGAATCTTCTAAAATCCCTTAACCTCTAATTATACTTTCTCCCATGTCGCTATTTTAGTCTACTTGTAAAACCATTTGTCACATTCTGAAATTACCTTACTTGATTACTTATTTATTAATAATTTTTTCCTACTGGAACAGATGCCCCAGAAGGGCAGATACCTTGTCTCTTATTTTTTTAAGGTCTTTTTTTTTTTTAAAGATTTTATTTATTTATTTGACAGAAAGAGAAAGAGAGAGAGAGAGAGAGATCACAAGCAGAGGGAGTGGCAGGCAGAGGGAGAGGGAGAAGCAGGCTTCCTGCTGAGCAGGAAGTCCTGATGCAGGGATGCAGGGATGCAGGGCTCAATCCCAGGACCCCGGGGTCAGAATTATTAATTTCCCAGGGAAGAAATGGGCTATATATCAAGTGACTTGATACAGATCAGGTGCTTGTTAGTAAGTGGCAAAAGCTTCACCCTGAAAAGCTCAGACTAGGTGGGGAGATTTTCTTTCACGGTTGTGATTAATAAGAGCAGCCCTGTTCCTGAAACTCTGGGAATTTCTGAGTTGGAAGGGGTTCTTATCAGATATGTGAGTTTCCTCAATGTCCCAGGCTAGGTGTTTTCTACCTTCCACTTCAATTCCTGGAACTGGGGAGTGACTACCTTAGTGAGATATCTCAGTTCCATTTAAACAGCCCTGACTGTTGGAGATGCAGCTCCCTTGCTTCTGCCCATGGTCCTTTCTTTTCCCTTTTGGAGCTACATGGAATGCACCTTCCGTGTGATGGACCTCATCTTGGTTCAGCCACATATCCAACATTCTCTTACTTGCTTCTCATGAATCAATGAAAAAAGCATATACTTGGGAGAAAGGCAGACTTGGATTCATACTTCCTCTCACTTGTTGACCTTGGAAAGCTCCCTTAATCATCTCAGGCTATTTCTCTGGAACAGTGTCTGGCTTTTATTACATATCACTGTCACCAATCATCATCATCATTATATGGTTTTCAATCTCCAAACATTTGGGTAATTCTTCTGGACTTGATTCCTTGAGTTAATGGTTTGTTTTTTTTGTTTTGTTTTTTTTTAAAGATTTTATTTGTGGAATGCCTGAGTGGCTCAGCGGTTAAGCACATCTGCCTTTGGCTCAGAGTGTGATCCTGGAGTACCGGGATCAAGTCCTGCATTGGGCTTCCGGCTTGGAGCCTGCTTCTTCCTCCTCCTGTGTCTCTGCCTCTCTCTCTCTCTCTCTCTCTCTCTCTCTCTCCCTCTCTCTCTCTCTCTCTCTCTATGTCTTTCATGAATAAATAAATCTTTAAAAAAATCTTTTTTCAAAAAAAGATTATATTTGTAAGTTATGTCTACACCCAATGTGGGGCTCCAAACTTAAAACTCCAAGATCAAGAATCGCATGTTCTACCAACTGAACTGGCCAGTCACCTCTGAGTTAATGTATTTTTTTTTTAAAGATTTTATTTATTTATTCATGAGAGGCACAGAGAGAGAGAGAGGCAGAGACACAGGTAGAGGGAAAAGCAAGCTTCATGCAGGGAGCTCCAGGCGGACCTCAATCCTGGGACTCCAGGATCACACCCTGGGCCGAAGGCAGGTGTTAAACCGCTGAGCCACCCAGAGATCCCTGAGTTAATATCTTTTTTTTTAATTTAAAGGTTTTGTTTATTTATTCTTGAGAGAGAGAGAGAGAGTCAGAGACACAGGCAGAGGGAGAAGCAGCCTCCATGCTGGGAGCCTGACGTGGGACTCGATCCCTGGTCTCCAGGATCACGCCCTGGACCAAAGGCAGGCGCTAAACTGCTGAGCCACCCGGGCTGCCCAGTTAATGTCTTTTTAAAGGTGTACTGCCGGGGATCCCTGGGTGGCGCAGCGGTTTGGCGCCTGCCTTTGGCCCAGGACGCGATCCTGGAGATCCGGGATCGAATCCCACGTCGGGCTCCTGGTGCATGGAGCCTGCTTCTCCCTCTGCCTATGTCTCTGCCTCTCTCTCTCTCTGTGACTATCATAAATAAATAAAAATTAAAAAAAAAATAAAGGTGTACTGCCAATGGGGGGTCTGAGTGGCTTAGTTAGTTGAGTGCCTGACTCTTGGTGTCAGCTCAGGTTGTGATCTCATGGGTTGTGGGATCAAGCCCCTAGTCAGGCTCCTTGTTCAGCAGAGAGTCTGCTTAAAAAATTGTCTCCTTCTATTCATCTGCAAGCACTTTTTCTCTCTCTCAAAGTAAATAAATAAATCTTTAAAAAAAATGTGTTACTCAGATGCTGAACATGCTACTGATTAAGACCTCAGTGACGTGGGATTATCCTCAACTTACTTAGACTCTATTTCTTTCAATGGCACCCAAAATCAAATAAGCTTTTTTGGAAGGTGCAATACATCCCAGATGTACAGTCAGCAGAAAATCCCAGATTCTTTTCTCACATGTTACTGTCAAACCATCCTATACAGTTGGCTATCTAATATATGATTTTCATCACTTTAAATTTCCACATACTATATTTCTTTTAGGTTGGGGTGTAGCTGTGTTTCACTTGGGTCGATATCTTAGAGCTAAGTGTTACTGTAAAAATGTTCAGCAATTTTACACATCCAGTCTGACTGGAACTTAATAACTGTGGGAGGTATATGTCATCCTCATGATTATGGTTTGGAAATGGAGGCTGGAGATGGGGACTTGCTCAAGGCCATCCAGCTAGTAAGCAGAACTAACAGTGAAGTCAGGACTCTTACACCAGTCCAGTGGTGTTTGAGGAAGGGAAACTGAGAAAATGACCTCTCAGTTGGGTGGGAATAATTAGGAAAGTCTTTCTGGAGAAAGTGAATATTGAGTGTGATTTTATAAAAGTGGAAAAAGTAAGTAATCAAGATGAGGGTGTGTGGGGTTGCAGTAGGAGGGACTTAGAAGCAGGAAGGGCCTCTCTGAAGAATGCTCCCTTGGACAGACTGGGCCCCCGAGCTAGATCAGCAATTCCTTTCCTGAGCTGCCTTGCATAATCACCAGGGAGATTATATTATATTATATTATATTATATTATATTATATTATATTATTTATTCATAAGAGACAGAGAGAGAGTGAGAGGCAGAGACACAGGCAGAGGGAGAAGCAGGCTCCCTGTGGGGAGCCTGATGTGGGACTTGATCAAAAGACCCCAGGATCACCACTTGAGCCAAAGGCAGACGCTCAACCACTGAACCACCCAGGCGCCCCACCAGCGAGCTTTTAAAAGCTCATCTGCTGTCCCACCCCCAGAGAGTCAGTAGATTTGAGGGGGTCATGTGATCTATTTTTGTACCTTGCAATTCTGCTGTATTGCCTCAATAGCAGACCACTAGTCTGGGGCTAGGGTCAGTTAACGAGAGAGAGAGAGAGACGAGACAGAGAGAGAGAGAGAGAGAGAGAGAGAACAAGAGCTAGGGGTCCTTATTGTGGAGAAATGAGTTAGGAAGGTAGGATTGGGCAGGGAGACAGGATACGAAGTAGGCAATGGAATGATAGGATAGGAGTTCCTGGGACGAAAACTTTTGACAATAGGGAAGCTCTGCAGGTTTCTAAGGGGGAGCTTCATGTGTTTGAGACTCCTGAGATACACTTGATACGGTTAAGTCAGGATTCACCCCACATCTTCTTTCTAAGTCCCGTCTCTGTCCATCCCTGGAAACAAGATCCCACCAGCCCCCTCCCTAACTCCACTCATTACATCCTGACCTTAAAATACTTTGTGGTTTCACATGCATAACCCTCCCTCTGTGCTGCTGAGTCGGCTTCTTCATTTCATGTTTGCCCTCCCTGGGCTTGTAGAAAAGCACAAAAATTGTGGACACTCGCTTCAGGGTTTTACCATTTTTATTTTCAATCTGCCAGACCGGGTTGTCTGCTCTTGTCCTATAGTCAGTGTTGACTTCTGACTGACAGGCACCAGGCTGTGTCCTAGCCCGTGTGGGGTGCCATGGAGGGAGGAGACAAGACCCAGACCTCTGGCAGGTTTAATACGGGGAGACAAAATACACACTTGAAGATGACTGGAGCATACTTACAAAGCAGCAGGTCAGAGCGATACAGTGCAGACCTAGATGGTTAGAGTTCAAAGTCCCTGGTCCTCCCTCTTAGTTCCCTTGACTCATAATCTTCCTGAGTCTTCTTTGACCTCATTTGGTATTCCCTTGTATTCCCTTCCATCTCTTCCCATGGTCTTCTTTCCAGTATCAACAGCTGGCCCAGGGTCTAGATGTTGTTTCAAAGCCTGTAGCAAGATGGCTTTAGGACTCGGCTTTAGCCTGATCGTCCCCAGCTACCACTGTGTCACAAGGACTGATTTTGTATTAGCTACATTGCTCCTGAAACCGTGGTCTGAGGGTGCTTCTATGCCAAACCATTTCTTCCTTTGTCATGGAGCTGTGCTCCTTTGGGAAGAAAACTTCAGTCAGGAAGGGATACCAAGCTGCTGAGAGAGATTTCTACAGCTCCCGTAGTGGATCCATCTGAGGATTTCTGACTCTGGGACAGGAACCTCACGTTCCCCCTGTCCCAGCCTGCTCAATGCCTGTGTCACCCAGAGTGCCTCCAAAGGTCCTGGACACCCCTATTCTGTGGTAAAGTCAGAACTCGGAGCTCCCTCTGCTTGACTCACACCCCTGTCCCCGCTCGTCCCCTCTGTTGTCTCTTTGCCTCTGCGCCCCAGCAGGGAGGCGCTCTGATGCCTCAGGATCTGCAGCCCCCTTCCAAAGGCTCTACGCACAGCTGCCGAAGAGAAATAGAAAAGCAGGGGGTCCAGACTGGCATTGAGGGAACTGAATACCACGGCTTCAGCCCTCCACAGGGGGCTCTTCTTCGTGAAAAAGCCCACCAAGTGGGATACATTGTAAGGCCCGAAGCACACCAGGAAATTAAGGAGCGTCACGACAGCCAGCCCTACAGCTCTGCGCCGCCTCTGAGCCCCCACGTGGGGCTGGGTGAGCATGATCCACACAAAGCGCCAGTAGCAGAAGATGGTGATCACCATGGGGACAAAGAACAGGAAGAGGCACAGCTCCAGCCTCACAGGAAGCACCACATCCAGCTGAGCTTGGGTGAAGTTCTCATAGCAGGTGATGCCATTCTCACTTGTGACATCATTATGGGTTGAGTTCCAGTACTGGCCGATGATCACGATGGTGCAGTGACCGAAGGACATGACCCAGGCGATCACGGCCGCAATCACTCCGTACACCGGCTTGCGGGACAGCTTGTACTGCACGGGGAAGGCCACTCCCAGGTAGCGCTCGATGCTGATGCCCGCCAGGAGCCACGTGCTGCAGTAGATGCTGCTGTAGAAGCCGAACCCCGTGAGGGCGCAGAGTAACTCGGGCAGGTACCAGTGGAAGTCGTACGCGGCCTCGACCATCTTGAAGGGCAGCAGCAGCAGCAGCAGGAGGTCCGCCAGCGTCAGGCTGAGCAGCAGGATGTGCACGGGGGCCGGGTGGGGCTGGCGGACCCGTCCTATGAAGGCCCGCAGGGCCAGGAGGTTGGCGGGGAGGCCAGTGAGGAAGATGACGATGTAGGCCGTGAGGATGAGGGGGCTGCGCCAGTTTGTCATGATGGCTCTGGAAGAGGTTGACAAAGGGCAGGGTCAGGAGGTGCCCCTGGCAGCCTGCGGACCCCCCTCCGCTTCAGGACGTGGACATCCCCCGTGCTGCTGTCCCCTCCCCGGCCAGAGCCCTGTGCCGCCTCCGCAGCTTGCTCGCACACCTGCCAGAACTGCCCAGAGCAATTATTGACTTTGCCTGGGGCGGGATAGTAAGCGGGAGTTATTACGTTTGCCATCATGTGTCTCCGGGGGGGACCAACCCATGGCTTTCTCCTTCTCTCCCCACAGATACAGGAAGTTGCCGTTATCAGCTTCCAACTTTCCTTGAGTTCTTTACCCGGTCGGAGATCCGTGGGGAGAAAGGGCGAGCCTCTCCCGAGGAGAGGGCTGTGAGCGCTCAGGGGCTCGAGGCTGGGAAAGCCCAGGCCATGGGACCCAGGGCCAGCTCCTCACAGGACCCCGCCACACGCCCAGGGAACGGAGGCCTGGCCCCCCAACCCATCTCCCTACCTCGTCCTCCTGTCCTTTTGCAGAACACAGATTCTCCTCCACCTTTTCCTCCCCTGACCAATACCCAACTCTGGGACTATTACTGAAAAGAGGAAGCTAATGAAGTGTAGGGAGGGGCATTGGGGAGGAAGGGTGAGCCTGTGCTATCTTTTGGGGCTTGTCCTCTAAAAGACTTTAGAGCAGATTCAAGAAAACCCACAGGCAGCAACTGGCTCCAGAGCCCGGTGTTTTGAGTATAAACAGAAGAACTGTAAACGGGGTCATTCAGTTTCCACTTGGCTTGTGACCCCTGCTGCCCTAACACAGCCCACCCCCTCCGTCCTCTCTCCGGGCTTGAGGTCCCCCATCTCTTTCCTGGATCCCAGCTACACTGGCTGCAGGTATGAGCCTCACATCCAGTTTCTCACAGACTTCGGGCAGCCCCGCCGGCACCTCCCCCTCCAGTCCAGATCCCAGCATCACTTCCCAGAGCACAAGCACAGAGCCAGCTGCCTTGCCTTGTCTGCAGTCCAGAGAGATGGCTTCTTGGGATTAGTCCTGAAGGAAAGTCGGAAAGCTTCTGGGGAAGAGGAACGGGCCTTTAGCCACTGCTACTGCCCATTTCACACAGGAAAGAATTGTAAGGAACCTGCTGGTAGAAAGCTTTTATACTAGCACAGGTCATGTGACCAGAGAGAGGAAGGTCAGTAATTGAACACTGTCTCCTCTCAAACCTGAAGGATGATGGGGCGCCCGCCGGCATCTTCCTTCTCCCCCCAGAGATCCTCACTCGACTTCCAAACCAGATTCTCCGTCCCTAGGTCCTGGATTATTTTTTCATTCCCAAGCATTTTTCCCATTTCTCAAGTTAGATGATCTCATCTTCTCTTTTCTAGGCAATTTCTTTTGTGATTCTTCTCATTTTCAGGAAAGAAGTTTCCTGTTTCCTTTGATTCTTCAATTTTTTTCTTTATATGGGGTCTCCTGCCTTCTGCCCCCAACAGGTCTCTTTTGCCCTCTTGATTGGGACAGTTTGGTTTCACCCAGCCCGAGTCTTGTTCTGGTGGAAATAGCATGGGATTTAGAGTCATGCAGATGTGGGCTCAGACTCAGGTCCCTTCACTGTAACCTTGGGGCAGATGAATATTCTGAATTTTAGCTTCCTTTTTGGGTTAAGTGAGGATGGGAATACTTACATCCCAGGATTTGGGTGAGGTGTGGATGAGACAGCATGTATGGAGCATCTGGGCCAGCGGTGAGCACTTGGTGGGTGCCCATGAGTGGAAGTCTGCTGGAGCTTTGGTGAGAGCGAGCCACTTGGTAAAACAGCCAGAGGCTGAGGGCACCTACATGCCGTCTGACTTGGGGGACTATCAGGGATTCAGGAGGCCCCGCGTACCTGTGTGGCTCTTTATAGGGGAGTTGTGCTCAGGCTCCTGTGTCTTTCCCCCATAGATCCCCTCTCCCTGTGGGCTGGGTCTCACCTCTGAGCCACCCTTGTTCCTCCCTCATTTTCCCCCCTGCTCTGTGGAGCTCCAGATTAGAAGCTCCTCAATTCCTGTCCAAATACACACATCTGAAGAAACAGAGTCGGAACACGGTTTCCTCTCAACCTAGGGAATGGGTCTGTGTTTACCATCAGTGGCCTGACCCCTGCTTCCAGAATTCTTCCCCCGGGACTTCTACTCATCCCGTGTTGTTTGTTCATTCAGGCAGGCATTTCATTAGTCAGTTTGGTTTTGTAGTCTAGAACTCCAGGGTCCAGGGATCCTAAATAGTAGCTTTTCTTTCTCTTCAGCTCTACCCTCCACTAGAAGCAAGGAGTTCGATCTTGGCATTTGTCTCCTTCTCCCAGTACACACATGCACTTCCCAGATAAACAGGGGAGCTAAGGAAGAGACCATTCTCTGTTGCTTGCTACCAGATATATTTGTGTCATTTTGCTTTTATGATTTTCTATAACGTTCATGAGGATCTGGGTTTAATGACAAAGCAGAAAGTTCTGGCACGTAAGTGTTGAGGAGTAGGAGTAGTAGGAGTAGGAGTAGGAGTAGGAGTAGGAGTAGGAGTAGTCTGCCTTATCTCTGCTTGTCCTTCCTGTGCCCCGTGCCTTCCTCCTGTCTTTGTGGTGTGTCACCTAAGTTGAAGGGGCACCACTGAGCCCCCTCCTCCACATTCGGGGTAGTTATGAAGGTAACATAATAAAGGAAACTTTGAACTCATGACTCACAACATCCACCTATGTCACAGGAAAAGGAAATGCAACATCTCAAGCTAAATTCAAGGGCCGAGCTTACACAAAGGCAATGTCTTTCACAATCTCTTCCAAGTTGTTTTCTTTCATCATCATTACAACCCAGCTTTAGAATAGGAAGTTGGGCCCATTATCTTAAAATTATGTATAATCACTTTCTCTACTTCCTTATCCCTCAGTCACCACTCCCGTCTCCTATCCACTCTAATCTGGGTTATATCCCTTTTTTTTTCCCCATAGGACCAGCTTATCCTAAGATTAGCAGTGACTGCTATGCTACTAAATTTAGTAGACATTTTATTCCCCTTTTATTAGCCTTCAACACAGTTTCCATAGCCTCTTGAAACATTCTCTTTCCATGAATTCTCATATATTATGCTCTTCTGGTTTCCCAGCCTTTCCCCGGTCGCCTCTTTGTTTCCTTCACTAGCCCACCTTTCCCTAATCATCCTTTAAGTGTTCGAGTGCCTTAAGACTTGATTCCAGATTCTCTCTTATCCTGGTCCTATGCTCTCTCTAATCTGTTGTATGTATTTCTGCATTGTCAATTACCATCTCATAAAACCCAATTTTGAATCTCTATCCTGGGCTCTTGTGAGCTTTAACATCTACATGTCCAAATTCCTGGTAAATATTGTCATTCAGATGGCTCCCATGCACCTCAAATCTAGTGTGTCCAAAACTGACTATAGACCTCTACCAGATTAGGTTTTCTTCCAGAATTCTCCATATTGGGACATAGGAGCTCTTCCCATTCCATCCCCCAAGCCATAATCTTGGAGTCAGTCCAAGATTGGAGCTGTCTTCTTTTCTATCCCCTCAGTACATTCCCACATGCTTCTCAGAGCCCATTGAAAGCTTCCATCTCTCCCCTTCTCCATCATCCCATCCCAATATAAGCCACAGTCTGTTACCTGGAGGTTGGCAGAGGCTGTGACAGGCTCCTTCCCAGCCACTCACGCCCCAATAGTCAATTCTCCATTCTGTAGTTAGTGGGATCTAAAATGTCAAGCCAGTTATATCATATCACCCTCTTATTTAATACCCTTTCTGAGGGGCACCTGGGTGGCTCAGTGGTTGAGCATATGCCTTTGGCTCAGGGTGTGATCCTGGGGTCCTGGGATGGAGTCCTACATCAGGCTCCCTGCATAGAGCCTACTTCTCCCTCTGCCTGTGTCTCTGCCTCTCTCTATCTCGAATGAATGAATGAATGAATGAATGAATGAATGAATCTTAAAAAACAAAACAAAACAAAACTCTTTCTGAGGTTTCTTATTGCCTTGAAGATAAACATCAAAATCCTTAACAAGGCCTATAAGGCCTGCCTGGCATGACTCTTGCCAACTTCCAGCCTCAACTTCTATCTCTCTTCTCTCTCCTTGCTCTTTAAGCAAGACCATGTCTCACTTACATGAATGTGCCACCTTTCCTTTGCCAGGGGCTCTTGACCAAGCCTCTACCTGCAGTGCTCTTTATTTCTCATTACCCACTCTACCTCCCTGGTCAGTCTCTAGCCTTCTTTCAGATATCTACTTCTTCCTTAAGAAAGCCCTCCCTGACATCCTAGGTTCAATTAGATCTCTTATTGCAGGTTCTCAGAGCATTGTTGCTAAATAATATTCTGTTTCATGGATATTTTTTATTTTATTTATCCATTCACCTGTTGCTAGATGTTTGGTTTTTTTGTTTTTCAGTTTTTGGCTAGTATGAACAAAGCTGCTGTATGTACCTTGTTGTTTAGGTCTCTGTGCAGATATGGGTTTTCAGTTCTCTTGAGCAAATACCTAGAAATATATTGGCTGGGCTGTATGGTCAACTTTTTGTTTAACTTTTTAAGAAACTGCCAGTTTTCTAAGGTGGCTGTACCATCTTTATTCCCACCAGCAATGTATGAGCATTTCAGTTGCTCCACGGCGTTGCCAACCCTTGGTATTTTTTAGTCTTAAGTTTTAAGCATTCTAATTATGTGGCATGGTGTCTCATTGTGGTTTTAATTAGCATTTAGCTGATGACTGTTGATTGAGCATATTTTCAAATACTTATTGGCCATCTGTGTCTTCTTTTGTAAAGTGTCTGTTTAAGTCTTCTGCCCATTTTTTAAAAATTAGATTATTTTCATATTACTGAGATCTGAGAGTTCATTATTATGTTCTGGGTACTGCTCATCTGTTAGATGTAGTCTCACTACATGACTTATGTTTCCACTTTCTTAATTCTTCTCTTGAAGACCAAAAAATATATTAGAATTTTGATAAAATCTAGCTCATTTAGTTTGCCTTTATGTTTTGTATTTTTATGTCCTAAGAAATGTTTACCTACCTACCCAGTTCCAAACTTTCTTTTCCCTGTTGAGTTACCTTGGTACCTCAACTGCAAATGAATTGATTGTATCTAAGTGAGTCTGTTTCTTAAGTCTCTGTTATGGTCTGGTGATCCTTACGTCTTTCCTTTCCCCATTCTACACAGTCTCGATGACTGTAGTTTTATAATAAGTCTTGAAATTGGGAAGTGTAAGTTCTGTAGCGTTGTTCTTTTCTAAGATTGCTCTGGCTCTTCCAGGTCATTTGCATTTCCAAAGAACCTTTTTTTTTTTTTTTTTTTTTTTTGCAGAGAAGCCTGCTGGAATTTTGACTGGGATTGTGTTGAATCCATAGATAATTTGGAACTGTTGAAACTGGGATCACATCGAGCCTTCCCATCTGACATAGCTCTATTATTTAAGTGTTTAATTTCTCCCAACAGCGCTTTTTAGTGTTAAGCAAAGAGCTTTTACACATCTTTTCTTACATTGATTCCTAAGTATTTTTGGTGGTCTTGCAGGTTTGGTTTTTTTTTTAATTTTGTTTTCTAATTATTTGTTACTTTCATAGCGTCTTCTACGATTCCTTCAAAGCACTATCTCAGTGTGTTATAATCCATTTATTGTATGAAGATTTGCTTAATGTCCATCTCCCTTACAGACTCCCCACAAAGGCAGGGTAAATGGCTGTTTTGCTCACCATTGTATCCCCAGGGTCTGGCAGAGAGCCTGGCACATATTAGACACTTGATAATTGTTTCCTGGATGACATGTGGATAGATAAGTGGAAGATTGGAATGAAGAGAAATCGATTTTTAAAAGCTTGGAGATACTTGTTTCCAGCTGTCTCATTTTATCTTCTTCTGGGACTGTCATAAGAAATACCAGCCAGGAATCACTTGAGAGCTCTTTCATAGATAAAGGCACTCCTGCTACTTTTGCGGGAAACTGCCAGGATCTTTCCTCATCGCCGGTATTGATAAATCAGGCTAATATACCTTTCTGACCTAGTTTCTGCTTGGCAAAGATGAGGGTGATGTGGATATAAAGTATTCAAAAATGATGGGAAATACAGGATTTCACCAGTAGTGGCACTAATGGTAAATAAAGAGCTGTCGTTTCATTCATTCATTCAACCAATGTGTCTGTTCCCTAGAATGTGCCAAACACCAGGGTATCAGGGTCCCAAAGATAAACACGGTCTCGCACTCATGGAGGGTGGTTACATGTTAGTGGAGAGAGAGGGAAGAGAGTGAGCAAATATGCACATGGGAGTTGTTACGCAGAGAAAGACATTGAAGGAAATAAAACAGGGCAATGTGGAGAGTGGTTACAGCATGGCAGGGACTTCTTTGGCCAGAGGAATCAGAGAAGCCATCAATGTGATTACTGTTAGCTGACACCTGAGAGGTTGAGCTGAATTGTGGGGCTGGCTACTATGAAGTTCCCTCGGAGGAAGGGTCCAGACTAAGAGACTGGCATGACTGGAGCATGGTAAGCCAGGGCTGTGACAGTGGAAGACCAGATGGTTTTTAGTAGGGACTTGGGATTCCATCCATAAGCAGTGGGAAGCCGCTTCCAGGCCATAAGAGGAGAGTGATGTGGTGAGATTTATGATATGAGAGGACCGGACAGTGCTGTGTAGGGAGAGGTCTCCAGAAGGATGAAGTTGGAAGCAGAGAGAGAATAGAAATGCACTGGGGCCATCCAGGGGAGGGCTGAGGATGGCATGGATTCAGGAGGAGTACAGGATGCCAGAGAGACAGGGAGTGAGAGAGATGGTTGTAGACCAATACATCTGGGTAGACTTTGAGATTTTATTTTTCTCCTGTGCCAGCACAGTTCACCCTCCTTCCATCTATGTGTTACCATTTTGAGCACCTGCAGTGGCTTGTGAAGGTGTGGAGGTGACAGTTGATGCCCACCCCTTGCATGTCCTCTTTTAGTTGCCACATGCCCAGCCTTGCCCACAGTTCCAGTCGACAGCGGTGTTCTCCAGTTCTGCAGCCTTGCCACCTCCATCCTCAGTACTGTTGCACCACTGAAGAGGAGAAACAAGGAGGGGCATATCAGGACTAGCATCTTGGGAGTGTTCTTCAGGCCTGTCCCTGTTGGGCTCCTTGGTGGGCATCATGGGTTTTGCCGCCCACCGCTGGTAACCATGCCCCAACCTCCCTCTGCAGAGATCTCCCTTCACTCTGTCCACCTGCTTGCCGTTCATCAGACTCTGCTTCTGGCCAACAATACCAGCTGTGGTGGCTGCATAATGATCCCCCCAAAAGATATCCACATCCTAATCCCTGGAACCTGTGAATGTTGCTTTATGTGGCAAAAAGGACTTTGCAGGTGTGATGGAGAATCTTACAACAGGGAGGTTATCCTGGATAATCTGTGTGGGCCTTAAAGATGATCACAGATATTCTTATCAGAAGGAGGCAGAAGGAGATGTCCAGCAGACAGAAGAGGGGAAGACAATCTGATCACCAAGGTGGAGACTGGAATGATGTGGCCAACAAGCCAAGGAATGCCAGTAGCTACCAGGAGCTGGAAGAGGCAAAAATGGGTTTTCCCCAGACTGATGATACTGGTTTAGGACTTCTGGCCTCCAGAACTGTGAGAGACTCGATTCGTGTTGTGTTAAGCCAACAAGTTAGTGACAATTTGTTATAGTGGACATAGGAAACGGGTATACCAGCCAACATTTACTGCTCATTCTAGGACACTATGTATCAGGGACTATGCTAAGAGCTTTACAAAGATGAACTCATATAATCCTGAAAACATTCTGTGAAACAGACTCCTAAACACAGAGAACAAACTGGTGGTTGCCAGAGGGGAGAGGATGTGTGGGGGTGGGCAAAATAGGTGAAGGGGATTAAGAGGTAGGAGCATTCAGTTATAAAGTAAATAAGTTACAGGGATGAAAAGTACAGCATTGGGAATATAGCTAATAAAAAACATTCTGTGAGTTTGGCACACTCATCCCCATTCTGTAGATGATAAAACTGAGATATTGGAGGGGTTAAGTAATTTGCCTAAAGTCAGCTGGTATATGGAAGAGCTGAACTCTGAATTTGGGAGCCAGCTTTCTGGTTTAGGAATCCATGGTCTTCACCACTGGACTCTGCTCCCTTCCCCCGCCCCCGTCTAGATTAGAACTGTCTCTCCCAGCAGCCCCTGGAAGTCCTGTAGATCGCACACAGGAGGTTACAAGGGCACAGGCAAGGAGGCAAGGGTGTAAGATCGTGTCATCTGCTTCCCATAACGACTCTCTGAATGATTGCCAGCCTTCCTGCTGTTGTCCTTCACTCTTTCCCTGAACCCAAGAGGGAATAACCTTCCATCCCAGTTTCCTAGGAGCCCGGCATGTGTTCTAGTTCATGCTCTAACCCCAGATCCTGGATGCTGTCATCTTTTTTTTTTTTTAAGATTTTATTTATTTGAAAGAGAGAAAGAGAAAAAGCATGAACAAGATGAGGATCAGAGGGAGATGGAGAAGCAGACTCCCTGCTGAGCACAGAGCCCAGTGTGAGGCTCCATCCAGGACCCCAAGATCAGGACCTGAGCCAGTCAGATGCCCAACCCATTGAGCCACGCACCCCATCAGACGCTGTCATCCTTCATCCTTCCTTCTCTCCCTGTCTCTAACCATTGGAAGCATGGGGAATGGAGGGGAGAGAGCATCTTCTGTTGCTCTCTACTTAATTCTCTCTGTTGTTTAGCACTTATGAGCACGAATGTTTATAAGGATCTGGATTTGATGGTAAACAGGACTAAGATCTTGGGAGGAGACTTTTCCTTTATTCCTGGAATCTTGAAGAAGGTGGTCTGACCTCTTCTCCCCCACTCATCCCTCTTCTCTATCTTCTGTCCCTGCAAAACTGACCTTCAGACCAGGAACAGGTCTGAAATCCACCCCCAACCCCCCATCCCTTTGGCTACACACAGCTTCTAACCCAGACACTAGGTAGCTTTCAGTGGCTCAGGCCTCCTATGAAACAGCACAAGGCAGCTGGTTGTTAGCTTGGATTGCATTTTGGTTTTGACCCTGAGCAAAGGAGGAAGGGCAGAGTCTTTAGAAATGGAAGTGCAGATTTCCTCAGTAAAACTGAATGTGGTTGCAGTCAGGTGCTGGCTGACCCTGCAAAAGCTGAGCCGACTCGGGGCAAAACTACTGCTCCGTGTTCCTTTTCCCAGCCCAGTCCTGGCTCTGCTTTCCTGCTCTTAAGCTGCCTCTGTCCCATATGCTGCTCCTCTTCCCCAGCTGGATGTGGCATCACTGGAGCTACCAGGATTTCTGTCCAGTTTGCAGAATCTCAGAAAACTCAGATTACAGCACGGACTCTCCAGAGGCATGGGGCAACGTACCAGAAATTTTTGCATGGGGAAAGCAGTAGTACGTGTGGTCTGATAATTGGAATTTCCCAGGAAAAGGGAAAGCCCTGGTTTTCTTAATGCAAACTGCTGTAGAAAGTAGAATTTCTGTTTATCAAAAGCGGAAATTGGTTAAAAATAGATTGAGAAACAGTGATGCAGCTGATGTAATACTTTACTACTAGCTCTCAGAGAAGTTTATATGAACTGAGATCCTCTGCATGTTGAGCAGAGCCCCTTCCATTGCCAGAAGAATTCCGCTCCCTTAGTGAGCAGTGAGAATGTTGGGAAGAGAACAAGAAGAGAGTGTGCCAATGGGGTCTTCCGTTTCGAAGTTTTCCTCTTTTCCCCAGGGCTTTGCCACGCCATGATAGGATACCACAGTAAATTAGCACCTGAGTCTCCCTTTGTGGGAGACCTCTCAAGAGGTCTTTGCCACATATAAAGCTAAAAGCCTTATATCTCACATGAGCCTAGAAACCCAAACCACAGAGGCTTAAACACACAGGGGGGTTTTTTTCATCATGTCACATGAAGGAAACAGGGCTGATGCAGCTTCTCAGAAGTGGCCATCAATAACTGAGGCTTCTAGCTTTCTGCTTCACCATCCCTAGATTTGACTTTCTGCTTCATGATCTTAAGAAGCATCGACATTCTGAGCAGAAGAATGGCGGGGGTGGAGAATATAAAGAGCAAAAGACATAAGAGCTGAATCTAAAGCTTGAGAGACTTTATTTTGTAGAGCAGTTTTAGATCTGCAGCACAGAAGGCACAGAGATTTCTCTTACCCCACACATGCATAGCCTCCTGCATTATCCACATCCCTCGCCAGAAAGATACATCATTACAATTATGAACTTATGCTGACACATCATCATCACCCAAATCTATCCCTTTTTTAATCAAGAAAATGACAGCTTTTCTAGAAGCCCTACTCAGCAGACTTCTTACTTCTTATTGGCTAGTTCTGTTATCTTGTGACAACTCCTGTCTACAAAGGTGTCTGGGAAAGTGATTATCAACTGGGCATTTTCCCAGTCAGACAAAATTGGTTAAGGAGGGTGGGGTAAATGCCAAAATTACAGAGATCTTGAATAGCACACATAGGGAAGAAAAATACTTCAAAAACTAAAATATCTATGATGACCATAAAAAGGGGTAGGGTTTTATTTTTTTTTTTAATTTTTATTTACTTATGATAGTCACATACACAGAGAGAGAGAGAAAGAGGCAGAGACACAGGCAGAGGGAGAAGCAGGCTCCACGCACCGGGAGCCCGACGTGGGATTCGATCCCGGGTCTCCAGGATCGCGCCCTGGGCCAAAGGCAGGCACCAAACCGCTGCGCCACCCAGGGATCCCAAGGGGTAGGGTTTTACAAAGCAATCTATAGATTCAATGCAATCCCTATCAAAATGCCAAGAGCATTTTTTCACAGAGCTAGAACAAATAATCCTAAAATTTGTATAGAGCCACCAAAGACCCCAAATAACCAAAGCAACCTTGAGAAAAGAGAACAAAGTTGGAGGTATCACAATCCCATATTTCACAATTGCTTCAAAGCTATTGCTTTGCTTTTGTCATACTATCAAGACAGTATGACACTGGCACAAAAATAGATGCCTAGATCAATGGAACCAGTGAGTCCAGAGATAAATCCATGCTTATATGGTCAATCTACACAAAAGAGGCAAGAATATGCAATGGGGAAAAGACAGCCTCTTCAACAGTGTTGGTAAAACTGGACTACTTTTTTACACCATACACAAAAATAAATTTTAAGTGGATTAAAGACCTGACTGTGACACTTGAAACCATAAAACTTCTGAAATAAAACATAGGCAGTAATCTCTTGGATATCACCCTTAGCAACATATTTGTGGATATGTTCCTTCAGGCGAGGGAAACAAAAAGAGAAATAAACTGTTGGGACTACACCAAAATAAAAAGCTTTTGCACAACAAAGGAAATCATCAACAAAACAAAAAGGCAACTTACTGCATGAGTGAAGATATTTTCAAATGATATATTTGATAAAAGGTTAATTTCCAAAATACATAAAGGACTTAACACAACCCAGCACCAAAACAAACAATCCAATTAAAAAATGGGCAGAGACCTGAACAGACACATTTCCAAAGAAGGCAAACACATGGCCAATAGGTACATGAAAAGATACTCAACATCAGTCATCATCAGAGAAATCAAAACCACAGTGAGATACCACTTCACATCAGTCAGAACGGCTGGTGTTAAAAAGACAACAAGTGTTGGCGAGGATATGGAGAGAAGGGAGCCCTCGTGCACTATGGAAAACAGTATGGAGTTTCCTAAAAAAATTAAAAAGAAATATCATATGATCCAGTATTTCCACTACTAGGTATTTACCCAAAGAAAAGGAAAACACTAAATCAAAAAGATACATGCATTGAACTCCAATTAAAAAAAAAAAAAAGATACATGCACCCTGATGTTTACTGCAGCTTTATATACGAAAGTCAAAGTATGGAAGTAACCCAAGTGTCCATTGATAGATGAATGGTAAAGATGTGGTATATATGTATAATGAAATGTTACTCAGACATTAAAAAGAATGAACCTAGGGGATACTATGCTAAGTAAGTTAGAGAAAGATATCCTATGATTTCATTTATATGTAGAATCTAAAAAGCAAAAACAGACTCATAAATGCAGAGAACAAACTGGTGGTTGCCAGAGGGGAGGTGGGTTGGGGGGATGGGCAAAATAGGTAAAAGGGATTTAGAGGTACAGACTTCCAGCTATAAAATAAGTAAGTCAGGGGGATGAAAAGTACAGCACAAGGAGTGTAGTTAATAATATTGTAATGTTGTGTGGTGACAGATGGTAACTACCCTCACCATAGTGAGCACCAAGTAATGCATAGAATCGTTAAATCACTATGTTGTACACTGAAAACTAATATAAGATTGTGTGTCAACTGCATTAATATTTATAAAAAATAATAAATTTTTTAAAAGCTTCGAAAAAAGGTGTAGGACTTTAGAAAGGATTTTTAGAAATTGTTTTTATTGAAGTGTAGCTTACATACAATAAAGTATACTAGTCGTAGAGGTACAACTTAGTGACTGTTAACAACATATTCGTGTAACCACTATGTGGTCGAGATATAGACCATTTTCAATACTCTACAAGAACTCTCTGTGCCCCTGCTCACAGAGCAACCTTCCCACCTCTGAGATAACCACTATTCCAACTTCTACCACTAGAAGAGGGATACTAGCCATCATTCATCTTGGAAGGAAAACATGTGATGGGTAGAGAGAAACAAAAGGGAAAGAGAAGGCCGAATTAATGGCTGGTTTGATAATACTGCTGCTCTTAAGTATTTAAGAGGTAATACTTTGCCTCTTAAATTACTCTAATTACATTTTGTAAACCTTCCTCTTAGAATGTCATCAAAAACTGAAGATAGAAATTTTAGGACTGAATTACTGTGTGTAATAGAACAACTCTAGGCAATAGCTTTGAAAATGGGCTAGAATCCTATTTCTCTGTAATATAAAAACAGCCTGAAGATTTGTAGTCCAGGAGAGCCAGGATTGTCTTTGGCAGCTGCAGAAAGACTTAAGAGACCCATCCTCTACTAGCTGTCTGCTCTTCCAACCCTGGAGTAGCCCTTGTCCTCGTGGTCCAGGATAGAAGCTAAAGCTCCAGTCATCAGGCCTGTGTTCCTGACAGCGGAATAAGAGGGAGGGAAAAAAGAAGCACTCACCCCTTCTCAACTTAATAGACTTCTTGAAAGTTCCACACGATACTACTAAAAACTCATTGGCAAGGACTTAGTCAACTGATCATAGACTTCTTGGAAGTTCCACACAATACTTCTACTAAAAACTCACTGGCAAGAACTTAGTCAACTGATCACACCTAACTGTAAAGAGGGCTGGGAAACAGCCTTTTAGCTGGGTTCAGTGTATTATTAAAAATCAGACTTTTTTTGGGGGGGGTTTCTGGGTAGTTCAGTCGGTTGAATATCTGGCTCTTGGTGTCGGCTCAGGTCCTGATCTCAGGATTGTGGGGTCAGGCCCCATGTCAGGCTTTGTGCGGAGCTTGAAATTCTCTCTCTCCACCCCTCCTCGCTCATACTCTCTCTAAAAAAATTAAAAAAAAAATAAAAAACACTTTTTTACTAAAGAAACTGGTAGTCTTTTCCGAATCTCACTTGTACAACTTTTGCAGATGAGCCCTCTCTCCCTCAGTTCTGCAGCCTTTGTATCTTGTCCCCAAAGGCCTGGCATATGCCCAAGGAAGAGCGCGTCTCAGGGAAAACCTCAGCACGTGGGGAAGAAGGTGCCACCCGGAGCATTGCAGTCAGCCACGCTCACCGGGTTCTGTGGTCCCTGGGGTTGGATGAATATAATTGAGCCCAGTGGCAGAGGTCAGTTTTGTCTTGGGAACACAAAAGCAGATGTGAGCATTCTGTTAGCACCCTAGCCACCCATTGCTGGGCAAGATTTAGATTACTTTTTTTAATTTTCTTTGACACAAGTGCCATTTGTTTCCCAATGAAAGAACCCAACCACAGCACTGTGGATAGGAGCCAGGAGCCCAGCCACCCGCATGGTGGACAGAGAGAAAGTGCCAGTTGGTCAAGAAAGCCACACTGCTGTATCCCTCAGTGCCCATCCAGCCAAGAGCCCTGGGTCACAGAGGATGCTTCTGTGGAAGCAGGGGCAAGACTAGGGAACGGCAAAGCTTTCCTTCCTGCAGTGGCATCTGAAATGGGCCAGGAGCCAGGGCCCCATGTGCCTTGAAAGAGAAAGGGTGGAAGCGAAGGGCCTGGTAGCGTTTGGCTCAGGATGAAGACGAAGAGAATTGTGGAATTGGGTGAGGCTCTCTGAGATGTTCTGCTTGAGTTAAGAAAAATTAGGGTAAATCACCTCCCTGATTTTACGTTCCTTTTTGCCACACTTAACCAACCAGGCTGCTACTATTTAATTTATTCATTCATTTATAATGGAAATGTAGTTGACACACAGCGCTGCAATGAGTTTTGGGTGTACAACGTAGTGATTGGGCAAGTCTTTATGTTATGCTCCGCTCACCACAAACAGCTGCTTTCCATCCCCACACAACACTAGTATGATCCCATTAACTCTATTCCCCATTGTGGTACCTCTTATCTCTATGACTTACTCACCCCATGACTGGAAGCCTGCACCTCCCTGTCTCGTCCCCTCTGGCAGCCATCAGTTTGTTCTCTGTACTTATGGGTCTGTTTCTGCTTTTTGTTTGTTTACTAGTCTCCCATTTGCTTTTCTTGAAACGCCTGTGGGTGCCCCCGCTGCCCACTCCCTCATAGGGCCGTCCGTGGAGTTCCTTGATGGGGGTAAAGATTCTAACCTGCCAGGTTTCCCCACCCTGTGTCTCAGGAAGGGCTGACTCTTCACTCACCCGATTCCTCTCCTAGACACCCCAGACTTTGCTCCTCTACCCTTGCTGGACAAGACGTGTTCTTACAGGAGTTTGAGAGTCCCAAAGTGCCCTCCCGCCATGCAAAGACAAGGAGGTGACGGGCATAACTGTCTTTGAGTTGTGACAGTGCCCCATTCTGTCTCACTCCCCCAGAGGCCTCTCATGCTCTTCTGAGAAGGGCGGACTTAGCTTGAGGGAAGAGAGGAGTTTGAAGACTCTTTCCTCAGTGTGGTTATTCTGCGCAGTGGCCTTTGGCAACGTAGGGTTACAACTAGCGCTCACAGTGTCCTTGTCCCGAGGTCCCAGCTGAGATCTCTGGGCTGGCCCCGCAGGCTTAGAGTTCTGGTCAGCCACACGTCTTTGCAGCTGGAGCTGAGGGCTCGGGTCAGCCCTACTTGAACCCCGGAAAGCGAAGTGGGAAAGGCACATTCTCAAAGCCCCAAAGGAAGCAGTTGTTTTTTTTTTTTTTTTTTTTGTGGGGGTTTTAAAAAGATCTTATTTATTTGAGAGAGACAGACACAGAGCATGAGCAGGAGGAGGAGGCAGAGAGAGGGGGAGAAGCAGGCTGCCCGCTGCACACGGAGCCTGATGTGGGACTCAATCCTAGGACCCTGGGATCATGATCTGAGCCAAAGGCAGATGCTTAACCAACACCTTCCGGGAAGCAGTTCTGTGTCAGGATCTGCTGTGCTCATGTCCAGTGCAATTTCCAGTCTACACAGGGATGTTCCCCCTTCTTGCTCACTCCAGAAAGTACGATGGAACACTTGTGACATTAGAACACGTTACCTTATGTCTGCTCATTTCTTTGTTTACTTAAATTCACAAATGCTGATCCTTTCCATATTACCATGAACCTCTGACCTGCATTTCTTGCCTGTGGTTGCCACACACCAGTGTGTCCCAACATGTCTTTTGAGAACTGTTGAGTTAGAGGACCAGACGTTCCTGGCCTGGCTGGGGACGAATCACCCCACCCGAGGCTCCTATCTAGCCTGGCACTAGCGTATGCATCTGCCCGTGTTCACCTTAGGACCCCACCTACTTCCCCCCCCCTCCGACACCTGTCATGTTCCCAAGAGTGGCACCCTCCCTTTAGCTCTCCAGGAGTCCCAATGCTTCTGTGGTATGTGCTCCAGCACCCTCCTCTCCAGACGCGAATAGTGGTGGAGTGGCTCCCACGGTGCTCCCGGAGAAGGGATGGGGGCTTCGGGGAAAGGGTGCGGGCCTGCAAGCACCCTGATGGCCAATCTCTCCTAGGGCCATAGATCTCTTCCATTCAAGGAGATGTATATTAGAGGGGAAGGGCCCTTGCCAAGCCCTGCTGAGGCAGTCGGGCCCTCTCTGCTTCTTCCCACGTCTCTGCCCCTGCGAATCTAATTGATCCCTCTCCAAATCCAAATTCTGACAGTTCTTCTAGGCTTTTTTAACATTCAGAATCCATGCAGCCCTTACTTTCTCTTTTGAAGGCTTCTTTTAGGTCACCAGCTGTTTTTTACCCTTTCTTTCTGGTCTTTCTTCACTTCTCTTCCTCTCTGCCCCCACCCTGGACAATAGCTAGTTTGTCAAGTTCCTGTTCCCTTCCTGGCATGATCCAGCCAAAGCAGATTCATCTCCGGTTTTGCATCATTTGGCATTCCCTGGCCAGTAGAACACATTTTGTAGAAACTGGGGACTACTGGCTTTCAGGTCCAGGGGCCCCAGCCTGCCCAGAAAGTATCTGAGGCCACGTGGCCCCATAAAGTCCGCTGCTGTTTGGGAAATCAGGCTCCGCTGTTGCTCCTACATATCTTTCTGCCCCAAGTTCTCCTCTCTTCTCTCCAGTGACCTCTGTCCGAGGTCCGTGGGCCCAGCCCCAGGCTCCTCAGATACTTCCTGAAAGTCTCTTGGATCAGGAGGCTGAGGGCAGGGTGACAACCAGATCATGCATTTCATCTCTGTGAATGAAGGGGGATAGAGCATCAAACAAGATATCCATGGCTCTTGCCTTCCTGGACTTTACATGCTAGTGACTGGGGTATGGAGAATGGAACAGTATCGACATAAATATAGAAGAGAATCTATTGTCGTGGCACATTCCTTGAAGGAAACAAAACAACATGATGTAACAGTTGCCTGGGACACAAGGGACGTACTCTGAGTGGCAGGGGAGTGTTCCCTGAAGGGGTGACATTGAGCAGCAAGCAGCCTGAAAGAGCTCTCCATCTGAAGGGCTGGAAGAGGAGCACTCGGGGCAGACAAGGAAGTTTGTGCAAAGGCCCAGGGGCTGCACAGAGCCCTGCACCATGGTGTGGTGGAGGAACTGAAAGGAGGCCAGGGTGGCTAGGGCGGAATGAGCAGGAGGGAGAGTGATGGGAAATGAGGTCAGAGATGTGACTATGGGCAGGGAGAGCTCATCATGCAGGGCTCTGTAGTCCAATGGGCAGATTCAGACTTTATGCTCAAAGTAGTAGGAAACCATGGAAGAGTTTTGGGCAGAGAAGTGAAATCTGATTCATGGTCCCTGTTGGAGTATAAGAGTGTCTTGCTCCTGTTCGACAGAGCTTCAGGGGAGGCCTCCTGGTTCGGGAGTCTGTGCAGCGACCTAGCCTCTGTCTCTTATTCCTCCATCCTCTCTGTCCAGGCTTCACCCTCCTCCCACACCGGCCCACTTTCCAGACTAGCAGGAAGAGACCACTGGCTGTATCTCTTGTCCAGCATCCTTTGCATCATTTTACATAGATATCCATGATGTTCTGGATTCGAGTGAATGACACAAACTCACTGGAAGTGTTGGGAAGGGAGGGTACTACATTTTATCCCTGAGTCTTGTCTTGCCTTCCTTCCTGACCGCCCTGCCCACCCTCCCAACCCCCACCCCCACCCCCAAGCAGGGACTGCAGCCTCTGAGTATTACTGAGGAATCTCCATTCTGGAGCAAATGTCAAGCCACAGCGGTTCCCATGAGCCTCAAACCCCTGCTGACACCTTACTGCCTGGGACTGCTGGGGATGGGCCAGGGGTGGGGGGTTCCTGTTCTGCTCCTCTCCTGGTGTTAATCCTGGCTCAGCAGAAGCAGAGGGAGAGTTTCTGCTCTGGGAAGAGCCAAGTGGGGCAAAGCTGAGTTCCTTCTCTCTGCTTTCCACCAGTTGGCTCTCCTCCTTCCCCCTGTTCCAACCCTCCATGCGATACTGAAGCCTGGCTGACCTGCCCCCTTAGTCTCTCTGAAGAGCAAAGGTTTTGGGGGAGAGAGGGTGTGGGGTGGGGTGGATTAAGTACTTTGAAAAAGCGTATTTCATATACTTTTATATTTGAAAACCAAAATCAAAAAGTTGTGTTATAGACTAGTACAAGTCAGCTTTGGGGTTATTTTTAACTCAAGGTTGAGGGGCACCGAGAAGACAGGTGGGCATCTCTAGCCCAGCTCAAAGGAGGGAGCTGTCTCAGCTCCAGGCTCCTCTCCACGACGCCATCCCAGCACAGCCCCGCTTCATTACCACCACCAGCCACAGCCCGTGTGGGAACGTGTGTCGGCGGTTCACACTCTGATGTTAAAATCATATGCAAAAAAGGGGGGGGGCTTAAAAAAATAAAATAAAATCATATGCATATTCACATCTTGGTTCCCATCCCATCGCCAGCTCTGTGTTCTTTGGAGAACTACCAAACCCGCAGTGAAACCACTAAAGCCCTAATTTTGGAGGGTAAAAGCATGGACTCTGGACCCAGCCACGGAGGTTGGAATCCTGGCTCTGCTGCTTGTTGTGTGTGTAACGTTGGGCAGGGCTACCTTATCTAGGCCTCAGTTTCTTTATTTGTAGAACAAGGATAACAATACAGGGTTGACCATGCAGGGTTGCCGTGAGGACTGAAAGGACTGTGTACATGTATGCATGCGTGTCTGTGTGCACGCGTGTGGGCGTCTGTGCATAAAAATAAGCGTGTATGTACGTACGTGCATGGCTGGTACATAGCGAGCGCGTGTGAGTGTTGGCTGCTATTACTATCCTTATTTCACTTTTGTTTAGGATAAGGCTAAATGATGTGTGAGAAACATGTTGATTTTTAAAAAACCCATAAGTAAATCCTACTGCGGGTGGTGTATAGACAGTGGAGATGGTGTGAGAGCTCCTTGATAGCTAAGTGGATGGTAGCCTGGTCCCCAGCATTCTGTCCTCTGCTGCCTCCGCATCTCACAGGCTCCTCCCGACTTCCTTTGATTTAATTAGTTACTTCTGCTCTTCACCGGGTTTTCTATCATATGCCTCATGGCAAAGCAGCTCCTTAGGTCTCTGTTGAACCGTCCGTCTGGCCCTCTCGTCCTTTCTACTTCTCCACCGGAGGAAGAATGATCCTCACCTCATAAGGGTTCCAGAGTCCCATAGCCTTTCTTCCCTCCAGGAGGGGAAGTTGCCTGTTACATCCCAGATCCGTGGTCCTCAAAGTGTGGCCCCTGGGCCAGCAGCATCAGCATCACCTGGGAACTTGTTCGAGATGCCCATGCTTGACCACCTATCCCAGACCTGCTGAATCAGAGGCGCTGGAGTTGGAGCCCAGTGATCTGTGTTTCAGCCAGTACAGCAAGAGGTTTGGGTGCATGCCAAGGTTTGGGAGCTGCCATCACATAGGAAGGGTGGGGTCAGTGGCTGTTCTGGGGTTGCTCGGATTCATAGTCCTGCTCTGGACAGCTGGTGCTCACATGAAGCTATAAGGCTCGGTTGTGAAGACAGGGGCCGGAGGCAGAGGGGGAGCCAGCTGACCTCTCTGAATGCCTTCTGGCTTGCTTCCCTCCCAAACCTCCCAAGGGCAGATCTCAGGGATGTCAGCCAGGCAGTTGGGAAGACAGCCCAGATTTCCACCAGGACTGTGCCCTGACCAACAGCATAGTTTTGGGGAGCCATGTAACCTTTCTGGATTTCAACATGGGTCATAGCCCTCTGCAAATAGAACAGGATTGTTTGGGGGGAACAAATGAGGTAATTTATGTGAAATCACTTTGCAAAACTGCAGATACTTCTCTACTGTCAGTTGTCACCAGACCACTAAACTCTTTACAGGAGTGATTCCCAACTTTTTTCCAGTGGCCACACATGGGACTGATTATGCTGACATGGTAAACAGACTCCCAAAACATTCCAGCTGCGACTTCTCCCATCCCTTTCCTGCTCTCAAGAGAGACAATGTCAACAGCTTCTGAGTCAGAAGTTCCAGTGGGCAGAGGAGACATGTCCCTGCCCTGTGGCCGTGACCTGGCCTGCTCCGTCCCTCTGCCCCCACTCTAGCCCCAGTTCAGCGTGGCACAGTCCCTCCACTGCTGTCTCTCCACCCCTGCCCCCTCTCTGTGGTCTTTCCCTTCCCTGGTCTTGTCTGTCCCCTGGAATTGAAGCACTTGCCTTGTCCCAGACAGCCTGGCACTGTCCTGATTCCTTCTATTGTATGTCACCAACAATCCTTGCCCAGAGCACCTGCAGCCACCAGGGGACCTTGCCTTATTCTGAATTTTTTATTGGGCAAGGGACTGGCAGTTTCCAAAAGGAAGTCTCCAGGCTCCTTAATAAAGTGGCAGGATTGGAGCTGCCTCTGCCTCATCTGGCTCGGCTCCGCAGTCTGCTTTCAGCAACGTGGGCTGTGTCTTCGGCAGGGAGCCGATGGTCGATCACTTCTTTCTTCCTCGGAGAGCCCAACTCCACCTATAGAAGGGCCCTCTCCTCCTCGTCACAGTGCTCTTCAATGAAGAGTGTTACCTTCATTGTACTTTACCAAAACTGGAAACTATTTCTTTACCTTCTGTTTATCACCAGTTCCTGGTGACTGGGAGGTGCTGCTCAGGTCACAGGCTTGGTTTTATATTGTTCCAGTAAAAATTTTTTTGTTGTGCTTAATAATTAGGCATGCTTTCAGGTTAAACAAACAATTTCTTTTTTTTATTTGCCACCTCTCACCACTGCTTGGCCCAGAAACAGGGAGGAGGAAGCCACACTTAATTTACCAAAACAACGTTGTTAACTGTCTCTGGACTTTTATGAGTTTGATCACATGGTAATCATCTAAAGTACTGGGTTGCTGGGGCCCCTGGTGGCTCACTGGTTGAGCGTCTCCCTTTGGCTCAGGATGTGATCCCGGGGTCCTGGGATCAAGTCTCGCACAGGGCTCCTTGCGGAGAGCCTGCTTCTCCCTCTGCCTGTGTCTCTGTCTCTCTCTCTCTCTATGTCTCTCATGAGTAAATAAATGGAATCTTTGAAAAAAAATTTTTTTTTAAATACTATGTTGTTTCTGAGGAGCCCAAACACTAGGCCCAACGGGGCATATTAGTGTTCCTCAACTCCAGCGCCTTCCGGAAGATGCACTTGATGAGAGCTGGTAGCGTCTCTGTCTTGTTCACCATCATATTTTCTACAGACTGAGGAAGGCCCGACATGGAGCAGGTGCCCCATAAACGTAGTCAAGTGAAGGAATGAATGACAGACAGATAAGGGTGCAGGCACATGTCTGTATCACCGGACAGGTCTTCCTGAAGCCCTGCAGTGAGAGCCTTTTGGGGAGAGCTAGACTAGTGGGTTAGAGCACAGGAAACATTTAGAGCAGCTAAGTACTCGCTGATGTTTCCTGTTCCCTTGGGGACTCCGGTAGGTGCCCCCCAGGTTCAGCCTCTCCTCCCAGGATCCGAGTGCTCAGCCCTCAGTGATCTCGGCACCACACCCGGCTGCTGTTGGACAACATTCTCACGGAGAAATGGGGGCTTCCGGATTCATTTGCTGTGGGCCTGGCCCTGCAGTGCTGCCCTTAGTCGTAGAGGCAAGGGGCGGGCGAGCCGAGGAAAGCGCTGGGCCCGGGCAGATTGCAGGCCGTGCCACATGCCACGGGAGAAGCCAGAGGGGCGAAGGCGCAGACCGCGGGCCACACTCGACCCCTTGAGTGGCAGCAGTTGCCACTGCAGGAGGCCACACATGGAGCAGGGCAGGGCTCCGCTCTTCCCAGTGGCGGGGGGACCAATGGCATAGACAAGATGCAGAGGAAGAGACCTGTCAGCTGTCTGGGTGCAGACCGCAGACCTCCCTCTCTCTAAGCAGAAAGGAATTTTCTTCGGGAAGGATCTCAGGTGTGTCACTCTTGGAATCCCCCGGGGCAGCCAGAGACGCCGAGGTGGAGGTTATGCCTGGATCACACCTGTGGAGACAGCACTGCCTCCGCCGCTGGCACAGACCCTGTGGCTCACAGCCCCGGGCCCGGCCCGCACCCCTGGGCCAGGCCTCGCACCCCCGCCCCCTGCGCTCTGGGAGCTGGCACCTTCATGCCCTTGTCTTGACGCTGCAGCGTGGCAGCACTGTGCCCACGTGTGCATGTGAATAGGTCCTGTGCCTGGGCCCCGGATGTGAGAAGGCCCCAGGAAAGCAAGTCTCTGCTTGCCTGGGGAAGGCACAGACCCCCCAAAAGAGTGATATGAACCCCAGACAGAAAAGACATAGTCCAGAATCTTCCTAAAGCCAAGTCTTTCCAGCCTCAGCCACACTATTCCTGCTCTCTGTTCCCTCAAAGCTCGCGTGGGTGCCTCCCCAGGGAGCCTGGCCTCCCCTCTGAGCTGCTGTCCCCAAGCCCCACACACTGGTTACTGACTTTTGAGGAAGCTGGTGTAAGAGAAGGAGCACTGGACCCAGAGCACCAGCAGAGATTCTGGTCCAGGTGTGGCCGCTGATGGGCTGTGTATCTTTGAGGAAGGCCTCTGGCCTCTCTGGGCTCTCTTAGAGTCCCCCCTTCTGAAGAGGGCATCAGAAAGCGACCTCATAGGCTTGTTTTATGACTCAAGTGTGATGATACGTGTGGAAACACTGTTGCAACCTCAGAACACGCTTCTTCTGATAGAAGTTATTGTCCATAACTAGGAATCTGATTTATGAGAGCAAAGAAGGGGGTCACCGGCATGAGCAGAGCTACGTGCCATTCCCAGCCCAGGGGCAGTGACTTGCATGTCAGAATGCAAATAAATTGGTGAAATTATTATATAGGCCACTTGAATCTGTTCTAATTTATTTCTTTTTTTTTATAAAGATTTTATTTATTTATTCATGAGAGACAGAGAGAGAGAGAGAGAGAGAGAGGCAGAGACACAGGCAGAGGGAGAAGCAGCCTCCCTGCAGCGAGCCCGACGTGGGACTCGATCCCGGGTCTCCAGGATCACGCCCTGGGCCTCAGGCAGTGCTAAACCGCTGCGCCACCCGGGCTGCCCTGTTCTAATTTATTTCTTAAATATCGTAAAAGGTAGAATTCAGAAACACCGATTCTTTATTAAGAGTGACAAATTGTTTACCAACTGTTTGTACTAATATCTTGGTTTTAGGTGACTGAAAATTGTCCTGGCTGATTAAGTAAAAAAAGGGACGTTTGTTTGCTATGTAATTAAAGAGTCTTGTAGCTAAAGGGCAAAGTGGCTTCAGGAATGGCCAGATCAGGTGCTTAAACAAAGCTGTTAGTGTTTGGTCTCAGCTCTGTGTTTCTACACCAGCCTCCTTCTCACGCAGGCCCTCTCCAAGTGGTGGCAAAGGTGACTCCCAGAAGCTCCAGGATTACGTTTTACCAGCCTAACCACCCCGTGGAAAGAGTATGGTTCTTTCCAAACCATTCGAGAAGGGTCTAGAAATGATGACTCTGGATGGACGGATTTGGACAGGGACCCAAGTCTGGATGACATGTCCTCCCTTGCAGCTGGGCTGGAGCTAGCCTTTTGCCCCGCTCGCCATGCCTCATGGACTGACAGTGGAGGAGTGGTTGACTGGTGGAGAATTGGGAAGTTGTTACCAGAAGGAGGAGGAATGGATGCTGGTGGGCAAAACCCTAGGTTGCCATCTGGGAAATGGAGCCAGACCGGAGGTGAGGGCTGTTACATCCTAGGCCAGTTGAATATGGGCATTTCTCCAGTCTGAAGAGGAAGACCAGTTCTGCTTGGCACCTCCCACCCCAACTTGTATAATCCCTCTGCCACTTTACCTCTTGAGCCTCCATTGAGTTTTCTTGATCTTTTACCATTCTGGCGTTCCCCCTGCACTGGGAATGAACTCCTCACCTTGTCCCCAGCTAAGACCCTGTGGTCACTAGGGCCCATCCTACCTTTCCTTTTCTGGGTCAGACTTCAGGGTGCCTTCTCCCAGGGCTTGCTCAGTGTTTTGGGTAACTAAGTCCAGCCCGTTCCCAAGCAAATGGCTTTTGGGGATCAGCCCGAAATGGATTTTTACCAACTTATGGGAGAAGGTGCAGAGACAGGTACTTCTGCATTCGCGGGGTCCCCAAGGAGCCAAGAGCATTTGAACTTGAACTTGCTGTGGGTCAGGAAGAGGAAGGTCAAGAATTGAGCTCTCTGTCAGGCCACTCAGTCCTCTCTGTTTTCTCCAAAACTCCGAAACGTTTTCACACAAATCTAATTGACCTCCTGTCAATCTCAAGCTGTGATTATTCTTTCAGATTTTGTTCTGCTTTCATAACTCAGGAATCCCGTTTTATGTCTGCCCCTGATTAGTCCAGATGGACTTGCACATGGCTGGTTTTCTCATGTACCCCCATCCCACCCCACGCCTCCTCGGACATGCTCCTTGGTTGGTCAGTTTTCCCAAGTGAGGACCCACTTGAATGGTTATTCCCAGCCCTGCCTCACAAAACCTCTCTAGAATCCCTGGACACAGGAGCACCCAAGAGGAAAGTAGGGCCTCATGCTGCCCATCACGTCTACAGGCAGCGCCTCTGATCCTGTCTCTCAGTGTCCCATCCCCTGCCTCTGCACCACCTCTGCCTTCTTACCTCTTCTTTGTTTCAACCGCATAGATCCAAGGTGGCTCCGGTTTGCTCGGAAGCTGTTTGACACAGACACATGAATACATGACAGATTATGCTTTGCCCTCCCTGCAGGAACTGTATCTGGTCTTGGCCCTGGTTACGTGGCTCAGGGCCCACAGAGGCTGCATTTTCATCCTCAGGATCCCAGTGTCTTATTCTCCTTTCACTGTCATTGTCAATCTACTCTTCTCCAGGCCCAAGATTTTGTAGCCTCCAGCCACCATTTCTTCTTGGTCTGTGTGCACTTTCTGTATAAACCACACAGTGAGGGGAGAAGCCCCTGTTAGCTGCATTTAATTGAATCATCTTACCTTTATACTTTTTTTTTATATTTTATTTACTTATTCTTGAGAGACACAGAGAGAGAGAGAGTCAGAGACACAGGCAGAGGGAAAAGCAGGCTCCCTGAGGGAAGCCTGATACAGGCCTTGATCCCAGGACCTGGGATCACGACCTGAACCAAAGGCAGATGGTCAATGACTGAGCCACCCAGGTGCCCCTTACCTTTACACTTCTGTTGAATGTTCATGACAATCTGGATTTGGTGAAGGTGAAGAATGTGGAGATGGGCTACTCCTATACCCCTGGAGTCCTAGAGAGGCAGTCTGCCCCCATGACACCCCAACACGGTCCATGCATATGTACATCAGGTTACTCTGTGGGTCTCCGGCCTCATCTGGACCCTTTTTCCTGTTGGCAGGTAATGTGCGCCTGGCCTGTTCCCTCCCATTTGTCGCCTGGTATCTGCTGCAGGGCTGGACTCAGGAGCTCCTGTGTTGCCAGCTGTTTTACAGGAAGAGCTGGATTTACGCCATCACTTTGGAGAGTAGCCTGATGGTTTTGCTGAAACGGAAAATGCACATTCCATGCCTCTCAGTGGTTCCCTCCTTTGAGGAAACTTCCACACGTGTACACAGAGACATGGCCTGGGATGCTCAAAGCAGCATTGTTATGCTGGTGAAACTAGGAGATGATCTAAATGGTTATAGCTAGTAGAACAGAAAAGAATATAAGATAGCATTTAAATAGGATGGCAAATATACAGCAGACAAGAGAAACAAATGAGAGCCGTAAGCTTCAGGGATGGGTGTCAAGGGCGTGGTTATCAAAGACGTGATTTGGGTGGAAAACGAGTTCCAGGATGACTTGTACTATGTGATATTTTTGGGCATTTAAAAAACAAAACAAAGAGATACTAAACCGTGTTTGTGTACTCAGGTACCAAGTACATTTTGTGGACGTGTCCATGGACCAGAAAAATACACTTAAATTTCAAAATAATGCTGCTTTTGGTGAAAAAGAGAGGAAATTCAGTGAGGGAGAAACATAATGGGAACATCAACTTAAAAAAATCTGAGGAAATACTGGGGCACCTGGCTGGCTCAGTTGGTGGAGCATGCGGCTCTTGATCTCTGGGTTGTGACTTCAAGCCCCACACTGGGTATAGAGGTGGCTTAAAAATAAATTTTTTTTAAAATCTGAAGAAATATAACTGTTAATAAGCATTCACTGTTCATGATGGTTATATGCATATTTGTTATGTTTTTAAGTCTCCCTACTTAAACTTTGACTCAGATTTTTTTTTTCAGATTTTTAAAATAATTGAAGGAAAGACTGGCTGCTACTGTGAGCATTTGAGAAATGATATATCTTTCTGTTGTAAGTGACTGAAAACCCAGTTCCAACTGACTTAAGCTAAGAAGGAGAATTTTTGGCTTTCAGATCTGAGCAGCTCCAGAGTATGTCTGCTTAGGATTTCAGATGCGTGGACTCAGTTTCTTGGTGTGCTGCCTGCCTTTAAGTCGACTTCACCATCTCTCCTCGAAGTGGTCCCCGTAGCCAGCATTCTCCAGGATCAGTTCAGCAGAAGAGGGGTTCATTCTCCTAAATGGTTAAAAGAAAAGGACTGGGCTAGCTTTGCTTGGCCTGGATTGAGTCTCATGACCAGATCACTGTGGTCACAGGGGAGCTGTGCTGATGGCTCTGGTCCTGCCCCAGAGCATAAAGTGGGGAGTGAAGTCAGCTCCACCAGGCATCACAGTGGAGGAGGAGGGGGGAAGGATGGGGCATTGTCACCAGCAGTGAAGGGGTGCTGCCGAGAAGGCCAAAGGAACAAATGCCCACCTCAGATTGTTGGGTCAGTTTTGAAAAGGGATTGCAGAGCATGTTGTGATGAAATCGTAGTTTTCAAGTCCACCAAACAGCTTGATTTTTCCCACCTGCCTCTTACCACTCTGCATCCTGCCCCGGTAGTGGGACTTCCTCATGGGAGTGATACTGTAAATGCCAGAACGAGGCACTCAGTAGGCTTCCCGTAAGCCGTCAACTCCCCACCCAAGTCGGGGTGGGGGCCTAGCCTCTGCCGAGTGAGCCAGTAGCATCTCAGGTATTTTGTAAGTAGGATGGAGTAGATGAATTGAAAGTGCCGGTTTGATGTAATTTTCTCTTTGCCAGATAATATTTATTTAATGTAACACAAACTATGGACAATGAGCAATTTATTGTTGTTTTTGTCAAAAAGTCATGTCTTCAAAGATAGTGAAGTTCTCCCTGGGGGTAGGGTTTCTTGAGCACAGCTTAAAGAGAAAGCTTTCCCCTAAGTTTACATAAACCAAGGGACCTGTCTTCACATCAGGGTTTCAATGGAAGCTTGCCCTCATTAACTTGAAAACCAGAGAGGGCTGAGGAGATTTAGCTAATGGTATCTTCAAACCTTTCTTTTTCCTCCTAACATCATGCCCTAGGAACCGTTCATTTCCCAGGAGGTGCAACAGGAGTTGCATTGAATATATGAACTAGACATTATTGAGTACTCTAGAGACAAAATTAGGGCTTTTACTGGGGCTTCATGAAGACCTCCTTCCAAAATAAAGCACACCAAGTATGCTCATAACTTTTGCCTCCCATAAGCTTTCTTTGATCTTTGCTGACAAAAATCAAATGTACAGTTTTTTCAGGATGCCATAGGGCCAATATAATTAGCACTGAGATTTCTAAGGTCACAAGCCCTACCTATATTTTGGATTAACAAACCATCCCCTAGAGGTAGATGAAATAATCCTCCTCCATGAAACAAGAAGAAAAACTCCAGTTCAAAGAATCTTTGGAACAAGATTCTTGACTCACATAAAGTGATGAATCCACCACTCTATAGAGCAACTCTATCTTACCCATCAAAACCAGTTTGTTGCTGTTTATCTCATGACAGGGTAGTTCTGGTTTTTACGCCTCCTAGTTCAAACATCAAAAAGCTTTGCATTTGACCAGACAAACTTTAAACTCACATCTCTAAAAGTTTAAGTGGCATTAAACTTTATGAAATTTTGAGTCACTAAATGCTGATACACCAGACGGCATAATATTTTATATACACGCAGTTGCATCCAGCAGAACAAGCAGTGGTTCTCTCATGACACTAGATCAGCAATTCTCAAACTTGTTCATCATAGGACCCCTTTATACTGTTAAAAATTACTAAGGACCCCGAAGAGCTTTTTAGATTTTTATGACTTATCAAATTAAAACAAAACAAAATTAAAACAAAAAGATTTAAACATGTATTTATTTAAAAATAATAATCAGAAAACCATTGCATGTTAATATAAAAAACATATTTAATGAAAATAACTATATTTTCAAAAATACTAATGAGAAGAATGGCATTGTTTTATACTTTTGCAGACCTCTTCAGACCTCTAGCTAAATAGAAGGCAGCTATATTCTCATAGCTGCTTTGCATAGTCTGTTGTAATAGCACATGTCAGGTAGCTTCTGAAAAACTCCACTGTGCAATCATTCATGCAAGAATGTGAGTGAAAAAAAGCAATTAGCATCTTAATATCATTATGAAAATAGTCTTGACCCCTCAGATCCCAGAAAAGGTTTCTGGGACCTAGGGGTCTACAGACCACATTTTGAAAAGTGCTTCCTAGGGGCACCTGGGCGCAGTCAGTTAAGTGTTGGACTCTTGACTTTGGCTCAGGTCATAATCTCAGGGTCCTGGGATCAAGCCCCACAGAGGACTCTGCACTGAGCAGGCAGTCTGCTTGGGATTCTCTCTCTCCCTCTCCCTCTGCCTCTCCCCTGTCCCCTGCTTGAGCTTTCTCCCTCTCTCTCTGTCTCTGCCTAAAATAAATAAATAAAATCTTTAAAAAGAAGGAAAGAAGGAAAAAAAAAGAAGGAAAGAAGGAAAGAAGGAAGGAAGGAAGGAAGGAAGGAAGGAAGGAAGGGTGCTCTCTAGGACTCACGTCATTAGTTGAATGCCATCTGGAGTGCCAAGGAAGAAAGGGAGGGAGGAACCAACTAAGGAACACTTAACACATTAAAATATCTAAAATAACCACTAAACTAATAAAAACAGAGCATATGATTTCCAATTCAGTAATATCAGAAATGAAAAGAAACAAAAACAACTTAATCCCAAAGGAAGACAAGACGAAAGAAAAAGAAATTTTTTTTCCCTTAAATGTATGTGTTCACTGTGATAATTCGTCTGGCTGCTACAGTTATTATTAGGCCATTTGTAGTATGCATAGACTTCAGTGTGTGGATATACTTCTGTGGAAGTGTTTAAGATGACAGAAATAAATCCAAGCATATTGGAAATTATTATTATATAAATATAAACGAATAAAATGATATAGTTGAAAGACAAATACTGTTGAATTGTCATACCAAATTACAAAACCTCCAGCCACTGGATGTTATTGTTTATAAAAGATGCATCTGAAGCCTACAGATATAGAAAGTTGGAAAGTTAAAGGACGTACCAGGCAAATACTAACCAAAATAATAAGTTGGCCTGGTTATATTAATATCAGACAACATAATTTTTAAGGCAAAAGGAACAATGAACATTTCATTCCACCAGAAAGACAGAACTACGAGGAGAAATGGACAAGATCACTATCACAGGAGGAGTGTGTAACACACCTCTCCATGTAACTGTTAGATCAGATAGACCAAAAGTAAATAAAGGTTCTAAAGATTTGAACATCACAGATTAACAAGTTTGATCTAAGGTGTACAGAGACCTGTACCCGATGGTTGCAGAATCTATGTTCTTTTCACACCTGGAATGTTAGGATCACTATATTCCTGGTCAAAAAAGCAATTCTCAACAAATTTCAAAGAGCTGGAGCTGGAACCACTCAAACTGTATTCTCTGACTGCAGTGCCATTTAGTTAGAACAGAGTAACAAAAGAATCAAGAAAAAATATTGTATGCTTGAAAATAAAATAAAATTTCTAAACTTGAGTCAAAGAAAAAACAATCATATGGAAATTAGAGTCATTTAGAACTTAAAATAATGAAAATTATGCAAATCCAAACTTGTAGTATCCCACTGAAGCTGTCCTTCGAGGGGGATTTATAGCCTTCCATGCTTATGGTAGCAAAGAACAAAGGCTTAAAAAAAGTTGGAAAAGGAGCAATTGAAAAGACAAAAAAGTAAAAGGAAAAAAACAACCCAACATTAATGAAATGGAGGGCAATGGATAAATGCCAGAGAAAGCCTTTGGCTTTTGAAAAGACCAAGTTAACAGACCTCTGGCAAGATTGATGATGGAAAAAAAGACACAAATACCAAATGTTGGGGATTGAAAATAGGACACAACCACTAAAAACTATCCTGACCCAAGTTTCTTCACACTAGCACTGACTTTTCCCTCAAGGACTGTTTCTCTTCTTGCCTGTTTCATACACCTGAGCCAGCAACTGCTTTGGTTGGGGGGCTGGTCATGTGGGCTCACGTGGTAGGATCCTGTCTGGCTCTACCGACACTTGCCTATGCTGGATGTTCAGATCTAATTTGTGGATCCCCCCTTGCAACTCCTTGCCTCTGAATCAAGGCCAAGGATAGAGCAAACAGCTCTGCAGGGGTTGAAGGAATGCTATCATCTTATGAATACTGAATGGAGAAAGAATTTCAAGGATCAGAGGGCTGTGGCTTACCACAAATAAGGAAATTTCATAACCCCCAGGAAACAAAACAAAAACATCCAGTAGATGAGTTGGATTTTTTTTTAAAGATTTTATTTATTCATGAGAGAGAGAGAGAGAGAGAAAGTGAGCACATAAGTGGAGGGAGGGGCAGAGGGAGAAGCGGACTCCCTGCTGAGTAGAGTGAGTCTGGATGGGGGTCTCAATCCCAGCACCCCACGATCATGACCTGAGCCAAAGGCTCAGACTTAACAGAGTGATCCAGGCACCCCTGGATGAGTTGGATTTGAGATATCCACTGCTCTCCTTTGCCTCAAAGGCTAGGCACAGGAGAAGTTGCCCCAGTTCTGTTTCATGATTTCCCCTTTTTGAGCCCTCCTCCCCCAAAATGTAACACCAAATCGGCAAATTTAGTCTCCTGTGAAGGTGACATCAGCCAACACCTAAGCTCACATCTTCTCTCTCTGTAGCCGGCTCTCCAGCTCTTCTCTTGCAGAACCCTGCCAGTGAGGCACCCCAGCTCTGCAGACTCTGCAGCCTTTTGTCAAAGGCTTTGCGCACAGCTGAGGAGAAGAAATAGAAAATCAAGGGGTTGATGCAAGCGCTGAGAGCACTGAGCAACACCGCACACACTTGCCAGGATTCACTATCTTTCTTCAAGAACCTCAACACAAGAAACACATTGTAGGGCCCAAAGCAGACCAGGAAATTGAAGAGTCACAGTGGCCAGCTTCATAGCTCTCCAGTGCTTCCTCATTCCCACTTGGGGCCTGGAGAGCATGATATGCACAAAGCGCCAGTAGCAGAAGATGGTGACCACCATGGGGATGAGGAAGGGGACAAGACACAGCTCTAGCTGCACAGGGAGCAACACGGCCAGCTGCTCTGTGGTGAAGTTCTCATAGCAGACAGGGAGGCCTTCGGCAATGGTAAGTAGTGGACGATGGTCACAATGCTGCAATTTCCAAACGACAAGAGGCAGAAGAACAGAGAGGCAGTGACTCCATACACAGGCTTGCGGGACAGCTTGTACTGCACGGGGACAGCCACACTGCCGTAGCGCTCGATGCTGATGCCCGCCAGGAGCCACGTGCTGCAGTAGATGCTACTGTAGAAGCCATAAGCAGTGAAGGCACAGAGGACATCCGCCAAGGGCCAGTGGAAGCCATATGCAGTGTCAATCTTGAAGGGCAGCAGCAGCAGGAGGAGGAGGAGGTCCACCAGCTTCGGGCTGAGCAGCAGGATGTGGACAGGTGCAGGGTGGGGCTGGCAGACCCGTCCCATGAAGGCCCGCAGGGCCAGGAGGTTGGCAGGGAGACCAATGAGGAACTATATTATGTAGACAGAATAACTCGGCTATTGGGATTTTTGGTCATCCTTCCTGAAGAGACCAAAGATGAAGTCAGAATCCTCTCTGACCATGGGTTTGCCAGCCCCAAACCAAAGTGAATCCATTCTCGGCTTCATTGCATCACCCCTTCCTGCCTTTCTGAGTGGTTATGGCTAACCCCTCGAACTGAGTACCCTTCTGCTTCCTGTGTGTCATCGAGAAAGAAGACCTCCTTGCTTCCCAACCAAATTATTCTGAAAAGAAGGAAGGAAGAAAAGGAAGGAGGGAAGGAAGGAAGGAGGAGGGAAAGGTCTCCTAAGCATTTTGATATCTTGGAAGCCCCCACAGGAGAAGTTCTGAGGTCTCCCAAGGCCCCACTTTGTGAGGGCAATGACATCCTCTAGCTTGCTCACCCCTGTGTCCCTAGGACCTAGAACTGTGCCTGATGCATAGTAGGTGCTCAGCACTAACTGTTGTTAAATGAATGACTATATGAACGGAGGGAAGGAAACAGCTGCTTCATCACCAAGAGGGACTAAGCCTGAGACTGTGTCTGAGTTTCTCCAAATTTTACTCAGCCTGCTTGTGGCTCCCTACTTCCTCCCTCCTGCTCACCCTCCCTCCTGCTCACCATCCCTCCCACCCTCCCTTTTTCCCTCCCTCCCACTCATCCTCCCTCCCACTCATCCTCCCTTCCTCCCTCTCTAAATTTTGGGGGAGTAGTAAAGGAAGGAGCCTGAGCTGAGCCAGGTCACCAGGGCCCCAGCCCTGGCCATGCCTCAGCTCAGTCGTGTGACTCTGGGAAGATCATGTAGGTCCTCCCAGCAGCAGCTTGTTTCCCTCCATACCACAGATAACCACGATTTCTCCCAAAGTACCACAGTTCCCAGTCTGCTGACCACTAATTCACCCTTTCTCATCGCCTGAAGTAAGCGCATAAATGTGAAATTCATATTGATCAAGAGTAACTTTTATTTTTATTTTTTTAATCTGTCTTATTTAATTTTTTTATTTTTTTATAATAAATTTATTTTTTATTGGTGTTCAATTTACCAACATACAGAATAACACCCAGTGCTCATCCCGTCAAGTGCCCCCCTCAGTGCCCATTCCTGTTATTTACCTTTGAAAGGTAGACATTTAAAATAAAACTTGGGGCGGGAAGATAAATAAATAAATAAATAAATAAATAAATAAATAAATAAATAAAATAAAATAAAATAAAACTTGAGTCCTCAACCTGTTACTGCTAATGTATTACTGGTAGGCCATCTGTAAATCTCATTCGCAGATTGGGGAATCTCAGGTAGAGGGCCAGGTGAACAGGGAGATTGCCATCTAGTTGGGACTGAGCGCACCATTCGTGTTTCCTGCCCCTCTCACCTGCACCGGGCCCCCCCCGGCACAGGCTTCCCACTGACTCGTGCCGGCCCCTTTCCCATCTCCGTGACCTCTTGCCTCAACTCTTTGGAGAGTAAACTCCATACTCCGCTCCATAAACCTCATAAGTTTATCTATACTCCCTCCCTCCTCTCATCCCCTCTCTAGACTTGTGATCCCAATGGCCTCTTCCCTGAGCACAGCAAAGTTGGGTGTCTTGCCTTTTCCTGGAGACAGTTGGATGGCTTTTCCAATTCGTCCGGTCTCAGGTGCAAGGGGAACCTTGTCTAACTGGACCACCTTATTCTCTTCCACAAACACGAAGCTTTTATGCCTGGAAGAGTCATCTGGTCAGAGAGAGGAAGGTCAGTAGTTGAGCTTTTCCCAAGGCAGCTTGACCCTCTGGCTCCTCCACCAAATTCTGCTCCCACCAAACTATTTCTTATTTCCCCCAGAATCCAGATCACAACTGCTCTTTTGGGCTCCCTCCTTCTGCATTTCAAATAATCCATTCTGTTTTCTTTTCTATGGGCAATGATTCCAAACAAGTCTGCACACGCATCCAGTTCCTTCTCCCTCTGCTCTTTCTGCACTTGTTCCTTCCCCATCTTTTCTCTTCAGGCTCCTGACCTAATCAGTTTCCTGTTCTCTTTCTAGGAGGCTCCTCTGAAACTCATGAGTGTCTAATGCGTCGCCTGACTTCCTCTGGCCCTTCTTATAAATGCTTTTCCTTGAACTTGGACTATCCCGAACTTGGACTGTGTTGCTGCCAGGCAGATCGGGTTCCAGGACTTGTCTTTCCTCAGGGAATGTGTGTGTCTTGCCACTGGCCGCCTGACCCGGCCAACAGAGACCTTCGTCCTTTCCCCTGGGACCCCAGGAGAGTGACTCTCAGCCCAGTTTCTCCTTCAGAAAGGATCTCTTACTGCTCGTTCCCCATGTTGGTGGTTGGGTGATCTCTCTATATTCCTGTAGACTGCCCTTCCCTACCCCACACTGTACCTGTCCTGTAGTGGGCACCTGGGACGAAAGCAACATAATTATCTTTTGTTCTCTACCAAGTTAATTTGTACTATTTTGCTGTTCCCATTGGATTGAGCAACAGGAACTTCCCGGAATGGTAAAGGCTGCCACAAAAAGCTGCTCTCATTGTAAAATGTGAAGGAAAGGTTCTCTTTTCTCCATCCCCATCTGCAACCATGCGGAGCCGATTCCCCAGTCAGGAACAGAGCTGCACAATCTATTAGCAGGTGCTGGGACCATGCGCACTGTCCAGGGCCTCAGGAGTCTCTCTGTTAGCTGTTCTTCCTGGGATGACCCCACTCCTTCCCATGGGCGTGTGGGTTGAGTCTACGTAAGTTCGGCCCTTCTGCAAGTGACTTTTTGAAATTCGTCCTTAGGGAAAAAACCAACATAGTTCCTTGCATGTCACGGGTGCCTGCGTACCTATGGAGTAAAAGGAAAAGAGTTGGGGGTACCTGTAGGAGCTTGCGAGCCACTGATGCAAGCAAAGAGGAGGTCCGAACCTGCACTTTTAGCTTTTTATTTCCATTCTGCTACCCAAGCCAGCAGAATTGGGCCGTCCTCGGTGCTGAGGTCCCGGGGTCACCAAGGTAGAAAGGGGAGCACAGATTAAGCTGTTTTACAGAACCAGCAGCTTTGTGGACCTCACGCACAGCAGCAGCATGGGAACATCCCAGCTTTACCTCCGCTAAGGGATGATCAGGGTCACACTGATGGCGTATGTAGGCTTCCCTCCACAATGCCTCACCTCTCACCGTCACCGCACTCCCTGCTCATCAGACACCCAAGCACCTAGACACTGCCCTAGGTGCTGGGGACATGAATGAACGAGACAGACAGTACACAAAGAAACCAGCGGGGAAGTTCAAGTAAAGGAGGGAAGCAAAAAGGGAAATCTGGAGAGAGACTAGCATGGGGCTTTTTTGAGAGAGAGGCCTGGGCTAAGCAGGGATGTTTGAACCGATGCAAGGAGCCAGCCATGTGAAGAGCGTCGCAGGTAGAGGGGACGACAAGCACCAGGGCCCTGCAGTGGGAACAGACTTGCTGCATCAGAGGAACGGAAAGGAGGCCAGTGTGGCTGGGTGTAGGAGATAGGTCAGGCCGCTCAGCCGTGGTGAGAGGACACAGGAGTGCGTTGGAGAGTGCTGACTGTCATCTGGAGCTGTCTGACCTCAGAGGAGGACTGTCTTCCCGTTGATCTTATCTCTCTCTCCTGCTCTTTGGTGTGTCTCGATAAGCTCCCGGGCCAGGCACAATCTGACAGCCCCCTTCTGGTTCAGAGCCCTGCTGCCATCCGGACAAAGGACCACTGTCCTCTTTAGCATCCAGCAATAAGTGACCAGGAAAAGGTCAGATAGGGGGACGCTAAACACAGAGTCCCTGGGAAACATTTTAAGAGGATGGAGAATGGAAGTGTCCAGCCACACACACAGTGGTACGCACCACCAGAGGAAGTGAAGAAATGGGGCAGAGACCCATCCAGGGAGCAGGGTTCAAGGTCCTCACTGCTCTCATTTGCCCTTGAGCTAGACCCCTGTGTAGCCCAGCCCACTGTGGGTCAGCTGTCCCCCTTGAAACCACACCATGTAAGATGAGAAACCTGCCCTATTAGGAAATTAAGGTTTTCTAGCCACCTCCCCTCTGCCAGCTACTGCCTCTGCAGACCTTGGCTTCCCACATCTCAGGGGTGGGACCCAGGTGACACAGACTTAGCCACCGCATCCTTCCAGTTGCTCAAACCAAAACCCCAAGACAGATCCTTGACTCTTCTCTTCCTCTGACACTTATTCCATCGCCACGTGTCTTCCGCTCTATTTTCAAAATATATCCCCGACCACCGCTTCTCACCACATCCACTGCTGCCACCCTGGTTCACGCTGTCCTCCCCATCGCTCGCTCGCCTGTTCCTGAGCAATCTCCTGTCTGGCCTCCCCGCTTCCCTTGTCGCCCGCTTCAATCTTTCCTCCACACAGCGGCCAGAATGGTCCTTTTAAAACCTAAGTAGGTCACATTCCTCCTCTACTCAAAACCCCATGGTCTTCCCATCCCTTTTCAATGTCACAGTCCTTCCAGTGGTCTATAAGCTCTACTGTGTTGGCTTCCTGTCCCTGTCACTCTCTGAGCTCATCCTCTGCTCCTGTCTCTCCCATTGTTACTTGGGACACTTTGGGGCAGGGGGGTGCAATTTGATGATATTTTTAAAAACCAAAAATCCTACACCACCTGGTCCAGTGAACTGATGTTAATGAGTTTATTATGTGGGTATACTTTCCCAGATCCACGAAGAAGTATATTTCTCACAGTGTTGTTTTTTTTTTTTGAAAAGTAAAACTGACAAACCTTTTTTGTTTCTTTTTTTTAATTTATTTTTTATTGGTGTTCAATTTGCCAACATATAGAATAACACCCAGTGCTCATCCCATCAAGTGCCCCCTTCAGTGCCCCTCACCCAGTCTCACAGTGTTTTTTGTTTGTTTGTTCTGTAATAAGAAAAGACCGGGAACAACCTATGTCCATCAGTAAAATTCTGGTTAAATAAGAACTAGGGGCCATCCAGTCAGTAGAAATAGTATATATCTGTTACAAATAATGAGGCAATTCTACAGAGGCCAGTACAGATCAAACACTGAGATGTATTGTCAAAAGAAAAAAAAAAGTACATTACAAGAATAATGAGTTGTACGAAAGGGGAATGAATGCACACCCACACGTTCACTCAATGAGGATTTCCTGGGCAGCCCCCATGTTATAGGACTTGGAGATGCTAGACGATCGGCAAACAGGTCTTGTCTCGGGGAGCCGACGTTCTGCTAGTGCAAGACAGAGAGCAGATTGATCATAACGTCAAGCCAGGCACTAGGCTGGGGTTCAGAAGGAAGACAGACTGGAAAAGCAGAGCAGGGCAGGAAGCGAGGGCAGCCTGCAAAGGCCTCTCAGAGGAGGTGACGTTTGAGCGGAGACTGTAGGAAAGAAGAGAATGAGGTGTGAGACTGGCGTGGTGTTCCAGACACGGGCCAGCAAGGCCTGAGGTGACCCAGTGTGTCGGAGGAGGTCGGGGAGGCCAGGGTGGCAGCCAGGACACTGTGAGGGTGGAGTCCTGATAATGAAGTCAGGTGGTCAGCTGGAGGCCCCAGACCACGTGGGGCCTTGTGGTCATGGGCAGGATGTGGAGTGACATCTGGAGTATGGTGGGCAAAAGCGTGATGTAATCTCTCCCACATTTTCAAAGGATCCTTCGGGATGCTGAGTGATGAGTGGATGGGGGATGGGACACCCATGAGACTGGTAGCAGTGGTTTGTCTCTGGGAGGGAGACTTTTCTCCATCTGCCCTTCTGTGCTGTTAAAAAAAAAGAAAAAAAAAAACAAAAAAAAAAAAACTTTTTCTGAGCGTGTGAAATCTTTTCTAAAAAAAATTATTTCAATTCAGTTTGCCAACATATTGTATAACACCCAGTGAGCGTGTGTAATCTTACTCAAAAAGCCATTTAAAAGCAAGAAAAACCCAGGCACAGAGGAGGGCACATGATGAGATGAGCACTCGGTGTTACACTATATGTCAGCAAATTGAATTTAAATAAAATATTAAAAAAAAAATAAATAAATAAATAAATAAAAGCAAGAAAAACATTCACAGGTAATATTGATTGAGCATTTGTCACGAGCAGAGCTGTGCGCCACCTGAACAGCCATGCTTAAGCAGGGGTGGCCCTGAAAGTGGCAGTGCAGCCCACCCCACCCCACTCCGCCACAGCCTTCTCTTCTGTGGGGCTTCCCCAGCTGGGGGAGCGGATAGGACCAAAGTAGACATCAAAGAGAAAAAGGACAGAGCTACGGGCCTCACAGCCGTTAGATCCCTGGGCCACGTCTCCACCCACGTGTGGCAATTATCCAGCTTCTGAGTTTTTGCCAGTCGAGTGGGTATCAAGCAGTGTCTCTTTGCGGTCCGGATGCAGTCCCATTTTACTGATCGCTAATGGGTTTCGCATCTCAACAGAACGCAGCCCCCCGTGGCCCATAATCACTGTGCTGGACAGTGTCTCTGATGGCTCTTAACTGCAGCACCAGAGGCCGACTCTGCTAATTTAGGGATTATACCGTAACATGTTGGGTAGCTCAGAGATTCCCCAGGAAGGCTGGGGAACCAGGCTTGGAGGAGAAGGGAAGCTGGGCAGCCAGGACCACGTTCAAAGTCACGCCGCTGAGCCAGTCCAGTGAGGGTGCGGGGGCCCCCACCTCCCCCAGCCCCCACACACTGAACTCTGGGCCCTAGAGCCACGTTCTGTTTGTCATGACTGCTGCTACCACCAGAAGTAAGTCCCTTCTTTGCGCCATTTGAAGCCTCAGATGCTGAACTTGGACAGGCAAGCCTGACTGGCTAAGCATAGGAGGGAAGCTCGGAGAACAAGGTCCAGCGTTCTCAGCTTCTCTGGTGGGAGCCGGGTTCTGCTTCCCACTAAGATTAAAGATGCATCTGTAGGCAGTTCCCTAAGCACAGGAAGGGGTTCAGATGCTAGGAAACTGAAGGGTGTCCAGTATTCTTAGGGCAGGACCCTTCAACATCAGGACAGCCCAGACCACTTCCATTTTTTGAGGTTCCCAGGATACAGGGGGGAAAAAAAAGGATGACATGCCCAAGAGGGATCGTAATGGTAGAGCAGCATCCTAACATGAAATAAGAAATGTCATTGTACTGTTCACACAATAGCGTTCGGATTTTATTTGTTTGCTTTTTTGGCAGAACTCATTAAAGTGTAGAACCAGAAATGAGCCGTGGGTCTTAAAAATTAGATCCTATCAAGCTATCTGTGTGACCATATGTTTTAAACTCATCTGGGAATCGTGTCCTAAGAGTAAATGTGAGGCCCGGGCCAGATGCCCTGCAGGCGGGCCCTGAGGTGAGCCTGGTGTAAGCAGATGGTCCGGGGCTGCCTTGCTCAGAGTCAGGATCCGCCCTTGGGCAGCAGTCCCTCCCTGCACAGAAAAAAATCTGCTGCTCATACAAGAGCCAGGAACTGCCCTAGACGTTGTGCCGAGGCCGAATGCCAGGGAGGTAAATTACTACACCCCGAGGCCACCTAAAATGGGATGTAACCATGTCACAGAATGAGCAGGATTTGGCAGATACAAGTAAACCCCATTTCTTCCCCTACAACCCTTCTTCCTGTGGTAGCATGACTCCTTGAGGTCTGTGGCTTCTTTGGGTGCCCTTAGATAATGAAAGTCCAGTCGGTGTCCTCATCACATAGCTCCAGCCCAGTGTAATATCAAAATTCCCAGTTCTGTTCCGAGGAGCACTTCTCCCTCCCAGCCCTGCGATGCCTCGGACTCAGCCTGCAGAGGAGGAGCACATGGCACGGTGTGATTTCTCTTTCTTCGCACCTTGTCTCCTGTGCTCTCCCGCTCACTAGCTACAGCTTTCGGCCCTGCCCTGTGGGCAGAGAGGATGCATGTCTCGCCCCATGCCCTGGGGTTCGATGCCCTCTGGGCGGGACACATCTAGTGCTGACTCGTTTTCCCAAGGGGCCCTTTTGCAGGTTCTTGGTCCTCCCCAGCTGGAACCTTTGGATGTGGAGCACCTCCTCTGCTCAGTTGCTCAGTCCAGTCTCTGTCCTTGGGCCTCCTTTCTGTGGGATGGCGCTGCTCCTCCAGGCTAACTCTTGGGAAGGGGGGCTTCATTCATGAAGTGACTTTAGGCTGGGTTGTCAGCAGGGGGCCCCCCTTTGGTCCAAGTGGGCCCATGGATCTGAATACCATTGTTGGTGGGACAGCAGCTCACCCCCAGTGTGGCTGTCTATACTATTTTGATTTCTCCCAGCAAGCATTTGGCACCAGCCCCTGTGCCCTCTAAACTTCAGGGACGTGTCAAGCCCTGCCGGTGGCGGTCTGCAAGTCCCTGTAATCATACACTATCTGGGAACAGGAAGCACTGCATTTTCTTCCCACTGGGGTCACCATGCTCTAGAAGTGTCTCCTCTTCCACTTCCCAACTCCTTCTATTAGGCCTAAAGGTGAGTCTTGAACCAATGCCGATCAAATCCGTTTTTAAAGTCTGTGTGGATGGTTTAACACCTCCCATGAGGTCAGGATGTGGTGGCACTTGGTATCTGTTGATCTTTTTTCCAAGTTACCATTTTAATTTTAATTTTATTATTTTATTTTATTTGAGCACAGTTGACACACAATGTTACATGAGTTTCTGATGTGCGACATAGTGATTCTGCACGTCTATATATTGTGCTCCATTCACTACAAGCCTATACCACCTGTCCTGAGCCCGTGCATCAGTACATCACTATTATGATATCATTGACCATATTCCTTATGCTGTGCTTTTTATCCTCCTGACTTATTATTCACTCCGACTGGAAGCCTTACCTCTCGGCTCCCCTTCACCTATTTTGCCCATCCCCCTATCCCTAAGTTACCAGTTCCTCTCTCTAGCTGTTGTGAGAGGAGGCTTTTCCCAAAAGGGTATGACACTGTTTGTATCTCAAAGGCTATTGCCATGTATTCCAAGAACTCACGGGAGCCCTCTAATTTGGGGAAAACCCCATGCCTGCTTTTGGGGGTGTCCAGAGATCAGTCTGGGGAGACACAGAGCAATCCAATTGCTTCTTGAACTCACAGCTGTTGTTGATTCCATGTGACAGGCTCACCGGAAACTACTCAGACAGGGCTCTCTGTGGAATGATTATCCTGGTGGTGACCCTTTGAGGTATGTTGTCTACACCCTATTGGGGGAGAAGTGGTAGTGTCCAAGGGCATGTGCTGGCCCTACAAAGGGAGTAGGTTGTGAGACTCCCACATGTGTCTCCGGGGTCATTTCTTGATGGCCTGTCCTGCCCACATCTCTGCCATTCTCCAGGACAGCACACTCAGTTTTCTTAGTATCAGAGAAATTAAAGTCAAAACAGTACTGAGGGGATGTTTAATTTTATGCATCAGCTTGGCTGGGCCACAGTGCCCAGATATTTGATCAACTATTATTCCAGATGTTTCTGTGAGGATGTTTTTGGATGAGATTTACATTTAATTTGGTCAACTTTGAGTAAAGCAGAATTCTCTCCATAATATGAGCACATCTCATCCAATCAGTTGGAAGACCTGAATCAAAAGCTGACCTTTCCTGAGCCAGCAGGAATTCTCCAGCAGACTGCCTTCAGATTTCACTCACAACATTGACTCTTCCTCATCTCCCAGCCAGACTGCCTTTGGACTTGAACTACAACCCTTTGGACCTGAGTCTTCAGCCCACCAGCCTTCATCAGATTTGGGGCCCATAAACCACCACAGTCACATGAGCTAAGTTCTTAAACAAATCTCTCTTTACATTGGTTCTTTGTCTGGAGGACTCTAATACACTGAGTTACAAAATTCTAAATGTCAACTTAAAAGGTGGTGCCGGGTAGCTTGGTTAAGCATCTAACTCTGGATCTCAGCTCAGGCCTTGATCTTGGGGTCATGAATTTGTCCCTTACATTGGGCTCCACACTGGGCATGGAGCCTATTTAAAAAAAATTAAGTATCAACTTAAAAAAATTAAAATATGATATTTCCCCTTGCTGCCAGGGTTATGGAGTCTCCTACAGACAGGGGACAAAGAGTTGATTCAGCTGGAGAAGGTAATTTGTCAATATTTATTTAAAAAAATCAAATGGCAAAAACAAACAACAACAACAACAAAAACAAAGACATTGCAAGAAAAGAAAACTGAAGGGCAGTATCATTCATAAACATATTGGGTGGGGGGTTGGGGTGACTGGGTGATGGGCAATGAGGGGGGCACTTGGTGGGATGAGCACTGGTTGTTATGCTATATGTTGGCAAATTGAACTCCAATAAAAAAAATTTTTTTAATTAAAAAAATTAAAAATCAAATGGATCTACGAGGTAATATAGCAGTACACCTTTTAGGAAATGTAGACACACTAGCATTTATGGAAAAGGGTGTTCAGGGATCCCTGGGTGGCGCAGCGGTTTGGCGCCTGCCTTTGGCCCAGGGCGCGATCCTGGAGACCCGGGATCGAATCCCACGTCGGGCTCCCGGTACATGGAGCCTGCTTCTCCTTCTGCCTCTCTCTCTCTCTCTCTCTCTCTCTCTCTGTGTGACTATCATAAATAAATAAAGAAAAAAATATTTAAAAAAAAAAAAAAAAGGAAAAGGGTGTTCATTGTAGCATTACTTAAAATAGTGGAAAATCAGACATACTTTTATTATTGATTCTTTTATTTATCAAATACCAAATGCCTACTCTGTGCTAGGACTGTGTTAAGCACCTGGATATACAGTGAGCATGAAATAGACACAGTGACTTGTGGTCAAGGGCTTAGGGAGAAATCACACGTTAAGCAAGTGATCAGACAAATAAATAAACCAAACTGTCTTAGCACAGTGTGAGATAATGTCAAGGTGGGGGAGGGTTACTTGAGATTAGATGATCAGGGAAGACCTCTCTAAAGAGTGACATTGGTGAGAAAACCTGAAAGGAGAGGCCGGTCAGCCAGGTCAAGCATGGAAGAAGCTGTGTGCAGAAATCGAGAGCTTGGCCTGCTTGAGGCCAGGCCAGCATAGCGCTACTAGCGACGATGGGATGGCCTCCCCAGGAGCTTAGAAACTCTCGAGAGGTGGGACCAGATGGCACAGGGCCTGGGAGGCCAGGAAGAGGGTATAGGAATGGTAATGGACAATGACATAATCTAATTAATGTTCCTTAATGGTCCCCGGGCCATGGTGTGGACTAATGGGGTTAAAGACAAGAAGAAAAACCAGGTTAGAAGCTTTTGTAGTCCAGGTGACAGATAATGGTTGCCTTGCATTGGAGAGAAGCAGATTCATGCAAGACACATTTTGGAGATAGAAGTAGTAGGACTTCAGGTGCCTGGTGGCTCAGTCAGTTGGGCATCTGCCTTTGGCTCAGGTCACGATCCCAAGATCCTGGGATCAAGTCCCACATTGGGCTCCTTGCTCAGCTGGAAATCTGCTTCTCCCTCTCCCTCTGCCTGCTGCTCCCTCTGCTTGTGCTCTCTTTCTGTCAAATAAATAAAGTCTTAAAAAAAAAAAAAAGAAGCAGTGGGACTTGGTGATAAGTTGCCTGTGGGCAGTAAAGGAGTAGGCATCAAAAATGGTTGCCTGAGCCCCGGTGGCACAGCGGTTTAGCGCCTCCTGCAGCCCGGGGTGTGATCCTGGGGACCCGGGATCGAGTCCCACGTCGGGCTCCCTGCATGGAGCCTGCTTCTCCCTCTGCCTGTGTCTCTGCCTCTCAATAAATAAATAAATAAATAAATAAATAAATAAATAAATAAATAAATAAAAATAAATCTTTAGGGATCCCTGGGTGGCGCAGCGGTTTGGTGCCTGCCTTTGGCCCAGGGCGCGATCCTGGAGACCCGGGATCGAATCCCACGTCGGGCTCCCGGTGCGTGGAGCCTGCTTCTCCCTCTGCCTGTGTCTCTGCCTCTCTCTCTCTCTCTCTGTGTATGTGACTATCATAAGTAAATAAAAATTAAAAAAAAAAATAAATCTTTAAAAAAGAAAAAAAGAATGGCTGCCTGACCACCAGTCACCTGTCCAAATGGCCCAAATAGAAACACCACATTGCCATGTGCTGCAAGATTATGGATCAACTGAACCTCTTGTATTGCTGGAAGGACTGCAGAATGGTACAACCGCCAACACACAGGCTGAAGGTATCCCTAAAAGTTGAATATACAGTTACCAATGGCTCAGCCATCCGTTTCCTGGGTATTTGACCTAGAGAAATGAGAACTTGAGTCCACACAAACACCTGCCACATGAATGTTTTGCACAGCTCTATCCATAACTGCCCTAACCTGAAAGCACCCAGAGGGCGGCCAGTGGGTGTGTGGATGGGCCCATTGTGGTACAGCCAGATAATGAGCAAACCACTCAGCACCAGAAACAAATCATGATGCCCACAGTAACTGGGATGAATTTCAAGGACACTCTGCCCAGTGAGAGAAGCCAGTATCAAAAGGTTAGAGATGGTATGATTCCATTTAGGTGGCACTTTTGAAAAGATAAGATTACGATAGATCTGTGGTTGTCCAGTGGTTAGGAGCCAGGGGAGGATGTGACTATAACTAACTGTTCTTTATCTTGATTGCAGTTGTGGTTACAGGAATCCATGAGTGTTAAAATTCACAGAACTGTACAGTCCTCCCTGAAAAAGTTCCTTTTTATTGTATGATCATTTTAAGCATAAAAAAGAATTTAATTGGGGCATCTGGTGTCTCAGCGGTTAAGCGTCTGCCTTCGGCTGAGGGTGTGATCCCGGGGTCTTGGGATCGAGTCCCACATCGGGCTCCCTGCAGGGAACCTGCTTCTCCTTCTGCCTATGTCTCTGCCTCTCTCTGTGTCTCTCACAAATAAATAAAATCTTTTTAAAAAACTAAACCTTTGATTTAAAAGGGGGGAGGATTCCAGGGTTTGTGGCACGGGCAGATAGGTAGATGGTCTTGCTGCTGCTCCCTGGCGTGGCCGAGGCTCGGAAGGGGGGCTGCTCCCAGGGAGTGAATGAAGAGCTTGGTTGGGACCAATGACGTTGAGATGTTCACAGTTGAGTACACAAGAGTCTGAGGCTGGAGATGGGAATCTGGAACCATCAATGACTAAAGCTGTGGCCGTGAATTAGAACACCTGAGGAGAGAGGGTGGTGAGCACAAAGGGACAGCCTTCCAGAGCAATGGCTTCCAGAGCTTGGGGACAGAAGGAGGAGCCAGGGCTGAGATAGGGTCCCCCTGGGATTGTGAGGGTTCCTCCGTGGGCTCATCTGCTCTGCTCTGCCTGTGTTCTCCAGAGGCTTCCCTCAAGGAGGAGAGCAGAGGGGAGGACAGCCCTCAGAAAGGGCTTCTGGGGTGGGCAGGGACTTGGAAATACTAAGAATGATTTTAGAAAGTCAGCAGATCTCTGCAGCTGTTTGCCATCAGATCTGGGTGAAGTTATCTCTGAGCTGCACTTGTGGCAAAACAACACTTCCTCCTGCTGCTCTCCCCACCCACCCCCAGCATCTGGACCCTCCTCAGCCTCTCCTGGCACAGGGGCCACAAACTGGAAGCCGGCGCGCCAGACCACAAACCTTAGCCCTGTCTTGTTTTCACCACACACAGGACTTTACCATCATATCAACTTAAAGAAATGTAAGATTTGACAGCCAGCAGCAACAGTGGGTTTTCAACTAGAAGAATCGAAGGTATCGCAGCCCCAAACCCACAGCCCTTCTTGGCAAAGAGACAGGAGTTGAATTCTGACGAGCTGGGCATTCCCCAGTTGGCCTAGTCCCCGCTACTCCCTGTAGATCTCTGACGCCAAGATAAGAGCTGGTTGCCACTTACCACCTGTTGGCGCATGGTGTCTGCCTCTCCCCCACCCCCCCCCCAACCTGGGTCATCTTCAGCTGTCTCGTCTGCAGGGTGGCACGGCAAAAGCAGAAACCTGCGTGGCTTGTCCAAAGGTGGGAAGGTGTATTGCCACCATTATGCACACATATAATACGAGGTGACAGAGAGAGGCAAGGTGACCTTGGTGATGAGTTGTTTTTAGAAAGGCTACATTTACACGCAATACAATGCGTCCATTTTAAGCATAGCGTTCGAGAAGTTTTGATAAATGTAGAAATCTGAGTAACTCCCCACCCCGGTCAAGTTATAGAAAACATCCATCACTCTTAAGTGGCCGCCTGGCATCTTCCCAGTCCGTCCCCTCCCCTTCTCACCCGTGGCTCCTGGCAAGCACAGATCCGCTTTCTGTTAGCATAGGGGTTCTGGTACCAGTTCTAACCAGAGGTTGGAGGGGGGCTCCCCCCACGCCACCAAGCAATTCTCGGACACTAACTGGGTGTCTTGTGATTCAACTTAATTCTGACACTATCCCCTTAGAGATAGTGTCACATTCCATAGGCTACGGGGCTGTCTTACAAAACTAACCATCACCCCTCACCCCCCTGCCGCTGCCACTTCAGACACCAATTGCTGGCCCAGGTTCTCCACCTGTGCTTCTGACCCAATGGCTGCAGATTGGAGGTTCCCACGACCCCTTTCTCGGGTTCAATTAACCTGCTAGAGCGGCTCACAGAACTCACAGAAACATTTTACTTGCTAGATCACTGGTCTACCGTAAAGGGCTATGACTCAGGGATAGCCGGATGGAAGAGACACACAGGGCAAGAAGTGGGATGGGGAGGGGGTGCGGAGCTTCCATGCCCTCTAACGCACTGCTCTTGCCCAGTTGCCATTTGTTCACCAACCGGAAGCATCCTGCACCCCACCCTTTGGAGTTTATATGGAAGCTTCATTACCCAGGCAGGATTGATTAAATCACTGACCATTGGGGTTGACTCAGCCTCTAGCCCCTGTCCCCTCTCCAGAGGTCAGGAGGTTGGCTCCTCTGGCAGCCAGCCCCCATCCTTAAGTGGGAGTCCAGAAGTCACCTCAGTGTAACAAAAGACACCTTTGTCGTCGCTCTCATCACTTAGGAAACTCCAAAGGTTTTAGGAGCTCTATGGCAGGAATGGGCCACGGAGCAACTAAGACCCTTGGCTAAAGACCAAATATATTTGTTATTATAAATCACAGCATCACAGTCAGAGGCTATACGGTTACCTATTTCAGCAGTTCATTACTTTTATTGCCTGGCGGTATTCTGTTGCATGGCTACATCACAGTTTTTAAATCCGTTCTCTTCTGATGGACACCTGGACCATTTCCCCTTTGGGGCTATTGTGATTAAAGCCGCTGTGAATATTTGTGTACAGCCTGTGTGCACAGAGTTGCTCTCATCCTCCTGAGCAACAGCTAGGAGCACATTGCTGGGTTGTGAGGTCAGAAGCGATGCCCACTTGTGTTTCTCTTGTCCCAGAGCCTGGCCTGATGCCTCCCCAGGCTGGCTGGGGTACGGCTGGTGGACGTGCAATAGCAGGAGCACTGCCAGCACCCCCAGTCAAGGCCCACTCCTTGCTGGCCTAGATGCTCGGTTCACCCTGCAGTGAACTTTTCCTGTTTATATCTTTTCCGGCTGACCTTTTGATTCATAGCATATAATTTGATTGTTTTCCAAAGGATAAACAAACAAGGAGTTAGTCTGAAGGAGGTTTCTAGGGTGTTGAAAGATGAGGCTTGTGCTCCGAGTGCTGAGAACCGCTAGGAAAAGATTATTAGAAGGGGGGGGCAGGGACAAGGTAAGCAGCAAGCCCTTAATTGTGTACATAGATTGTTAAGTGGCGAATTAGGCATCTAGGAATACATCTTGTCATCTTCGTGTAGCCATAATGTGTGTGACAGTGACTCCACAGGCAAGAAGGCTGGGTAGCTCTCGTGTTTCTAAGAACACTGAGCAGGGCCAAGTGTCTTTCCACAAGACATGATCCCCTCCCCAACTCATTCAACCCTCTCTTGCTTCCATGGCAATCTGTGTCCCATAATAAGCCTGGGAATTTTTATCACTAAAAGGAGAGGAGCTTGCAGGCCAGACTGCCCAGTCAGATGACATTCAACCTCAAAAAGTATCCCATCCAGTAGGTTTGTTTTTTGTCTTGTGATGCTGTGTCCACACAAACCCAGCCAGTCAGCTCTCAAAAAAGCCAAAAGCCCTCTCGAACGAGGGGAGTCCTGACACCTTGGTGCCAGAGCTACTTGACTGGACCCATAAGAAATCTCCCCTGAGTCCAGCTATGATAGGTAAGATAAACACTAGGATTTCATAGCGCCTCCAAAGCGAATCGTCAGAACTTAGAAATTCTAAATAAACTAATTTAGAAGAAGAGGAGATGTCACCAAGTGGATTCTAGTAGGATATAGGATGTTTAGATAGAGACTTACCCGTTACAGTTAAGATGCAGTTGCTACAAGTTAGAGACTGGCTAATAGTGAGTCAACTATAGGATTGCTTATTGACGATGAGTGTGGAGGTGGGGGTCCCAGCTCAGCAAGGCCTTTTGACCCTTCTCCTCCGCCACCCTTAGCTTGTTAGCTTTCTTCCTCCAGTTTGTGGCCTCATGGCCCCCAAGTGGCTGTTGTTACAGCTCCCAGTATCACATCCTCATGAAAAAATTTCCAAACCAGGAGGAGAGAGGGCAGCTCCTCACACATCTATCTCTTTCAGTACAGAGAAAAATCTCTCCCAGACACCCCTCAGCAGACTTCTTACCTTTGGCTGGCTTGAATTGGGTCACTGGGTATTCATTCTGAGAGCAGGCACCGATAAAGGGGAACAGGATTGTCGTAGTTAGTGCCAATTACAACTTAACCCTGGGACTGGGGGACCTGCAACAGGGGATGATTGATTTGGTTGTCTAAACCCAGTGAAATGAGTCTAAATCCAGTAAAGTCACCTCCTTTCCAGAAACATTTCTGGAGCCCATTTCCTCTTCTGCAATATTTTCGCTCCACGTTCCCAGAGGGGGTGAACTCTGTGCACCATCCCACTCCCACCAGGTTTCCCAGACTTCATTTCTTCTAACCCATTCTTTCTCTGGAATGTGATCCCAGCATCCTTTTCCCAGATCGTGGCCACCATCTTGGTGCTTCAATCTCCCTCCATAGGGACGGTTTTTCAGAACTGGCCTTAAAGGGAAGTCAGTAGGCTTCTCACAGACTTTCCAGAGTTTTAGGGGCCACAACTACCTATATTGCCTGGAGTTCTTTTTTTTTTTTTTTTTTTAACCAGAGAGGTCATGTCAGGGAGAGGAAGGTAAAAAGTTGACCACTTTCTCACACTATTTCACTTTAGTTTTTTCCTCCACTGCAGACTCTGTGTCCCACTTACAGTTCTCCTCTCCCAGAATCTATGGCCTGACTTCTTCCACATTATTTTACTTTTATTGCTGCTCTGCTTCCTGCTTTGGGATGATTGTTGCAACTAATTTTGCAGAGTCTCAGGCTTCTTGCTCACCCCCATCTATTCTTCAGTTCACTTCATGCCCCCCCCAACCCTGACTTGGTCTTTTCACCCCCTTCCCAGCATCCAGTTGAAGCAGATTTACCTCTCCTTGCTCCGAGGGACTACAGCATCCCTCACTCTTCTGGGCACATTCACAGGCTGAGAGGCCACTTGGTAAAATAGCCAAAGGCTCTGGTCACAGGTGGCATATGCAACTCAGGAAAAGGCAGCAAGTCAGCCTACCTTACCAATCCCAGTTTTCTCTCTGCTTTCCTTCCTGCCCCTCTGCCCTCCTCTGATGGGAGCTGGTCTACATATAGTTTGAACTTGTTGCTGCACAAGCCTGCAACACTCAACGGCCTTTGGCCAAGCTGTATTGGACTGTCTCTGCTAGTTTCTTAATGACTTTGTAAGTAGCCTCTCTAGGTCTCTGGTCACACTTGGAGCTTTACAACTTCTGGCCTCTTCTCAGTTCCTTATAAGCTGAGACTTGACCTGTGGCCCAGGGAACCCTGTGGCAAGGGTGGGTCAAGTCTACCCTTCCTTCCTTCTGTCCTTCTGGGTGGTGCTGCCTTGGGGCTTGCTAAAGGAGGACCCTTCCTTCCAAGAGAGAAAATCTCCTCCTCTGTCATGGCCATCAATGAGTTCCTTTTATAAACTTAAAAAAAAATTTTTTTGTTAATTAACAAAATTATATTGCTGAGAAACCTTGCTCTCTAAAACCAGGTTGTTAGAACCTTGGCTGATTGAAATCTGGTCAGTAGGAATGGAACATCCCACTGCTGTTCAGATGATCTGAGCGGGGCATGTGACACGGAGAAGCAGCCTGGCTTTTCAACCTCCAGAGCTTCAGAAAAAGAGTTTTCAGACTCAAAATTCTGCCTTTATCTTTTCCATTTTCTAAAGGAAAAAGCCCAGGCCTGAAATGGATCTCTTTGCATACAGGTCTCTTTGCTCTGTGCCTGTCAAGCCCTGCTTCACTGAAACTTTGCCTAAAATTCCCCTTACCCCAAATCCTAAAATAACCCTGTCTTGTCTCTCATGAGATTCCCATGGTTCCTCTGGAATGTGGTTTCCTTTGCTCCAGCAACCTAATCAATTCCACTCTGTCGGGCTACAATTGTGTGTGACAGGCTTTATCACTCTGTGAGGTAAGACTAGTTCTGTAGCTCATTAGTTCTCAACAGGTCCAACATTGCCCCCCAAAGAGGTGAAAGTTAGTTGTAGGGGAGCAGTGGTTTGTGGCCTTCCAAAGGCTGTATCCATAAACAGGTATAGAGTGTGTCTGCTGTGTTAAAATTTCACACACAGGGGAGAAGAAGGGGCTGAATAGGAAAAAATATCCAAAAAGTTTCCTTGAGGGGACAGAGATACAAAAAGTTTGAGAAACAGTGTTTTCCCTAAATATTGAGTAGCTTTTTGTGTCCATTGTTCAATAAGTAGGTGCCTACTTATTGGCTCTTGGTTGCACTAGAATTGAGTTCTTCTGACCTCTGTCTTGGGAGAGGTTTGACCTCTTCCAGCATCTAGAATTTCCACCTTACCTGTGGGGAGCTCCCACCCGCTTGCATTGCCAACTGGTGAGAGGGCACGATGCTCCCTGTCATGCACACATACGCTCCCATGACACTGTCTGCCAGTCTCATTTCTCTGCCCAGGTGGACACAGGGTAATGGTTCTAGAACACACCTGTCATTCCCTGAGCATCCCTTTCCCTTGGCTTCCACAAGACATGGAAAACGCTGCCACTGTCCCCTCAACACAGCCCAGACAACGGCCCCGGCTTCTGATGATTGTTTATCCTCCCCACCTCTAGCCTTTTGCTTATACAGACTGGGGAGAGGGTGGCGCTGGGTGATAGTTGGAAGCAGCAAAGCCCTCTAAGCTGCCTCTTACTCCTCATTATGAACCCTGGAAGAGGAGTCAGGCTCCTGTGCTGCATGCTCTCTCTAGCATGTGGGGTTTCCAACTCCTTTTTGTTCCGAGTTGGGTCCTTGTTACCCATTCTGGAGTCACAGGACTTCATGTCACCTCTCTTCCCTTTCTGAGCCATGTAGGCTCGTATCCATATTGACTTCTTAGCTGTCACCAGGGCTGAGTGCCTTGGGACAGAAGATGAGTCACAGGTCAGAGAGACAGCTCATGCCTTCATCTCTGCACTGAGATGATGTCTGTCCCCTTCCACCTGAAGCCCAATCTTCCCCCACCCCCAACAGCCAGCCCTGGTTCTCCAGTGACCTTAACCCCAGGGAGAAAGCGGATGCTGAAGACGTTAGTATTGGAAGTCCGTATGGTTCTCAGCCCAGCCACCTGCACAGGAGGGGCCCAACAAATGTTTTTTGAACCAAAGTTGAGTGAGTAAAAGAGGTGCCCGCGTTTCTCTGGTTGCCTTGCAGGGAGAGGAGGCCCAAACCCACTTTCTCATGCACCACCCTTCAGTAGGAAAGGAAGGCTTACTAAATGGTCACATCTCGATAAAAATAGCTCTTAAGAACGTTCATCTGTCTTTGAAGTCAACCGTGCTGATTATTTTTTTTTCAAGCGAGTTTCTAATAATACGGGAAGAAGACTTAGCCACACAGAGAGCCAAGCTGCTTTGCATGTAATTCCAGTTGTCCTCGTGGCCTGTTTACATTTGTCCTGCCCGGACCATCTCACTGGCTCTGGAAGACAGACCCAGCCCACTCTGTGTGAATAATACACAGCTGCAGGCAGAAGAGCAGAGTGGGTGAGGGCACGGGATTCTGGGGCAGCTAATTCTGGCCTCCAGTCCTGCATCAATCACTCACGGACTCATGGACTGTAGGATCTCAAGAGAGAGGCTTCACCTGTCGGGGCTCATCCCCTCCTCTGCAAAATGAGAATAATAATAGTCCCTGCCACATGATTGCTCAGAGGATCAAAGATAATGGATCAGGCCAAGTCCTTCGCATAAATTAGCTGTTATCTTTATTCCTCCAGCCCAGATCCTCTCCCAACATCTGGGCATTTTAGCCCTTTTCCTTCGGAGTCTAGGATAAAATCCTTCCATCCACCAATCCCATCTGGCCCACATGTACCATAAGAAAAAGCGGCGCCTGGGTGGCTCCGTCGATTGAGTGTCCAACTCTTGATTTTGGCTCAGGTCATGATCTCAGGGTCCTGAGATCAAGCCCTTTATCAGGCTCTGCATTGGGTGTGGAGCCTGCCTGAGATTCTCTCTCCCTCTCCCTCTGCACCTTCCCCCATCTCGCGTGTCTATGCATGCATGTTCTCTCTCCAGAAAAAAAAAAAAAAAAAGAAGAAGAAGGAAAAACCATTCTCTTTTACTTGCTACCAGATTTATTTAGGTCATTTTTCTTCTGTCATTTTTCATAAATATCCCTGAAAATCTGAGTTTACTAAATAATGGAAACTTTCTGGAAAAGTCCACATAAGAGCAAGATACTCCCTCAAGCCTGGGATCCTGGGTACCCACTCTTGACCTGCTGGGCAGGAGCAGCTCTGAAGGGTGGCTGCTTCCACCTCCCGTCCCAAGCCACCGGCAGCTCCCTCAGTCCCTGCTCATGGCTCTCTTCTCTTTTACCCTCAGAAAAGCCCGGGAGCTGGCCTGCTGCCCTGGGAGCTCATTTTCCTTCAGCACACGCTCTCATCCTATTTCCCAGGGCCAAGTCCACAGCATGGGGTGTGGGTGGGTGGGTGGGGATGGGAAAGGAGGGCAGTTGGGGAAGATGGAGAGCTGGGCCCCGCGAGCGCATCCTTGGGAAGCTGGGTGCCTGCTCCGCCGGGCTGCCTCGGTCCTCAGCAGCCCCCCACCTCCCCCGACTCCCCAGTCCTGCCTGACTCAAGCTGGGAAGTGCTAGGCCGCTCAGCCACCCACTCCACAGCCCTCCGGAGTCCACTCCCTGCTCTCTACGTTGGACAGCTCCCTCGGCTGCCCCCCTCCTCATTCTTCTCTTTCAGCTTCAGGCTGCCCTCCTCCCTCCAGGGGCGCCAGCCCCCAGTCAGCCTTCTCAGCAGCCCGTGAAAGTCAGCCTGGAATCCGGATGATGAGAAGTAGTAGACAAGGGGGTCGACACAGGAATTCAGGGTGCTAAGGAGCAACACATAACTTCTCCACGCTGGGCTTTCACCCCGGATGTAGCCCACGACGTGAGACACATTGTAGGGCCCGAAGCAGACGAGGAAGTTGAGCAGCGTGGCTGCCACAAGCCCAACCACCCTCCGCCGCCGCCGGTGGCTGGCTCCCCTGCTGAGCACCCATACCAGGTGGCCGTAGCAGTAGCTGGTGATGAGCAGGGGCACCCCGAAAAGGACCACAGCCATCTCCAGCCTGACGGGCAGGAGAATAGCCAGCTGGTTCTCCTGGAATTCCAAGTAGCAGGTGTCATTGTTGGTGTGGCTGTAGGAGGAGTTCCTTGAGAATTCGGTGATGTAGACCACGCTGCAGTGCGCGCCGGCCACGAGCCAGCAGGCCCCACTGACCAGGCCGGCCTGTCTAGGCCTTGGCCGGGCCTTGTACCATAGGGGGTAGGCCACGCTCAGGAAGCGCTCGACGCTCACAGCTGCCAGGAAGAGGGAAGTAAGATAGATGGTGGTGAAGAAGAGGAATCCGGAGAAGGGGCAGAAGATGAAGGGCAGGGGCCAGCGCATGCCGCTGGCTGCCTCCACCATGCGGAATGGCAGGAAGAGCAGCAGGAGCAGGTCGGAGATGGTCAGGTTGAGCAAGAGCACGTCCACGGCCACCGGGCGCCGCCGCAGCTTGCCCAGGAAGATCACCAGGGCCACCAGGTTGAGAGGTAGGCCCACGAGGAAGGTGAAGAGGTACACAGAGAAGTAGAGCCAGTGATTGCCGGGGAAGAAGGACAAGTCCGGGCTTGTGTCCATGGTGATGGCCACTGGAGAAAGACAGACAGATGGAGGTGTTAGTCTGAGTGCGGACCTTGGTGTCTCGTGCCAGCGGCATCTCAACCACTGGCAGAGAACACTGAAACCTCCCCCCCCAGCCCCTCAAGCTCCCTGATACTTTCTCCAGCAGGGACAGCCTGGCTGTCTTCCTGGTCAGGCCCTGTCCCCTGTCGCTTCTCCAGAAAAGCAAGCACCAAAGGGCCCTCCCTTCCCAAGCCTCCTGGTCCCTTGCTCACCTGCTTCTTTGAGAACCCAACTGCTCTGCCCCCAGCACCTTGCCGGCTCTTGCAGAACAGTATAGTTAGTTCTTTATCTGGAAGAACTGATAAAGACCCATGACATCATTCCCCGTTGAGCAATCACACAAAAGATGCCTTTAGCTCCATTACCAGCACCGCGCCAGTATGCAAAATGAGGAGCAAATTCCACAACTCTGCGCCTTGCTCATGGGCTGTCTCAGAGAGGATGCTCGAGCCAGCCCCAAGCCGTCTTCCCCTCCCGGATCCTCCACTTGAATTTTATCTGCTTCTCTGGAATGGCAGTCATCCAATTTGCCTTGTAAGGGCAGGAAGCACGACGCCGTGATGGAGAGCCTGGGATCTGGAGCCCGTGGCCTGGGTGCACTGCCGACTCTGTCACTAACTCTGTGTTTTGGGGGCAAGTGACGTAAACTCTCTATCTCTGCTTCCTCGTCTGCAAAGCAGGGATAATCACAGTACCAATGTCATAGGGTTGTCGTTATTAAAGCATTAATACCTGTCAAGTGCCGGGAACGGAACCTGGCATGTTGTGATGAATACTTAACAGATGTTAGCTGCCATCATCCGAGTCACTGGTATGGGCTTGTCTCCGGGGTGATGGCAATAATGATGATGATAATGATGATTTAGGGGGCACATAATCTGTAGCAGACACTCTGCCTCCGAGGGCATCGCCAATCTGTCCTTGTGCCTCACGGGGTGGGAGGGAAGTGACTCACTCCGGGCAATACAGCTTGGTAAGAATCACCACCAAGGTTCAAACCCAAGTTCTGTCCAGCGTCAGAGAGTATTTATCATTCAAATATTCATGGAGCACAGTGAGATACCATTTTATACCCTCTGGAATGGCCCTAGGCAAAAAAAAAACTAGACAATACCAGGTGGTCAGCAAGAGGTAGAGGTACCAGGCGAGAATCCTCTTGTACGTTGCTGGTAAGACTATAATAAAATGGTAGAGTGACCTTGGAAAGCAGTTTCTTAAAACAATATAAATTGACCACGTGACCCAGCTCCACTATAGGATCCACGTAAGCAAAATAGCATTATTCATAACAGCCAGCAGGTGAACGGAATACTATTTGCCAATAAAATGGAATAAAATACCTGTGAGTACGAGGACACGGATGAACCTCAAAAACATGCCAAGTGAAACAAGCCAGACATAAAAGACCATGTGCTGTATGTTTCCATTTATACAAAATGTCCAGAATAGGCAAATTTGTGCATACAGGAAGTAGATTACTAGTTGCCTGGGAACTTAGGGGGATTAACCGTGAATGAGCAGGTGGGGCCTTACCGGGCTGATGAAAATGTCCTAAACCGGATGACAGTGATAGTCGCGCACCTCAGCAAACTTCCTAAAACTCATGGACTAGTGCACTTAAAATGGGTGAATTGTAGAACACATAAATTTTATCTCAAATAAATTGTTAAAAACGGAGACCACAGCAAAGTTTTTGCTGTCACGGGTTGGGTGGTAGTGAGGTCTCGGGGGACTGAGTGGTAGGAGGGGAATAAAGACTCGGTGACACAGGGGCAGGGAACCACTGGGGAAGCCCTGCAGGTGAACAGACTAGCAGGTGCGTACGGGTGACCTCCTGGGGAACCTGTAGAAGGAGCTTCGTAGGGGCAAGGGTCACGAGGGCGCTGGGGGCGGGTCATGTGGGGCTTCGGGGACCCTCGGGAGGAACTAAGTTCCACCCCTAAGTGGAGCAGACACAATTAACTGGAAGAAGTGGTCCGGCAGCAGCAGGTGCTCCAGAGCAGTGGGAGAGCGAGCGGCCCTGGCTTGCTGGGAGGGGCAGTGAGGCCGCGTGGGCTAGAGTTTGGCTTATGCTGAAATTCTCTGGTGTCACCACTGTGCGAGGAATAAACTTGTTCCTCGATTCTATGGAGCTTCAGGCAGTTTCGTGACTTCTCTGGTCTGTTTTCATCTAATTATAAAACAGATAATAAAATTTCCTTCCGAAGGCTGTTGTGAACAGTCATTCATTCAGCAAACATTTGCCGAGATCCTACTAAGGTGCCAACGCTCCCCTCTAGGTGCCGGGAACGTATCAGCAAATAAAACTCCTTGCCCTTGTAGACATTGAAGCTGGTATAAACCCGTCCATGCACACCAGGCCTTTTTGTGTCCTCTATGTGCGTGGCATGGCTGTCTTTAGAGGAACGAGTCTGCTTCCTGCATCGCGCCTCATCAGAGCAGATGCCCCAAGGTTTGTCTCCTCCGTGGCCACTCCCTCTACAGCTCTCTCGAGGGGTCCAGGTGCCACCATTCACCTTTGCAAAGTGGACCACAGGGACAGGCATGAACCTCGACACCCCAAAGTTTTCAAATCTCCCCTGACCCTTCGGGGTCCTGCCTTGAAGGATGGCATCCCGCATCCACCCCTCCCTTGCTGTAGAGGCCTGGAAAGTTGCTTTCTTTTATATATATATATATTTTTTTAATTGAAGTTCGATTTGCCAACATATAGTATGACACCCAGTGCTCATCCCGTCAAGTGCTCCCCTTAGTGCCCGTCACCCAGTCACCCCATCCCCTCTTCCTGCCTCCCCTTCCACTACCCCTTGTTCGTTTCCCAGAGTTAGGAGTCTCTCTCTATTTATTCCCACTCATTTTCCCTCCTTTCCCCCATTTCGTAACCTGCAAAATGAAGACAGTAATAACACTTGGCTCCGGGACCGTAGCTAACTTTTGCAGTGCCTCTGTGCTGCGTAATTAGGTAAATGCACCCCCCACACCCCCTCCAGGAGGAACACCCTCCACCGGGGTGCACTGCTTGAGGAACAAGTGGTATCTTTGCTCCAATTAGAATAATATGCTCCTTCCTCTAGACGGAAGCAGCCCCTTGCAGGGCACATGGCTCGGTGAGCAAAGCCCAGGTTGAAATGTAGTAAATGTTTGCCCCTCTGCCCGGCATGCTTGTGCAGTGAACAAGCTGCCCATCCGTACAGCAGCAGCATGGCCAAATCAGAGCATTGCGTGAAGTGGGACAACACTTGAAAAGCGCTGCATGTGGTGACTACCACACCTTAGAGACTCTGTTGGTTAGGTGACTATTTCTGGTGTTGCTAGTATTTTCCCTCTCCCTGCTGGAGCATCCTTTTTCCTACCAACTTCCTGTTCACAATTCCAATGCTGCCCTCTTGTGAGTCCCAAGTGGTATAACAGCGTCAGTATCTTGACTCCTGCCTCTTACTCGCAAATGAAGATGTTCTTTCCTAGGCCACACGTTGGGAGTAGCATCTCCCAAAGGGTATCGGCAGAGCAACCTTTCCTCAACGTTGGAGGAAAACCTCCGTAGCACTGGCAGGGGGGCACGGGGAGAAGAGGGACGGGCACAGGTGGGGAGTTGCGCCAATGGGCCCAGAGGCAAGCTTACCTTCCTTCTGTGACCTAGCTCCTGGCCTCCGGTCTTCCCTGCAGCTGGGGTGCGGCCTTCTGCCGGGCTCAGGCCTTTCCAAGCCGCTCCAGGGATGCTCCCAGGCAAGGCTGCGCTGCAGCTCCTCTGGAGGAGTCCCCAGCAGGGGCCCGGCCAGGCAGCCAGGCCCTCCTGCTCCATGCCCCTTGTCCCCAGCAGCGGCTACTACTTCTGAGATGTCCCTCCTTTCGTTCTTGCCACACTTGTCACCCGGCCGGTGCCCCCTCCCAAGTAGCCAGTCACCAGTGGGTTGAGCACCACGCTCCAAGCCCCCGTGATGAGCCCCAGTTTCCGCCAGCAGCCTCCTATGTCGGGGCGCAGGAAGCCAGCCACGTTGGAGGCATTGTAAGGTCCTAAGCAGAACAGCAGCGTGAGCAGAGCCCCGCCGGCCACCCAGGCTGCCCTTAGCTTCCGTCTGTGGCTCAGGCCTGAGCGGGCCAGTGCCCGGAGGCAGCCCACGTAGCAGAAGGCCGTGATGGTCAGGGGCAGGAAGAAGAGCAGGAGAGAGAGGGTGAGGCGAGCGGGGCCCGCTGAGGCAGGGTCCCAGGCCTCCAGGCAGACTGGAGAGCCGTTGACCGGCGTGTTGATGCCCAGGGAGCTGGTGGTGTTGTCCACCCAGCCTCCCGGAGCCTCCAGCCCGAAGACCAACCCCAGGTGACAGAGGACCAGGGCCCATATGGCCGCACACACGGCCCAGGAGTAGCGCGGCCTGCGGGCCGCTTGGTAGCCCAAGGGGAAGGCGGCCCCCAGGTAGCGGCCGACGCTCAGGGCAGCCAGGAAGCCCCCGCCGGCGTAGAGGGGCGCGAAGTGGGCCAGGGCAAAGGCGGGGCAGAGCGGGGCGGGCAGAGGCCAGGCGCCCAGGGCCAGCGCCTCCACCGCCTTCAGGGGCAGGGAGGCCGCCAGCAGGAGGTCAGAGAAGCCCAGGTGGAGGGCGTAGACGAGGCTGGGGGTGAGGCGGAGCCGGGCGTGGGACACGGCGCCCCCGATGGCCAGGATGTTGAGCGGGAAGCCCAGCGCGAAGGCGGCCACATAGAGGGCGAAGAAGAGCTGCGGGGGCAGGTCCATGGGGCCAGGGCTGAGCTCCCGTCACTCCCCACCCTGGGATGGGCCCGGGCAGGGTGGGGGGGCAGGGCAGGGGCTCCCGGGGTCACGGACCGCCCCCGGCGCTAGAAGCCATCTAGCGCGACACCAACTATCTCAACGAGGGAGGCCCCCAGGGAGCAGGCGAGCCTGGGCGCCAAGTGAGGTCTCTAGCTCGGGCCTCTGCTTCCTGTCCTCCGTATCCTCCGTATCCTCGTATCCTCGTATCCTCGTATCCTCGTATCCTCGCTTAAAGCACAAAGGAAGCGAGCAGGTCCCGTTCGAGGAAAGGCCGCCTGGTTTCTGAGACTGGGGAGAGAAGGGGCAGAAAGTCAGGACAGAGTCAGGCCCCCGGCAGGGACAGGGGGCACCTGCATGGCAGCCGGTGGGGGGCTGGTGGCGACTCCTAGCTGAGGGGGGATGTCAGGATTGGGGTAAGGTGGGTAAAGGGCAGGCGAAGGGGGGCGGCGCGGGGTTGAGCCCAAAGGCAGGCCAGGCCCCATCAGGGCCACCGGGAATGACCTTAGCCAACCTCAGGGGGCGCCCCGGGCAGGTAAGCTGGGGGGCCTGGGGGATAATCGCAGGAGAGAGGAGCCACAAGAAGAGGGACTCACCTCTTGGCGCTGCCAGATGTCTCTGAGGCTCAGGAGTCCCCCTCGCTGGGCTGAGGGAGGGCGTCCAGGATGGGCAGTGAGCCGGAAGGGAGAGGAGGGCGGGGAGGCAGGGCCATTAGCCCGAGGCTGCCGCAGCCTGGGTGAGCAGCTAATGGGGCATCTCGCGCAGGAGCCGAGGCCGGGGTACGGGTCCAAACGGATGATGCAAACACAGGGCGGGGGCTGGGGAGCAATGAGGGGTAGCGTGAGGCGTGTGTAGCTAGTCCCTTAAAGGAGCAGGGTGGTGGTGGGGGCGTCCAGGCTACGGCTTGATCCCACCCCACCCCAGCCTGTTCAGCCCTGCTCTGGGCGCTGTCTTCTCTCCTCCCGGCCTTACGGGCTCACTCAGACACCACAAACTTTGGTGGCCCACCCCACGGCAATTCGGTGACTGGAATGTGGGACAATGAAGTAATCATTTCAGGGTGTCTCCTCTGCCCTCCCCGGACCCCCACAGATGGGGGGCACATTTTGGGAGGAGAGGGCTCCGGTGTTCCCTGTCCTTTCCCCTCTGGCTCGATGACAGTAGTTTCTGACCCTTCCTTCTGGTGCCGGCAGGAGTGGCGCAAAGGACAGATGAGGGACGGGTCTCGTTGGGTGGCCCTGAAGTGCCGGGCCGTGGTCCCCGTACTGTGTCCCTCTGGGACACTTGGACCGATGCTGGGCGGATGGTTCGAGGCATGGATGGTGTGAGACTCCAGCGCACTGCTTAGCTTTCTTCTCAGCCTCGGAGAATTCACCCACTTACTCCCTGTGGGGGTCACCTTGCCCTTCTAGGAAGATCTTTTTTTTTTTTTAAGATTTTATCTATTTACTCATGAGACACACAGAGAGGGACACAGAGACATAGGCAGAGGGAGAAGCAGGCTCCCTGCTCCCAGGACCCCGGGATCATGCCCTGAGCCACAGGCAGATGCTCCACGACTGAGCCACCCAGGTGCCCCTTCTAAGTGAGATTTAAAATGGCCACAGTCTGTCTGGGGGTTTTGTCTCTCTGTCTCTGACTATACCTGTGTCTCTCTGTCTCTGCCTCAGACAACACAAACGCTTTCTGGACTTCAGACTCCTCTGTTTTGGGGGGTGTGTTCCGGCCATCAGGTCCTCCCGGATTCCAAGCACCCAGGACAAGCTTCGCTAGGGGTTTCCTGGGAGCGTCCCCCCCTTGGCCCCCAGGCTTCAGGTGGGGGCAGCACGGGATTCTCGGGGCACCAACAATTGCCTCCAAAGAAATAACTGAATCCATCCCCCCTTCCCTACTTCATTTGCTAAACTGATTCTTGGTTGCTTCCCTCCCATGGCCTGCGTATGTGGTCCAGCACCTCCCTGGGGATAGAGAAGAACTCGCCATCTGTTGTTTAGTATTTTATCCTTGGGAACCAACAGAACCAAAGGAAAAATCAGAAGGACCATTTCACCCCCTATAACGAGTGTTTGGAAGAGGAGAAAAGCAAGGCGTGAAGGGAGACATTAGACCTTCAAGATCTCTGCTTTGGCCCCACCCATCTGGGGTTCAGATCTGTGCCCTGCGTCACCCCCTCAGAGGGCCTCCCTTGAACCCTCTCCAGATGGGCCCCTGCCCTGCTCCTGTCTCTCCGTCTTTATCTTGGGCTGTGTTTATCCCTAGCACTATGAGCCTGTGACATCAGATTTGCTGGCTCCTCTGCTAGGATGCTGGTCAGTGAGGCCGAAGGTTTCTGTCTGCTTTGTCCACCCCTTGTCGCATCATGGTAGGGGCTCGGGAATTGAGTGAATGGCCAGTTTTCTGGGCCCTGGGAGGACAGTGAGCTGGGGGGCAGGGTGGAGGACTGCCTGGATTCAGGAGTCCCTGGCTTTGGAGTTGTCTGACCACCTGCCCTGCACACCTCCGCGGTGCCTATTACAGCCACATTTCTCGGGCAATTGGTCACGAAGTAGGTTTATGTCAGCAGCTGGGCTCGGACAGGCTGGCAGGGCACCTGCTGGTTGCCAGGGAGCCTGTGCCAGACCTCATTGGGGTCAAGGCTGTCTTCAGGTCCTTTGAGGGGATCTTGCCCTAAAACCTTTTGGGCACCCAAGACTAGAGATCCCCCAGATTAGGCGTATGCCATTTCTTTTCTGTATCCCAATGACTGCTCTATGCTGGATGCATTGACGCGTGCTGGGTAAATATTTGCTGAATAAAGAGTTGAATGTGTGAGCGATACTGGACTTCATTCTTGAGACAGTAACCCCAAACCCCTACTCTCTCCCTGAAAGGGAGTTCTTGCAGTCTCCCCTTCCTCCAGAAATGCTCAATCACACTAGGGACAAAGTGGATTGATGGGGAAATCTGTGCTCCGCTCTGGCGTAATTCCAGGAGGACCAGAGCGTTGTCTTATCAGGGAGCATTCGGGAACTGAGCAGATGGGAAGGGAGGGCAAGGAAGCAAGGTGGAACTTGGGGAGCACCCACCACGGGCCAGGAATTCGCATCCTCTCGCGGATTCATGGACCACATGTTTCTGCTTCTAAGAATAGGTGGAGAAAGGTCAGACCTGAGAAGCGGAGGGGAAGCTGGAAGGGACCTCGCTGGAAAGTCAGAGTTAGCAGAACATGACAGGGAACTGGTGGCAGTGACGGTAGGTAAGAGAAAAGCGGTGAGGTTTCTCAAGGAAGTTGCCTTTCGAGAAGCTCTTGGGCAACTGTGGGCAACTTGGGTCATGACCAACCTTGGCAGGGTGACTTTTGAGAGCAGCTTGGAGTGACGGAGAGGCTTCCCCTTCTTAGGTCCATCTTATGAGGCAAAGAAGATAGCAATCTGGTTTTTAGAGACTCTTGGCTGTTGTGTCAGGTTTCTTATAATGTGACTCCAGCATATGTACGATTGGCCCTCACTTCCTCTCTTGAACCACCGGCACCGTGAGTAGTGGCAGCTCCATTTTACAGACATGAGGCTCAGTAAGCTGGTGAGCTTGCCCAGGGTCCCTGAGCCAGTGAAGTGGAAGAGTCAGGGCTCAGCCTCCTGCCCGTCTGCCTGCAGGGCCAGTGTGTTCTTTGCAATAAGACAATGGACACCCCCCCCCCGCCCCAGTCTGATCTGAGGTTGCCTCCATTCATTTCCCTTCTCCCAAATCTCCCCATTCTCACTCTGACCCCACGGGCTGGAAACAGTGCACAGGTTCTTTGAAGTGGCATCTGAGCCATTTTTATTGTGCAGCTCTGTGTGTTACACGTCTGTCCACATCGGCATGTGTCTCAGCCCCCTAGGCCCCTGGGGGAGGGGTGGGGGGTCGCAGCAGCTAATGGAATGCCTCACTGACACATGGAGGAGAGCCCAGCCCCAGCTCAGGACAGCCCCTCTTTCCCTGCTCTTTGCCCCAGAGGCAGAAGAAATTAGGCACAGGATTCGTGAGTGGGGCTTTCAGAGCAGGGGTAAGGGGCTCGAAGGTTGGAGAGGGAAAGGAAAAAAAATACAGTAACAAGCTGATCCCAGCAGGGACACGGCCCTCTGGGGACAGGGTTTGAGAGGGGTGGCAGATGGTTGGGGATGGGCGAGATGATTTGGGCAGTGCAGGGTAGGTGTTTAGATGACTCCCTGGATGGGAAGGAGAGTGGACGGGGAGCAGGCCTTCAGGAGCTGGGGGCAGGGTTACCAGTGTTGAGAGGGGGGCCTGTCTCTGGGCCACGGAGGAAGTTCTGTGCGCCGACTGAGGTTTCGGTAATTGTGTGCGTGTGCATGCATGCGTGTGCGTGTGTGCGTGTGTGTGTGTTTGTGTGTGCATGTAAGTTGGCGGGGAGGCCGCGGGACTTTGCAGCTGAGCAGCAGGCCCCGGGCGAGCTTGACGCCCACCTGGCCTTTGCAGTCTCTCAGAGCCTCTGCTTCCATGGGGTTGGCCTGTCAGTGCTTGAGGGTCACGTACTCCACCGCTTCCTGGCCCAGAGGCCGCTCCCCAACCCCAAGATGAACCAGCTCCGAGTAATGGATCCCCTCATCTTCTACATTTTCTGGAACCACGTTCTCATAGTCGCCCTGAGAAAGGCCCTGTGTGAGGTTGGCTCCTGGTCTGCATCCCCTGCCTGTTGTCTCTCTGGCTCCTCTTGGGGGTCCAAGAGCCCAAGCAGGTCCCTTTGTCCACACATGCTGGCTGCAATCAGCTTCTCAGCCTGGGAGGTGCAGCCCTGGCTCTGGCTGCACCTGTGCCTGGGCAACCCCCTTCCCCCCAGCCTTTGCCACCACTAAGGCCGCCAAGTCCTTCCCTTTTGGGACTCACAGCTGAGGCCAGCCCCCCCCCCCCTTCCACAGCCCTGCCCTCTTACCACTCGACGCTTCTGCAAGACAGAGTAAGTGACGGTGTCGTCCCTGTTTGGAGAAGGTCCCTCTGCCTCCAGGGTCCCTGCATCTCTGAGGGAGGGTAGATGTAGATGGATGGCCGCAGATGCAGCCTTTCGCTCAAACTCTCTTATTTCCAACTCCCCTAGACCCCGAGAGCACCCCAGAGCAGAGCCTGGCTCATGGGTGTGCCATAAAGAGGGTAGGTGGGACACGAGCTGCTCCTCCCGCTGCCCTCCCTGGCTGCCAGTGTCACCATCCCCCGGGGACCCTCGCTCAGTACCTAGTTCTTGGTGTGTTGGTCTCGCCAACAGGAAATCGCAAGGTGGCGTAACTGATGGCATCTTCCATCACAGGGTTGTAGCAGCCCAGGGAGTGGGGGTCTTCGGAGACTGGGACCCTTCTAATCTGGGAGAGAGACAAGGCCTCAGTTCCCACCGCTCCTTTCTCCACCTGAGTCCCCCACCCCTGGCCTCTGACCCCCAGACCTCCCCACAGTGTTCTTTGCACCCCGTCTTTGATGCATCTCTGTCTGCTCTGTTTCATCTTTTCCCATATCCTACCTTTTTATTCCTCACAAAGAAGCTCTGCCCACTAGAATTTTCCTGGAGCCCCTGCTGGCTCCGTATCCTCTTCCAGCTAGGAGATAAAGACCAGCTCGGTGAGGATCAGGGCAGTGGGACCACGACCCTGTGCAGTGGGCATCTGGGGGCTATGGGGTGGCCAGCCAGGGTCCTTCCAGGGAAGGAGTCAGGGAGAGCCGAGGACCTGGGCCTCAGGAGGTGCTCACCTGGGCCTCGGGGGGCGCTCACCTGCGCTGCAGCTTGACTCCCCAGAATGCCAGGAGGAGCGTGGCCAGACAGAAACCCACGCCCACGGCCACTCTCCTGCCGATGGTCTCCGGGCTGTCTGGTGGGGGAAAGAGCGACCGTGAGTTGGGAACGCTGCCTCTCTGGGGTCACGGCTGGCTCGTTCACCGGGAAGGCATCCATCCTCCACTTCTCTGCGTGGCCACTGCCCTTGCCTATGCAACTTCTCCTCCCACATGCACATAGGGGAGGGGACACAGGGAAAGGGAAAAGCCGGCCCCTGCTTCCCGCCCCCCAGGCCCCGTTGGGAGGAAAGGGCTAATTCTTCCCAACACACACAATATGCAGTAAAACCTACAACTTCTTTAGAGGCAGCTTAACCAGACTTATCAGAACTTAAAATCACTTGGCCTTTGACACAGCATTTCCATGTAGGGACTTCTGCAGCTGTCCCTGAGGGGTCAGAGCTGGGGACACTCAGGGCTGTGGGAAAGGCACAGGGTAGACGTGCATGGGAATACAACGGCCGTGCAGCCCTGCGGGCAAGAGGCAGGTCTCCAGGGGTGTCTACAAAGGGGAGACGCCTGGAACAGGTTTTTATACAACATGTTGCATTTCCAAATAACACACTCAGGTCTCCAAGCTTTGCAGGCCATGATCTCCTAAATTTAAAGTCAGGCTCCAAGTTTAATCTGAAAAGGGCAATAAATCAATGAAATATCTTCCCTATTGTTTTCAGACTCTTCAGACGCCCCGTACACGCAGGGATATAGAACAAGCTCCGAGTGGAATTGTTACATGGAAAAAAAAAAAAAAAAAAGAACATCCAGGGCAACATGCGAGCTCTCCCACAATTTGCGAGATGAAGGGTATAGAGACATAGATCCACTTATGCGACTGTGCGTGTGCAGAGTAGCTCTGTGAGGAGAGGCAACCAGCTGCCAGTAGTGGAGACCTTCAGGGAGGGAGGGGAGTCCTCAGGGAGAAAGAAAGGAGAGGTGTCTCTACTATTTACCCTTTCATGCTGTTTTATCTTACCTTGTCTTAAAAAAAAAAAACTACTGAAATCTCAAACGATAAAGAGAAGCAGCCTATCAAGGGTGAGACAAAGAGAGACCCGGTAGCAGCTCAGGATGTCTGGAGGGCAGGGGCAGCCTGAGAAGCAACCCCCCTAGAGGGGGTCAGAAGAGACTGCGAGGAGGAAGACAGGTTAGCCTGTGTGGAGCAGGTGCCGTGCGGGGGTGACCCGCTGGGCTGCCCCAAGGACAAGGGAGGGGCAGCGGGGGAGGGAAGGAGAAGGAGGGGCAGAGAAGGACAGGGAAGGGGCCTTACAGTAGACAGTGAGGGTGCCGGGGGGCGACTGGCCTGTGCCCAGCCGGTTGGTCGCCTGGCACCGATAGGCGCCGGAATGCTGGACCTTCACCGGATCCAATCTCAGCATCTGATCATAGTGGCGGAGGTTTTGGTTATTCCAGTCAAACCAGGCGTACTGGAGGATGGGAGGGTTGGCATCGCTCTCGCACGTCAGGACTGCCTTCTTCCCCTCTATCACTTCGTCCTTCGGGCTAATGGCCACGCGCAGCATCCTTGGTGCGTCTGTAGAGAGACGCGAAGAAATCAGGATCCCAGATCACTGTCACCTGCCGTCCCGCGTGTCTCCAGCACCCGCCACTCACACAGCACTCGGAGCATCTTGGCCTCAGACGTGGTCTGTCCAATGGAGTTGTTCACCAGGCAGTTATAATTGCCGGCATCTTCTGGAGAGATGGAGTCAAAGCTCAGTTCTCTTCCTTCCTTCAGGAAGATTCCATTTTTCTTCCAGAAGAAGCGGACATCTCTGGGGCGGCTGCTTGAGAAGTTACATCCGAGGAGGACTCGGTGCCCGGAGTGAATCTCAGAAGAGGGGCTGGTCTGCTGGACCCTGACATCCTTGGGGGCATCTGGAAAGCAAGGGGCTCCGGCTGACCTCTTGGGTCCCTTTCCCTCTTTCTCCCCCACCCCCAACCCCAGGATTTCCTCTCCCCTTGGCCTTGAGGCCAGACTCTCAGCCCTCAATTCTCTGTGAAGGTTCTGGCCCAAGCCCCAGTGCCCTAACCTTAGAGCCCATTTCCCAGCTGCGCTACCTCTTGGATCCCCTCGCCCGGTCACTCACGCTGGACATCCAGGTTGACAGAGGGAGCCCACGAACACCACTGGTTACAGGCTGCACAGGCGATTGGCCTGGCGTCCCAGGAGACTTTCTGAATTACCAGCACCTCAGAAAATACTTTATTCCGGGAGCCTTGGACATTCCATTCGTATCGGCTAACTCGGGGATTACTGGAATTGTAGTTACAGGACACGGTCACATTGTCTCCTTCTCGAATCCGCGTGGGGTTCTGAATCACTGCGGTCACCTCCTTGGGGGGATCTGGGAAGAAAGCAGACAGATGGGCAAGGGAGAGTCAGCTGCTGTCCAGACTGCCTTCCAGGGCCGCCTCCCCCACCCCTTAGGCACCCCCCCCCATTTTCACACAGTTCCTAAATTAACCAAAGAAAGGCTTGCGCTTCCCTCTTGCATCTGTGTAAGGACAGGAAACCTGGCCACTTGGCCTGGCTGTGGTTTGAGGCAAGATGACGTGGTGATTCAGAGCAGAGCTCAAGTAGAGAACGCGGGGTGTGTGCGAGGCCGAGGGGCCCTGCCTGGGGGTCTCCGCAGGGGCCTGGGCTGCGGAGCAGGCCTTCACTGGGGGGTTGGGGGGGTGGAGAGGGAACAGCACAGCTCTGGACCAGATGGCCAGACCCTGTGACTCAGTGTTGCGTGACTGTGGGCCGTGGGACTCAGTTTGCTTATCTGTCAGATGGAGTCCTAAGGGTCCCTAACCTGCCAGAATCATTGCAAGGAGGAAATGAAACGAAATGAAATCCTCACTCCAGAAGCATTGCTGCCGCTGCTGCCTATGGCGCACCCAGTGTCGACACGTTCAGGATTCGAGCAACCCCATCAAAGTATCTGGCTCGGACCCTGACATTAGGGTCCAAGGATCAAACTTATGGATTCTCTTTGTCCTGGGCTTGGCTGCCTGACAAGATTCCCTGTGCTAAACAAGGTCTGACCCCCGATGGAGAGGCGATGAGACGCTTTACTCCAGTTCTCCTCCAAAACGTCAGGCCCCCTCTGGGACTCAGCCACTGCCTAGTGGCACCAAGCCTCCGTGTCCCTCACAAAGCCCTGGCATCTGGCAGTTCATTCATTCAACAAACATCTACTGAGCACCTGCCACGAATGAGCCAGACCCTGTCCTGGTGCTGAGTATACAACTGGGAACAGCAGCAAAGCATCCACCAAGGAGCGTACGCGTTGGGAGACCCCGGCCTCTGCATGCCATCCACTCTAGGACCCAGGAATGGCCTGCGCTCCATCTGCCTTCCTCCTTAACCCTCAAGAACCCAGAGGCCCTGTGACTACTCACATTGGACGTCTAACTCAGCTTTCTGGCCAACTTGTCCAAGACCAAGGCTGTTTTGTGCCAAGCAGGAGTAACTCCCAGCATGCCCGATGAGGACCGCTGGGATCTGGAAGTCCTTGCCTGTAATTCCTGGCACTTCTCTATCATTGTGATACCAGGTGTAATTTGTTGGAGGAGGATTGGCCAGTGACACACAGGTCATCTCTACTCTATTTCTCTCCTTAGCTGGCGAGGAGAGGATCTCAACCCTGGAAGGTTCCGGAGCATCTGGAAAAAGGTGCAGAGGCAGGGGAGGGAGGTGAGCAGAGGCCTCTGTTGTTCACCTCTCAAGGGCCTTGCTTCCACCCCCTGCTGACTCCCTGCCTGCCCCCCTTCCGGCTCCCAGGAGGCTCACAGTATACTTGAAGGACCACTCCATCCGACTGTCCCGAGCCTACATCATTGAAGGCCTCACACTGGTACTTTCCACTCATCATCTTGGTCACAGGGGACAGAGTTAGTGTGAATGTCTCCTGCTCCTGCAGTGTGTTCCCATCCTTGAGCCAGGTTATTCTCCGGTACTCTGGGTTGCTGCTGATGACTTGGCATGTCATGATCACAGACTCTCCCTCTGTTACATTGGCTCCTCCGGGACTGACCTCAATCTTCAACTTTGGGACATCTAGAGGAGCAGAGAGGCAGTGGGAGAGGGGGTAGGGAATTCTCAGAGGGTGTGACGTGGTGGGAAGTTGCAGGGCTTCGATTCACATAAAGCAGCGGCCTACACTTCGCGTGCGAGTGTGTGCAGCCACTCGCCACTCCCCTGGTCCACGGGGGTGGGCTGGCCCAAGGGCCCAGGTGACTGTCTCAGACTCTTAACGTGTCTCTCTGCTCTGAGCATCACTCCTCCAACTCGTTCCCAGAAGTTCTGGTCTCCACCAGCAGCCAGCTGTCTTCCTAACTCCGTCAGACTTTGCCACTCCCCTAATTGAAACCATTCAGCGGACTCCACACCCAGAATAAAATCCAAAACCCTGCTGCCACCTATGAGGTCTGGCCGTGGCTCATCTTTCCTACCATTGGGCCCTTGGGACGCAGGGCTGAGGCTCTCCGGCCCCTTGCTCTGTCCGGCCCCTTGCTCCTACCGCCAGGCCTTAGTCCCAGGACTAAAGCCTCTTCCTGGGATCTTCTGGCAAACACCTGCCTGCCTCCGTGTTTCCCTTCACCCAAGTTCACCTCCCTCTCTCGCTCCCTCTGGCCAAGCCGGGCCTTACTTCCTCCTGCTACACTTATCACTGCCTCCAGTTAAGTTCCATATTTCTTTGTTAATCTGTTCATTGTTTGTCTTCCCCACTGCAGTGCTAGCTCCTCATGGGCAAGAACAGGCCTGGCACCTAGGAGGCTCATAGTAAATATTTATTGAATGAATGAATGAATGAATGAATGAGTGAGGCACAATGACATGAAAACATTTCTTACCCCAACACCCTCCCCTTCTGGGGGAACAAAAATACTTAACCACATGATCTCCAACTCACGTCATGGCTCAAGGATATTGAATTATGTTATTCTGTTAGACCAAAGCAGATGCTATGATGAATCTGTTCCCTGAAACCCTGGGGCTGACCACTGGGGTGGTGGAGGGACGCAGCCCTGGCTGGACCTACCCCAGCTGCGTGGATCCACGCACTGATCATGCTTCCTTCTGTGTAGGTGCCCGCTACCCTCTGCACTCTCTGAGGGGTTGGGGAAAAGAGACAAGACCCACGTCCTTCCCCGGGGTGGGGCACCGGGGACACTCACGCTTCACATCCAGGCACACCGTGTCCTCAGAGAGCACCCGCTCCGCTTTGTGATCCCAGAGCTGGCAGGTCAGGTTCTTGCCGTGGTGCGTCCACTGCGGCCGGAAGGTGAGCTTGCTCTGGGTGGAGACGGTCTTAGTGCTCAGGGAGGTCAGGGTGATGGCAGGCTCCTGCAGGGACCACTTCAGTTGGATCGGGAACCCAGGGCAGGAGAAATTCAGCAGGCAGGTCAGAGTGACTTCCTGGGACTCCTGGATTTCTGGAGGGAGCTGGATGTGAGGTGGAAGCGGCGTCTCTGCGAAAGAGGAGGGGCCGTGCTGGAGGCCTGGGAGACCTTGGGGGGAGCAAATGCCAGCCTCCCACACCTGGCGTTAGATGCCCCACCCCAATTAACCCCTCAGGAGCCCCCCTCCCCCCAGCCGGTCCCTTCCACCTCTCTCTGGGCCTGCCTTTCTCTGCTTTGGGTCACCTTTGCTCAGCCGAAGCATTCTCTAGAAGGTCTTGTGAATGCTGATGCTCCTTAGGAATCGTATTTTATATTTATATTTTATACTTACCTTGTGTCCTTCCCTGATGTGTGCTCCCTAAACATTTGCAAGCTCGCTCCCTCACCTCAAGGGAATTTTATCAGTTTAGGTCACCATGCCTTTCTCGGCTTCCTGGAGGACAAACCTGCCTTTGTAACGGCCTCAATGCTGGACACACCCAGCATGGCATTCCTTTAGGGAATCCCCAGGGCTGGGCCACCCTAGAACTGCAGGTCTGAAGCTACATCCATCATCGCGGTGGAGGGCTGCTTAGGACCCCCCTCCTCCTGCACTGAAGAAACAGGCTGTGGGGTAGAGGTCCCAGGCCTATGCTCGACTCATCTCCTACAGGGGTCTCATTTAGCCATGGAGGCCTTATTAGAATTAACCATCAACATTAAAGCATTAGGAGATTTCACTTGAAAATCCACATTTCCATCTTCTCTTGAAAAATCAGGCAACCCCGGATCCAGATTCCAGAATGGGCGGGAGCTAAGTGGCAGGTGAGATGCTTGAGGAGAGACAGGTGCCGAGGCTGCAGCCTGCCACAGCCTGCCACAGCCGCCACTGTCTTGTGTTGCCTGAGTCACTTACTGGCACCTCCTGCCTGGCTTCTACAGGCAGCCTGGCTTACACCCCTGTCCCCAGAGTTGAGTGGTTCCCACCTCCCTCCTTGCCCACAACCCATCCCGCAAGGTCTTACTAGAGACGTTGAGGTTTATTTTCTCCATCCATTTGTCAGTCTTCGTATTCACTCTGATTCCCAGCCAGCCATTGTCCTCTTTAGACACAGGGTTGATGCGGAGGGTGCAGTTGACTCTTTCGTTTCCCAGGAACTGAACCCTCATCTCCTGAGGAGGATTATTACTAAACTCTTTGGTCTCATAGAGAATGGACCCCTGGAAGTCCTTGGTGGTGTCATTATATTCATAGTTGCTGTACACGGTCAGCTTTTCCAGCCTACTACCACTCTCTGGAATCGTGTAGCAACAGGGAATCCAGACGCAGGCCTTTTCCCAGGTGTAGAGAGTGTGGGGGTGATCAAACCTCCAATAGGATGAGTCAGAGAAGGCCAAGTATTCTGGAACCCACCACAGTGATCAAAAAGCTTTATTGAGAGACATAAAGAGCTTTCAAATGAATAAAGACTCCCCTCCAAAGATGGAGAGAGGAAGGTACACAGAGAAGTGTATACACACACACACACATACCCTGCCTGTCCCCACCCTCCCCAACACTCACTCTTTGCTCCAGAGCTTTCCTCCTCCTCCTCCAGCTTCCACAGACATCCCAGAACCCAAGCCTAGGCCACAGTTCTTACCAAGGAGCAGGAGCAAGGGGCCGAGGAGATGCATGGTGCTGTGTCTAGGCAGGAGCCTGGGCTGAGAAGAGTTTGTCTTTGAGCCATCTGGTCGCTTACTCTTTTCAGATGGCTTTTCTCGCTCACCCACCAAGCCCCAATCCCTCTTCCCTGATCGTAGGAGGACCACCTCTGGTTGTATTGCAGGATGTGAATTCTGGAAGTCTGTGGGGCCTTTTGTGGATATGCCATGTCTACTCTGTCTGCCCAAGAACTCTGTTCAGCTAGCCTGTCTCTCTTCCTAGCCCGCCTGCCTGCCTTCCTTCCTTCCTTCCATCTATCCATCCATCCACCCATCCGTCCGTCCATTCATCCATCCATAATTTTACAAACTTCCTGCCCAGCTCTCAGGCTTTGAGTGGCACCAGACTACTGGATGCCTTGAATCCCAGGCCTTGGGGTAACTTGAAGCTCACCTTGAGACAACTAGTGAAGGATTTTATGTAGGGGAGAGCCATGGCCAAAAATCTGATTTTAAAGATCAAGAACAGAATTACTCTAAAACTAATTATTAAGTGTGATTACAGGACAGCATTTAGAGGGCTCTGGGAGGACTTAGGAGAATGTGGTCCAAGAATCCCACTCAGATAAGCCGGGGGACGGGGGACGCTAGGAGAAAACATAAATCAGCCAGGTGGGGTCATGCTTTCAGTAAAGGCAGTGACTCTCTCAGTACCCGCCAATTGTTGCCAACTGGGGACATGAGCTCAACACTTCCTGATCTTCTACTGTTTTAAGAGAAATAAGAAGCCAGATTTTCATGTGAAATGTCCTGCAATCAGAAACCAACCAACCAGCCAAACAAACAAACGTGGTGCTGGTCAAACAAAACCTGTCTATGGGCTGGAGGCAGTCCAAGGGCCTCTACTTCACAGCTGCTGCCCATCTGTCTCTCTTTGAGACATCAATGAGCTTACCTGCCACTTTACTAGACTTTTACATAGAGTTACATTTACATAGAGTTAAATTTAAGTCCCAATTTGCATGGCTGGGCCCCTCTGTGCTGGTCCCTCTGGGGTTAGCAGGATGTGTGACAGAGTGTGTCTCCGGTCTCATGCAGACCTGCACCCCTCCCACCTGGCCAGCGACATTTCCCACGCATCAAAGGCCCCTCACCCCCTCAGGCTGTTTATCTCCTCAGGCTGCGTGGCTCATGCCAAATGCTGTTGGGTGTCTAGTACCTGGGTGGGGAAAGCTAGCCAGCTTGCTGAGCAGGAAGGAGTCTGTCCCCAGGCGTAGTATGCTGGGCTGGACCAAGCACGGGGTAGGGGTGAGAGCTCCAAACTGGGGCAGACTCTCCAGGCAGAACTGACACCAGCTCTGCGGGTGCTAATAGTGCTACACAGAAAAATGTCTTCAAGGCCACATCAACTTGAGAAAAGCTGGGTTAAAAAGGTAAATAGATTCTTTACTGTGGGTCTTAAGTAGATTCTTTACTGTGGGTCTTTTTGATCTCTTTAATCAGCTGTGTGAGCATGACACGTGTCCCCACATGGGGCCTAGAGTACAGTACATTGCCCACACTTCTTTCACCACAGAACCGATTTTACATTTCCCGTGAACAACTTGGCAGGGTTACAGGGTCAGTGTTTTGAGGGATGCACTTTGGGTCCCCTTGGGTTTCCACAATAGCTACGGCAAGGGCTAGATTCCATTCTCTGTGGCAAAGACTAGCCTCCAGTAGCTGGGCCATCGTGCCCTCTCTACCACCAGCCACCCTCATGGAGGAATGGCTTGAGGACACCTGGACAAGTAGGAAAGGGCACATGAGCAGAGCAGAGCAGAGCAGGGCTCAGAGCAGGGCTGCATGCTCAACCCAAGCAGCTCCAGGCAGTCTTGGGACATAAGAAGTGGGACCACAGACCTGGAATTGGAAGGCTGCTGAGACAGGAGAGGGTGTGGAGGCTGGGGACAATAGGCATTAAGCACAAAGACTCAGGACAAGACCATGCTATCCAGGCCTGTGGCCTGCTCATCAGAGGCCTGTTGAGGGCCTTGCAAGATCTCAGAGCCAGCCTCCCTGGGTCCATTCTTCCCTCCTGGGCATCTGGTGACCCATCTTACTCTCAGAAGACTCATCAAGCCCATCAGGGGGCATACTCAAAGACAGGGCTCAGAATCAGTTATAACACAGGCAAGAGAGAGAAGGGCTTCCCGCTGTGCTCCCAGCTCCAAGAATTGTGCCTGGCACACAGCAGCTGCTCCATACTGGCTTGCTGAATGCAAAAGAGAGAAAAATAGTTTTTACCTGTTTTCTTGTGTCTTCCTTCTTCGGGGACCCTGGCAGCATCTGAGAGTGAAAGGGGAAGCACAGTGAAGGATTTTCACTCTCCTTGGCCACACCCCCTACCCCCTCTGTGACTCTCAGGGCAACCAAGAGGCATGGCGAAGTGGAGAGTTGGGAAAGGAGGGAATGAGGGCAATGTGGGCTCGAAGGCAGATTGGAGGACACATTTGGGCATCCACGGTCAGTTTTTAGTTTCAGTATATGGAGTTTCTATATCAGATAGTTAGAGCTGGTTCCTCCACAACTTCCCCTCTATCCAGCTCTCAGGAAATGCTAAAATTTCAAGACAAACAGATTAGAACTGCCAGTCTGCTGGAAAAGGCACAAGGCAATCTGAAAGTATTTGTAGTTTAGTGATACCATCCAGTTATTCTCATTCTTATACTTTCCCTTCAGAGGCAAGAATGGTCAGGAGTCTGATTCCTACTCACACTGATGCTTCAGTGGCTCCCACGGTTCTATGGAAGAACACATAGATATCAGGAAGCAAAAAGAACTTACATGAAGTGTCATTGAATTGGGCAAGTCATGAGACTGGAACCTTACCACTTGGTCAGCCTTCTAGTGGCATCAGACAAAGCCATTCAAATCCTACAGATGATCAAGGAAGTCTCTGAGTAATCTGCATCTGGCATCACCAAACTCTACTGATGGCCAGCCATTGAGAAGGAAACGGAGAAGGGGAAGCACAGCTCATTCAAAAACAGTAATGTTCTGGAAAGACGTATTCTTCCCTATTTCTTTTGCTGAGAACAACTAAAAACCCTGGATGTTATAAAACAAGCACAAGAAGACACCGAAAGATTGAGAGAGGAACACACTGGTTAGGGACCTTGGGACCTGAGGAATGATATGATGGCGAATTCCCTGGGTTTTCTCTTTACTTTATATACCCCAGATTGGATACTGAAGAAGCAAGCAACTGGAAATGCCAGTGGACACAGATAAAAGAATGCTCAGCAAAACTCTGCTCCTCTGGCCAAAAACTGAGAAAGGGGCAACCCAGAAAGACAGACATCTTTCAGGCAATAACTGTTCTACTCCAGCTAACTATCAGAAAAATCTGCTGCTTCACTCCCACCCCTGACAGCAAAGGCTGAGTGGGGCCCTAGACTTCCACCTTTGCTAGGCCATAATGAAGAACCCAGGCCACTGCCCCATACCACATCTGAGTGGTGCCAGGCTGAGTGTGGAGCTGGGCCCTCCATCCCCACTGGGCTATTCCTCCTCACAGTGTCATTGGAGACCACATGGGGAGCCTGAACATTCACCCCCACCCATGGTGATCATTCTCCTCACTGGAGTGATGTAAGAGGAGATCTAGGGGAGAGTCAGGACTTTCACTGTCACTCAGCGGTCATAAGCCCACCTACTAGTGGAATCTGTATGGAAACCATGTGGAGAGTAGTAATGAAGTACCCCTCCCACTCCCAGCTAGGGTGATATTAGTAGATGCATACTGGGGAACCTGATCTACTCCTGCCCAGCAGTAATAAGAAAACTTCACTCACACACACACACACACACACACACACACACCAGGTGTCAAGAGAGGCTGAGTGGAGAACCTGAACTTCTACTCCTATTTAGCAGTAATGAGGCAGTGCCCCCATTATTTTACTGAAGCGGTGGCAGGGGAGACTTGCTAAAACACAGATTTAAATAAGATCCAATCCCATAAATAATACCCAAACTGTCCAAGTTTCAATTGTAAATCATTTGGCATACTAAGAACCAGGAAGTTCTCAAGCTGAATGTGAAAAGATAATCAGACACAAACACCAAGATGACACAGATGTTGGAATTATCAGACAAAGATTTTAAAGCAGCCATTATAAAAATTTTTCAGTGAGCAATTACAAACATGCTTGAAACAAATGAAAAAATAGACAGTGTCAGCAAAGAAAGAAGATATAAAGAAGAAAATTTTAGAACTAAAAAAATACAATGACTGAAATAAAAAGCTTAATGAATGGGCTCAACAGCAGAATGGGGATTATAGAAATAACAATCACTGAAATGGAACATAGAACAATATAAATTACCCAGTTTGAACAGCAGAAAGAAAATAAACAAACAAACAAAAATTAACAGAGCCCCAGGGGTATGCTTGGCTAGTATAACAAAAGATCTAACATTTATGTCATTGGAGTCTCAGAAGGAGAGGAGAGGCAGGGTGAGGCTGAGAAAATATTTGAAGAAATAATGATTGAAAAATGTCCTTAATTTGACAAAACAAAAACCATGTATCTACAGATTCAAAAAGCTGAGTGAATCCCAAACAAGATAAATCCAAAAAAATCCATGACAAAACACATAATAGTCAAACTTCTAAAAATTAAAGACAAAGCAAAAATCTTGAAAGCAATCACAGAGAAATGACCCATTACCTATAGGGAGAAACCCATTTAAATGACAGTAGCCTTCATACCAAAAACCATGGAGGCCATAAGGAACTGAAACAACATTTCTCAGATACTAAAGGAAAAGAACTATCAACTTGGAAACCTATATTTACTGAAAATATCCCTCAGGAATGAAGAGGAAATCAAGACATCTTCAGATAAGGGGAAAACTAACAATTTTTAACCAACAGAGACCTGAAAAGAACAGCTAAAGGGAATTCTCTAAACAGAAAGAAAATGATTTTTTAAAAAAAGAAAGAAATCTTGGAACATCAAAAAGGAAGAGCAAACCTATGGGTAAATACAATAGACTTTCCTTCTCTTCTTGAGTTTTCTAAATTATGTTTGGCAATCAAAGTAAAAACTAACACTGTGTAATGCTGTTCTTAATGTAGGTAGAAGAAATATTTATGACAATTATAAATGGGAGAGGGTAAAGAGATGTGAAGGTTGGTGAGATTTCTATACTTCACTTGAACTTGTAAAATGTTGAAACCAGTAAACTTTGGTAAGTTCTATATAATGTAATACTTAGACCAATCACTAAAAAGCTATGTAAAGTTATTTACTCAAAAACTCTAGATAAATGAAAATGGAATTTTAAAATTGTTCAAGAGACCCACAGGTAGGAAAAAAAAAAAAACGGAGAGAACAGAGAGAAATCAAAAGCAAACTGACAGGCTTAATTAAGCCTTACCATGTAAGTATTACATTAAATGTAAGTGGTGTAAATACACAAATGAAAAAAGAGATTGACAGAGTGAATAAAAAACATGACCTAACTGTATGCTGTCCATAAGAAAATAACTTCAAATATAATCAAGTTAAGTTGAAAAATAATGTAAAAGGATATACTATACTAACATTAATCAAAAGAAAGTAGAGTTCTTCCAAAAAATTAAAAATATGTGTTTGAGCAATTCTCCTTCTGGGTATTTAGCTGATAGAAATGAAAACATTAATGCAAAAACCATGGGAGTTCCTCAAAATATTAAAAATAGAACTACAAAATGGTCCAAGAATTTCACTTCTGGGTATTTATCCAAAGAAAATTAAGACACTAATGCAAAAAGATATGGCACTTCCAAATTCACTGCAGATTATTTACAATAGCCAAGACATGGAAGCAACCTAAGTATGCATCTGTAGCTGAATGGGTAAGGAAAATGTGGTGTGCACATACAATGAACTATTATTCAGCCACAAGGAAGAAGGACATCTTGCCATTTGTGACAACATGGATGAACCTTAAGGGCATTATGCTAAGTGAAATAAACCAAACCGAAAAACAAACATTGTCTGACCTCACTTGTATGTGGAATCTAAAAAACAAACACAATGAACTCATATATACAAAGAACAGATTGGTGTTTGCCAGAGACAGGAGTTGGAGAGGTGGGCAAAAAGGGTGAAGGTGGCCAAAGGTACAGGCTTCTAGTTTTAAAATAAGTCTTGGGGATATAATATACAGCATGGTGACTATGGTTAATAATATTGTTATATTTGAAAGTTTCTAAGAGGATATATCTTAAAAGTTCTCATCACAAGAAAAAAATTATAATTGTGTGGTGATGGATGTTAACTAGACTTATTGTGGTAATCACTTGACAATATATAAAATTTTGAATCATGTGGTACATTTATGTTATATGTCAATTATATCTCAATATAAGTAAATAGGTAAAGTAGACTTCAGAACAAAGGAAATGACCAAAGCTAGGGAGGGATATTATATTTTAAGGAAGGGGTCAAGCCACCAAGAAGACATTTTGATATGTGTATCAAACAACAGAGCTGCAAAATATATGAAGCAAACCCCAACAGAAATGAAAGGAGAAGTAGAAAAATTCACGGTTCTAGTTGAAAACTTCAGCACCCCTCCCTCAACAAATGATAGAGCAACTAGACAGAAAATCAGCAAGGACATAGAAGAACTCAACAACAGCATCAACCAACAGGATCTAATTGACCCCAAAACAGCATAATACACATTCTTTTCAAGAACCCATGGAAAATGTACCAAGATAAACTAAGTTTAGGGCTAAAAAACAAGACTTAAAATTGTTGACATAATTGAAATCATGTAGAGTATATTTTCTAATCACAATGGAATCAAACTAGAAGTCAGTAACAGGAAAATCTCCAAAGACTTGGAAACTAAACATCACACTTCTAAATAATCTATGGGTCAAAGAGGGCATCTCAAGGGAAATTTTTTTAAAAAATTGAACTGAAAGAAAATGAAAATAGAACTTATCAAATGTTGTGAGACACAGCTAAGTATGGGAGGGAAATGTATAGCATTGAATGCTTACATTAAAAGAAGAAAAGCAGGGCACCTGGGTGGCTCAGTCAGTTCAGCGTCTGCCTTCGACTCAGGTCATGCATGATCCTGGGGTCCTGGGATCAAGCCCTGTGTTAGGCTACCAGCTCAGTGGAGAGCCTGCTTTTCCCTCTCCTCCCCACGTGTGCTTTATCTTACTATCTCTCTCTCTCTCTCTCTCAAATAAATAAATAAATAAATAAAATCTTTTTAAGAATAGAAAATAGGGACACCTGGGTGGCTCAGTGGTTGAACGTCTGCCTTTGACACAGGGTGTAGTCCCGGGGTCCTGGGATTGAGTCCCACACCAGGCTTCCTGCATGGAGCCTGCTTCTGCCTGTGCCTATGTCTCTGCCTCTCTGTGTGTGTGTCTCTCATAAGTAAATAAAAATAAAAGCTTTTTTAAAAAATATAAAATAAAAGAAGAAAAGCTTCAGGGGCACCTGGGTTTGTTAAACAGCTGACTCTTGATTTCAGCTCAGGTCATGATCTCAGGGTCATGATATCAAGTCCCACATCAGGCTCCACGAAGATACCAATAAAACTGACAAATCTCTAGCAAGGCTAACAAAAAGAGAAGACAAATTGCTAACATCAAGAATTAAATGGTATATCACTATAGGACCTGTAGACATCAAAAAGGTATTAAGGGAATACTATGAACAACTCTATGTGCATAGATTTCAAAACTTAGATTAAATGGATCAATTCTTCAAAAAGTACAAACTACTCAACTCACGAAACTTGAACAACACTATAACCACTGAGATAATTTAAAATATGAAAAAGAACTCTCCAGGCACATATGGCTTTACTGAAGCATCCAAGACAATGTTTAAAGAAGTAACAGAAATTCTACATAATCTCTTCCAGAAAACAGTCAGAGGAACACTTCTCAACCCATTCTCTGAAGCCAGGATTACCCTGAAACAAACAAGTCAAAACAGTATAAAGGAACACTACAGACCAACACTCCTCATGCATACAGGAGCAAAAAACTTTTACCAAAATATTAGCAGATAGAATTCAGAAATATATAGGAAGAATTACACACAATGACCAAGTGAATATTATTCCAGAGATGCAAGGCTGGTTCAATATTTGAAAATCAAATGATGTAATCATATTAATACATTAAAGAAGAAAAATCACGATCATATAAATTGTTGCAGAAAAAAGTATTTGCAAAATTCAACACACATTCATGACAAAAACTCTCTGAAAACTGGGAATAGAGAGGAAATTTCTCAACTTGACGATCTATAACTCACCTAAAAAACCCAAAGCTAAAAAAAGTATGCGGTGCTTTCAATAAATAAATTAAGTATTCAGTACTTTCCCCCAAGATTGGGAACAAGGCAAGGATGCCCACTATCACCACTCTACTCAGTGTAGTACTAGAAGTTCAGCAAGATTGCAGAATATGAGATCCACACAAAAATTAGTCACTTTTTAAAATACTGACAATGAACATATGGAAATTGAAATGTAAAATACAATTCCATTTATAATGGCTTTTTAAAAAGAAATAATTAGATGTAATCTAAAAACATATATAAGACTTGTATACTGTAAAAGTATACTTGTATACTTGTAAAATGGCAAAACCCTGCTGAAAAAATAAAAGGAGACCTAAGTAAATACCATATTCACAAATTGGAAGACTAAACACAATAAAGATGTCAATTATCCCCAAGTTGATAAGCAGATTTAATGTAACTACTCTCAAAATCCCAGCAAAAATTTGTGTAGCTATAGACAAGATTATTCTGAAGTTTATATGGGAGAGAACTACAATAGAATATTTCTTTTCCTTTTTAAGATTTATTTATTTATTTTAGAGAAAGTGCATGTATGAGCAGAGGGTGGGACAGAGGGAGAGGGTGAGAATCCTCAAGCAGAGTCCCTGCTGAGCACAGAGCCTGATGGGGGCTCAATTCCAGGACCTTGATATCATGACTTCAGCTGAAATTGAGACGGTCACTCAACCAACTGAGTCACCCTGGTGTCCTTAGATAGAACATTTCTGAAGAAGAATAAAGGGGTAGTCAGCCTACCCTGATTTCGAAGCTTATTATAAAGTAACATACAGTAATCCAAACTGTGGTATTGGGGGGGGGGGAAATAACACATAGATCCATTGAATGAACTAAAGAACCCAGAAATGACCCTAAATAAGTGTGGCCAACTAATTTTTTATAAAGAAGCAAAAGCAATCCAATGGAATAAACATAAGTCTTTTCAACAAATGGTGGTGGAATAATTGGCTATATCCATAAGCAAAACATGAGCCTCAACCCAAACCTCACCCTTTTTACAAAAATGAACTCAAAGTGGATCATAGATTGCATGCAAAGCATTAAACTATAAAATTTTTAGAAGGTAATATGGGAGAAAATCTTTAGGATGTAGGGCCTGATGAAGCATTCTCGGACCTGAGACCAAAAGCATTACCCCTAAAAATCTATAAATTGAACTTCATTATCAAAATTAAAAATTTGTGGGGGTTTTTGAGGGTTTTGGGGATTTTGCTTTGTTTTGTTTTTCTCTGTGAAAGCCCTTGTTAAGACAAGAAAAAGGCTAACTACAGACTGGAAGAGAATATTTGCATATCTAGAATGCATATATATGAAGAACTCTCAAAACTCAACATTAAGAAAAACTCAAATTAGAAGACAGCATTAATCCTAAAAATAAGACAGTAAGTTATTTTACCAGCAAAAATTAGTTTATTTGAGAATAACAGAAAATTGCAATGTGGGACAAGCAAGCTATGGTAAAACCACAGGCAGGCCCAACAAAGGAGAGGAACATTATTTTATGGACAAGGAACAAGTTAAAAGAGGTTGTTTGGAATAAAAGTCCACTAGAGAAAAGCACAAGTCCAGGGTGATAACAGTTTCTCATTGGCTGAGTTCCAGGGATAGTTGATTTCTTGTAGGAGATGCAATGTGCATTTTTTCTCCTGTTGGGGTCTGCAATTGAGGATTCTTTCCTGTTGAGAATTCTTCTTTTGGGGTCTGTAGTTAACCATTCTTTCTGTAATTGACATTGAATTGGTGTGGCTCCCCCTTTTAGCCTCCCCTTCTAGCCTCCCTGCTCCATTTTCGTGAGGGTCCCCTTCATTAATTTTCACAGTGGGCAAAAGACATGAGATATTTCACTGAAGATGATATATATAGATAGTAAATAATCATATAAAAAGATGTTCACGATGGGTGTTGCATGCAACTGATAAATCACTGAATTGTACCCCTGACACTAATAATAATAAAATAAAATAAAATAATAAAAAGATGTTCAACAATCATAGCCTTAAAGAAATGCAAATTAAGAGCACAATGAGGTAATACTACCACACACCTATTATTATTAGACAGCTAAAATAAAAAAATAGAAAAAAAATAGTGGCAATATCAAATGCCAGAAAGGATGTGCAGTAACTGAATCTTTTATATGTTGCTGGTAGGAATGTAAAATTGTCCAGCCACTTTGGAAAGCAACCTCAAAACAATTCCTCAGAAGGTTAAATGTATAATTACCATGTAACTCTTCACTCCCACTCCTAGGTATACACCCGAGAGAAAAAACATATCCACCCAGAAATTTGAACACAAATGTTCACAGTGACATTATTCATAAAAGCCAAAAAGTAGGAACAGCCCAGGTGTCCTTCAAGTGATGAATGGATAAACAAAATATGGTATATCCACACAATAAAATATTTAGCAATAAAAGGAAATAAAATACTGATAGATGCTGCCACACGAGTGAACGTGGAAACATTAAGTGAAAGAAGCTGATCACAACAGACCACATATTATATCATTCCATTTATATGAAATGTCTAGAAAAGGAAAATCTATAGAGATACAAAGTAGATTTAATGGTTGCCTAGAGCTAGGGTGGGGGTACTGGGAGGAAATGGCAGGTGACTGCTAATGAGTATGGGTTTATTTTGGGGGTGATGAAATGTTCTAAAATTGATTGTGGTTGGGGTGCCTGGGTGCCTCAGTCAGTAGAACATGAGACTCTTGATCTTCAAGTTATGAGTTTGAGCTCCACATGTGGTGTGGAGTTTACTTAAAATAAAACATTTTAAAATTGGTTGTGGGGATGGCTGCACAACTCTGAATATACATAAAACCACTGGACTGTGCACTTTAAGTAACTGGATTGTATGGGCAATTAGAAAATGGGCAAAAGTCATGAAGAGACATTTTATAGAAGGGGATACACAGATGGCTAATAAACACCCAAAGAGATGTTCAACATCACTAGCCAGCAGTGAAATGCAAATCGAGACTATGATAAGATATCACTACATAGCTATCAGAACAGCCAAAATAAAAGCTAATGACAAGACAACATGCTTGTGATGATAGAGTGAAACTGGATCAGTCATACATTGCTGGCAGGAACGTAAAATGGTTACAGCCACTCTGGAACATAGTTTGTGAGTTTCTCTAAAAACGAACAAAATACACCTACCGTACAACTCAGCAATTGCATTCCAGGGCGTATATCCACCCCCACACACACTGAAAACTTATGTCAACACAAAAACCTTTACACAATTGCTCACAGCAGCTTTATTTGTAATAGCCAAAAACTGGCAAGAACCAGCACGTCCCTTAGGAGGTGAACCGTTAAACTGTGTTCCATCCATACCATGGAGTGGCAATAGCACAGCACAATAGTGACACACACAACTCGGATGATTCTGACGGGCATTCCACCGAGTAAGAAAAAAAGTCAACCTCAAAACGTCATAAACCATATGATTTCTTTTATGTAACATTCCTGAAATGACAAAATGATAGAGATGGAAAACAGATTACAGGTTGCCAGGGTCAAAGGGAAGTGGGCTTGACTACAAGGGAGAGCCTTGTGGTAAGGGAATAATTCTGGATCGTGATTGCAGTCATCGTCACATACATCTAGACATGTGATAAAAGGACTCGGAACTGTACACACACACTGTACTAATGCCACACTCCTCGTTTTGATACGCTACCGTAATTGCATAAGATATGGGCAAACTGGACCTCTCTATTCAACCCATGCGATTTCCTGTGAACCTATAATTATTTCAAAATAAAAAGTTCTATTTTTGCAACTTCCCATGATTCTATAAGTATTTCAAAATAAAAAGTTATAATCCCCGGCAATCTCAATTGCTGGTGGGAAGGGTCCTGAAGGTCTCTGACAGGAGACCCACTGGGGACTGAAATCCCTGATAGCCACCTAGAAGGAGCACCTGTGGCCTCTGCTGGCATAACTCCAGGCATTGCTCACAGTAACAAGAGGAAACTGGGCAGCAAGCTGATGGACATGCCTTGCTGTCTGGTGGCCAAGGCCTATGGAGAAGGCCAGGGTGGAAGCACGACTCCGTGACATGGTGCCCTTACTCTTCCTTCCATCTTTTCCTCCAAAGAGGTAGATGACCTCCATTTTGGGTGATCAAGTGTTCTAAATACTTTCTGTAACAGATGATTCTTTCCTGTTGATGAGTCTTCCTGTAACTGACAGTTCTTCCTGTAATTGACATCAGGTGGTATGGTGGGTGACCACCGTTTTGGGTGACTCCCCCCCCACCCTCCAGGGAAGCAGTGGAGCTAGGCAACTAGGTGCCACTGTGAGCCCTGGCTATCACCCCCCACCTGACCATGTGCCCCAGGACTATAAGGTGAGGATAGTGATAGGGCCTTCCTCACAAGGTTAGGGCGGCCACACGTGTGATGCACTTAGCTGCATGTGCAGCTGACAACAAGCATGTGGCAAACAGACCTGATTCAAATCCTAGTCCTACCAATTGTCAGTGGTGACGTCCCTCAGATTCCCTTCTTTTTTTTTTTCTTTTTAAAGATTTTATGTATTTATTTGATGGAGAAAGAGCACAAGCAGGGGGAGTGGCAGACAGAGGGTGAGGGAGAAGCAGGATCCTTGCTGAGCAGAGAGCCCAATGTGGGGCTCCAGCTCAGGATCCTGGGATCATGATCTGAGCCGAAGGCAGATGGTTAACCGACTGAGCCACCCAGGCGGCTCCTGAGTTTCCCTTCTGAGGGAGCTGATGATATTGGATATTGGCAGCACCGACCTCATGGGCGGCCTGTGAGAAATCACTAGCACAGCAAGCACTTTGCACGATGGCTGTCATGGAATGAGCGCTCTGCAAAAGTGAGCTGTTATTGTTAGGGATATTGTCACTTGCTGTGCTTGACTCCATGATGACACTGAGTCACACACCTCTGGCTACTCAGCCCTACCCTGGGCTTGACAGAGAGACCCTATGGTTTCCCTCCCATTCCCCGGGGAAGGTATTCCAGACACACCAGACTGGGAGTGGGCCTTCTGCCTGTCTCCTCCTGTCCTGGGAGCAGGCCAGAGTCAAGAGCCAGGAGGGTGGGGAAGAAAGACACTTGGCTACTCCTGAGCAGTGCTGAGTGTCCCCAAGCCTGGCCCAGGGGAGGAGGCTTTGGAGTAGCCCTCTCTGGCCTGGAGCCTTTTCATCAATGAGGATAACAGAGCCGCCTGGCACAGGCACTGTCCACAGGACAGGATTGGGGGCCACCAGGGTTGGCTTGTCTCAGCCAGGAGGGACCCGGGAGGTTGGCGGGAGAAGAGTGAAAAGGAGACCCACGTTGCCATGACCCTGGCCTGGTGCCCAGGTGTCCTCCTTCCTACATGGGGTGGCCTGTCCGTGCTCACCTCTACTCTAGCCCAGCCAGCCGTCATCTCAGGCATCTGTTCCCATCTCTCCGAGCCACCGTGCCATGGGTTCTGAGTCTTCCTCAGCTTGTAATTTCCCAAGGGAGGGGTGCCATCAACGTTTTCCTGTTGACGTGGTCAGTGTAGATGGAGCACACTTGTGTTCTCCTCAAACCCGTTCCTTCCACCGTCTTCGACAGCTGAGGAAGTGGCTATCTTGGATTCCTGTTTCCCTCCCCTCCAGCTTTCTCAAAGCTCCACCAATTCTTCTTACAAAAGAGGTCCTGACCTGTCCCCTCTCGCCATCTCCACTTCCTCTCACTTGGCCTCCTGAGCCCTCTGCCTGCATCTGCTGACCAGCTGTGCTCATTTTCCGCACAGCTGTCAGCGGGGTCTTAGAAACCTCAGCCCCTCCTTAACATTCCTCTGTGTATAATCCTCCAGCAACAACCCAATCTGCCCGAGTGAAAGCCTGAGTCCTAACCGTGGCCTCTAGGGCCTTCGGTGACGAGGCTCCCTTGGGCAGCTGCTCCGGCTCTCCAGCCCCCTCCAGGCAAGCTGGTCTCCTTCTCGCTCCTGAACATAACAAGTACATTCCCACCATGGGCCTTTGTGCCTGATCTTCGCTTTTCCCTGGATCTCCATTCCCCAGAAATGGACAGAATTCTCTCTCTTGCTTCCTTCCTCTCTCTACTCAAATGACCTCTTTCTAGAACAGCAGCCTGGCCCTGCACATTCCATCCTGCCCTGCTTAATTTCCTTCTTAGCATGCTCACTATCTGACCAACACTTGTTTATCTGATTGCCATCCATCCGTTCCACAGAATGTCAGCTCCACGAGGTCGGAGAGTGTTTCTTCTCGGTCACTATGATACCCCTAGAGCCCAGCATAGGCATGTCACATAGTAGGTGCTCAGTAAACATGTGTCGATGGAACAGATGAATTCTGGGAGAGTCCAGGACGAGGGGTGGAGCATGATATCCTGAATTTTGGTCCTCCTTGTGTGTCGTCACTGACTGTGAGTCCCTCCTACGAGATGGCCTTTGCATCAGATCACTTCATTCTTCCTAAACTTTAGAGGTTTGCCTATGACCTTCGAGACTTTCATCCTGTAAACCTTTATTTCCTACATCTCTTTAAATCATTCACTTGATTGATTTTTGTTTTTAACTTAGCTTCCTCCTAAGCTTGTATTTAAAAAAAATAAATCACCTGTTTGGTATGCCGGCTTCTCTTTGTTCTGATCATGCTAATATGTTAATACATATTAACACAAAAGTTGCTGTCCATTCCTCCTGGGATCCCCTGGCTCATCAGCATGGTGCTTGGGTAGCCCTCTGGACAGCACAGGGTTACTCAGTCCCTCATTATTGACAGTGCTCTGCTCCTCAGGGCGAAGTCCTTCGGGGCATTCCTCCCAGGCCAGACCTGCTGGAGCCAGGGTCTGTTGTCAGAGCACAGGTGTGTCAGGGCGGGGTCCATGCTCGTGTGCAGGAGATCCGGTGGGGACGGCCCCTGGAGCTGCTGTGAAGCCGCTGCCGTTCTCTGCCCCGTCCCTGACCACTCTCCGGCCTTATTTTCAGCCCCTGGGATTTTGCCAAACATCTTCCCACTTGGGGCCTTCACATACAGTGTCCTTGTGGGACTTTCCTGTCATTGGGACACCTCCCTGGGCTCCTGAGATCCCAACACACACTTCCATTCTGTGCTCTAAAAGCCCCCCTTGCACGTCTCTCAGGAGCAGGTGCCACAGGTGACAAGGCTCCCTTGGGCAGCTGTCAGCAAGTCAGGCATTATGCATGAGGTCATTTGGTCAATGTCCTCTTCTCTACAAGACTGAGAGAGCCCCACGAGGAAGGGGCTCGGGCAGGCATCGGGTGTCAGTCCCCTCCCCGCCGCTCACAGCCCCACTACCACCCTCAGCCCCACTACCACCCACAGCCCTGCCCTGCTCCTGCACGTGGACTTCCCATTCCCATTCCGGCCTCATCACCTTCTCTCTCAACATGGTTTGGTTAGTCCTGCCTCTTGGTCTTGACTGTGGTCTCTGTGGTATCCTCTGCCTTCATCAAAAACTAGGGGAGAACAGCCCTGTTCAGGAGCCACACCCAAATGGCAGCTCTATTCTCAGTGCTCTCTTAACCCCATTTGGCCCTTGAGCCCCTGTTGCTTCTCACCAAGATGACGGAGCGCACAGTAGTGAGAGCTCTGGGCCCTGGGTGCAAGTCGGGGCTGCACAGTTACCAGCGGGGGGGACCTCAAGGAAGTGACTTGACCTCTGTGTCTCAGCACTTCTAGGTTCACAAACGTCAATGCGCCAGAATCACCTGGAGGAGTCATCAAAACAGACTGCTGGGCCCCACCCGAGTTTTTAGTTCTGTAGTCTGGCATGCGGCCTTGAGAATGTGCCTTGCTTCCTTTTTTTTTTTTAAAGATTTATTTATTTATTTATTCATGATAGACACAGAGATTGAGAGAGAGGCAGAGACACAGGAGGAGGGAGAAGCGGGCTCCATGCCAGGAGCCCGACATGGGACTCGATCCCGGGTCTCCAGGATCACGCCCTGGGCCAAAGGCAGGCGCCAAACTGCTGAGCCACCCAGGGATCCCCCCCCCTTTTTTTTAAGATTTTTATTTATTTGATAGAGGGAGAGAGAGAGTACAGGAATGGGGCAGGGAAGGGCAGAGGTAGAGGGAGAAGCAGACTCCTCATTGAGCAGGGAACCCAACGCAGGGCTCGATCCCAGGACCCCGAGATCATGACCTAAGCTGAAGGTAGATGCTTAACTGACTGACCCACCCAGGTGCCCCGAGAATGTGCCTTTCTAACAAGTTCCCAGGTGATGCTGATGCTGCTGGTGCAGGGACCCAACTTGGAGAGCCATTGTCATACCAGTTAGAGAAGGTAAGTGGAGGTTAGTTCACGTAAATCGAGTAGAACCACTCATAGTAAGCGCTCGACAACTCTTAGTTATTACTACCATTCCTCCCAGAGAGTCTGGCAAAATTCAAATTGCCAGCGGGGGTTATGGAAAAAAGAATAACTGAGACCAGGGCCTGGCCACTCTGTTTCCTAGCTCTGGGACCCTAGGAAAATCCCCTGGCACATACACTGAACCCCAGTGTTATCTTCATGACACGGTCCCTTCCCAGGGCAGCCTGAATTCCTGAAGGGGCTCCATACACAGCTGAGGCCTAATTAGTGTTTCTGAAACCAAAAAAATACACTTGGAAAGGCTGCAGCTGCGGAGTACGGCCTGAATGCGAGGGACAGCAGTCAAACCCCCACAGGCCCATGAAACACCCCGAGCTGCAGGGGACAGGAGGGAATGTCAGTGCGTGAAGAGGCCTCAGCCCACAGCTGCCAGCTCAGAGTGGGAGCGGCGTCAGGGCGGGTGGCCTTGGGCTCGGGGCTAGAACACCCGGGCCCTTGTCCCCACACGGGACCTTGCAGGGGGTGGGGAGGGCGACAGCAGGCTCCCCTAGGACGGATCAGAAATCATCAGGATCTGGACAGGTGTTTGGCTTTGTGGCATTTATTTCACGTCCCTCTGTACAGGCCCTGGGGCCGGGTGTGGGGGGCAGGAGACCAGGCAGGGGTAGCAATAAATAACATGGACAGACAAACAGGGCTCCCCTCCAGACAGATGAGGTTAAAGGAGGTTAGAGAGGAGCCACAGTGTGGGGTGGGTGCTGGCAGGGCTGGGGGCGGCTGGGAAGGAGGGGAGGCCAGGCCCCCAGGACCTCGCTGTCACCTGCCTCCTCCCTTTCCTGCCCTGGCCCCCACCACTCTGGGGAGCAAGGGAGCCCGTAGCCAGTAGGGGCCAGTGAGGGTCCTGAGGGAGGGGTGGCCACACAGGCGGCCCCCAGCCCCCTCACTTGACCCGGATTTCAGCATACTCGGCCAGCTCCTCCGTCAGGGTGTAGCTGTCCTTGGTGGCTCGTTTGCCCAGGTCCGAGTGAGAATAGCTCAGGTCCAGCTCTGGGGGTTCCCCCCGAAGGCCCAGCAGCCTCCTCTCCGATCCCAGTCGCCTCTCACTCTATGAACAGACCCAGCCCATTAGAAGGCTATGGTTCCACCTTTTCCAGGTGCAGAGGCAGCAGGTACCTGCACCCCCGCAGCTCTGGGGCTGAGTCCCAAGGCCCTGTGCGAACCTCCTTTCTTAAGGACCAGCACGCAGCCAACCCTTCGGTGTCCGGGTCCCGCTCTGGAGCCTCTGCCCCAGCTGGCGCCACCACGCACCACCCCCTCTTCCTTGCTAAGCCTGAAAGTCACCTACAGATCCACTGTCCCCAGGAAGCCCTCTTCGACCTAGGAATTGGCGGGGGCGGGGGGGGCACACTATTCAACCCATAGCATCTTCCCAGATTAAAGCCACCTGGCTGGGACCCCACCTTTCCAAATATTTGTAAGCACCTGGCTCGGTACGTTCTTCCCCTGATGCCTGGGTCTGGTGCGGCTCCCCTCCTCGCTCCACCCGGGTGACCCCCGCTTCCCCGTCGCAGGCTCCACCCTCACCCCCACCCTACACGGGGCCTTCAGACACAGACACAGGACAGTGGCCACAGACAGAATAGACAAGGCCGGGAGTGCCAGGCAGGGCCAGGCTTAACCAGGGAACATTCTGGGTGCCTGACGAGAACGCACACACATGCACCCCAACCCCCAGGCCCGACAGGGGCCCAGAGGCGGACACACTGAGGCCCCGGGGACCTACCTCCTGGGGCGCTCAATCCAGGGTAGAGACCTCTCTGGACTATTAGAGAAGGAAATGCAGTCATAGACCGGGGTGGGGAGGTTGGGGCTGCCCTCCGCTGAGCCCCTCAGCCCCCTTCGTGGCCTCCGCCTGAGCGGCCCTCCCAGCCCAGGTGCACCCAGCCCTCCGCACTTCCTCCTTCTCCCTCCCTTGGCCTCCCAGGCCCTCCCAGGTCCTCAGGGTCCCTGGCACCCACCCAGGTTCTCCAGCTAGCCTGGAGCCACAAGGCTCTGGCCCTCACCTCATACTTCTCTGGTGCCCCAGAGATGCGGAAGTCACTGCTGAACAGGACAGGGGGGTTGTCCCCCGCCGAGAAGCTGGGGCTCTCTGTCACGTTCTTTCTGCAGGACAGGACATGTCAGGCCCCAGCGGAAGTCCTGGGCTTCCCTCCCAGCTCCCTTTCTGCACCCCATCTACCTTAGGAATTTGGCTCAAGGGACCCCATGTCTCTAAGATGGAGCAGATGCCTCTTCAGAATGACCAGCCTCCTCCTGCCCCACCCCCCACTGCCCATCCCCCTGTCTGGTCCCTGGTCTCTGCCACTTTTCGGGGCCCCAGCCTAGCTTCTTGGATTTCTTCTCGAGTGCTCTGGCTGTCAGCCCCTCGCTGCCAGGATGCGGAGCAGAAAGGTGCATTCATTTTCAGGAAGGCTGACGTGCGTGTGCACCACAAGGAGGAAAACCAGCCCAGTTGTGGTAGGTGCGTGTGGTTTGGGGCTGGGGAGTGTTTTCGTTGCCAGGGATGATGTGTGTAAGGATCGGAGCCCTGGAACCCACGGTGCCTGACCCCGTGGCTACAAGCCAAGGGACGCTGGCTCTCCCCCATCACTCCGGAGCGCTTGCGGGAGGGTTCCCGGAGGACAGGAGGCCACAGCACCGAACGTGGGGCACAGGCATCCATCAGGATGCGCTCGGCCCGGCGCCGGCCGGCCTGACGGGCGGGGGTCTCTCCTCCATCCAGCCAAACATTCAGAGAGCAGAATCCGCCCTCCGTCACACGCACAGGGCCGCCCTCCGCTGCCCACCCGCTGCCTCTAACTGACCTCCCCACCTCCCCAGCCCTGGGGCACCCGCCGCCCCCAGGGGAGCCCTGGCAGGCCGCTCACTTTCTGCGTGTCTGGGTAATGTAGCAGACGATGGCAATGAGGATGGCGAAGGCTACCACAGCTCCCACGGGGCCGATCTTGGCCCACATCAGGCGGTCTGAGGACAGAGGACCCAGGCACCCTCAGGAATGCCAGCGGTAGCGAGGACACGGGGGCTTGTAGGAGACGGGCCGGGCGGAGGTGACAGTGAGGACATTTACACAGCTGGCAGGTCCCTGCACTGCCCGACGGGCCCAGAGGGCTTAGTTGCCAGAGAGCCCAGGACAGGGCCCAGTAAAGCGCCGGCCAACCCAGGGCAGCCCCCCCTTACCACCCGGAAAGGGCATCTTTATCACTTGCTCCATCTGTGTCGCCTGGCCCATGCTTGGAGGCTGATGGCCAGCCCCGGGGCAGGAAGCCTGGATCCAAGAGGTACCCTCCCTCCCTCCGTGCCCACCCCCCCCCCACCCCGCCAGCACTCACGGGCTCCCTGGAAGGGCAGCTCCAGGCTCTTGGAGCCGTAGAGGTTGCGGGCGGTGCAGATGACCCGTGGCGGGGCCTGGGCCTGCCCGCGCAGCGTGAGGATGCTGGTGAGCAGGAGGCCGCTGCGCTCCGAGTACACGAACTCCCGCTCGGTCTCATTCACGGTCACGTTGCGCGAGGGCAGCTCAAAGGCCACGGATGGCTCCGGGTTGGACTTCACCACGCACAGGCACTGCACTGTGTCTCGGGCTGCCGCGCAGTGGGACTCCAGGAGGATCACAGGGGCAACTGCAGGCCAAGAAGGACCAAGACTCAGGGGACGACGGGCGACAAACGGAGGCGGAGGGCCAAGAGCAGGTGGTAGCTGTCGCAGAGACGAGCGGCCTTTTCCCCTTTGCATGGTCTCTGGCCCCCTCTCTAACTTTGTTCACCTTGTAAGACCCAAATGACATCACGATGCTCCCCACTCAAAAGACAAACAAACAAACAAAAAATAAATAAAAAACAAAAAAACCCTTCAGTTGCTCCCCATGTCACTGACAATGATATCCAAACTCTTTTCCTGCCTTCATGAGGCCCCGAAAGGCCCCAGCCGCACTAATCTCTCATCGGGGCTCCTACCCAGTCACACTGGCCTCCTCGCTTCTTCTTCTTCTTCTTCTTCGTTTTTTTTTTTTTTAAGATTCTATTTATTTATTCATGAGAGACACAGAGAAAGAGGCAGAGACACAGGCAGAGGGAGAAGCAGGCTCCCCGCAAGGAGCCCAATGTGGGACTCGATCCTGGGACTCGAGGATCATGCCCTGGGCCAAAGGCAGGTCTGAACTGCTGAGCCACCCAGGGATCCCCTCCTCGCTGCTTCTAAAGCTCATGGAGCTTCTTCCCACCTCGGGGTCTTTGCCTGGAACACTTCCTTGACACCTGCTGAACTCAGGTGACATGTCTTTTTTCTGACCACTCATGGAAACTGCACCTCACTTCACTGACCATTCGCACCCATCTCGCCTCGGTTTGCTCCCAGCACTTATCCCTCCCGTGTTAGACACCTGTACAGCTGGGCTCTTACTGCCATCAAGACAGGCTCTCTTTCCGCCTGTACCCTGTCCCCACACTTAGAACGCACCCTCACATAGCGGAGTTCTGTGGAGACCGGTGTGGGCCACTGAGTTCCGCAGGCTCCCCTTCCTGGCCATCCTACAGATGCCCCTGCTGACTCCCTAAGGCTCCCTTATAGGCTGCCTGTCCCACTTTCATGGGATCCTCCACTTCCCCTGACACCAACCCCCACCCTCCACCCAAGACCATTGCATCGAGCTCTCCTTTGCTGCCATTTGTATTCCAAGAATGATACTGGTGTGGTTTTTGTGGCTTTTTTGTTCTTGTAGTTTCTTTCATTTTCCAAAATATGATACTATAATAGAACATCGAACATTCCTTTTTTAAAACTATGTTCTCTTTCCCTCCTGAAAAATCCAGCACCAGAGTCTGCCCCGCTAGACTGAACTCTGATTCTCAGTTCTGACCAGAACCCACTTACAAACGGCCAAAGGACCCTCGGACCATCTACCGCCACTTACTTTCAATTTCCGTCAAAAAAAAAAAAAAAAAAAAAGAATATGCACGTAACATTGACAAGCCAAGGAGTCACATGACTGGATTCAAACTCGAGATGGTTCCAATTGGAACCTCAATCTGTACTTGCATCTAAACCCGGTAAATTAAAAATATATTGCCCGAATTCTGTTCAGGCAAACATGCACTATGCTGGCTCTAGTGTTAACAGATTGACACTCCGCAAAGTGCATAACGACAAACCTGAACCAACAGCTATTACATTTTTTTAGAAACCCTTTCATTCAAGACTGCACCCCTGGTGCTCCTGTGACAGCTTCCACCCTTGACCCCTGCCGCCTCCCTGCCTGCATGTGCTCAGTATCTCCGCAGCTTTGCAGGTGGCCTGGGAGACCTGACAAAGTCTGACTGACCCCACACAAACCCCAAGTCCCAAAGAATGGGGAGTCTGGGGTGTGACAGCTTTGGCTGGAAGCCCAGCTCTGTTGCTTACTGTCCCCGACCAGGCCATTCGGCCTCCTTGGGCCTCCAAGATGGAGTTTTCATTGTGCAAACAGGAGTGGCGGTCCTTTCTTGCAAGGGCCTATGAGAACTCTGAAGATACGCTCCCTAGTGTGATGTTAAGGCTTAACTTTTCCCTTCCAAGGATTTAGGATGAGATAAATAGAGCCATTCCAGCAGGGGGAGCACGTGAGAAAAGCCTTAGCAGCAGGGAGGCCGGAGGCACCCAGCCTGGAGTCCAAGGGAGAGATTAGTGGGAAATGATTTAGGGAGCACAGAGGAGGTGTCAGTCAGGCACTGTGGGCGCTCAGCATAACTTCCAGAGTCTTCACAGGCTTCTTTGGGATAAGCTACTGTTATCATACCCATTTCTCAGTAGAGAGGCTCAGCAAAAGTGAAATCACTTGTCAGGGATCGTGCAGCAAGATGAAGACAGAGCTGGGATTCTGCCCCAGGGCGGGTCAGTTCTGTCTGGTGCTGGACACCAGTTCATAATTTGGTTTCCTTCTATTAAACTGGGGTGAAGAATAGTCCCTCCAATCACGTTGTGGTGAGACCCACATAGGTCAGGGAGCGTCAGGGGCTCAGGTTAGGCCCCTGGGCACAAGCACTCGGTAAGGTGAGTACCTGCTGCACGACCCATGCCACCCTGGCCCTGGGCTCAGCTGGTAAGAAGGAAGCCCCGCACTAGAACCCCTGCCATTGTCAGGGAGCACCAAACCCCTGGTGCTAGGGATCACGGACTTCAGGGACAGAGAGGAGCCTGAGGGGTGCCGTACCCAGCACCCTGTGGCCGCACTGCCAGAGAGCACGTCCTGTGATCAGGGCCCGGGTGAAGCCTGAAGGGCTCAGCAGGTGGGGCGGGGCCAGGTGGGAGGGGGCCTTCCACTCCAAATCTGTTGGTTTGTCTTCAAAAGAAGCTAAAGTAAGTAAGCCCTTGGGTTCCATGGGCTTCGGGGAGGCAAAGCAGCCAGCGGTTTAAGAGCTGGGTGGGACAAGAGTCCAGAAGATTCCTGGCTCCGACCAACCTTCCTTGCTGCACGTTCCTTGGGGATTCTGACTTTTATTTTCTTCTTCACAGGGTGACCACACAGGCTCAGCAAAAGAACACCTGCCGAGCTTGTGGTCCTGCCCAGAGTAGACCATTAATGACCGACCTTACTGCGCAAGAGAATCTGTGACTGCAAATGTGTGTGAGATGCTGTGGTGTGCATGTTCCGGGGCCTCCATATGATTCTCAGGGGGCTCTCTGACCCTTAAACTTAAGATCCACTGGCTTGGGATGCGACAGAGAAAAAGGGTATAGCAGAAGGAGGAAGCTGGGCCCAGGAGGCGGCGTATGGAGAAAGCAGAGTACCCCACACTCATGATCACCCTGGGTACTGCGGGTGAGCAGAGGCCGGGAGGGAATGCACCCCAAGGTGAAAGGTTGGCACAGCAGTGCATGGCCACCCCTCTGCCACAGAAGGTGGCACTCCAGAAATAATCTCTATCTACCACGCGCTGATTCTCGCCACATACAAAGCATTGAGTACAGATTGTGCTCAATACCTTCTGGCAAACTTGCGTGGCGAGGACCACCGTGGGTAGAGTAATGGAGGCCGGGAGCGGTAAAGTCCGGAGACTAGCGCAGAGGCCAGGCAGGAGCTGGAGAGGAAGCAGGGGAGATGGAAACACGGAGGTGACACTCCGGAGGGAGCTGCTGCTGGAGACGGAGTGCAGACTGTGAGTTGGGAGCCACAGCCCTGAATGGCAGCTGGGGGTGGGGGTGGGGGTGAGGGTGAGGGTGGGGGTGGGGGTGTTGGCGATGCCACCGGGTGAGGAGGCCGGGAGAGGTGCTGATTGGCAGTGGAAGGATGAGTTTCACTTCCAAGACAGCTTTCTGTGCGCATCCATCCCATCTCTCTGGCTCGACTGTATCTGCTATAAGCCTGATGTCTGTACTCTCGGTCCTCTCCTCCACGGCCCCCAGAGCCACACTGCCCTTTGCATACAACAACTGCTTGATCAACGTATTCTGGTGTAATAACTTAGGATGAGGTCAGCTATGGCAGTCCAGGAAAGAGGAGGCAGACTGCCTGGATTTGAACCACTTTCCAGCTGTGTGACCTTGGGGTAAGTTGGCATAAACTCTCTGGGCCTCAGTTTGCTTCTCTGGAAACTGGGGACAGTAATAGGACCTCCCTCATAGGAACGTCCTGTGGAGGAAACGAATGGATCCCCGTACAGAGCTTCTAGCAATGCCTGGTACACAGCAATGCAACGCAAGGGTTAGGTGTTGTGGTTCCTGGTGAATGCAAAGGGGCAGAGGCCACGGGATCCAGAAACCTTTCTGGTCAAAAGCGCATCCCCGAGATGTGGGAACACAGCACTCTCGGGTGGGACTGAATTTCTTGCTGTGGATTCAGCTTCCCTCCCTTCCCCATTCTCATCTGCTGGTGCAAAGCTGACCCTTGGCTGGGATGCATGGTGCAATCCAGCAATCGAGGTGCCCCCCACCCCCGAACCATCCACTGAGGAGGGGAATGTGGAAGGAGGTCAAGTCCAGCCGGCGGTCAGCAGGGGAAGGGGCGAGGAGCGGCGGTACTCACACTCCACGGATAGGTTGAAGGTGGTGGCCCTCTGGCCATACTGATTCTCAGCCACACACCAGTACTCCCCATCATCCTCGGGCGTGACGGCAGGCAGCTCGAGCTGCAGCTCGCTCTCGTAGATGACCGTGGCCAGAATCTGCTTCTCCTTGAAGATGGTGAGAATAGGGTCCGGGTTGCTCTGTGTGGAGCACAGGATGGAGACGGTCTCCCCCTCCACGGCCACCATTGTCCCGTTCACCGTGGGCTTCCGGGGTGCATCTGGGGGCCAAGACAGGGGGCTTACGGTCAGAAGGCAACAGTGCCTCTTCCCACCCACCCCCCACCAGTGTGACCGCATATGCCCCAATCTGAGCACACCTGCTCAGGTAACCCTTGTCCTGGCTACCCTGTTTATAAGAACAGGGGCTCTGCTAGCAGGGCGCTTGTGTCTGAATCCCAGCTCTACCCCTTCCCAGCGGTGTGTGTGACCTCTCTGGGCCTCCTCTCTCTCATCTGGAAAATGAGCCTGATAACAGTCCCAACCTCAGCGGGGCCACTGAGAACCTAAGTGACAGGTGCCGTTCTAGCCTGAACAAGGTAAGGTAAAGATTCCCAACCATGTGAGGAGACGCTATGTAAGTAAACACATGTAGTTGGCAAGATGCAGATAAGGGCTTTGGAGAAAAAGAAATGTGGTGACGGAAGTCAGAGTAGTTACAGTTGTAACTGGGATGGTGAGGGAAATCTTCCCCCAGAGGAGAAGAGGTGGGTCAGGGCCAGCCCTGGGGATGTCTGGGGAAAGAGTATTTGTGGAAAGCGCTCAGAAACTGCTGAGTAAATGTTGGCTGCAGTTCTCATTATTATTATCCACAGCCCTGGGCATTTTGCCTCAATAAATATTTGTGAATGAGTGAATGAATGAATGACCTCTCCTTGGTTCCCAACAAAGGACCTTATCTGTCCAGCCCCTCCGCCGGGGACTCCCTAACGTACACAGTGCGGACAAGGGGCTGCGTGGGGTCTGGGGTCCCCTCATCCGTCCCCCTACAACTGCAACGGGGCTCACGGGGAAATGCGGATTTCCAGGGCCCGGCTCTACTCCCACGCCAGCCAAGGCTGTCCGCAGGACCCGGAGTCTACCCAGCTCCCCTGAGCCCTGCGCCTTCCCACCTCGCCCCGGGATGCGTGGTGCGCAGCAGGTGTTCTCCAGGTGCGCGTGCGTGGGGCGCAGGGAGGACCGCCTCCAGCTTCGGGTCCCCCTGCTCCGCCCGAGGCCGGGGGCGGGGGGGGGGCTTCCCCTCATCCCCCCTGGGCCGCCACTCACACATGACGCTGAGCCCCACGGTGCGGTTGTCCTGGCCGTAGGCGTTCTCGGCCAGGCAGGCGTAGACGCCGTCCTCCGCGGGGGTCACCTCCTCCAGATCCAGGAACAGGCTCTCGGCCACCGCCTCGCGGAGCACCGAGCCGTCCCGCATCCAGGTCAGCAGCGGCAGCGGGTTGCTGTCCGCCCCGCACAGCAGGCTGACGTGCGAGCCCTCGATGGCCTCCACCGAGGCGTTCATCTCCACGATCACGGGGGGGTCTGAGGCCCCGAGACACAGCGGGGGCGGGGGGGCGTGTCAGCGGGCTGGGACCGCAGACCCCGCCCCCGGCCCCGCCCCTGGCCCCGCCCCCGCCCCGCGCGGCCCCGCCCCCTCCCGGCCCCGCCCCCACACTCACACTTGACGTCCAGGCTGGCGTAGCCCTCGAAGAGCAGCGTGGTGTTGGGGAACGAGGCCTGGCAGCCCAGCCGGTGGCCGTTGGCCTCCCTGGTGGGCACGAAGTGGAGCAGCGACACCTGCACCCAGGTGCCCTCGTCCTCGCGCAGCCGACCCAGCACGGCGGGCTCCCCCAGCCCCTCGTGGCCCAGCCAGCTCAGCTCCGGGCGCAGCTCCGGGCAGTTGTCAGGCACCATGCAGCTGACCTCCACTTCCGAGCCCGCCACCACCTCCGGGGGGACCACGATGTTGGGGGTGTCTGGGCCACGCGGGGGAGAGGAGGGTTGAGGAAGCGTTCTGGCTTCCTGGTCCCCTCCCCATCCTTGGATACAGAATCCCCTACTGCCTTCTCTCGTCCCGGTGTCCCTTCACCCAGAGGCCCTCCAGGGTCCCCAGGTGTGTAATCATGAACAGAACACTAGAATGGCCTCACAGCATCTACCTTGCCCGGGAGGTGGGTGTTGTTATTTTGCTCGTGTTTTAGATCACAAAACAGGCCACAGCCCGCGCGGAGAAGAGCTTCAGACACTGTCACTCCAGCTTCATCATCTGTGCTCTGGATACTATGTTGTAGCCCTTAAGAAACTTCTCTCCTTTCCCATGTTTGCTTTGGTTCCTTTTCCACTTACGTACGTGAGCGTGTGTGTACGTGAGTGTGTGGTATGTCCTGGAGATACGTCTATGTCTGGCTGTGCCAGTGGGGTCTCTTTCTGTACTGGGGCTGTAACCTGACTCATTTGGACTCCCGGAGTCTGAATTTAGGGGTTCCGTGCTATGGGGCCTCTCAGAAATTGGGCAGCGTGGCCTACTCTGATGGCCAACTCTGGCCCAGAAATGCAGGTTATTTGGCCGAAACTGGATTTGTTTTTAAAAATCCAAATCCGCAGCCAGTGTTTAGGAGTTAGGAGATGACACAGAAAAGCACACGATTCTGGTTTCTCTTAATGCAGACTCCCTGAGAGCAACATTGCTTTCCTCCTAGTTGCTTCTAGAAGAGGAAGCACCCTCGTTTTCCCTCTGAGGACGGCAAGACTATTTGGGGCCCCGCTTTGCTTAGTTCTGTCAGCCTCCAGGTCTGTGCGGGCATCGGGGTTCGCTCCCCAGAAAGGCTTGGGGGAGCCCGTCGAGCCACATGCACCCAGCCTGGCCGGTGCGGCCCCAGCCCCCGGCACGCGCACGCCCTCGGGGACTCACTGATGATGTCCAGGACACTGTGCTCGGAGAAGGTGTACTGGTTGTAGCCGCCGAGGTCCCCGCGGAAGTAGTACTTGCCGCCCAGCTCGGGGCTGAGGCTGCTAAGCAGGAGGGTGCAGTTCCGCAGGCCCAGGTCCCCCAGGAGTCGGCTGCGGCCCTGGAAGCTCTCGTGCACAACTTGGGTTCGAGACTTGAAGACCACCGGGGGATAGTTTTTCGGGTAGGGGCTGTTGAAATACCAGACGCCGTGCACGACGGCCGGCCGCAGCTCGTCAGGGAAGTCGAAGCGGCAGGGGATGGAGACGCACGTGCCCTCGAAGGCAGAGATGGACGAGGGCATCCAGGCACCCCAGTGGCCCCCTCGAGAGGCTGTGGGCAAGCAGGACCACTGAGGTGGAGGGACAGGTCCTTCCCCGATCCCCCACCCCCACACACACACACACTCCCACCACCTTCCGCCCTGCAGGGACCCACAGAAACAACCCCAGCCTACTCGGGGACCAAGGCCCCGGGATCCCCAGCACCCCTAGCCCTTACCTGAGATCATGATCCAAAACAGAGGCAGTGTCGTGAGGAAGATCATCTTGTCCAGCAAGTGAGCAACAGCTGGAGAGGAGAGAGGAGAGCACGGGAGGCTGGGGGCAGTGGCAAACGGTGCTTCTGATAAGGCTTCAGGAGGGGGCCTGTTCAGATGTTCGCTGCAGCTGGTATTCTTTTCTTTTCTTTCTCTTTTTTTTTTTTTTAGATTTTGTTTATTTATTCACAAGAGACACACACACACACAGGCAGAGACATAGGCAGAGGGAGAAGCAGGCTCCATGCAGGGATCCTGATGCAGGACTTGATCCCAGAGCCCTGGGATCACAACTTGAGCCAAAGGCAGACGCTCCACCATGGAGCCACCCAGGTGCCCTTGCTGCAGGTATTCTTATGTGGAATTACAAACATTTCTGAGGCATTGACCATGCATCAGGCCCCAGTGCTATATTAATTCATCTGGTCCCTTTGAGGCGGGAGCCGTTATAACCCGCACTGTATAGCTGAGGTCCAGAGAGGTTAAGCAATTTGCCTAAAGCCGCATGGCTGGTGAGCGGCTGGGTTAGGATTCAAGCCCAGTGTGCCTAGCTCCGGGTCTGCAGACCTAACTGCCAAACCGCCCTGTCTCTGGGTCATAGTGACATGCTGATCATTCTCTTCATCGCCATCATGCCCCCGGGCATCTCCAAGAAAGTAAGGACAGAGCCAGGGCTGGACGGTCAGCAGGAATCAGGGGTAGCCAGGGGGAAAGAGAACCCCAAGAGTTGGAACCCCGCCCCTCACCTCAGTCTCCCTGAGTTGGGAATGTCTCGGGTCTCACTTGAAGCTGTCAGCCAGCCAACCTGGAATGAGAGCCAGACAGGTGCACCCTCTGCCGCCCTCTTTCCGGGTCGCTCTGAGTGGTGGCCAACGTGTGATGCTAGGGACCCTCCCACACGGCCTGGAAGCTGCTCTGTCGTCACTGCCCGCCCCGAGCTGTGATGGCGAAGAACTTTGGGGAGGAGAGGGGAGCGGCGGAGCATCGGGGTGGGGGGAGGCTGGCGGTGTGGTGAGCGGGGTGAGGGAGCAGATGTCCCACGGCAGAGGCCTGGGGGTGGCGGGCAGGGACCCAGCCCATCAATGACCGGGTTTCACAACATCAGCATTCCCAACATGCCGCGGGAATTCCTGCCGCCCTCTCCCACCCCACAGACGGCCCCTGCTGTCCCCACCCTTAGCGGAGGCCAGGGCCCCGTACAAAAGAGCCCTGTTCCCTCGGGGCAAGGGTGCCTCATCCTGGGGGGCTTCACGGGTAGGTGGGATGAAAGAAGAGTCTGGCGCTCCTGGCTGGGCTTGGGAGTGAGGCCAGGAAGGCCCCCGGGGCTGGGAGTTGGTGAGTCCCTGGCACCCAGCTGCTCTGTGGGTCGCCTCAGGGTCGAAGCCAGGGTTCCAAGTGGCTGCCTTCCCTGGCCCTCACCGCCCTCTTCCCACGGACACAGACGCATGCACAGTCAGACACATGCAAACGCTGGCATGAAATGTGACAGATCTAGACCCGACCAGAAGGAACAGGCTCACAACAGCGACCCGGGCACACTCCCGGGGGACCCCCTGTACACACGGACGGGCCCCGAGACCCCTGCCCCTGCAGGAGCACCCCCGCACTGCCCTGCCTCCTATCCACACATGCTCCCAATGACACACAGACCCGCACACACGCTGAGGGTCGCTAAGGACAGACCCACCCAGACACAGGCTGATGGACACATGACAGATGCCATCCTCGCGCCTGCGACGGGAAGGTACGGGACACAGGCGAGGGCCAGTTACGGGGCCAGGACAGACTTGTGACACAAGCATGCATACCCCCTGCTCGTAATGGGGGCAGAAATTGGTTCTTGGGGTGGAGGCCAGGAAAATCTTAGCTGTCACAGTGAGCTGTGACTCCCTAACGGGCCGCCCTACATAGACACCTACCGTACGGCTATAGTAGTAGCATTTCGTGGGCGGAATCGGATTAGGAAAAATAGCTCTGAAATAGTTCCTTAGTGGGGTACAGTGAAAACAAGGTGGAGGAACACTGATGTAGATTAAGGCTCACCCAGGGATGGTGTGTGTGCGCACACACACACGCACACACACACCTGTCATGCATCCAGGTGCTGGAACTGGCTCGCTCACAGCCCACTGCCCCCACCCCCTCACAGATGGCAGGACGCAGGTGGCTGATCACCTGCCCATCCTTCTGCTCTTCATCCAGCCCCCGACCACTGCCACCCCATCTGCCCCAAACTTAGGAGCCCCAGGGCTGCTGCTCCTGCAGCCCTTCCACCCAGAGATGCTGAGAAGAGCCCCTCAGTCTTTCTCTCTGGGGGTTTCTTCCCTCAGCCCGGTCACTGTCCCTGCCGTGGTCCCAGCCCATTCCCAACGCGGTCCTGAGCAGCACCCGGCCCCATCCTGAACCAGCCGCGGTCCCCGGTGAGCATCGGTGGCCCGGAGCACCTGGCCTTGCACATGCTGCTGCGCACCCTTTGCCCCACCCTCTGAGCCCGGCCCTCGGCTCCCCTCTCCGCTGGTCCCAGCCCCTCCGGGCCGCAGTACTCACTTGGATGCTCTCGCTTCTGCACCCTCCGCTCCACCGGCCCCGCTCACAGTCCCCTGGCTCGCAGGGTCCAGGCCCCCACTTGCCAGCCCGTCCCCTCCCCCTGGGTGCCAGGGGCCGCCTGCCTCCAGGGCCCAGCTCCTCCCTGCCCCCGAGGGAGGGGGGCACAAAGGGGCCCTTGTCACCACTGCTGGGACTGGGCAGCCTGACGCCTGGGTTCTACTAGCTCCTTCCTGGAGGGGACAAGGGAAGGCAGCCTCCATCGCAGCGCGCCCGGGTCTGGGTCCCTGGGAGGGCCTTCTAAGATCTCTGCAAGCCTCAGGCTAAGAAACAGAAGGCTTTGTTCTCAGTGTCTAGGGACTCTTGGTGGCCCGAGCAGGTATAGGTCGGTCCCAAGAGGCCACAGAGTGGGAGCAGGAGGAGACAGGACCTGCCCACCCTTGGTTTTCGTGTCACCTCTATCTTCTCTTGAGCCACTCCCTGGGTCATGTTTGGTGCCGACGTCCTGATCCATTTTCCAGACTCTTCTGACCGTCAGAAATGACCTTATGGATTGATTGTCTCCTCTCAAGAGAACATGATCTCCAGTAAGATAAGGGCTTCGCCTGCCTATTTCCAATCTATCCTGTTTGCAGACTGGCACTTGGCACAGAGTTAAGGTTCATAACCACTGAACGCCTTATTCCTCAAACACCAGCGGCACCTTCTGGCTGCCGACCTTTGCTCTCATTCCTTCCTCCTGGACCCCCACCCCATCCCACACCCCACTCTGCCGCAGGCCACAGCCTGCACATCCTACAGGCTCCCCACCCGGATGCCACTTCGTCTGGAAGCCTGCCCTGCCCGGCTCACCGAGCCAAGCCCCTCCACCCAGACGCTGCCCACAACCCCCCGCACATCTGCCCATTGCCCTCTGGGCACCCTCCTTCTCTGCCCCCACAGGAGCTCCCCGAAGCCAGGGTTTCTGCCTGTCTGCTCTGCCCTCTGTCCCCTAGGACAGTGCCTGGTGCTCAGTGGGGCTTATAGAGGGCTCTGCTTACCCTTCGAGCTGGGTGAGGACCCACTGTGTGCAGACTCCGGATTCCACAGCGATCCTCCTCCCGCCCCCACCCCTCCCATCGGTCATGACCCTTGCAATGTGCTTGAGTGTGGGGGCGGCGGAGGGAGCCGATGGTACTGTGATCGGGCATAGTCATGGTTTGACCACGAGCTGTTGAGTCACGCTGGAGCATCTTCTGTCCTTCAGGGCAGAGCAGTTTTGGAGGAGAGGGAGGGGGTCCTCTCTCCCAAGGGAGAACCCGGCCGGGCTGGGGAGGGTGAGGGGCAGGGAAATCCCTCAGACTGGGGTGTGTGGAGTCAGAGAAAGCTGGATAGAGGGGGAGGGGGTTCCCACCCCCACCTCAGGCTTCATGATGTCAGACTCTGCCCGTGCCTTTCCCAGGCAGGGACAAAGGCCCATTGAGAGTGGGGTGGGGCTTGAACGCCTGGGTCCTGGAGAAGAGAGGGGCCTTGGTGCCTGGGCTTTGGAGGAGGATGCCGAGCTCCTGGGGTACTCCTGGATCACAGCCTTCAGCCTCGACACCAACCCCCTTGGGGTCATGTGCCTATGCAGTTTGGGAGTCCATCACCTCTCTAGGTGTGGATGGAAGGCTGACCCTGGGGGAGGGGTGCACAGGCAAGTGTGTCCACAGGCAGCACCTGCAACTACCGCTGAAATCTGCAATCCCAGGTCCCTGGACCACAGGAGGCTGGGGCGCTGGGGAGCCTGGGCCTGTCCGAAGGGGGAGCCACCAATCCGATCCAGCAGAGCCCTCTCAACAGGGCAGGTGTGTTAGGGCTGCTGTGAGAGAGCACCACAGACTGGGTGGCCTAAAAACAGAACTTATTGTCTCGCAGTGCTGGAGGTCACAGTCTGACGTCAAGATATTGGCAGGGTTGATTCTTCTGAGCACTGTGGGGAGGGATCTGTTCTAGGTTTCTCCCTTTGGCTTATAGATGACAGTCTTCATGTTCACATGGCATTCCCATGGTGTTCACAGAGGCCTCTGTCCAAATCCCCGCTTTGTATAAGGATACCAGTCCAACTGGATTAGGGTCCAACCTACTGACTTCATTTTAACTTGATTATCTCTATAAAGACCCCATTTCCAAATCAGGTTGCAATCTGAGGGGCTGGGAGCTGGGACTTCAACATTTAAGTTTGGGAGACGGGCGACACACACATCTCAGCTCATAAGTCATAAGGAGCTGCACAGCCTGAGGAGCTGAACACTGCAGAAACTTCTCCTTTTTCAGATGAGGAGGCGGGGTTGCAGAGTGGAACGAAGATGTCTGCAAGATCCGGAAGCTCATGGTCCATGACCATGGACCATGCTGTCCACCTGCCTTCCTCTCCCCACCCTCCATTCAGAAAAACCTCTCCAGGCGATGGGCCTCTTGTGGCTTACAAGACAGAGGGTGGTGGACGGGATTGATCTGGCTCCCAGCTGGGTTTAGTTTGGCTCCCAGAATGTTGATTTAAAAAATAAAATCCCTTTAATCAGTTGTCAATATTTTAAAAATCAAGAAATTTCACCTAAAAATCAACATGGCCACCTTCTCCTGAGAAGAAGCTCTAGCTATGTTTGGCCTGCCTTTGGCCATGACAGCCATCTCCCGGTCCCCCTAACCATCTAACCCAGGCTTCCCTATCCATATGTGACACTGGGGCCAAAGAGCCAAGGCCGTTCATCACCATGCCTGTGCTGACGTGTTCTTAGGGGCTAAGAAGAGAGAAATGCATCTTCTGTTTCTGTCAAAAGTGGGGAAATGGGATGAATTGAGAGGGATACGGTTTCGAGAAGATTGGGAGGGAGCTGACCTCCTTGTGGAGGTGAGCAATATTCTCCAGCACATCTCAGCGCCGGCGTGTCCTCCCTGAGAGGACGTAGCTTCCCGCGCTCCCCTGAAACCCAGCCACTGCCCCCTGCTCCTTCACTGTGTCTGCCTGGAAGGCCAGCGGTTCTCCGACGTCTTGGTGCCAGGACCCCTTTCTGCTCTGCAGAATTATGGAGGACACCCCAAAACACTTCTGCTCAAGTGGGTTTGATTGACAGCTGCTTACTGTATCGGAAAACAGACTGGGATATTTTTAAAGCCCAAGGCGCACGAGCACCCAAGCCGTTATCGTCAGAGCGGTGAGGTGACCCCACATCGCAGGGCCTGTACACCCATGACGGAGGCGAGGGAGGGAGGCAAGTAACATCTTAGTGGTTTCCACCCAGTGGAGCCCTGCGAGGGGTTCCCCGGACCTTGCTGTGAGCACCCTTGTGAGGACTCTGAATCCGTTAACCTTGTCTCAAGAAAACTTCAAGGAGAGGAAACTTGGTTTAACTTCCAGGCCCTGCTCTTGCAGCAGAGATTCTAGGGCTTCTGAAGAGGGGGAGGAAGGGAAGAACAGGAAACAGATTTCCTTCCCCGAGCCTCCGCGCCAAGCCCCGTCCACACTGAGCCCGCACGCCCTCCCGAGTGCTGGCCCTGACCAGGCCGGGCCCGAAACCAACCTCCGGCGCAGGCCTGGGGCGGGAAGAAAGGACAGTGGACAGGCTAGTATGGAAAACAGCAGACAGAACCAGCCATTTTATTCCAAGTCTGGTCACCGAGGGGTGGAGGGCGAGGCAGGAATAAATACGGAGTGGAGGGGGCACCGGGGAGGGGGGCGGCCGGGGCGCTCTACGTCCTGCAGCAGAACCCACACTTCGGTGTTTTACAGCAGCCACAGCAGAATATGCAGATGGGGAAGTGGGTGTCTCGCCTCCTTAGCCTCCGGAGCTGGAGCGTGGGCTGCAGGGAGGAAGGGAGAGTGAGCGGAGATCCAGAGATGGGAGCTGGGGCCCAGGGGAGGCCGGGGGAGGCTCAGAGGGGGGCAGGCCCTCTCACCTGCAGGCCTGCCTCGGCTCCAGCTGTGTCCTGGGCTCGGAGGTCTGTGAGCTGTCCTGTCTGCGGGAGCAGAAGGGGTGGTGAGCATGGCCAGGGCCCGGGGGAGCTCGCCCACCTGCTGCCCAAGTGTCGGTGTCCCGGGGCTCAGTTGGTGTCCTGGGAGCGGCCCTACGGTGCGGCTTCTCCCCTTCCCTCGGGACATCCCAGGTGTGTCTCCTTCTCTTTCCACAGCTACTCTTTGGGGGACAGCGCCCTCCCAGCCCGATGCCCCCCCTGCCTGCAACAGCATCCACTCGGTTCCGTTCCACTGGCCTTCTCAGAGTGAAAGCCTGCAGGGCCCCCCTTGTGGTCGCTCTCCTAGCATCATAATTTTCCATTACTCATGAAGAGCATTTACTAAAACAGTCACCTTGTTTTAACTGGTCACTAATTCCCTGACCGAGACGTAAGCTCCGCGAGAGCAAAACTCTTCTCTCGGCTCCCGTGCTCGTTGCATGATCCCCACCGTGCAGAATCGGACTTAACACAGGCAGGGGTGGCATTGGGCCGCCCGTCCATCGGGTGGAGGGGGCTCGGGGCCCTGGTTCTCAGGGTCCCATCCCTGCACTTCACGCAGCTGTCCATTGTCCCCCCTTTTCCGTCCCTGAGCTCTGCGTGGTGCTAAGGGATCCCCAGCCCCAGGGTCTGGCTCTCCCGGGGTCTCGGCCGCCGGGTCGGGCCCAGGCCCCATGGGCTCTCACCTGGTGTGGAAGGACTGAGCCACTGGCCACGCTGGCCAGGAGGAGGAGCAGGAGGCAGGCAGCCTGGATCCGCGTGCTCAGGGCCATCGTGCCGTCCGTCTGGCTGTCCTGCTGTCAGGTTTCAGACTTGCTGTGGTGTCTGGGGCCCCGATTCGGTTGCTTTTATGGGTCCTTCTGGGGGAGGCGGGGGTGCTGAGCCCCCTCCCCTTTGTCCTAACTCATTTCCAAGAAGGTAGTGGCGCCGACAAGACGGGAGATAAGCGGGAACAGAGTGACAGGGAACAGTGTTATGTCACCCTTAGCCAGCAGAGGTGTGTCCAGGGGGTGGGGCAGACGGGGCCACAGACACACACAGACACACGCCTCTAGCCAGCCACCTGGGAAACACTTTCCCTGACATGGCATCATCTGTTGACGGCGGAAAATAAAAGTCCCCCCTTTGCCCCAAGAGTCGAACAGGTCGATGAGCAGGTGAGGTGACCTCTATTCTGCACTCTTGCCGGATCCGCGTCCACAGGAAGGCTAGGCTGGCTGTCACTTGTGGGTCCCTCGGGGGTGCCCAGCACAATTCCTACTGCTTCAGGCTCCCTTCGCGCCGGCAGGGATTCTGGCACGAAGCACTGGGGCAGCCAGGAGCAGCTCGTGTCGGCACAAGCCCCCAGCGAGTGTGGTTTTCTGTTATCAGAAAATGTATCTGGAAAACGTCCCCGTGCATTTTGGGCCAGGGTTAGCAGTGGCTGACATCGGATGCCCGCCTCTCCTATGCCGGCAGACACGTACTGACCCGCTTTTGTGTTACCCCAGCCTGTGCCACCTGTCCTCTGAGCAGCTCCTGCCTGCCCCGTGCTGGGCTCTGCTCCATATTCAGGGGCCGGGGCCCGAGCTGCCTGCTTAGCCACCGACCCCAGGGGCCCGGCTGCCCAGACCCTGCTCCCTCTTAGCACCATGCCCACCCCATGACTTGTTTTCTTCACTTTCTGGGAGGAACTGGAGGCAGAGATTGGGGAACTGCCCAAGCTCACTCAGGCAGAGGCAGGAACTGGGATTCCAGCGTGAGCAACCTGACCCGGGGCCCATGTTCTCCCCATTTGGCTTTCCCGGCTCCCCACAAGCACAGGCGGCCACAGGGGACTGTGCCAGGCCTGGGTCCCACGGCTCCGTGATCACGCGCCCCCGTCCCAGCAGCGGGTTGTGAGACATCACCCTGGCACCTTGCATCCAGCGATGGTGTATTTAAAGCACAGACACCGGCTGACACTACAAACCTGGGCCTTTCTTTTGGAGAGCCAGTTCTCCAGCAGGTCACTGGATGGAGATGAACCAGGTTGCCTGACCGTGGCAACCTCACTCCTACCCACTCTGAACCGTCTTTGGGTGCACATGTGCCAGGGAACCACGAACCTTGATTCCACATAGGCCTTTGGGCATGTTGCCTCCCTGACTCACTCTGGGACCACCTGGGTCAGCTCTGGCATGAGAGCCTGTGCACGATGCTGCCAAGGAATGAACACTCTTCCCAGCCCTGAACTGCTGCCAAGGCCCACTCAAAACCCACAAAACTGGGGGTGTGGGGTCCAGGGAGTGAAGGCTGCTCCCTGCCCTCTGCCTCCCGTTCACCTCACGTGAGGCTCTTCCTGCTGCACACACCTTGGCTCTAAGACGGCCTCAGATGGAGGAAGAAAGGGAGATGGGGTTGTCAGGGGGAAGACCAGTTGGGAGGATCTGGGTTAGGACCGGGTGGAGGGCTCAGCCAGGTGACTAGGCCGGCCGGACTAGGTCCAGGGAGTTGCATGGGGCCGCGGGCTGCAGCAGAAGGCAGCAAAGGGCCCACACTCACCCATGGGGAGAAGCAGCAGTGTCCCCCAGCACTACCCCGCATCACTGCATCTCCGCTCAGGCCAGGTTTCGTCATCAGCCAGGGCAGGGGTCACAGTACAGGCGCCAGAGCCACAGTATGAGGCGACAGGCTGACGGGCCAAGCCTGGCTTCCTGGCCATCTGCCCTTCCTGGGGGTGGGGGGCTCAAGGCCAGGCCCCACCATTGGCTGGTACAGAGGGGAGGGCTTCAACCCCTTAAGGGCAGGGTCAGGAGCCAGTTCTGTTTTTAGTAACAGATGACAGGAGAGACCCCAGCCTCTCCTCCAAACACATGTGCCATGTCCTTGACCCTAGCTTCCCACGCCCTCACACCACATATGCGCACCTGGAGCCTCAAAGAGGATATCCATTCCTTAATTTCTCCGCCCATCCGCCCAACAGCCTGGGGACCAGGTGGGAGACGATGGCAGGGACCCGCACACAGCCACACAAACAGCGGCCGAGGCACTAACCACCCTCGTGGAGCACCGCAGAGACCCCGGACCCCCTCCCCATACCCGAGATGGACAGATACACAAACAGACAAGGCGGGGCCACATGGGGCCAGTTTATTGCAGTTAAATACCTCTCTCTCTCTCTCTATTTTTTCGTCCACTTTTCCATAAAGAAAATTAAAACACACACACACACTCAAAGGGGAGCAGGGATCCAGAAACAAGAGGTGGGGTGGGACATGGCCTCCCTGCTCAGGTCCAGGCCCCAGGGTGGCCCCCCTAAAGGCTCCCCTCCTTCCCGAAAGCACCCTGTCTCAGTACCTCTAGAGACCAAGGAGGCAGCGGGATAGGGCAGGGCCTGTGTCCTCCTCCCTCTTGCCTCCAGGCGAGACCACTAGAAGTGCTGGGGCTTTAGTGGGGGCCGAGAGAAGGGAGACAGACAGGGGAGGGAGGAGATCGCTTCTCAAGTTGAGGAGAGCGGTGGGAGCTTATCCACAGAAATGCATTATTTCTCCCCGTTTTGTTAAAAATCTACTATAAAAAAACGCAGCTGGGGGAGGGGCGTCTGTCCCTCTCTGTGCTAAGGGCTGGGGAAGGGGCAGCAGGGGCCGGAGAAGCCCCCTCGCGCCGCGGGCTGGGCGTCACTGCCTCGCACTCTCGCCCACCATCTCCAGGTTGTGCTGCTGCAGCTGGGCGCGGAGCACGGCGTTCTCGTTCTTCAGCTCCTCGATCTGGCACACAGGACACGACAGGGCACAGGACAGTGGACGAGGAGCGGGCTGGCTCCCCGCACCCGGCCGGCTGCTCCGCCCGCGCCCTGCCCGGCTCCTCACCTGTTGCCGCAGAAGCTCGTTGTCCATCTGCAGCCGCTCGGCCTCCTTGAAGGTCTCCTGCATGCGCTGGTTGGTCTGGCGCAGCTCCCGGATGTAGTCGCAGGCCTTTGACAGGATCCCTCCTTTACTCTGGGGGGTGGAGGGGCAAGAGCACTGCTGGTGGGCACCGCTGGAGGGCTCAGCCCCCAGGGGACAGCGCCTGCGCCCAGGAACCCCCCCTTTCCCAAAGGGCCGGGGGCACTCACCGCTCCCGTCTTGCTGTTGTCTGCGTTACAATCTGGAATGATTTTTGAAAGTTGGACGATCCAGTTGTTGATCTTGTCCCTCCGCCTCCGCTCCACTGCAAGGGTAACAAGGGCAGGGGCTCAGGCCGTGCTCCCTTCGCCCGGGCGGGGACAGTGAGGCAGGAGGAAGGGCTCCCTCCCCCCGCCCCCTGCCCCAGGCAGGTCTGGGTGAGGGCAGACCCGGCACCCCCTCACACTGCCTCTCAAGAGGAACCCGGTGCGGCCTCAGGGGCCACACACACACCTTCAGGCACAATCGACGCTGGAGGCAGCGGGTGCATTTTGTTTACCCACCGGGCATATTTTTAAAAATCTGAGCCAAGATTTAAGTTTGAAAACTTCACATAATCATTGGTGCCTTCTGCAAAGCAGAGCTGTGGCTCATGTTCCTGGGAGGCAAGAATGGGCCAGAGCCCCTTCCCACGGGACCCCAGTGCCCCTGTCTGGTCCTCCACAGCTGCTGCCTGATTTTCCACGGTCCTCGGGCCTCTCGAGCTTTGGGCTCCACAAGTTTGGTTCTTCACTTTTAAAATCGTGTCTGACCATGTCTCACCCCCTGGTTAAAATCTTCCTCTGGAGCCCAAGCAGCAAGACCCCAGCTGCCCAGGCCGGCACTGTGGCTCCCAGGGGCCTGGCCCCATCAGGCATGCACCACCCAAGGGCAACGCAAACCCTACCCTGAAGGCCAGGGCGAGCGAACTCATGGAAGACTCTGCTTAGAAAAGTCCAGATATGTGATTTTGTCCCATTACACTCTGCAATCTCACCCAAAGTGTCAGCTGGCTTGAGTGGCAGCAACCCCGTTCAGACAGGGCATGTGCCTTCTCTCTAGGGCTTCTCATCCAGCTCACGTAATGGCCTTATGACAGCAGCTTCGGGGCTGCCTGCATTGGAGCCCAAGACCATGGCTCAGCGCTTACGGGAGCAAAGCTGTGCCAGAACCTTCCTTACCTCCCAAGCACAGTACTAGGCACTGGTGTGGACACACAAGAAAGCCCAGTCACTTGCCCCAACTGTCACATGCCCTCACCCCTCCTGCCAGGACAGCTCATGGACAACTGTAGGTAGTGTTTGTGGTGAGACTAAGCCTATAGGTGGGATTTGGAAAGCAGGGCAAAGGAGTATTTTCTCCAGGCTGGGTGGTGCCGATGGGGGTCCCAGAAGGGGGTCTGGGTGAGAGTGAGAAAGGAGGGTGGGCCAGAATCACACCCCTTACTCCTCATGGCCTCTGAGGCTGGCACCTGCCCCTTGACCCTGCTGTTCTCACAAACAACATGCCTGGCCCCTAAGAGGCAAATCCCATTGCGGGCTCTTGGCACTTGGCTTCATCTGCTCAATGCCACCCAGTCCTTCCCCACCTCCAAGTGCCCCATTACTGCTGGGGGGAGCTGAACCTCCCCACCGAGGATGGCCGTGTCCTACAACCTGCCAATTCTGTGGCTAAAAATCACCGAAGAGCCAAGAATCTGGCCCAGGCCAGCGGCACCGCCCACCGGGTCCCCAGCAGTGTGCTCTATTCCCCAGGCGTCAGCAGAGGGCTTCTCGGCTGCCTGCACATCCCTGCACACCGTCTGGCATTCTCAAGCCAGGGCACCACTGTGCTGTGCGGGGTCTCCTGCCATCCCTCCCTTCGGGCCACCAGAGGGCGGGGCCAGGGGCCGGGCATGACTTTTGTAGTTGTTTGCTTTCCTGCCCAGTGTGCTCAGGGGAGCTCAGTAGGTCGAGCAGGCATGCTCGAAAGGAGAGAAAGGACTCTCCTTTCTCGGTTCCTGCTGGGGTTGTGATCTGTCGTGGGATTGAACTCCGGGTCGGGCTCTGTGCTCAGTCGGCTTGAGATTCTCTCCCTCTGCCCCTCCCCCTGTTCTCTTGTGCACATGTGCACTCTCTAATATTAAAATAAAATAAATAAATAAAATAAAATAAAATAAAATAAAAAATAAAAAATAAAATAAAATAAAATAACAAATAAAATAAAATAAAATAAAATAAAATAAGCCCCTGCTGCCTGCCTTAACCATGCATACAGTCTATGGTGGACTCAGGTCTCTGCCTGGCTGGTGCTCACAGCATCCTTGAGGCGTGTGGGAACGGTGGATACTGACGCCACAGATGTATTAGGATGGAAGATTGTACCAAGTGCCTGGGGAATGCCAGGGAAGGGCAAGGACTTCTGCAGGGGCTGGGGTGTGGTGAGCCTTCAGAGGAAGATGGGAGACGGAACATGTGGGCTGGTTTCTGAGGGGCGTCAGGCAGACAGGTGTAGGAAATGCAGAAATGGGGCCATGGAAATACTCTGGAGGGGGCGGAGGCAGGTGGTGGCAAAGGCCAGGTTGGGAAGGCCTTGAATGCCCTGCTAATGGGTCTGGGCCCTTTCATCAAGCAGATGGGGAGGTGGTCCGGCCCGTGGCTCGGAAAGACCATCCTGGCACGTTGGAAATGGAATGGAGGACGACCAGTTGAGACCCAGGCCACGTCTACTCCACAGAAGTGCTTCAGTTAGGCCATACAACATTGAAAACAATTCAGAAGCAAAATCTGGCCAAGACAGATGGGAGAAGTAGACAAACTCCCAAGCATACTTGGAGATGTTAACGTTCCTCTCAGTAACTGATAAACAAGTAGACAAAAAAATCAGGATAGAAAACCGGAACAGTGTCAAGCACCTTGACCCAGCTGATGCTGAGGGAACCCTCCACGCCACAGCAGAGATTCGCAGCCTCTTCAAGTGCATGTGGGAACTTTCACAACACGGACCAGATTCAGGGCCATAAAATACATCTCAACAAATTTCAAAGAACCTAAATTATACAGTAAGAGTACGCTTCTGATAGTTCTGAACAGAACTAAATTAAAAATCAGTAACAATAAAATATCCAAAAAACCCACAAATGTTTGGAAATTAAGCAAGATACATCTAAATAACCCATGAGTCAAACAAAAAATCAGGAGGAAAATTGGAAAGTATTTTAAAGTAAATGACAATGAAAACCAATATATCCCAAATAGGATGCAGCTGAAGCAGCACTGGAGTGAAATTTGCAACTAGAGAGGCTTGTGTTAGGAAAAAGAGAAAGGTTTAAATCATCTTGAAAGGCTAGGAGGAAAAAAAAAAAAGCGAATTAAACCCAAAGTAGATGGAATGAATTAGCAACATTAAGAGTAGAAACTAATGAAATAGAAAAAGCAAATCCATCCTGCATTTAAAAATCAGATTTCACCTAAAGATGTGGATTTTTGGCTCCTGAGAGGCTCCCGGCCACAGTGGGCCCAAACTCTGACCCGGCTGCAATGGGCTGGCACAACAAGGGCTCCAGTTCCCCGTGGGGCCTGAGGATGAGCTCCTACAGTCCCAAGAAGCGGTGGGAAAGAGGGAAAAGGAGAAAGAGAAGCTGATTTGAGGCCCACTGCAGCACAAAATCTTGGGGTTCGAGGATGTGAGGGAAGGAGAAGGGACAGAGCAGGGTGGCCCTGGCTTTCGGTTCTAGCTTGGGTAATTCTAACAGGGGTGTCTTTTACCACTCTGGAAAAAGAAATGTTGCATGGGAGCCTTTGGGAGGCTTGGGGAGCAGCGGGGGGGGGGGGGGGGGGGGCTGTGCTTGTTTTGGACAATTGAGTATGAAATGTCTAAGGACGTCTAAAAATGAAGATTTTTAATGGGCAGTTCAAGCTATGGGTCTGGAGTTCAAGAGAGAAGAATGGAATAGAACAGTTTTGCACACAGCCAGGGTCTGGGGTGCGGGGGAGCCCTGGGAGGACTCCAAGGAGCGGTTCTCACCTTGTCCGAATCACATACTCCTTTCTGGAGCAATGATGGGTACCTACAGTTGGGGATAGGCTTTGGGGGTGTTGCCCATCCCTGGGCCTAAGGATTCAACTCTCCTGAGGCCAATGGAAGGCAGGACAGACCTTAAGGGATGCCAACAATCAAAGCAGTTTCCCAGCCTCTCCAATGGGAAGAATCACCAGGGCACCTTGTTGAAATACAGGCTCCTGGGCCCCCCTCTGATCTACTCGTTCAGAACCTAGAGAGGACAGCCCTGGAGCTCGTGATTCTTGACAAGCTTCCCGGAGCTACTGGGGAACTCTGCTTTGAGGAGCAGGCCGGGCAGGAAGAGCAGAGCGAGTAAAGCATAAAGGAACATTCCCGAAAGGGGAACAAGCAGGGTCAGATGGTTGGAGCAAAGACAGGAAAGGGAGCCAGTGGATTTGGCAATGAGGTCGTCACGGGTGACCTCAGACAGACCTCTTTTGGTAGAGAAATGAGCCAGACTGCCAAGGTACAGGGAGATGGGCAGAGGATGGGTGGGACGGCACAGGTTAGGAGAGAGGGTGGGTGCAGCTGGAATGTAAGGACAGGTGCGGAGAAAGATCGCTGTCTTCTGGAGGATGAGAAACATTCAAGACCTGGCAGAGACTTAGCTGGTGAAAGGCGGAGGGTGGACGGTGGCTGGATGGGACCCCCCAAGTGTCTGCGGTGGCCTTAGCACCACTGGGGGCCTCGTGCGTCTGGACGGGCTGAACTCGCCACGAGCCCCAGTTAGTAGTCATGCTACCACCACCTTACGCAGCACTGGGCAGGCGCAGGGACTGAGAAGCAGCCGGGACGCCCCCAGACACACCAACCACGCTCAGGCTCTCCCCCTTCCCTCCAAACCAACCTGACGCCATCATGAAACCCCACTTCTCTGGCCTTGGAATCTTCTCCCCAACGCGCTCCCCTACATCCTGCCGTGCCCTGTCTCAGGCCAGCATCCGCAGTCACCTCCCACGCTCCCGGCCTCTGGTGTCCCATCACCCTTACCATCCAGCCTCTGTACACAACCCCTCTGCTGGCTTCCCCTCCAGTTAGACTAAAACCCCGGAGTAGGAATGCTGGTCTTACAAGGCCCCACGTGACCCGGCCAGCCCTCCCGAAACTCCACCAACTTCCTCTTTCCTTCTGTGAATCCTGCTCTTTTTCAAACACATCGAGTCTGTTCCGGCTCTGGCCTGGCTGCACTTGCCCATCCCTCTGCCTGCGACTCTTCTCCAGGGACCTAGTTGGCCCGTTCAGGCCTCTGCTCCCATGTCACCTCTCAGAGAGGCCTACGGAGCCCACGCCGCCATCACTCTCCACCTTCCCTCGCAGCTTTATCTTCCTTCTTGGGGCCCATGTTACCTCACACCCCTGGAGCTTGGTGTAATCTGTCTCTCCCACCACTGCGAGCACTGCGAGAGCCAAGACGTCATCTGTTCTATCATCTGCGGTACCCAAGGGCCTAAAACCCAGGCAGACGTGGGGTACAGATACATGAACGCCAAGCTCAGTGAGCTGCTCAGATCATAGCCACAAAGACCCACAGCCAACCGAACGCGTTCAGGCTCTTGGGGCGTCACCCTGACATTCAATGCCTTCCTGAGTCCTCCCTGGTCCCCTGTCCCCAAGCACTCCGCATGGAACCTCTGCTATGACCAAACCAGCACTCCCCGAAGCAACCTTTCCCACTCTGCACTTCCTCCAGCCTGTGCTCCCCTCTGCCTGAAAGGCACTCCCGAACGAAGGTCAGCTCTCCTGGGAAGACACCAGCCTCAACTCCTTTCAGCCTCCTTCACACTGCAGACCAGGGTCCAGACCCGGCCTGGGTGCACGCTGCCCAGCCTAGAACCACCTTGAGGAAACATCTGCTGAGACACGACTGTCTGGGTGTAAATGTTCCCCTGGACTCGCACGCTACCTCTTCCACTGCAGTGGCTACCGACTGGGGGCAGGGGAGGGTTGGAGGACTGAGAGACAGCACCGAGGGCCAAAAGGACCTGAGGGTAGGATATGGTGCTTCCCGGAAGAGCATGATGCTCTGGCCTCAGCCAGCCAGAGGCATAGTTTCCGGGAGCTTCAATCTCAGATGTGTTCCCTGGCACACCAGAGCTGCTTCTGGAAGTCAGGTGGCAGGGGAATGGAGGAATGAGGGACTCAAGCTAAACAGCTGCCAGTGGGAAAGTTCTAGGGAAACCAAATCAGACTGATTTGTCAAGATAAGCAGAAACTCTGTATGTGAACGTGAAATTTGCCATTTCAGATGTTGACCGTGAATTCAAGATCACTAGCCAGCGTGACAAAACGCCTTCCGGATCGCACCTCCTGCCTACGTTCCTGACAACCCACTTCTACCTATTTCTCCTTCTCCAGCATCCAACAAACACCTCTTATGCACTTGTGGTGTGCCAGTGATCCGGGACACCAAGCACTGCACCCGGATGTGCCCGTGGAGCCCAGGAACTCCATCCTGACCTTACCTTCATTGTGCTGGGCCCTCCTTCTTTCATCCCGTGGTGTTCTGGTTCCGTCAATTTTCCTAGAAGAGGAAAGAAATGGGCATACGTTATCTCAGGTCCCATTTGTCTAAACATCTATTAAGACGTCAGACTTAAAGTTACCTCTGTGAGATAAACTCTTACGCAAAAAGAGAAGAACGCTAATTACTTACTTAATTCAAGAAGCAGAGAAGGCCAAAAAATACGCTGTTTGCTCTGTGCTCAACTGTCTGGCTCCCATCCCAGAACACCTTCCCTTCCTTTGGCCCCCTCACACCAGACCCTCCCAGGGTCCCCCATTTCTGGGCCCAGGTGTCCCGCACGTACGGGGAGTAGGGGTGCGTCCGGGGTGCAATTGTCCTCTGTGTTCCTGTCTGAAGCACGTCCTGTGGCGTCATCATGACATAGAACTGGCCTGCAGCAAAAGCAGGAGTTAGTGTGAAAACTAGGGGGGGCAGCCAGAACCAGTTGGGGGGCTTCCCTCCCTGCTAGGCCTGCTGCCTCCCCTGCCTTCCGCCCTGGCCCCTTCCTCCCTTTACCTCCGGCCTGCAAGCTCTGGTCTGTGGTCTGTACGGACACAGCTGTGGTATCTCCCACACTGGATGCTGGGAAATAGGCAAACCGTGCCTCCCCACTGACAGCCTCAGCTGCCGGGCTGCCGCCATTGCTGAAGGGATTTTGGATTACGGCCTGGGGAGTAGGAGGACACAGAGGCCACCCTTAGCCGTCTTTGTTGGCCGACTGGTCCCCTTGTTGCCGCGGCTCATGGTTCACCGCATCCTCTGGAGGACGGGAAACAACGGCTACGTGTGCCACTCCGTCCTGTCTCCTAGCCCGGGGGCTCAGCGGATGCCCTGCAATCGCTTGATACCTCGATCCGCTTTTATCTCTAAGAGACTTTCCTGTTCCCTTCACTCCCATTTTACAGAAGGAGAAGAGAAAAAAGGTCTTCCAATGCTCCCGACCCAAGTTTCACCTTGCAGAGCTGGATTTGACCCACACCGCCTGGCGGCCCAAAGGCAGCAGCGGTGTCTCACTTGCCCCACCCCCTGGGGATTCCCAAGAACAGCATCGTGTCCCCTGGCCACCCCCCCCCCCCCCCCCGGGGGCGGTGGGCACCTACCAGCGGGAAGGGCGCTGCGGGCCCTGGGGGCACAGAGGCGGCAGTGGGGCCGGGGCGCTGGGCTGCCCCATCCACACCCACCTGGGTCACAGCCTGCTGCCCCCCCGCGAAGGCGGCCGTGGACACGACGCTGACGGCGCCGGCCGTGTCGCCTTGGCCATCCAGCTGACCGTCCGTCACCTGGACGACGCGGTACGTCACCTGCAGGGGGCGGCAGAGCAGCGGCTCGGCTCCGGCTCGGGCTCCGGCTCCGGGTCCGGGTCCGGGTCCGGGCCACGGCCGGGTCGCGCCCCTCCCCGCCGCCCGCCGCCGCCGCCGCCGCCGCCCCCACCCGGGCCTCCCCGGCCGCGGCTCGGGGCGCGCAGCCTCACCTGTCCTCCATTATTCTCTGTGCGGAACTGGTACTGGATGTTGTGGTCGCCAAACGCCGCCTGCTGGACGCTGGCGATGGCCACCGCCGTCTGCTCCTCCGCCCCAGGCCCGTCCCCGCCTGCGGCCGGGGGGGGGGGGGGTCAGTGGTCACGCGGCCCGGGCGCCCCCGGACCCCCCGACCCGGCCGCGGCCCCGGTGGGCCCCGCGAGCGCTCACCTTCCTGCAGCTCGACGCCCTCCTCCGCCTCGGGTCCCTTGTCGTGGCTGCGGGCAGGACGGGGGAAGCCGGGGGTCAGGCCCGCCCCCGCCCGTGGCCCCGTGCACGGCCCCGTCCCGCCCGGCCCGGTGCGGCGTCGCGGCCCGCGGGGACCGGGCCCGAGGGTGCCGGCGCGGGCCCCCCTCCCTCGCAGCCTCCATTTTGAGCCGGGCCCGGCGGCCGCTCGGGATCATGGCGGCCCGGCCGGCGGGCGAGGGGCCGGGGCCGGGCCGGGGCCGGGGCGCGCGGGGGCACGGGCCGGCCGGCGCTCTTACCTGGCGGCGGCAGCAGCGGTGGCCGAGGCAGCGGGATCCAGACCCGGGTCCAGCATGTCCATGGGGGGGGTGGGGGCGGGGGGGGCGCGGGGCCCGGGGGGGGGAGGGGAGGGGAGGGGAGGGAGGGGAGGGGGCGGGCGGCCGGGGGGGCCCCGAGCCCGGCGCTCACGCCGCGCGGCAGGAGGGGACGGAGGAGACACGGGAGCCGCTCGCGCTGATCACGGGGACAAACAGTGGGGTCATGTGAGGAGGAGATGCCGCCGCCGCCGCCGCCGCCGCTGCTCCTGCAGCCGCCGCCGCCGCCTCCGCCCGCCCGCCCGCCGGCTCCCGGCGGCTCCCGGCTCCGGGACGCAGCGCGGCCGCCCCCCGCCCGCTGCACGCGGCCCTCGGGCCTCCTTCCCTGAGCAGCGGCCGCCGCTGCCGCGACTTTTTTTTGAACCCGGCCCGCCCCGGATGGCTGCCGCCTGTCCCCCGGCTCGCCGGCTCGCGCGTCCGCCGCCCGGCCTGGCCCAGTCCGGCGGCGGATCGCTGCTGCAGCCGCCGCGGCTTTCTATTTTTTCCTCCTTTTTTTTCCTCCTTTACTTGAGCTGCGCGCGCGCGGCGGCGGCGGCGGCGGCGGCGGCGGCGGCGGCGGCGCGAGCCCGGGGCCGACGCGCGCGGGGGGAGGGCAGCCCCCGGGGAGCGCGCGCGCTGTGTCTCGGATGGCGGGCGGGCGCGCGCGGGCCCGGGTCTCGGCGGGGCGCGGGGTCGCCGCCGGCGCCTCCGCCTCCGCGGCCGCCCTGCACGCGCCGGCGGGCCGCCCGAGGGGAACGCGGGCCCGGATGGAACGCCGGGGGACCCGGAGGAGGGGCTGCGGCCGCCGGGGCCGAGGCGGGCTGCGGGGTCTGGACACAGTAAAGTAGGTCGGACTCGGGGGGAGGTGAACGGGGTTGAAGGGGAGAGGAGCGCGCACGCGCGCTCCCGGCGGCCGGTCGGAGGTGCGCGAAGGCGGAGGCCGGGGCGCATGCGCACGTCCGGGCGGGGCCGGGGCCGGGGCGCGCACGCAGGGCGGGGCGGAGTCGGCGCGGGGCACGTACTCCCGGCCCGGGGAGGAAGGCAGAGCCCGGGCGGCCCGCGGCCGCGGCGGGAGTCGGTCCGGGGGTTAGGCTGCACACGCGTCCGCGGGCTCCTGCACACTCGCGGGCGCGCACACGCACACGCACACGCACCCGCACACGCAGCAGCCGCCCGGGCTCCCCACCTCGCGCGGCAGAAGAAACACGTCCCGCTAGACACAGGCCTTGTGATCATAAGTTTTATTAGACTTAGGAGGGCAAGATCATCAATAGTTCCTCAAATTAAAAAAAAAAGAAAAAAAAAAAAGTACAAAAGGTACATACAAAACGTGAGATCAGACGATTAAACTCTCCCGACTCAGGGCCAAGTTCTGCGAGGGAGGAAGAAGAGGGGTGTGAGCTGGAGCCGACTGGTCGGGGTCCAGGAAGGGTCTTCTAGGGCTGGGAAGGAGGGGGCACTCACCTTCTTAAGCCTCCGCTCCCGTGAGGCCTGGGAGTCCGTCTCCGAGTAAGGGGGGGGCGCTGGGGGGTAGTAGGCCTCCTCCTCCTCTTCCTCCCTGTAAGCTCTCCTCCTCTCTGCTGGCCCCTTTTTCCTCAAAGCCTCTTCCAGTAGCCGCCCATCATACTGGGGGTCCCCAGACCTGGAGCCATCCTCCCGAGAGTCCCGGGAGCGGTGGTTGCGGGACCTAGGGTCAGCATGAGGGCGGTCTCTAGGCCTGAAGTCATCGTAGTGGGGATCCCGGGGGTGTGGAAACTCCCTTGGGCCATCTTGATCGTAGAGGTCATCTCGGCTTCGGCTTCTGGGACGACCGTAGGCTTGACCTCTCCTCCCCCGACTTGGGGGAGACCTCCTCCCTGATTCAGCAGAGCTCGGCCGGGTGAGGTCATCCAGCGCATCCACAGATCGGGCCCGGGGCCTCGCAGCCCCCCAGCCACTCCCTGGCCGCTCTGTGGGGGGCTCTTGCTCCCACCGTCTGGGACTCCGGGGGGAGTGGCGATCCCATTCCTCATCCCGGATTGGGGTAAGGGCAGGACCTCGGGACGGCCGGGATCTCCAGTCGTCCTCATGGAGGGAGGTGACTTCACTCATAGCTGTAGGGAAGGGGGGTGTCACTGACTGTGAGGTCAGGAACGCCAAGGCCCAGCACTGTCACCCACTTGGTCATATGCTTTCAAGGGGGCCCTAGACTTCTCATTTTTAAAGTGCTGACGTGCAGGGTGCTGTACACCTCTCACTGTGGCTGTGGTAGGGAAGGAGGTTCTATGTCCAGGATTTGCAGCAAGTGTACCTGGGGCAGGTGTCAGGGAGATGTGCCACTCCCTCCCCACTCAGGAACCCCTCCAACTGCAAGGCTCACACTCACCCCGCTCTACACGGCCATTGGGGGCGCCAGGTCGGGAGGGATCAAAGTTGGCCAGCTCTTTCTCCATGTAGTATAGGACCCGCATGGAGTCATCCTGCTGGCTGGCCTGAATCCTGTAGCCACTGCGGACTTCTAAGGACAGGAGTTGGAGGTGATCAGTGTAGGAGAACAGCTGCTGACCCAGCCCCCTCCCGTAAAGACTCGTCCAACCTTGTTAACAACTGGTTCTCACCAGAGGTCACGCTGCTGTCTGTGTCACGAAGCAGGGGTACCTGGGAGCTGTGGCCGCCAACTGAGGGAGATTGACCGAACCGTGAGTGGCTGTGCCCCCGAAACAAAGCTCTCCGTACCCAGCCCCCAGTCCCCTTCCTTCAGCCCCAGACCCCTTAGTACCCAAATGCCCAGCCTACCCCTGCCCCAGCCACTCGTGGTTCCACCAGGCCTCACCTGAGCTATTCCTGTCGAAGTCTCCAGGGTACCCGTTGTAGAGAGGCCCCATGGGAATCATGGCTGGCGGGGGCGGGGTCTTGGCAGGGGAGAGGTGAGCGTAGGTGCTGGGGGCGTATATGCTTGGGACGCCTGAAGTGGCAGCTTTGCCAGCTGCATACACTGGAGAGGACACACGTTATGAGAAGGCAGGGAGCCAAGCTGCCCTCTGCTGTGTTAGAGGGTCTGGAGGGACCTGTGCCCGGACCTTCTTTCCAACCCCCAGGTGTGGGGCTTCCCCAGACGCTTAGACTGGTTTCCACAGAGTTCGCGAGATTCAGGACATCAGCTTCACTGAACCCACACCTCCTGTGCTTCCTCACACAGGTTTTGGGGCAGGGGGTGCACGCTGGCAGCCACAGCTCCAATCTGGCTAGCTAATATGTTTGACTGTATGATGGTTTGCCAACATCGGATGAGGTTTTACATTCAACCCCAGCTCTGTAGCCACCTTATCAGGAGATGGGGCCACCCCAGGCCTGGGTTCTTACAGAGCAGTTGGGGGGCAAAGATGCCCCTTTAGATAAAGCCCATGTGTTAGACCCACTAGCCGGATTCAAGTGTTCCCTTTGGCAGGTAAGCCACCATTCCAGAAAATGCATCATCTGTGGGGAATCCCAAGCCCACTCCCTTATGGCTGCTGGGTTCTCCAGGCCCAGACGCAATGGGAATCATTCTGAGGCAGAAGCGTGGGAGCCTCAGAGTTCACTTGCCTCGGCCAAGAAGCAAAGTACCTCTAGTGTTTCCAGCCCGAGGGCCACACCCGCTCCCACCCTGGCGTGGTTCTAGGCCGGATAGCTCAAGGGCCAATCCTCCTTGCTGCCTTCCTCCCCAGGCAAGAGGCAGGGTTCAGGCGGCTGCTCTGGTGTCAGAGTCCCTGGGAAGCTGACAGGGCACTGGGGGACTCAGGAAGCCCCCTCCTCAGATTCAGTTTGGAAGCAGAAGGCTCAGCGCTCAGCAGCCCCAGGAGAAGCCCCTCAGTAGCTCAGGGGACCTGGCACTTCATAACCAGCCGCGGGAGTTGCTGTTCCTGGCAGGCTCGGCAGGGTTGTGGCCCTGGCAAAAGGAACCGGGTCTCCGCAGTGAGTTAATGGCTTCCCTGTTGGAAGTTTCAGGGTCTCAGGATGAAGGAACGTGGCCTTGGGACAGACATTTGCCATCCTGGCCCTGGCCTTCATGAGTGGGGTAACTGCAAACTTGGTTGCGGCCCCCAGAGCTGGGGGTGTCCCTCCTCACCTGTGATGGGGACTAACAGCCACCGCCTGAGCAGGAAGCCCTCAGCTAAAAATGACAAGAGAAACAGGACGGCCAGCAGAGCCTCCAGAGAGCAGCAACTTTGAGGAACCAGGTTACCCAGTGCTGAGTTCACAGTCATAAAATTAGCCAGTGTGGACCGAGCGGCAGCCCCGTGCAGGGCGCCCACACAGTCTTCCCTGGATGCTCACAACGCCTCATGGGAACCTTGCAAAGGAGACTGTCTCAGGGAGCGAGTGAGTGGCATCTGAGGTCACCCAGTGGCTGTGGCAGGCCTGAGATTTGCTTCCTGGCCCTTGGTCACCACCCGTGCTGACAGCAACACATCTGGCAGCTAGCGGGTGAGCAACATTTCATGTAGGCTGAGCCCCGTGCCAGGTGCCAGACAGTGGGGAGGCCACTCATCAGGCTTCCAAGCAGGTAACCCAGCCAGCCAGGCCTCACACCTCCACCTGCCTGAGCAACTACGACCTCACTGAGAGTTGCCATCCCCCAGAGGAGAAATGGGGCGGTGTGGCAAGAGGGAGACTCACTTGCTTCCTCTCTTCCCACTTCCCTATTGGGTTTGCTCCCTCCCCCTTCATCTCTGGTCCCACATCTGTCCCCAGTGCCCAAGAGACCTACTGTGACGTGCTAGAGATGTCCTTAAGCATAGAATCTGTGTAACACCCAGAGTGCCTGTGTGCATGGGGTTTTTGTAATTGTGTACATTATATCAGTGTTGTAAATCCTGTTTGGTTTCTTACCTTTTTCATTTAAAATTTTATTTTTAAAGGGAGCTTTACTGGGGGACCTGGGTGGCTCAGTCGGTTAAGCATCTGCCTTTGGCTCAAGTCATGATCCCGGGGTCCTGGGATGGTGCCCCCCATGCTGTTGGGTGTGGGGGGGGCGGCGGGGGAGGGTTCCTGCTCAGCAGGGAGCCTGCTTCCCCTTTCCCTCTGCCCATCCCGCCCCCTACTGGTGCTTCCTCTCTCTCTCTCTCTCTCTCTCTCTCTCTCTCAAATTAATAAAATCGTTGAACAAGGAAAAAAAGAAAAGCTGTATTTTCCAGTGAATGATGTTTTGGACTATCTGAATTTTTTTCCCATGTGGATAAATTATGCTTTCAAAACAAACAACTGAAAATAAGTGAAAAATTTAAAATAAATGAAAAGTTGGAAGTATGTAAATGATCATCTAAAACAGCAGATGCTCCTTGGCCCACCTTCTCCCAAATTGCTCACCCCACACCCTCCGGACCAATGGCACTGCAGATGGCTCCCTCCACCCCCTGAACCCAGGGGGAGGCCTGTGGGGGTGGGCATATGAGGGGCACTTACGGGCCTCGGGGCAGCAGCACTTCTCCGGGCAGCAGGGGCACCTGACATAGCAGCAGCAGGTGTGAGGGCAGCATTGACACCAGCAGATGCCCAGGAGGAGGAAGACGAGGAAGACAGCCAGGCAGACCACGACCACAAATAGCCAGTCTGCACAGAGAGAACAGGCCATGAGCAGGAGGCTGGGAGGGAAGAGGGGAAGAGGGACACAGGCACACAGGCACAGTGGGGCAATGCAGAGTCGGGGCCGAGAAGGGGGTGATGCCTACTGGGGAAGCTGCGATGCCTGCTGGATTCTCCAGCCCGATGCGGGGGGCACAGCAGCCGAGGGACGCCCACCCCCTCCGACCCAGGCCAGTCCTGAATTTAGGGAACCTACACTGGGCTCATCTGGCAAAGCCGAAAACGAGAGGTGACCTGGCTGGAGCGAGAACAGGATGTAGCTTCAGAGGAGGGTCAGAGAGCCAGCTGCCCAGATCCCACTCTCTAGAAGAGCACTGCAGGCACCAGTCAACAGGAGCCCCCTGCCTACACCCCAGGCCCCTCTGCAGCCAGCCCAGCCCCCCGCCGCCAAATCCCAGGGCCAGGTCACTAGGTGCCACAGAGCTGGAGTCAGGTAAGGTTAGTGGGGGTCCACAGGGAGCAATGTTTAGGTGGTGGAGAATACTTAGGAGCAGTAAACTGGGGGTTTGGGGGGGGACTCCACCCCGTACCTTCCATGGGCCCCGCCTGAAAACCAGGTAAGAGCTCGGCCACCCCCGAGGTCCTGCCTGGAGGGACAAAAGAGAGACAGATTATGCTGGCAAGGGCCAGCCCAGCCCGCCCCTACCCCGAAGCCAAGTTCAGGCTCATCTGGGTGAAGGTGTGTCCTGAAGCAGAGGGGCTGGTGGCCAAGGAGGGTCCTAGCACATGGTTCCTGCCCACCCACCCCCATGGATGCTATTTTCCAGAAGGCTTCCACATAATTTACCCACTCTCTCATCCCATGGGAAATTCTGTTGCCCCAGAGGGTTCCAGAACATACCCCACGGGTTTTGAAGGTTCAACCTCAGAGTGGGCACCCATCTTTTCCACATACATGGGTCCTATCACCCCAAAGGGCTCCATCTCCTGTGACAGGGACAGTCCTGTTCCATCAGGTGGGGTAGGCACGATGCCCTAGAGCCCATGAAAATGTTTTAATTTTATTTTAAAATCGGAAGGAAAAAAGAGTAATACTGAATATGTAGTAATTGTCTTTACAGCAACACAATCATAAACCATATGCCCATGAGGGCGGAAGTGCCACCGGCCCATAAAAATCATAGTAGGAACCTGCGTCCCAGCCCATTTCACGCATTCTGTCCCCTGTACAGACCCCATCTGCGGCCCAGCCGGTGCCTCCTCGAGGGCCACTGGCTGCTCTGTGCCCCACGAGGGTCCTACCGCCGGGGCACCCACACACCCCGTTCTGCATCAACAGGGCTCGCGCACTCGCTGCCACCTGCCCTCACGAGAAGGTTCTAGCATGCAGACCCAAAGTGGGGTCCCGTCCGTCAGGCCAAGACTGCTTGCAGAGAACACCAAGCCGTTCCTGCCTTTCTCACGCGCCTTCTCCCTCAGGTGTTCCAGAGACTTCGTGGTGTGATGACCTCATCGCTCGGACGATAATGGCCTGTGCACTCACGGGCCTCGCGCTTTAACAGTTTCCTGCTTTCAGTTTGTAACTAGCGTCAGGCAACCGTAGACGTCACCCACAAAAACTCAGACGGAAACTCTTTTGAGATCCTTAAGGGTTCTTTAAAGTGTTAAGCAGGTCCTGACGCTACGTTTTGAGAAATGCTAGACTGTGTGTTCTAGCAACGGACACACAGAGTTCTCCGGGTCACTGCTGCGTGCGCGGTCACCCAACGTGAGGTCTGTGATCCGAGCGCCCTGGAGCATGCCCCCGTCATGTGTGCTCATTCACACATGCGTTTCCTTGCATCATGCGTGCGATGATGGCAACGTACAGCCCCGCAGCACCGCACACACAGCACACGCCTCCCAAGGCCATAGGTGTTGGCTGCAACAGAGCATACGGCTAATGGTGGCATCCCCTCGAGGCAGGGGGGCATCAGGGCCAGCGGGGGGCTGCTGGTGGGTACCCCACCCTGCCCTTAAGCATGTGGAGGCGGCCTCATCCTGAGCTTTGGGTGGCCCTGGGGATGTGGCAGGTGGGTCCAACCCCCACCCCCCCAGTTAGACACACCATCTGCCCTCCTCACTCACTGCCAATTAACTCTAAAAATGGGGGGATTTTTAAAAAAAGAGACCGGGAAGAGGTAGGGTCCCCAATTCTCTCCACTCTCAATTTGGCTCTGGCTTATCTGAAATGTGGGGGGGAGGGGGTCCTTGCCTGGGGTGCAGGGCACAGAGAAGCCCCCGTGACTGGCGGTGCCATGAGCGGAGAGCAAAGCAGGCGACAGAGTCCAGAGAGCGAGCGGAAGGGCAGAGGGCAGACACACAGAAGTGGCTGAAGAAGGGGGCCCTGGTCCCGGTTCCCAACCCCTTCCCAGGCCCTCAGGGCCCAACCCACTCACCCAGGACGATGAGCTCTGCATAGGCCTCGTTGTTCCCCTGGAGGTCCTGGGCCGAGACCACGGAGCAGTAATACACGCCACTGTCCCCCCAACCGGTCTGGTCAAAGGTCAGGTCAGCATCTGCAACAGGAGAGGGGTGAGGACACCTCGGGAGAGGATCAGAGCCTCCCCACGAGCACAGCAGGAAGGAACGGGGCACGAGAGCGGGGCTGCCGACGGCCCGGGGAACGTTACAGAATTTGTACCAAGGGTGTGCTACGTTTTAGGATCTGCTGTAAACACTTAGTGAGCACAGGGTATTTCAACAAGTCTGTGAGGTGGGTCCTGTTACCTTTCCTGTTCTATAGATGAGAAACGAGGTCTGGCAAGGTTACCTAATCTGCCCCGTCCGAGTCATCAGTGGTGGAGCTGGATGGTCCGAGTCCAGAGCCTGGGCTGCAGTTATGGCCATCCTCTTACCTCTTCTCACGGCTAGGGTAACTCCCCGGACTCGAACCACCCCAGAACCTGGTGCCGACCCAGGGGCAAGGGGCCAGGGGCCTGGGGGGCGGGGCGAGGCAGAGATAAGTAGGCCAGATTCCAAAGATCAGGTGCCGCCCAGGCGTGAGACAGAGTGGCTGTGACAGAGAGATGAGGGCCGCCCCCAGTTCTGGAGTCGTGGGCCCCACATTCCAGGTCAGGCCTGGCGCTTAGGACGCTCAGGCTGGCAAGGAGCCTGTCAATTATGGCAGTAATAAAAGTCTTTCAGCACATCCGGTTTGCTCTCTACTCCTCAGGCCCTAATTAGTTAAAGCCCTTCAGTCATTCACTCACGTGGGTCAGGTGGGTGGAGGACCGCAGATGTGAATGGGCAGAGAGGAGCACCCCCAGAGCTCCCCAGCCGCTCTTGCTCCCTGGCTCCTGCCGACCTGCCCACCTCCTCGCCCCACGCACCCCCTGCCCTTCTCCAGGCCGACTCGGGGGATAGTAACCGTGTGCACCCCAGTCCGTTGCTGAGGGAATAAAAGAACTGGAGCCTTCTTCCTTCTTCAAAAGACCTCACGTCTATAGAAAAACCCTCCCGAGGTGCCTGGGTGGCTTCATCAGTCAAGCGTCTGACTCCTGATTTCAGCTCCAGTTGTGATCTCAGGGTCATGAGATGGAGGGAGCCCTGTCTCCCTGCCTCGGGCTCCATGCTCATCGGGGAGTCTGCTTGGGATTCTCTCTCCCTCTGCCCCTCTCCCACACCCACCCTCTCTGAAAAAAAAAAAAAAAAAAAAGAGAGAGAGAGAGAGAGAGAAAGAAAAACCCTCCTATTGATGTCTTGGGCCTGTACTTCCAGGGCTCGTGCTACTCCCTCTGGCCGGCACTGGCTTCCCAGATGCTCACAGGGCTCGTTCCATCCTGCAAGCGTATCCCCGGCCTGGCCTGACTGCTCAACTGTTATCAGCCACCTTAGGGGCTGACCCTCCATGACCCCACACCCAGGAGAATGCAGGCTCCATGCAAGCATAATCCGGCGTGTCCTGGCCACTGCTGGGCCCCCAATGCTTGACACGGGGCCTTGGCCAGGACCTGGAAATGAACCCCTTCCCTCTTCATGCCCCCCTTCCTTAGCTCTTATTGTCCATTCCAGCATTCCGGACACATGGCTAAACTCAAACAGGCACTTGATACACTCATTCAATATTCAATACATAATTACCAAATGCACCCTATGTTCCCGGCAGTATCTGAGGCCCCGCCATCCTAGAGAACAGCAGTTCTCAAAATCGGATCTGTGGACCTTGAGGTCCCCCCAGAATCTTTTCAGGGCATCCTTGAGGTCAAGGTTATTATCATAATAATACTAAGATGTTATGTGCCTTTTTCACCTAATCGCTCAGGAGTATGCGGTGAAGTTTTTCAGAGGCTCCAGGGTTGTGCTGTCACAATAAACTGAATGTAGAAGCAGCTTTGAGAAACCCGCCTCTTCTACTATTCAGGCAGACTTGAAGGAGGCGTGCAAAAATATAAAGCTAAAGCAACACCATACTCTTCATTACCGTTTTTTGCTTTGTTTTGGAAAATACAGTTATTTCTTCATAAAAAGCATGTTATGTATATTAACCTATAATGAGTTTGGTTATTGTCATGTTAAATATTTTTCAAACTTCCCTCAGTGTGCTAGATATAAAAACAAAGTTCTTTGAAGAATTTAAGAGTGAAAAAGAAAAAGCATAGAGGTCCGACAACCAACACATTTGAGAACCACTGCCACAGACAGGAGATATGAATCCCTGTGCTTACGAGCTTAGATCCTAACTGGGAGAGAAAGACAAACAAACAAATGTAAATAGGTCACATCAGATGGTGATAAGCTGTATGGAGAAAACTGATCAGGAAAAGCAGACAGAAAGTGCCAGAGTGGAGGTGGGAGTTGTGCAAATTTAAAAGGTGACAGGGAAGCCCTTCAGGTAAGGTGACCTTCCGAGTAGTCGCGAAGGGGTGGAGGACACGCCACGGTCACATGTCTAGCCACCAATTATTGAGCTCTGTCTGCACTGGGTCCCTTTCCACGTATTTGCTCACTGAAACCTCACAAAACGCTCTACTACGTGCTCCTAAATCTTCCTGATTCACCATAACACCCTGTCGGCCCATCAGTTTTCAATTTTTCCACCTATGTCCTTAAATCAGACTGTAACCACATCTCTCCAAAATCAGAGCTCAGGGGCAGGTTCCCTACCCAATGCTGAGGAGGTGGATGGGAATCCCGTGCTACTGCCAAAGTTCATAGGCCGGGAGTTGAAATCTGGGCGCCATTGGGCCGGATCCCAGCCTCAGTGTGTTTTGTTTGGCCCGCATAATGTTTTCAAAGCCCACAAAAAATATGGCCTTCCAGCTTCTTTTGATCAATTCTAAGGCCTGGGCCCACCCCCTTCCTGCAAGGCGCACCCTGTTCCCGGTCTATGTCTGGTCCTGACATCACTTTGGCTGGGCATTGGCTTCATTGTTTTAGGTGCCAGGAGATGCTGGGTCTTCAGTTGAGAACAGAAGTGGGGCCTTCTCCAAATTCCTGGGTTCCTTATCTGTAGAGAGCAGAGGCAGCCCTCATCTCAGGGGTCCCATGGGCTCTTTTTAGCACTAATGGGTGGGAAGGGAGCCCCAAGCAGCCTGATGAGGTAGAAACAAGGCTCCTATCCTGGGGCTCCAGGTCACCCAAAGTGGGGAGGAATGCAGGGGTAGTAGGAGCCACCCTGGGCTGATGGACACCGAGGGTGCGCAGTGTTAGTTTATCTGGGACAACTTTCGGTTAAAACCCGGACAGCTGGTGCCCCCAGGAGCACCAAAAGGAGGTCCACTTTTCTCCATCCTCAAAGCTGGAGTGGAGGAAGCTCCTACGGCTCCCGGGTTTCCTGAGAGGACGCGCACACAATGGGTATTTACAAATTATGGCCTGTATCAAACACCCGAGCACGTCAAGGCAGCTTGAAACACCCAAACCCATGAGGCCTATGGAACACAGACAGTCTACCCCAGGAGAGCCTGAAGGTCACTCTCAGCAGAGGAGGCACAATTCCAGCTGGCCTTCAAGGACACTCTCGGTTTTGGGGTTATCCTGACTGGGCTGCTGGGCCATTGTGCCCGGTCCAGGCCAGAGAGGGTGCTGGGTAATGGGGAGGGGCCCATACAGGTTGAACCCCCAAGAAGCTCTCCCACCGCTGGAACAGCAGGATGCCTCAGGTTGAGCTGCTCAGGAAAATTCAAAGCAAGCAGATCCAGTCCCCCCTCCCCCAAACACGACTGAAGGGCTGGGTCCCTGGACACCTGCCTCTCATCCACAGACTAGCAAAGACCCCTCCCTTCAACCCCTCTGTCCCCAAGCCCAGGATGAAGACTCTAATCCTTGTGTAAGACGGTAAGAGGATAAATCCATTAAGTGAGTTGAGTGTTTTCATCCCTTGCCCACTGCAGTCCGTCACCTTCCTCGAGGTGCTTTAGGGACTGGTCCTTCTAAAACCACATTCGCAAAAGATCTTAACGGTGGGCACCCGAGCCATTCCATTTAGCACATGGTCCTATTTGGTTTCCTTTCCTCTTGCTCTTTATCTGCCTGTTTACTGCCTGTGTCACCCCACTAGAATGTCATCTCCTTGAGGGCAGGGACCACGGCTGTCCCGATCACCACTTACATCCCCAGCACAACAGCAGCACCGACACTTAGGAGACGCTCGATAACTACCAAAAGAATGAGTGAACGACTCCCCACCTCCCTCTTACTTAGTCCCAACAGGCACTTCCTATTAGCTGGCAGCATTACGGTTAAGTGCAAGACTTCTGAGGGGTGCCTGGGTTCCAATTCCAGCTCCAGCTCCTTCCTAGCTCTGTGCCTAGACAGCCACTTGACCTCTCGGTGCCCCGGATGCTGTGAGTATAAAATGTGGTTGTGAGGACTGTATGGGACAAAGTGTGCAAGGTGCCTGGCAAGTTATAGGCTTTATCTGTTAAAAGCTCTCATCCTGTCAGTTCACTCAGGTTACCTCCTTGGTGAGCCCTTTGCTGACCACTCTGGGGCAAGTACAGGGGTCACAAGCTTGGAGAGGAGACCCAAAGTGGCTCACTTAGCCCCTTAGAATCCCAGCCCTGTTACCAGCTTTGTAACCCTGTGCAAGTCGCTTTACCTCTCCAGACCTGCATAAAATGACAACAGATCACACAATCACTGTGTGGTCTAAATGAGTTCATCCACATAAACCTGGATTAGAGCCTGGCACTTGGGAGGCCTCTAGAAGTTGTTATTTATATACAAGTTACTTACTGTTGCTGGAACTAGTATTATTATAGAACCCCCTGCTTCTCTTCTTTACCCTTGCATGTCCCAAGCACTTGATAGGATATGTTGTATTATCTCATTTGTCTCCCTCACCGGAATGCAAGCTCCCGGAGGGAAGGGTTTTGATGAATGTGTTTACTGCTGTATTCCCAGCTTCAAACGGTGCCTGTATATGTTAGGTGCTCGATGAATCTTTGTTGTTAAACAGTCTAGATGGCTGGACAAATGGGTGGATGGAAGGAGGGATTCCTCCCTTCATCAATCGTTTCAGACACTGGTGCTCAAGAGCTTTGAAGTGGGAAGCCAGGTTGGACACAAGGGAGTCACCACCACCATCACCACCACCACCACCCAAGCAAGCCCAGCCCCATCCCCTGCCCCGCCCGACATACTTCCTGTGATGGTGATCCTCCGGCCCTGGTAGTAGTCTCCCAGGGTCACAGCATTGCCCTGCTTGGTGGCCACGACCCGGACCGTGCGCATGCTGTCCTGGCACTCCACATACGGGTTGTAGCCGGGGTTACCGGCTGCCAGCTGGGCATTCAGCTGGTTGTCAGCACTGGCTGGGGAGAAGGCATCGGCGATACGGTCGCGGCAGAAAGACTTGTACTTCCAGATCACGATGGGTGCCGTAGGGGTTGTGGTCAATTGGTAAGTGCAGGGCAGGGTCACCGGCTGGAATAGGATCACCACGTGGTAGGGGTCTGATACAGTCACCTGGATGGCACTGGCAGGGGCTGAGGGCGAGAGGAATGTTAGCAGGGCCTCTGTGAGCTCAGGGAGGTACTTCATTCAGCAGGAATGTGCAACACCACTTGTCACCAGTTTGACATTTAAAAGTATAATGGTTTTACAGAGCGCCTAGCACACATTGTTTCTTAATCCCTGGGACCGGTAGGTTCCGATAATCATGCCCATTTTATAGACCCATGGGGCTAACGTGGCAAATACAAAGTTGCACAGCCAGATTTCTTGGAACATCCTGTTCATCCCTCTTTCCAAAGCGTGGCCTCTGAACCACCCCAGCTCCCTCTTCCCTTAGCCATTCCCTCATGGAAAAGGCCACCACTGTGGCCTGTACAGGAAAGCGCACATGACCACCACAAAGCCGCACTCAAGGCCCTCCTGCAGAAAACCACCGCTAAAGGTTCCAAGTTATGCAGGGGTTTGGGGAGGAAGGGGGAGATGGTGGAGTTTTTCTATTCAACTATTTTGCCATGGAGTAGGTAAAGCCCCCATGGTGTCTCCATCAGCCTCCCACCTCGCCCTACCCAAAGCCAATTCAAATAAACACAACAAAAGTGCTTGGGGAAAGATAAGTCCCCTCCACACCCGCACCCGCACCCAAACAAACGCCCCATCCAGCTGAAAGCTTGCCAGCAGAAGGGGATTTCACACCGAATCCACACGTCCATCCCACCAGACCCTTAAGAGGACACTTCGGGACACTGGTTAGGACTGGAGTCCCCAGTCCTACACCCGCTCCAGGCCTGGGCACTGTTTCTTGAACTCTCTCTCCAGGAAGCGTCGGATCCAGCCCTCCTGCGTCCGCTCCCCGTTACCTCAAGGCTTAGAAACCTTAAGGTGCGCCCAAGTCCCCATCCTGGCCCTTCCCAGTGCTCGCGGGTGGGGTGGGGGGTCCTCCGTCCCTACACCACAAAGAGTCCCATTCTCCTCGCCGCTCCAGGGCTCGCGGTCCGGGGAGTTTCACTTCCTGCTGTCTCCGAACAAGGGCGGGGGAGCGCTCCCCGACTCCAAGGAGCAACTCCTCTCACTCCGGCACCCAAAGATTTCCCGAGACCCTCGGGATCAGCAGATCCCGGCCTCGGCTCGCCCCCTCCCCCAGCCCTCCTGCCCGCTCGGCGGTGGGGACTCCATCCATCGCCCTCCGCTGTGCCCTCCCGCCGCCCCGCTCTCCCTACCTGCGCACAAGGTGCTGAGAAAGAGGCACCCGAAGACGACCGCGCCCCAGCCCCGAGAGGCCGGCCGGGGGCCCACCCCCCCGGGGAGCCCGCGGGCCACTGGCGCCATCGCGGCCGTCTGGGCGCGCCCGGCCCGCGCGTCCCCTACTTGGTACCGAGAGGGTCGGGGGCGCGGCGCGCACCAAGGCGGGGAGGGGTGCAGTCTCCTCCCCTTCCCGCCTCCGCTCCGTGGCCCCCTAGAAGCCCACTCTGCCCCTGTCCCAGGACGTTAAAGGGCGGAAATAACGTGGACGAGGAGCACGGCTCCAGCTTTCGGGGAGAAACTTGCCCGACCCCCGGTGGCTCCCCGAGCCTCTCCACCCCCGCGCACTCGGGGGAATGGATCGGCCCAGGTACACGGGGCGAGCGCGCAGGGCTGGGCCCGGGGGTGGGCGGCGGGGAGGGGCTCCTCCGCCTCCCTCCCCGGAAGTGGGCTGACCCAGGTGCGCCCCGGCCCCCGAGGGTCGGAACCAAGTGACCAGCCCGCCGGGAGGGCGCCTGCACACTGGGGCTGCTGGCCCGCCCTGTCCTGCCCGGGCGGAGCCGAGCGGAGCGGAGCTCGCGAGGCCCGAGGCTCCACCCGGGTGATTCACCTGTTGACGGGGGCGGGTCTCTGGCTGCACCTGTTCCCGCTCTGCCCACACCCCCCTCCCGGCTGACGATGGTCCCGCCTAGGTACACCCCGCGGGGAGGGGCGCGGCTCGGCGAGCGCGGGGCAGGACCGGCTCCCTTGCAGCGGCCGCGGAGGCGCGGGGCGCCCTTGTGCCTTCCACTTAGAAACTTCTGGATTGGAAGCTCTGCCCTCTTAGGGACGCTCGAGGGGAACCGGGCCCGGGAAAAGTTGGAATTCTCTCTCGGAAGTTTTGCGCCCCCCCCCCCCCCCCCCCCCGGTTGCAGAGTCGCGGTGCAGCCCGGGGCATCCCCGGCCCCGGACACTCCGGCTCTTAAAGGGGCCGAGCGGAGGCGCGGAACCAGGGATAGGTTTCCGCTTAAGGATTGCCGGGGAGGGATCCCTGGGTGGCGCAGCGGTTTAGCACCTGCCTTTGGCCCAGGGCGCGATCCTGGAGACCCGGGATCGAATCCCACGTCGGGCTCCCGGTGCATGGAGCCTGCTTCTCCCTCTGCCTATGTCTCTGCCTCTCTCTCTCTCTCTCTCTCTCTCTCTCTCTCTCTCTCTCTCTCATAAATAAGAAAAAAAAAAAAAAAGGATTGCCGGGGACCCGGGGACTGGGCCACCTGCGCCCCAGGGTGGGGCGCGTCGAGGCACCCCAAGAGCGGGGCGTTCAGCGCGCCTCTTCTGCCCCCCGAAGGCGGCTGGGGGAAGCGCCTCCTGGGAAACCCTAGGCGCTTTCTGGGAGAGACCCGGAGGGAGACGGCAAGCCGGGGCGGGGGGACGGAAAAGGTGCAGCTGATGTTACCGAAAGGTCATTTCTTATAAAACTCTCAACCCTTTCACGTCCCTCCCTCACATTTTAACTGTTTTGTGCATGCATCGTAAAGTATACACCGTGGGCAGCCCCGGGGGCCCAGCGATTTAGCGCCGCCTGCAGCCTGGAGACCCGGAATCGAGTCCCGCGTCGGGCTCCCTGCGTGGCGCCTGCTTCTCCCTCTGCCTGTGTCTCTGCCTCTCTCTCTGTATCTGTCATGAATAAATAAATAAAATCTTTTAAAAAAATAAAAATAATGAAATATACACCATAATACTTATATTAGCCATTTTTAAATGAACAGTTCATTACATTCACAGCGTTACCTCCTCGTCCCCAGTATAAACTCTGCATCAATTTAACAAAAACTCCTCAATTTTACCTGCCCCGAGCCCCTGGTAACCTCTTTTCTACTTTCTTTATCAAATTGTCAATTCTGAGTACCTCATACGAGTGGAATCATACATTTGTTATGTCTGGCTTATTCACAAAGCACAGTGTTTTTGAGGCCCATGCACGTGGTAGGATATGTCACAATGAAAATTTCCGGGGATCCCTGGGTGGCGCAGCGGTTTGACGCCTGCCTTTGGCCCAGGGCGCGATCCTGGAGACCCGGGATCGAATCCCACGTCGGGCTCCCGGTGCATGGAGCCTGCTTCTCCCTCTGCCTGTGTCTCTGCCTCTCTCTCTCTCACTGTGTGCCTATCATAAAAAAAAAAAAAAAAAAAAAGAAAAAGAAAATTTCCTTCCATTTTCTGGCTGCAGAGCATTTCATTGTATGTATATGCCACGTTTTGTGTATCCGTTTATCTATTGTTAGACGCTTGTTTCCACCTTTTAGTTGTTGTAAATAATGCCGTGAACATTGGTGTACAGATAGCTGTTTTCAGTGCGTTAGAACCTATATCTAGGAATGGGATTGCTAGGTCATAGGGTGGGTTTTAATCTTGAGTGACTTCCAAACTGTTTTCCACATCCAAAGCTGCACCTTTTACACCGCCGCCACCAGCAGCACAGGACGGTTCCAATCTTTCCACATCCTCCCTGACATTTATCATTTCCCATCTCCTTGATTATAGCCATTTTAGTCGGTGTGAGGTAGCATCTTATCACAGTTTTTATTTGCATGTCCTTAATGACTAATGGTGTTGACCACCTTTTCATGTACTTATTGGCCACTTGTATATCTTTGGAGAAATGTCTATTCAAATCTTTGCCCATTTTTGAATTAGGCTGTTTGTTGTTATTATCGAGTTGCAATTCTTTTTCTATTCTGAATATGAATCCCTTGTCATATATAACCTGTGAATATTTTTCCCATTCTGAAGGTTGTCTTTTCACTTTTTTTTTTTTTTAAGTCAGCTCCACACCTAGTGTGAAGCAGGCATGGGGCTTGACCTCATGACTGTGAGATCGAGACCTGAGCTGAGATCAAGAGGTGAATGCTTAACTGAGCCACCCAGGTGCCCCTCTTTTCACTTTCTTAATAGTATTTGTTCTTGACAAAGGTTCTTAATTGGATGAAGTTCAGTTTACCTATTTTTTCTTTTGTTGCTTGTGCTTTTGGTGTCATATCCTCAAAATTGTTGCCAAATCCAAGGTCATGAAGATTTTCTCCAAAATTGTCTTCTAAGAGTTTTACAGTTTCAGCTCTTAAGTCAGGTCTTTGATACATTTTGAGTTAATTTTTGTATATGGTATAAGGTAAAAGCTATTCTTTAACCATTGAATGATCTTGGTACCTTTGTCAAAACTCAATTGACCATATAGATGAGGATTTATTTCTGGGTTCTCTGTTCTATTCCATTGGTCTGTATAGCTGCCTTTATGACAGTACCATACTGTTTCAATTACTGTAGCTTTGTATTAAGTTTTGAAGTATGAGTCCCGACTTTATTCTTTTTTTCCCCAAGATTGCTTTGGCTATTTGAGGGTTAAATGCAATTCCATACGAATTTGAAGATTTGTTTCTATTTCTTTGAAATAGGCTATTGGAATTTTGATAAGCATTGTGTTGAATCTGTATAGCACTCTGAGTTTTGTTGACATGTTAAGTCTTCCTATCTATGAACGGCGAATGTCTTTCCATCTATTTAGATTAAAATATTTTCATTTCTCTCAGCAGTCTTTTGTTGTTTCTGCTTGCAAGTCTTTCACCTCCTTGATGAGATTTATTGCTAAGTATTTAAAATTTTAGATGTTATTTTAAAGGGAATTGTTTTCTTTATTTCCTCTTTGGACTGTTTGATACTATTGTATAGAAACACAACTGATTTTTTTGTGTGTTGCTCTTATACCTTGCAAGCTTACTGAATTCATTTATTGATTTTTAGTGGCTTTCTTGTGGTTTCTCTTAGACTTTCTCTATATCGGATCATGTCATCTGTGAATAGAGATAATTTTACCTCTCTCCAGTTTGGATGCTTTTTACTTCTTTTTCTTGTCTGATTGCTGTGCTAGGATTTTTAGTAGTGTTGAATAACAGCAGTGAAAGTAGGCATCCTTGTCTTGTTCCTGACCTTAGAAGGAAAGTATTCAGTCTTTCACATTAACTATGATGTTAGCTGTGGATTTCCAATAATACCCTTTATCAGATTGAGAATTTTCCCTCTATTCTTGGTTTTTGAAGAGTTTTTATCAGTAAAGGATGTTGGATTTTGTCAAATGCCTTTTCTCCATCAATTGAGATAATCATGTTTCTTTTCCTTTCATTCTTTTTTTAAAACTTGTTTTTATTTTTAAAATTTTTGAAAAGATTTTATTTATTTATTAGAGAGAGAGAGAGTGAGCACATGAGTAGGGGCAGGGGGTCGGGGAGAGGGAGAGGGAGAAGCAGATTCTCCCATCAAGCAGGGAGCCCAACTCAGGGCTGGGCTCAGTCCCAGGATCCCAAGATCATGACCTAAGCTGAAGGCAGATGCTTAATCAACTGAGCCACCTAGGTTTACCTCTTTTCCTTTCATTCTATTAATATGATGTATTATTTAATTAGTTTTCTTATGTCGAATCACTCTTTACATTCTTAGATAAATTCTACTTGGTCATTGTGAATAATCTTTTAATATGCTGTTGGATTTGCATTGCTAAAATTTTGTTGATTTTTGCATCTATATTCGTAAGAGACATTGGTCTGCAATTTTCTTTTCATCTGATGTGTTTATCTGGCTTTGGTATCAAGGTAGTTCTAGCTACATAGAATCAGTTAGGAAGTGTTTCCGCCTTTGCAATTTTTTGGAAGAATTTGGGAAGGATTGGTGTTAATTTCTCTTTAAATTATTAGTTAATCTGTGAAATCATCTGTTTCTGGGCTTTTCTTTGCTGGAAGATTTTTAATTACTTTTTCAATCTCTTTACTTATTATAGATCTGTTGAGATTTTCTATTTCTTTTTGAGTTAGTTTAGGTAAATGTATGTTTCAAGGAATATGTCCATTTATTCTAGATTATCTAATTTCTTGGCATATAGTTGTGCCTAGTATTCTCTTGTAATCCTTTTTATTTCTGTAGGGTCAGTAGTAATGTACCCACTCTCATTTCTGATTTTAGTTATTTGTGTCTTCTGTCTTTTGTTCTTTGTCAATCTAGCCAAAGGCTTGTCAATTTCTTTCCCTCCCCCCATTCTCTATTTTATTTGTCTCTGGTCTGCTCTTTGTTATTTCCTTCCTTCTGCTAGTTGTGAATGTAGTTGGCTCTTCTTTTTCTAGTTCTTTAAGGTATAAAGTCAAATTACTAATTTGAGGGTTTTTTTTAATATATGCATTAAAATCTATAAATTTCTCTCTGAGCAATGCCACAGTTTGAGCCTATTACATTTTCATTTCTAAGTATTTTCTAATTTCCCTTGTGACTTCTTTTTTGACTTCTTGTTTGTTTAATTTCCATAGTTGTAAATTTTCTATTTTTCTTTCTGTTATTAACTTCTTTTTTTATCACATTGTGATCAGAGAAGATAGTTTGTATGATATCTGATTTTTCTCCCGAGACATAGTTGGTGGCCTAACACATGATATATCCTGGAAAACATCTCATGTGCACTTGTTTTATTGTCGGGTAGAGTTTTCTGTATATGTATGTCAGGACGAGTCGATTTATTGTGTTGTTCAAGTCTTTTATTTCCTTACTTATTACCTTTTTGTTCTATCCATTATTGAAAGTAGAATATTGAAGTCTCCAACTATAGCTGTAGACCTATCTATTTCTCTGTGCAACTCTGTCCACATTTGCTTCATATTTTGAGGGTCTGTTATTAGGTGTATAAATGTATGGGGTATAGCATCTTGCTGTGTTGAAACTTTTATTAATAAATACTGTTCTTGGGCATCCCGGGTGGCTCAGCGGTTTAGGGCCGCCTTCAGCCCAGGGCCTGATCCTGGAGACCCGGGATCAAGTCCCACATCGGGCTCCCTGCGTGGAGCATGCTTCCCTCTCTGCCTGTATCTCTGCCTCTGTCTCTCTCTCTCTCTCTCTGTGTGTGTGTCCCTGTCTCTCATGAATAAATAAAATCTTAAAAATAAATAAATAAATACTCTTCTTTGCCTCTTGAATCATATTTCTTTTTTTTTTAAGATTTTATTTATTTATTCATGAGAGACACAAAGAGAGGCAGAGACATAGGCAGAGGGAGGAGAAGCAGGCTCCGCGCAGGAGCCCAATGCAGGATGTGATCCTCCAGGATCACGTCCTAAGCCAAAAGCAGATGCTCAACCACTGAGCCACCCAGGCATCCCCTGAAACATGCCTTATAGCTTTTTTTTGCCCCTCATTTACACCATTATTGCTTTCTTTTGTGTTTAGTTAATGTTTTTATGTAAAATGTTCTGATTCCCTTCTCCTTTCCTATTGTATATATTCTATAGTGATTTTCTTTGTGGTAACCCTGGAAATTACATTACATATAAAACCCCCTAAAGTGATAACATTTCTATTTGAATTTATACCAGCTTAACTATAAAATATCATATAAAATCTCTGTACCTATTGGTCCCTATCACCTCCTTGCTGTTACTGTGTCTCAAATTACATCTTTATATGATGTTTTCCCAATAGCAAAGACTTAATAATTATTTTTATGGATTTTCTTGTAAGTCATGTAGGCAATTAAAAGTGGATTTTAATACAACAATACTAGCTTTTATAATTACAATTGTCTATGTATTTACCTCTGCTGGAGATCTTTGTTTCTTCTGATGGCTTTCATTTCAATGGGGAGGGCTCCCTTCGTCATTTTCTTCAAGGCAGGTCTAATGGCAACTAACTCTCTTAGCTTTTCCTTATCTGGGCATGTTTTAATTTTCCCCTCATTGTTGAAGGACACTTCTGCTTGTTATAGAATTCCTGGCTGAAAATTGTTTTTGCAGGATGCCTGGGTGGCTCAGTGGTTGAGCATTGTCTTTGGCTCAGGAAGTGATTCTGGGGTCTGGGATCGAGTCCCACATCGGGCTCCTTGTGGGGAGCCTGCTTCTCCCTCTGCCTGTGCCTCTGCCTCTCTCTGTGTGTCTCTCATGAATAAATAAATAAAATATTTTTTAAAAATTGTTTTTTCTTTCAGTACTTTGAAAATTCCAACCAATTACCTTCTGGCCTCCAGAATTTCTGATAAGGAATCAGCTAAAACTCTTACTGGGGACCCCTCTATGTGACAGTTGCTTCTCTCTTGCTTTCAAGATGGTCTTTTTCTTTTTTGGCTTTTACCGGTTTGATTACAATATGTCTTGGTGTGGATCTTTAGGGATTAATTCTATAGAAGTTCAGTTGATTTGTAGATTCATGTCTTTCTAAAATTTGGGAGGTTTCTGGCCAATATTTCTTCAAATGTAATTTTGTAGCAGCTTTCTCTCTATTCTTCTTCTGGGACTCTAGCAGTATGTATGTTGGTCTGCATGATCATGCTCCATAGGTCATTAGGTTCTGCTCACTCTTCTTCAATCTTTTTTCTTTCTGTTCCTCAGACTCGATCCTTTCAGTTATTCTATCTTCAAGTTCACTAGTTGTGTCTTCTGCCTCTCACATCTGTTCTGAACTCCTTGAATGAATTTTTTATCTTAGTAATTGTATTTTTCAGCTCTGGGATTCCTTTTTGATTTTTTTTTTTTAATATTTTCTATGTCTCTATTTTTTTTAATTTTTTATTTATTTATGATAGTCACACACACAGAGAGAGAGAGGCAGAGACATAGGCAGAGGGAGAAGCAGGCTCCATGCACCGGGAGCTCGATGTGGGATTTGATCCCGGGTCTCCAGGATCGCGCCCTGGGCCAAAGGCAGGCGCTAAGCCGCTGCGCCACCCAGGGTTCCCCTATGTCTCTATTGATATTTTCATTCTGTTCATACATCATTTTCCGTCTTTCACCATATCTTCTCAAGTTCCTTGAGCATTTTAAGACTGTCATTTAAGTCTTTGTCTAGTATGTCTACCAATCGGGCTTCTTTGGGGATATATTTTTGCTTTGAATTGGCCCCACTTTTCTGTTTCTCTATGCCTTACGATTTATTTTGTTGAAAACAGACATTCAGGGGCACGTGAATGACTCAGTGGTTGAGCATCTGCCTTTGACTCAGGTCATGATCCAGGGGTCCTGGGATCAAGGCCCACATCAGGATCCCCACAGTGAGCCTGCTTCTCCCTCTGCCTATGTCTCTGCCCCTCTCTGTGTCTCTCATGAATAAATAAACAAAATCTTAAAAAAAAAAAAAAAAAGAAAAAAAAAGAAAGAAAGAACACAGACATTTCAATCTTATAATGTGGTAACTCTGGAAATCATATTCCCCCTCTTCCCATGCTTGCTAGCAGTTGTTGTTGTTATAGGGTATCTCTGTGCTGGGGATCAGCCTGAGGTGAAAGTTTAGGGTCATCTCAGATCTCTTCTGAGTTTGCATTTTTCTCTGGGCTTATGCAATGACTTTCTAAATTCCCCTACATTATGTATGTATTGTTGCTTACAAATGTCCTAATCCCTAAATGTCTGGCTTCCAAAGACAGGAAAGGGGAGAAAAACCCTGAGGCTGTCCCTTTAAATCTCCAGGAAACTGCTTCAGGCAATGAAGGTCGAAACAATGGTGGCCTGCTGCTGTGTCTGCACTTTTGTGATCAGAAGTAGTAATCTGCAATCAGAATATAGAACCCTGATATATAGAGGACAAGGTCCTTATTGTGCATTCCCCAATAACGACACTGGCTGAGCACTTCATTTACAGGATCTCATCAAATCTTCATAAGTGCCCTTTGTAGCCAGTACCATTAAAATCCCTATTTTAAAAATGAAGAAACAGGTTCCCAAAGAAGAAAGCCATTTGATCAGCCTTTCAGTGCAAGAAGAGACTTCACTGCTGTTCTAGATATGTGTGAGAAAGAGAAAAAAGCAGCCTCTGATGTGGGAGCTGGCCTGATACTAATAACTGTTGGTGTTACTGGAAGCTGGCCTAGGTTATGGTATACTGTCAAACATAAATAATTCCACAGAACACCAACATCACACAAAACCTCCCTGTGACAATGATGGATCAAGACAAAAATGAGATCTATAATCATATCTGAAAAGATAAGACAGAAACATTGTCCAAGCCACAAAATACCAAATGTCATCCTCTCCCAGGTCATATGAGTGGCTGCTACTTTAGCTTTGCATCTTCTAGATAGTGTAGAATTACTCCCATCAAATAAGGATTCTCTTCTATATCTCTCCTATATACAAAGCCCTGATTTTTGTCTTCAATGACTTCTGTAGTCAGAGAAGGTTATATTTCCCCAGTCCTAGAGACCAAATCTGATTGTCTTAAGCCTATCATAAAAATTCTATTTTTTCTCAGGGATTGGTTTGGGTCTGCACATGGCACCTAATCCTTCCCAGTGAAACCTTAGGACATCTGATGGGATGATTTTGGAAAATATTTTAACTTTACGATGTAAAAGAACACTCCTTTAGTAAACATCAAATGCAGTAATCATTACTGACTTTCTTTTGCCAAATGTGTTTTGGGCATAGCAGAATTCCATTTGTTTGTTGGGCTGGTGGATTGGTGGTGCTATGTAACTGTTCCTGGCCAGTGGCTTGTGAGCAAGTGACAGGTATCATTTAAGACCAGAGCATTTAATTGTAGACATGAAATCTTACAAAGCTCTCTTTCTTCCTCCTCTGGCATGAAACTAGAAATGTTTGAGATGGCTTTGTTCCATTATCCTCGGTCCCTACGTGATTATATGCCACCCACAATGGACATGGAACTTGAGTGGAGGAGTAAACCTTTGTTTTTATGTCACTGAGATTTGGGATAAGTTTACTATAGAAGCAAATAGACTATCTCGAGTGATGCAGAAATGAGTATCAGGAATTAGGTGCTTCTGTAACCAAACATAAAAATACATGGCATTGGCTTTGACACAAAGCAAAGGGAACAAGAAAATTTATTTGAAAGCATCAGGACTGGGCGGCCCCAGTGGCTCGGCGGTTTAGTGCCACCTTCGGCCCAGAGCCTGATCCTGGGGACCAGGGATCGAGTGCCACGTCGGGCTCCCTGCTTGGAACCTACTTCTCCCTCTGCCTGTGTCTCTGCCTCTCTCTTTCTGTGTCTCTCATGCATAAATAGATAAAATCTTTTTTTTTTACAATTATTTATTTATTTATTCATAGAGACACACACAGAGAGAGGCAGAGACACAGGCAGAGGGAGAAGCAGGCACCACGCAGAGAGCCTGACGTGGGACTCGATCCAGGGTCTCCAGGATCATGCCCTGGGCTGCAGGTGGGGCTAAACCGCTGCTTCTCCCACTGCCTGTGTCTCTGCCTCTCTCTCTCTGTGTCTCTCATGCATAAATAGATAAAATCTTAAAAAAAAAAAAAAAGAAAGAAAGAAAGCATCAAGATGATGATTGTTGCCCAAGATACTTTTTTTTTTAAAAAAGATTTTATTTATTTATCCATGAAAGACACAGAGAGAGGCAGAGACATAGGCAGAAGGGGGAAACTGCTCATGTGGGAAGGAGGGCACATCTTTCAATGCCACCTCAGGCATAGCGAAGGATAGTCATGGAAAAGGAGAAACCTCTCTGGAGAGTAAGTAGAGACGTGAGCCGCAGGGAACAAAGATTTAGAAAGCACCCCCACCCCCCTCAATGAGCTGATCTGGTGCTCTGCTAATTGAGCAGTCCTTCCAGTTTACAAGACAAGAGGTCCTGGCAGTTTCCTCAGTTGACTTTAGAAATGGTACAGACCAGTGAGGTCTGCGTACTCCTGAAAGTGCAACAGGACCAAGTTTCATTCCACTCAGGGCTGATGTCTGAGTTCTGTGGGTGACTTCACAATGCCCAGGGTGGTTCCCAGCATCCTTTTGTAGTCTCAGGCTACCATGTTGGCCACCCTGTGGCTGCTTAGCCTTTCTCTCCCCACTCTGCGGGCCTACACATTAATCAGCTGTGCCTATAAGAGTCTCTGCCAGCAGGCCCTAGTCTCAGGCAATGATGTTGTCCTGCAGTGTGACTATCCCAAGGCATTCTGGTACTTCTCTTCCGTTCTGGGGGAAGAACCCCTCCTGCTCTCCTCCATGCCTTACGTAAAAAAACTGCCCGGGGGCAGCCTTCAATTGACCAACCCTCAGCCCTCCCAGACAGGCCTCTATCACTGCCAGGATAATGACAGTGCCCTTGTGGTAGAGTATGAGATTGACTTCCAGGATGTCAGCACCCTGCACATTACACACAAAGACCTGGGCCAAAAGCCCCTGCAGAATGAGACTCTGGGTCTGAGTGGCCACGTACTCATCTTCACCCGCTGGGAGCCTTGGCAGGACTGTAACCGCTGTGGGGAGCCAGGCGAGCGGAAACGCTTGGGCTACTGCTACATCGAGGAGCACCTGAAAAAATCCATGCCCTGTTGGCTCTATCTGAGAACCAAGAAGGCACGATACAGCCGTATGCGGCCTGAGCTGCAGGTGGAAGCCTGTCTCGTACCCTGCAACCACGTCAAGGAAATCGACCAGCCATACTTCATCTTTGACATTCATCAATTGGGCAAGTTGACCAACAACATGTGGCTTACCTGCCCCTTGGCATCCATCTACAGGTGACTGGACCAGGGCATCAGCCCTGCCTTTGACCCTCACCTAGACTGTTTCCTGTACCCACCTGGGGGGCAGGGGTTTGCCTTCCAGTGGAAAAGAAGGCTCTGTCTCCCAGCCCATAAGCCTTCACCATCAGTCTGTCTAGAAAGGAGTCTCTTCACTGGCCTGTTCAGATGTTCATTCAGTAGGAAGTACTTGTGTCCCTTCTGAGTCAGGCCCTGGGCAGGTGATACTAGGGACACAGTAGTGACCAAAAAGGTTTAGTCCCTGCCCTCATAAGCTCTTGATATTTGGAATGACCAAATGTAAAACCTAGACACCAAGACGCTTTGGTCCATACTCTTGCCAACATCATCGCTAGTGTGGTTTTTGTCATCTCATGGGACTCTGATGAATTCAATTTGTCAGTCCATCCTTGCACCAATGCCACAATATTTTTATTACTCTACTTTTATAGTAAGTCATGATATCTGATAGTATAGATTTTCTAACTAGTTCTTCAAGATTGTCTTGATTATTCTTGGCCCTTTGTATAAATATTTTGAAATCAGCTTGTAGTTTCTATCCCCCCACAAAATCCCATTTTTTAATAAATTGAGACTTCATTGAATCTAAAGATAAATTTGGGTAGAATTAATGTATTACAATATTCATACTTCCAATCCATGAACATCATAAATATTCCCATTATTTAGGCTTTAATTTCTCCCAATAATGTACAGTTATTAATATAGAGATTTTACATATATTTTTATTATATTTATTCCTAAGCACTTGATTTTTCATGCCATTACAAATTGTGTCTTTTTTATGGATTTATAATGCATGATTTAATAATACATAAAATAAAATAATCCAAGGTTGTAAACAGTGTTTTGACTATTGACAAAATTTTATTTTTTTTTAATTTTTATTTTTTTATTTATGATAGTCACAGAGAGAGAGAGAGAGGCAGAGACACAGGCAGAGGGAGAAGCAGGCTCCATGCACCGGGAGCCTGATGTGGGATTCGATCCCGCGTCTCCAGGATCGTGCCCCGGGCCAAAGGCAGGCGCCAAACCGCTGCGCCACCCAGGGATCCCCTATTGACAAAATTTTAATATATCTGATATTAAAATCTGATTCAAGTCATAGATATGTATTATATGTACCACACACATACAATATATAATACATATTATTATAATACAATATGTTATTATATTATCTACATTACAGTATATTGTATAACTGAAGCTAATATAATCTTATATTTCAGTTATACATCCCCCCCATATATAGAGAGGTATAATTGAAATATGACATTATATTAGTTTCAGGTGCACAATGTAATGATTCAGTATTTCCATACACTGTGAAATAATCACCACAATAAGTCTAGCTACCATGCATCCCCATACAAAGTTACAAATTTTTCTTCCTGTAATAAGATTTATTCTCTTAAAAACTTTCAAACATACAAGAAAATATTATTGACCTTTGTCACCATGTTGCACATTACATCTCCACATGCATTACATCTCCATTTATTTGTTTTCCAACCAGAAGTTTGTACCTCTTGACTCCCTTCACCCATTCTACCCACCCTTCAACCTTCCTCCCCTCTGGCAATGAACAATCTGTTCTTCGTATCTATTTTGTTTGCTTAGTTTTTTAGATTCCATGTATAAGTGAAGTCATTTGGTATTTGTCTTTCTGTCTGATTTATTTCACCTAGCATAATGCCCTCAAATTCCATCCATAGTGTCACAAATGGTAAGATCTCATTCTTTAAAAAAAAAAAAAAAAAAAAAGATTTTATTTATTTATTCATGAGAGACACAGAGAGAGGCAGAGACATAGGCAGAGGAAGAAGCAGGTTCCCTGCAGGGAGCTTGATGCAGGACTTGATCCCAGGGCCCAGGCATTAGGACCTGAGCCGAAGGCAGATGCTCAACTACTGAGCCACCAGGTGTCCCAATTTCATTCTTTTTTAATGGCTGATAGTAGACCACTGTGTATGTATACCACGTCTTCTTTAACCATTCATCCATTGATGGGCATTTAGATTGACTATATCTTCTACAGTGAACATAAGGATACATATATCCTTTATATATTTTCAAATTAGTGTTTTCATTTTCTTCAGATAAGTTCCCAGAGGTGGAACTGCTGGATCATCTGGTAGTTCTATTTTTTTTTTAATTTTTTAATAGTAACCCCTTATTGGAAAAATAATTTTCAAATATTTTCTCCTAATCAGTTCGTTGCCTTTTCATCTTGTTGATGGTTTTCTTTGCTGTGCAGAAGCATTTTAGCTTGATGCAGTCCCACTTGTTTATTTTTACTTTTGTTGCCTTGCTTTTGGAATCAGATCCAAAGATTTGTTGCCAAGGCCAATGTCAAAAAACTAACTGCAGAACTAACTGCCTGTGTTTTCTTCTAGGAGTTTTATGGTTTGGGGTCGTATATTTAAATCTTTAAGCCATTTGAGTTAATTTTTGTGTTTGGTGCAACATAGGGGTTTAGCTTCATTCTTTTGCATGTAGCTGTCCAGTGTTTTCCAACATAATTTATTAAAGAAGCTGTCCTTTCCTCATTGTTTATTCTTGATCCTTTGTCATAAATTAATTGACCATATACATGTGAGTTTATTTCGGGGCTCTCTGTACTGTTCTGTTGATCTGCGTGTCTGTTGTTATGCCAATACTACACTATTTTGATTACTGTGGTTGTGTAATATAGTTTGCAATCAGGGAATATGATGCCTCCAGTTTTGTTCTTTCTCAAGATTGCTTTGGTTTTTGGGGGTCTTTGGAGTTTCACCAAATTTTAGAATTATTTGTTCTATTTCTGTAAAAAAAAAGTCATTAGAATTTTGATAAGGATTGCCTTGAATCTATAAATCACTTTGAGTAATATGGACATTTTAATAATATTAATTCTTCCAATCCACAAGCACAGAATATCTTGCTATTTATTGGTGTCTTCTTCAATTTCTTTCATTAGTGGCTTATAGTTTTCAGTGTACAAGTTTTTCACCTCATGGGTTAAATTTATTCCCAGACATTTTATTCTTTTTTTTTAAAGATTTTATTTATTTATTCATGAGAGTTACAGAGACAGGCAGAGACTTAGGCAGAAGGAGAAGCAGGCTTCTCACAGGGAATCTGATGGAGAACTCAATCCCCGACCCCAGAATCATGACCTGAGCCAAAGGCAGACACTGAACTGCTGAGCCATCCAGACATCCCTATTTTATTCTTTTTGATGCAAATGTAAATGGAATCATTTTCTTAATTTCTCTAATAATAGTTAATGTATAGAAAGGCGGCTGATTTTTATACATTGATTTTGTACCCTACAACTTTACTGAATTTGTTTAACAGTTTTTTGGTGGAATCTTTAGAGTTTTCTATATATATAAAACCATATTGTCCACAAATAGTGATAGTTTTACTTCTTTCTGAGTTGGATGTCTTATTTCTTTCTCTTGTATAATTGCTCTGTCTAGGATTTCCAATACAGTGTTGAATACAAGTGATGAGAGTAGGCATCTTTGTCTTTTTCCTGGTCTTAGAAGAAAAGCTTTCAGTTTGTCACCATTGAGTATAATGTTAACTGTGGGCTTGACGTATGTGGTCTTTATGTTGGGTACATTCCATCTATACCCACTTTAAGAATTTTTGTTAAAGGGCAGCCCGGATGGCTCAGCAGTTTAGCACCGCCTTCAGCCCAGGGCCTGATCCTGGAGTCCCAGCATCAAGTCCCATGTCAGGCTCCCAGCATGGAGCCTGCTTCTCCCTCTGCCTGTGTCTCTGCCTCTTTCCTCTCTTGTGTCTCTCATGAATAAATAAATAAAATCTAAAAAAAAAAAAAAAAGAATTTTTGTTATAAATGGATGTTGAATTATGTCAAATGCTTTTCCTGTATCTACTGAGATAATCATATGACTTTTATCCTTCATTTTGTTAATGTGATGTATTGCATTGCTTGATTTGTGGATGTTGAATCATCTTTGCATCCCTGGAGTAAATCTCAACTTGATCATATCTTATGATCCTTTTAATGTATTGTTGAATTTGATTTGCTAGTATCTTCTTGTGGATTTTTACATCTGTGTTCATCAGGGATATTAGCCTGTAATTTTTCCTTTTCTTTCTTTTCTTTCTCTCTTTCCCCCTTCCTTTTTTTTTTCTTTCCCCCTTCCATTCCCTCCTCCTCCTATTTCTTCTTCTCCTCCTCCTTCTTTTTTTTTTTAAGGTTTTATTTATTTATTCATGAGAGACACACACAGAGAGAGGCAGAGACACAGGCAGAGGGAGAAGCCGGCTCCATGCAGGGAGCCTGATGTGGGACTCTATCCTGGGACAGTGGGATCATGACCTGAGCCTAAGACAGAAGCTCCACTGCTGAGCCATCCAGGCATCCCCTCCTCCTCCTTCATCCTCTTCTCCTCCCCCCTCTCCTTCTTCTCCTAAAAGTAAGTTTGAAAACATTCCCTCATCTTGAATTTTTGGAAGAGTTTGAAAAGGATAAGTATTAAATCTTCTCTGAATGTTTGGTGGAATTCACCAGCAAAACTTTTTGGTCCTGGACTTTTGTTTTTTTGGGGGGGTTGGTTACTGATTCAATCTCCATCCTAGTAATCAGTTTTTTTGGATTTTCTATTTCTTTACAATTCAGTCTTGGAAGATTTTATATTTCTAGAAATTTACCTTTTTCTTCTTGGTTGTCCAATTTGTTGGCATATAATTGTTCACAGTAGTCTCATGATTATACATATATTTTAATATTATATATATAATATATAAATATATAATATATATTCATATATATATATGATTTATTCATTTATTGTAGAGAGAGAGTAAGTGTGACTGGGTGGGGCATAGGGAAAGGGACAGAGGATCTTTAGCAAATGCCACACTGAGTGTGGAGCCCAACAGGGGGTTGGATCTCATGACCCTAAGTTCATAACCTAAGTCAAAACCAAGAGTTGGACACTAAACTGACTATGCCACAGGCGCGCCATGATCCTTTATATTTTTGTGATATCAGTTGTAACTTCTCTTTCATTTCTGATTTTATTTGAGCCTTTTCACTTTTTTTAGTGAGTCTAGCTAAAGGTTGTCAATTTTGTTAATCTTTTCAAAGAACCAGCTTTTAGTTATGCTGATCTTTTCCACTGTCTTTTTAGTTTCCATTTCATTTCTTTCTGCCCTGATCTTTATTATTTCCCTCCTTCTACTAACTTTGGGTTTCACTTGTTTTTTTTGTTTGTTTGTTTGGTTTCTTTAGGTGTAAAGTTAGATTGCTTATTTGAGATATTTTTTTAATTTTTATTTATTTATGATAGTCACAGAGAGAGAGAGAGAGAGAGAGAGGCAGAGACATAGGCAGAGGGAGAAGCAGGCTCCATGCACCGGGAGCCCGACGTGGGATTCGATCGCGGGTCTCCAGGATAGTGCCCTGGGCCAAAGGCAGGCGCTAAACCGCTGCGCCACCCAGGGATCCCGAGATTTTTCTTGTTTCTTGAGGTAGACCTGTATCACTATGAACTTCCCTCCTAGAACTGCTTTTTCTATATCTCCTAGATTTTGATATTTTGTATTTCCATTTTTCATTTGTATCAAGGTATTTTTATTTCTCCTTTCATTCATTTCTTCATTAATACATTGATTGTTTAGTAGCATGTGGTTTAATCTCTACATATTTGTGATTTTTTCCAGTTTTTTTCATGTAATTATTTTTCTAATTTCATACTATCATGGTTGGAAAAGATGCTTGATATGATTTCAATTCTCTTTAATTTATTGAGATTTGTTTTGTGGCCTAATATATAATTTATCCTAGAGAAGATTCCATGTGCATTTGAGAAGATTGTACATTCTGCTGCTTTGGGTGGAATGTTCTGTTATATATCTATTAAGTCCATCTTGTCTATCTGTCATTTAATGCTGATATTTCCTTATTGATTTTTCTGTCCAGATGATCTATCCATTGATGTAAATAGCATATTTAAGTCCTGAACTATTGTTTTACTGTTGGATCCTCCTGTTAATATTTGCTTTACATATTTAGGTGCTCCTACGTTGAGTGCATTAATATTTACAGATATTATATCTTGTTGGATTGAACTCTTTATCATTATGTAATGTCCATCTTTCTCTTTTACTGTAGTCTTTTTTAAAAAGGTATTATCTATTTATTTGAGAGAGAGCACTAATGGGGTGGGGGTAGGGAAGGGCAGAGGGAGAGAGAGAAGTGGACTTCGTACAGAGCACAGAGCCTGACACGGGGCTTGATCCCAGGACCCTGGAATCATGACCTGGGCTGAAGGCAGATGCTTAACCAATTGAGCCACCTAAGCACCATAGTCTTTATTTTAAAATCTGTTTTGTTTGATATAAGTATAGCTGCCAGCCTTATGTTTGTTTGTTTTTATTTGCATGAAGCATCTTTTTTTTTAATGCCCTCATTTTCAGTTTGTGTGTAACTTTATATCTGAAGTGAGTCTTATAGGCAGCATATAAATGGATTTGGATTTCTTTCTTTTTTAAAATCCATGAGGCCATGCTATGTCTTTTTTTTTTTTTTTTTTTTTGAGACAGAGAGAGAATACTTGTGAGCAGAGGTGGGGTAGAAAGAGAGGGAGAGAGAATCTTAAGCAAGCTCCAGGCCCAGCACAGTGCCCAACACAGGTTTTGATCTCATAACGTTAAGCTGAAATCAACAGTCAGATGCTTAACCAACTGAGCCACTCAGGCAGGTGCCCCCTATGTCTTTTGACTGAAGAATTTAGTTCATTTAATGATTTTTTTTTAATTTTTATTTATTTATGATAGTCACACAGAGAGAGAGAGAGAGAGAGGCAGAGACACAGGCAGAGGGAGAAGCAGGCTCCATGCACCGGGAGCCTGATGTGGGATTCGATCCCGGATCTCCAGGATCACGCCCTGGGCCAAAGGCAGGCGCCAAACCGCTGCGCCACCCAGGGATCCCCATTTAATGATTTAAAGTAATTATTATTAGATGTATACTTATTCCCACCTTATTAATTGTTTTCTGGCTATTTTGTAGCTCCTCTCTATTCTTTCATTCTGTTGTTCTCTTCCCTTGTGGTTTGATGACTTTCTTTAGTGTTATGATTAGATTCCTTTCTCATCTTCTGTGTCTTACTGTGGATCTCTTTGGGTTCATCTTTTTCAGAACTCTCTGGGATTCTTGGATATGGATATATGTGTTCTTCCCCAGTTTAGGGAGGTTTTCAGCCATTATTTCTTCAAATAAATTTTCTCCTCCCTTCTCTCTCTCTCTCTCTTTTCTTCCTGAGGCTCCTATCATGCGAATGTTATTCCACTTGATATTGTCCTATAGTCCCTTAAACTGTCTTTACTTTTTAATATCCTTTTTTCCTTTTGCTGCTCTGTTTGTGTAAGTTCCACTGTCCTGTCTTCCAGATCACTGATCCTTTCTTCTGCTTCATCTAGTCTGCTATTGAACCCTTCTAGTGTATTTTCAGCTCAGTCATTCTTTATAGTTCTGTGGCTTCTGTTTGACTTTCTTGGATTTTACATATCAATTTTTTTGGATGAAGTTCTCACTGTGTTCATCCATTCTCCTGAGTATCTTTCTGACCATTACTTTGAACTCTTAGTCTATCAGGTAAATTATTATCTCAATTTTTTTGAAGTTTTATCTTTTTCCTTCATTTGGAACAAATTCTTCTCTTTCCACATCTTGTTCAATTTTCTGTGATTATTTCTATGTATTAGGTGAAACAGCTACATCTCCCTGTCTTGAGGAAATGGGCTTGTGTAGGAGATGAACCTTTATCATTCAACTGTGTTCTAGTTCTTGGTTTTCTCTTATGCCTTTGTGGTTTTCCAAGCAGCCTGAGGCATTCTTGATAGGTTCCAGTTGTTGAGGGTGGACCTGTCAGACTTTCAAAGGGGGGAATCTCAATCAGCACCTAGTTTCAGGCTGACTGGAAGCCAGACCATCTGGAAATAGCTTGTAAATTATACAGATGTATACAGTCCTATGGGACCGCAATCATAAACCCTGCTGACCTCTCGACTAGGTGATCTGCAAGTGTCTCTTGTGTGAGAGTTGTGGAAATTGGGGCTCCAGGTCAGTATATAAACTCCTTTCTGGGAGGTAACAGTGAACTGTAAAGAAACCAAGGGAGAGCACAAATATGGTGACCTTCTGCCTACATTCCCTGAGAACTCCTTCATAGCCTCTAGATGTGTGGCAAACTTGAAGCTATGCTAAAACTCTAGGATGTGTAAATAGATCTTTTTCACAGAAAGACTATTATGATGTATTTCAGTCTGCTGTCTGTAGAGTGCCCTGGGGATAGTAGCCTGCCAAGAACTATCCCCACAATTGTTTCAGTCCCACGGGAGCCAGAAACACAAATGCTTACACACACACCCCAGCGAGCCACCAGAACCAGGCAATCAAGGGGAATCCCTTGTGTTGAGTGCATACCCGCTAGCTTTTGTGAGTCAGGGTGAGAGCACAGGGCCCAGGTACATCCATCAGCTTTGGCAAGGCTGCAGGTGAGCACAGGGCTGGAATTCATGCTTGTCAGCTTTGGAGGGGCAGCTAGAGAAATAGATTGTATCTTTTAAATTTCATGTTCTACTTGTCTGTTGTTGGTCAATAAAAATATATTTGATATTTGTATATGACTTTCTATCAAATTATTTTGCTAAATTCACTTGCCTCCAATAAAATGCTGAGTGGAGAAGTTGATGGCAAACATAGTTATGTTATTCTTAATATTTCACTAGTAAATATAATACTGCTCTAGGTTTTTAGTAGAAAAACTATCAGATTAATAAAATTCCATTTTATTCCTAGTTGTCCAAGAGTTTTGAGCCATGAGTGAGTGTTGAATTTTATCAAATGCATGTTCTGCTTTAGTGAGATGATAATATGGTTTTTCTCCTTTATTATGTTAATATGGTGAATTTCATTTATTATGTTCATATGTAAACCCAACCTTGCTTTCCTGGGATAAACCCAATGTGCTCATGATATTTATTCTTTTTGTTTGTCATTGGAAGAAATTTGCTAATATTTTGTTTAGGATATTGTATCCTTGTTCACAAAAGAGATTGGCCTGATATTTTTCTTAGTGGTAAAAACCTTACATGATTTTGGTATTAAGGTGATGTAGGCCTCACAGAAGTTTGGAAGTATTTCATATTTTTATATTTCTGGAAAGATTTTGAAAGATAGATGCCATTTCTTAATTGTTAAGAAATGTTTGGAAGGATTCAGTGGTAAAGCTTTCTGGGTTTAGAGAGTTTTTTGTGCATAGGTTTTTAATTCTAAATAGAGAACAGTTCAGTTTTTTTCTTGTGCCAGTGTTGCTAAGCTTTTCAATGAATTTATCTATTTTATCTAAATTTTTATAAGTTTTGGCCAAAAGTTGTTTTTAATATCATCTGATTATCTTTTTGTGCCTCTAAGATCTGTAGTAATGTTTCTTTTTTCAGTACTAGTATTTGTTATTTAGGCCTTCTTCCTGTTTTTATCTTGATTAGTCTTGCTAGGCCTTTATCAATCACATTCATCTTTGAAAGAACTAACTTGGTTTACTGGTTTTGTTTATTGTAGTTTTGTTTTCTATCTAATTGATTTATGATACTTGCTTATATCTCTAGTTTTTATCTTTCCTTTTTCCCTTGAAAATATGTATTTAGTCTGGAAATTTCCCCCTAAGTACAACTCACTAGCATCCTACAAGTTTGGATATTATATATCTTCTGTCAGTTAAAAATACTTTATATCTTCAGTTGTGGTTTCTCTTTGGATCCATTAGTTATTTGGACATCTCAATGTATAAATTTCAAATATCTAGTGATGTTCTTGTCTTTTTGTATTTATATCTAACTTAATTCCACTAACCTAAAATGTGCTTCTCTTCCTTTAACATTTATTGAGACTTGTTTTATGACCTAGGATATGGTTAATTTTGGCAAAAATTTCATTTAAATGTAAAAAATATGATCTGAAGTTGAGTGCAGTGTTCTATATATATGAATTAGATCAAGTTTATATCATATCGCTCAAATCTTCTATACCTTTACTGTGGACTTGTCTATTTCAACATTTAGTACTATAAGGTTTTGCCTTATATATTTTTAGGTTCACACAAACTTAAGATCATTTTAACTTCCCATTGGACTGGCCATGTTATAAAATGTCTCTTATAGTCTCTATTAATACTTTTGGCCTTTATGTCTACTTTCTGTTATTAGTATAGCTAGCATACCAGTTTTCTTTAATGTTTGCATGATACTTTTCCATGGCTTTACTTTCAATTTCTCTATATTTTTTTACTTAGGATGAATCTCTTAAGTATGTGTTAGATTTTTGTTGGGGACACCTGAGTGGCTCAGCAGTTGAGGATCTGCCTTCAACTCAGGTCATGATCCTGGAGTCCTGGGACCAAGTCCCACATCGGCCCCCACAGGGAACCTACTTCCCCCTCTGCCTGTTTTGGTATTCAGTCTGAAAATCTTTGTCCTTAATTGGAGTATTTAGTTCATTACATTTAATGTAATTACTGATATAGTTGGGTTTAAGTTTACCATTTTCCTCTTTGCTTTCTACATGTTCTGTCTCTTCTTTTGTCTTTTTTTTAATTTGGATTTATCAAGTATTTTTTAAAAATTTTATTCCAATATAGTTAGCATATAACAGTGTTATATTAATTTCAGGTGTACAATACAGTGATTCAACGATTCTAATACATCACTCAGTGCTCATCACAATAAGTATAGCCTTAATCCTCCTCACCTATTTAACCCATCCCTCCCATTCACCTCCCCTCTGGTAACCACCAGTTTGTTCTCTATAGTTAAGAGTCTGTTTCTTGGTTTCTCTCTCTTTCATTTGCTTGTTTTGTTTCTTAAATTCCACATACGAGTGAAATAATATGGTATATGTTTTTTTCTGACTGATTTATTTCATTTAGCATTATATTCTCTGACTTCATCCATGTCATTGCAAATGGGAAGATTTCATTCTTTTTTATGGCTGAATAATACATATATATATATATACATATATATATATGAGTATATATACACACACATACATATATATGTATATCACATATTCTCTATCTATTCATCTATCTGGAAGCAGATAGCATCCGTGGATGGGCTGCTTCCATAATTTGATTGTCGTAAATAATGCTCCTATAAACACTGGGGTACGTATATCCCTTTGAATGAGTGTTTTTGTATTTTTAAAAGATTTTTAAATTTTATTTATTTTTAAAGAGAGACAGAAAGAAACAGCATGAGCAGAGGGGAGGGGGGAGACAGAGGGAGAAGGAGAGAATCCCTAAGCAGGTTCCATGCTGAGCATGAAGCTCAATGGCCTGATCCCAGGACCCCAAGATTGTGACCTGAGCCAAAATCTGGAATTGGTCGCTCAACCAACTGAGCCATCCAGGCACCCCAGTGTTTTTGTATTTTGGGGGTAAATACCCAGTAGTGTGATTACTGGATCATAGTACAATTCTATTTTTAACATTTTGAGGAAACTTTATACCATTTTCCACAGTGGCTGCACTAGTTTGCATTCTTAGCAACAATGCGAGAATATACCTTTTCTTCCAAATCCTCTTATGATTGGCCATTTCTTGTATTTTTTATTTTAACCATTCTGACAGATGTGAGGTGATATCTCACTGTAGTTTTTTTAAAAAATATTTTATTTACATATTTGAGATAGAGCAAGAGAGAGAGAACATAAGCAAAGGGAGAGGCAGAGGCAGAGGGAGAAGCAGGCTCTCCACCCAACAGGGAGCCCGATGCAGAGCTCAATCCCAGGACCCTGGAATCATGACCTGATCTGAAGACAGACGCTCAACTGACTGTGCCACCCAGTTGCCTCTTCATTGTAGTTTTTATTTGCATTTTGCTGATGATGAATGATGTTGAACATCTTTTCCTGTGTCTGTTGGCCATTGGGATGTCTTCGTTGGAGAAATATCTGTTCACGTCTTATGCCCATTTTTTAATTGGATTATTTGTTTTTTTTTTTTTTGAATGTTGAATTGTATCAATTCTTTATATATTTTGGATACTAACCCTTGTCAGATAGGTCATCGGCAAATATCTTCTCCTAATTCAGTAGGTTGCCTTTTAGTTTTGTTGATTGTTTCCTTGGCTGTGTAGAAGCTTTTTGTTTTGAGGTAGTCCAAATGGTTTATTTTTGCTTTTATTTCCCTTGCCTCAGGAGACATATCTAGAAAACTGTTGCTATGGCCGATGTCAGAGACATTACCACCTGTGCTCTCGTCTAGGATTTTAATGATTTCAGGTCACACATTTAGGTTTTTACTCCATTTTGAGTTTATTTTTGTGTATAGTGTAAGAAAGTTACCCAGGTTCATTCTTTTGCATGTAACTGACCAGTTTTCCCAACACCATTTTTGAAGAGAGTGTCTTTTCCCCATTGCATATTTTTCCCTGCTTTGTTGAAGATTAGTTGATCATATATATATTTATTTATTTATTTGCATAATTGTGGATATACTTTGGAGTTTTCTTTTCTGTTCACTACGATCAAATGGGATTTATTCCTCAGATGCAAGAGGGGTTCAATATTTGCATATCAATTGGCATGATATATCATATTAATTAGAGAAAGGATAAAAACCATATGATCATTCCGGTAGATGCAAAAAAAAGCATTTGACAAAGTACAACATCCATTCGTGAGAAAAGCCCTCAGCAAAGGCAATATATGAAAAACCCATGGTGTACATCGTACTCAGTTGGGAAGAATTGAGAGCTTCCCCTCTATGGTCAGGAACAAGACAAGGGTGTCCACTCTCACCACTTTTATTCAACATAGTACTGGATTCATCAAGTATATTTTTCACCAGATATTTTTTAATTATTCCATTTCCCCCTCTATTAGCTTATTATTATTTTTAAAAAGATGTTATTTATTCATTCATGAGAGACACACAGAGAGAGGCAGAGACACACGCAGAGGGAGGAGCAGGCTCCATGTAGGGAGCCCGATGTGGGACTCCATCCAGCAACCTGGGATCATGCCCTGAGCCAAACAGATGCTCAGCCACTGAGCCACCCAAGCACCCCTCTATTAGCTTATTAGATATGCATTCTTTTATTGTTTTCTCTAGAGATTACAAAATTTATTCTTACTCATTATGATATAATAATATAATATAAATTTATACTTGTACCATTTCCTAGACAATGTAGAGATCTTATAACTTTTTAGCTCCATTTGTTCCCCTTCCATCTGTTGTACTCTTGTTATCAGATATCTTTATTTTAAATATATTTTAAACCCCACAAGACATTATTTTTAAACACTCTAAATGTTAATTTAATTTTACCCGCATATTTACTTTTTGGTAGTTTTCATTCCTGCATTACCTTACTTCCACTGGGGATCATTTTCCTGCTACCTGGAGAATTCTCTTCAGTATTACTTTTAGTGTGCTCTGCTGTGGTAAATCTCAGGTTTCATCTGAAAATATCTTTATTTTTTGCCTCCATCTTTAAAGGATATTTTCATTGTGGTTTTATAGAAGTCTCCATATAGAATTCTAGATTGGCAATCATTTTCTTTTAGTGCTTTAAAAGTGTTGTTCCATTGTCTTCTACCTTCCATCATTTATTTTGATTATTTATTTATTTATTTACTTATTTATTTATTTATTTATAGATCATGCACAGGGAGGGACAGAGGGAAAGGGAGAGAAGTAGACTTTCTGCTGAATGCAGAGCCCAGCGTGGAACTCAGTCCCATGACCCTGAGCTCATGACCCGAGCTGAAATCAAAGAGCCAGACACTTAACTAATTGAGCCACCAGGTGCTCCCCATCATTTCTTTTTAAAAGTCAATGTAGGGGGCAGCCCGGGTGTCTCAGCAGTTTAGTGCTGTCTTCAGCCCGGGGCCTGATCCTGGAGACTGGGATCGAGTCCCACGTCGGGCTCCCTGCATGGAGCCTGCTTCTTCCTCTGCGTGTGTCTCTGCCTCTCTCTCTCTCTCTCTCTGCCTCTCTGTGTGTGTCTCTCATGAATAAATAAATAAAATCTTTTTAAAAATTAAAAAAACATAAAAGTCAAAGTAGGATCATGATCTCAGCTCAGGTCTTCATCTCAGGGTCGAGTTCAAGCTCTATACTGGGTTCCACTCTGGGTGTGGAGCCTACTTAGTAATGATAATAATAAGAATAGTGATGATGATGATGATGATGATGATCTTAAAAAGTCAATGTAGGGCCTTATGATTGTCGCTTTGAAAGCACTTATCTTTTTCTTCTCTGGACATTTTTATTATATCCTCTTTGGTTTTCAGCAGCATTTTCCTATAATGTGTCTAGATGTGGCTTCATTTATATTTATTCTGCACGGTGTTTGAAGGTCATCTTTTTTTTTTTTAAGATTTATTTATCTATTCATGAGAGACACAGATTGAGAGGAGAGGCAGAGACATAGGCAGAGGGAGAAGCAGGCTCCGCAATGTGGGACTCGATCCCGGATCCAGGGATCACACCCTGAGCCAAAGGCAGGCGCCCAATCTCTGAGCCACCCAGGTGTCCCTGAAGGTCATCTTGAATTTGTTGCTTTGGTGCTTTTCATGAGTTTTGGAAAATTTTTATTCAATGTCTTAAAATATTGCTTATGTTCTTGTCTCTCCTTTGCTTCTGAGTCTCCATTAACATAAATGTTAGAACTTTTCACCATGTCTTATATATCTCTTACGCTCTTTTATGTATTTTCCTATCTTTTTTTTTTTTTTTTTTGCATGCTTCAGTATGGATGTTTTTCTGTAGGCCCATCTTTCATTTCCTTAATCCTCTTTCCTGTTGTGTCAAAGAGCTTGCTACTCTTTCTAGTGAATTCTCAATTTCACATATTTAATTTTTCAATTCTAGTATTTCCATTTAATTCTTCTGTATAGATTCAAAATCCTCATCTTGTCATCTCCTGGACATATTAATCAAACTTACCTTAAAGTCTATAGTTGTTAATTATTAGCAAAAGTGCTGGTCTGATATAAGCTTCTCAATTGTAGCAGTAAGCAGAAACCTCACCCACGTTATTTAAAGAATATCAGGGAATCTGGATTTTCACATGAAATCTCTTGGACTGGACTCCTGGGTGGCTCAGCGGTTGAGCATCTACCTTTGGCTCAGGGCGTGATACCCGGGTCCTGGGATCGAGTCCCACATCAGGTTTGGAGCCTGCTTCTCCCTCTGCCTGTGTTTCTACTTCTTTCTATATCTCTGATGAATAAATAAATAAATCTTTAAAAAAAAGAAGTCTTTGGATTTTACATATTGGTCACTGATTTAAATATTCTAAAAACACCCTAGGGAGGCCAATGAAAACATTTATTCAGGCTGGATCCAGGCAGTTTATTACTTCTCAGTTAGACAAAGTGAAAATTGGAAGTGGGCTATCTCAGGGTCCTCCTAGCCCTGCTTCCTTGTTTAGAAAAGAGATTCCTGGGCTGAGGAGAGAGACAGAGACAGGGAGGGAGAAGCAACAGAAGTGCAGATGTTAATGTGACTTAGGTAGAGGGACTTTACAAGATCCTAGGAAGCAGAAAAAGACTCTAGATAGTTTTATAGATGTGAGAACAGAGGGGATGTGTGGCCCATTGGGGGACAAAGGTGGTGGCAAGATGCCTCAGAAGCAGCATCAGACTGGAACTGGATGCCTCAGTTCCAGTCTGAGCATCCAATTTGTGCCAAACACAGCCTGTAGAGGTCCCTGCATGGGGCAGGGACACGACTAAGAGAGCCCCAAGCCATAAGGAGCCGGGTGGAGAGGAAGGCAGGATGTCCTAGCAAAGGTGTGCATGAACCTCTGACCTCACCGCTCCCCACTCCCCTGCTTGTCCACTACTTCTTGGTCACTCTGGCCTTTACATATGGCAGCCGTGTCAGGGTCTAGCCATCTCTTGGGAATATCTGCAGATATCCACAGGGCTCTTTATCTCACTCTATTCACATGTTGGTGAAACCGCCTTGGGGGAGTGCTCAGACAGGCCCGATCCCACTCCCTAAAACAGCTCACACCCACAAACTCTTCTCGTCCTATCCCCATTTCTCTGCTCTGTTCTCATCCTCAGCGATTATAGGGTAACCCTCCCTGTTTGAGGACCCCATGCTTTTGTGAATTCACCTACTTGCTGAAATTCACGCAAAGCCCCCAGGTCAGTACCCACAGGGGTTTCATCGTCCTCCGCGGACAGGCCCAGGGTGGTGGAAACGTTGAGTCACTAACAACGCGCATTCCCAGCTGAGGTCCAGCAACATGCGGCCGCCTTCTAGTTTTAGGGCTCCCGCTATCAGCAAGTATCCTTTGTCCATGGTCCGTTTAGTGCCGCTCTTGTGTTGTTGCTGCATTTTTGCATTTTTGCTGGTGATTCTGCTGTTTCAAATGGCTCCCAAGCAGTGCTGATGGGCTGGCCAGCGTCCCTAAGCACAAGCAGCCTGTGACATATCTTGCGGAGAAAACGTGTGTTCGGGAAGCTTCGCTCAGGCGTGAATTAATTGTGCTGCTGGTCCTAAGTTCAATGTCAGTGAATTAAGAATGTATATTAAATAAGAGGTCTTTAAACAAAAATACTCGTAAAGCAAGGTTCTGTGTTGAGCAGTTGACAAAGATATTATGACCAGAGGCTTGGAGGACCTTAAGCCTGTATTTCTCCTAGAAACAATGTTTCCACATTTGCCAACTCAGCAACTTTATAGAACATAACAGCCCTGAATAAGGAGAATCTACTGTGTCTGATACTATGTATTTTTTGGTCTGATACTATGTATTATATACTTGCCTATTATCTATCTCTTCCTCTAGAAGGTAAGTCCAAGGTGGGGGTGGGAAGGGGCTTTGTCTGACTCGCTCAGGGCTGTGACTAGAATAAGGGCCAGCACATGGTAGGCATGCAGTAAACATTTGTGAAATGAGTGAATGATGGCAGATCAAGCCTGCACGATAATCATTTTTAATGTCGAGCCCGACAAGGGTAGGTTAGGAAAGGGTTTTGGAAAGAGACAACCGAGAAAAATACTTATCTGCTTAAAATGAATTGAATCATGCAGATATCTGTGGAAAGAGTCTGGGACAGGTGTGTGCAAAGATCCTGAGGCAGGAGCCCTTTGCTTGCCTGATGTTTTCAGGAGATGGCAGGGAGGCCAGCGTGGCTGGGAACACAGGGCTGGGATAAAGGGGCAGGAAGTCAGAATGGTAACCAGAGAGGGTTTAGTCACCTTTCATCACCTTTCCACGCCCAGTGCTAAGAATCGTGCCCAGAACGAACGTAGTAGGCGTTTGGGGGGAAATGTGTTGAATGTTCACATGTGACACTTTAGGGTTTTTAAAAATATTTTATTTATATATTTGAGAGATAGAGACAGAGCATGAGCTGGGGGAAGAGGCAGAGGGAGAAAGAGATTCCCTGATGAGCGAGAAACCCACTGCGAGGCTCGATCCCAAGACCCTGAGATCAGGACCTGAGCCGAAGACAGATGCTTAACCGACGGAGCACCCCGGGCAGCCCCACGTGTGGCACTTTAATGCCAAAGCCGGGGATGGTAGAGAAAACCTTGAATGGACAAATTAAGTTTCGTCCTATCCCAGCAGAGCGGGGGACTCAGAATAGGAATTAAGTAGAGTTGTTCAATTGTCGCAAATCAAATGGGGATTGTGACCTCACAAACCCATGGCATGGACTATAATACGTCCTGCGGCCCAGGGCTGAGATCTGGGTCTCTTGGGTGACTTCACAATGGCCAGGGTGGTGTCCTGCCCACCACCACAGCCCCAGTCCACCATGCTAACCACCCTGTGCCTGCTGCTCAACCTCGCCACCCCCTTGCTGGGGTTCTATCCTTCCTTCAGCTGTCCCAGTGAGAAGCAATGCCAAACAGCCCTCCTCTCAGACAATGACATCTTTTTGCTCTGCAACTCTTCTGGGGCACAGTGGAACTTCTTCTTCATGAACAACAGGGCCAACTGGCCCAACAAAGTCTCCAGCGTTTCCAACATAGAAATAATACCTGGAACCGGCATTCTCATTAGGAGTCCGTTGCCCTCCCAGACAGGCTTCTATCACTGCCAGGACGAGAATGGCATCCAGGTGGTGCAATACGAGGTTGACTTCCAGGATGTCAGCACCCTGCATATTACACACAAAGGCCTGGGCCAGAAGCCCCTGCAGAATGAGACTCTGAGTCTGGGCGGCGAGGAGCTCATCTTCACCCGCTGGGAGCCCTGGCAGGACTGTAACCGCTGTGGGGAGCCGGGCGAGCGGAAACGCCTGGGGTACTGCTACATCGAGGAGCCCCTGCAGAAACCCGTGCCCTGCTGGCTCTACCTGGGGGATCTGAAGATGTGGTCCACTCGCCTGCGACCTGAGATGCAGGTGGAAACCTGCCATGTCCCGTGCAAAACATCAACGCTGGATTTCATCACCTTTGACAACTTTGAGATCAGCGAGGAGTCAGAATCCGTGTGGCTCACCTGCCCCCTGGGATCCATCTACAGGTGATGGAGGCGGGCACCAGCCCCTCACCCCTTGCCAGGCTCCCCCAATCTGGAGCTCTCATGACTAATTCGTGCAGAGGGCAGCGCTCCCCCGGGAGCAGCCCTGCAGGCTATCTCTGCTGGCCTCTTCAGACGTGCCTTTGGCAAGAATCCCCTGGTGCCCACACGCTCTTGGGTCACACAGGTGGTACAAGACAGCTGACACCTATGGAGGGCTCGGCTGGTTCTGGGCCTGGTCCCGTGGTTGGCCCATGCTGTGGATGCGGCAGTCATCGGACCCCCGCCCCCCCCCCCCCGGGAAGCCCCCAGCCAGCATGGGTGGGTGCTACGGACAGCCTCAGGGTGGCCAGGGCTGGCGTGGGAGCAGCCCATGTGAGTATGAGTCTGTGCTGGGGGGAAGGCTGTGGGCCTGAGGCTGCTTCTCATCTGGCAGGATCAGCAAGTGTCAGAGCGAGGATGGTGCCCCCGGGGGATGCCCATCAGGGTCCGCCTCCCAGAGCTCACGCTCCTGTTCTTGTCTTCCTGCCGGGAGCCCTGGGAAATCTCCCCTTGGCCTGTCTTCCCCAAGCCACCCGCACTAGCCAGGAGTAAGGACTACAACCACCCACAGTGCTGTGCTTCGGCCCAGGCTGCATCCTGTTCCCACCCTCCTTCCCGGGGCCCCAGGGGTTGGGGGCTCCACGGGGGTCCAGCTCAGAGGGGTGCAGTTCTTGTCCAGGGGGAGCCGTGGTGACTTGAAACCGTGAGGTCCCCTCGCTCTCATTCCTCACATGCCTATGACAGCCCCTCCCTTGCAAGGCGGGAGCCCGAGCCACCTCTTGAGGCCTCTGCAGCCACCTGCTCCATCAAATCTGGGCTCGCCACCTCCATCTGGTTTTCTTCTCCTTATTCCAGCTGTGACTTCTCTCCTCCTCTTTTGTCTCCCTTCCTCCTGTCTTCCTCCCCCTGTAAGTCTAAAAGTTAACACCTAGTCTCTCCAAAACCCCCACAATTCAGAAGTGCGGGAAAGTGCATGGGTGCCGGCTATCTGGACTGGGACGCTTGTCCCATGTCATTTGCCAGATAAGGGATTCCTGAGCGCCAGTCACAGGCCCTCTGGATGAGACTCAAGAGATGGGGGACTCCTGGGTGACTCAATCACTTAAACGTCTGACTCCATCTCAGCTCAGGTCTTGATCTCAGGGCTGTGAGTTCAAGCCCCGGGCTGGGCTCCATGCTGGCCGTGGAAGAACTGAAAACAGAACAAAAAACTCAAGAGAGGTCACTGAGGCTTCGAGAGCTACCATGTCTCTCGGGAGCTGCGTAGAATGGCATTTCATGTGAGCTTTATGTCCTGGACTCTGGATTCAGGCGGGCCTGGGCTCCAGTCCCAGCACTGCCACTCTCCCAAGCTGTGCGACTTGGGGCCTGTGGCATCTTTCTGGGCCTCAGTCTCCCTCTCTGTTGAATGGGGGTTGTATCCCTTTCCTCGGGCCCATCATAACAAAGTACCACACCCTGGGGGGCTTAACACAATTACAATGTATTCTCTTACTGCTCTGGAGTCCAAGTCAAATTGTCACGAGGGCCATGTGGCCTCTGAGATGCTGAGTGGAATCTGTCCTGGCTTCCTAGCTTCTGGGACTGGCAGGCCATCCTTGGCCTTCCTGGGCTTGTAGCTACATCCCCACCCCCACCCCCCACCCCGATCTATCCGCATCACTTGGCATTTTCCCTGTGTGTTTGTATCTGGGTCTCTTCTCCATTTCTTAAAAGGACACCTGTCATATTGGATTTAGGGCCCGGGGCTACGTCTTTCAGGCCGCACCTTACCTGGTACATCTGCAACAACCTGATTTCCAGATAAGGTCACCCTGTGGCAAGGACACAATCCAACCCAGTACCGAGGTCTCGCTGGCCCCGGCCTCGCTGGGTCACTGTGTGATGTCTAAGGATGCAAATGCCTACAAAACACTCCGGAGAGTGTCTGACCAAAGTTCCGAGCTCTCATTGGTGTCCTTTTTTGCTTGTGTGATTATTGGCTTTGTCAGTGTTGTCTACTGAGCGGCCCTCTGTTCCTCAGCCGTGATAGGTGTGTTATGTGTCTGATTTGCTTGGTCACGTACCATGTTTTCACTCAGTGTTTGTTTATAAACCAAGCACTAATGTTGGTCCCCGGGGGGCAGGGGAGACCAAAGCTGGGAAGATTCCTGCCCTCATGGAGCCGTAAAACAATGTCACGAATAAAACATACGGTGGCCATCAGGGAAATACAAATCAAAACCACAATGAGATCCCACCTCACCCCAGTGAGAATGGGGAACATTAACAAAGCAGGAAACCACAAATGTTGAAGAGGATGTGGAGAAAGGGGAACCTTCTTGCACTGTCGGGAATGTGAACTGGTGCAGCCACTCTGGAAAACTGTGTGGAGGTTCCTCAAAGAGTTAAAAATAGACCTGCCCTACGACCCAGCAATTGCACTGCTGGGGATTTACCCCAAAGATACAGATGCAGTGAAACACCGGGACACCTGCACCCCGATGTTTCTAGCAGCAATGGCCACAGTAGCCAAACTGTGGAAGGAGCCTCGGTGTCCATCGAAAGATGAATGGATAAAGAAGCTGTGGTCTATGTATACAATGGAATATTCCCCAGCCATTAGGAAGGACAAATACTCACCATTTGCTTCGACGTGGATGGAACTGGAGGGTATTATGCTGAGTGAAATAAGTCAATCAGAGAAGGACAGACACTATATGTTCTCATTCATTTGGGGAATATAAATAATAGTGAAAGGGAATATAAGGGAAGGGAGAAGAAATGTGTGGGAAATATCAGAAAGGGAGACAGAACATAAAGACTCCTAACTCTGGGAAACGAACTAGCGGTGGTGGAAGGGGAGGGGGGGGTGGGGGGTGGGGGCGAATGGGTGATGGGCACTGAGGGGGGCACTTGACGGGATGAGCACTGGGTGTTATTCTGTATGTTGGCAAATTGAACACCAATAAAAAATAAATTTATTATTTAAAAAAATAAAAATAAAAAAATTTTTAAAAATTAAAAAAAAATAAAACATACGGTGTGCCAGATGGTGGTAAGGAAGGGCTGGGAGGGGGATGGGAGTGGAGGAAAGAATCATTTTAGATACAGAGGACAGGGGAGGCTTCTGAGAAGTTGCCAGACCAAAAGGAGGTGAGGGGGCCGCATGTACTGAGGGAGTGCACTCCCGGTGGAGGGAACGGCAGGAGCAAAGGCCCTGAGGCAGGACAGAGCCCAGCCCAGCAGGTTGGAGGGCCACCTTGGAGGCCAGCATGGCTGGGAGAGAGTGAGGTACAGGGAGATTGGAGAGAATGAGGCTGGCAGGGAAATGGGGGTGGAGGGGCTATCACACAAGCAGTGTTCTCGCTGATTCCTCCAAGTAGCCCCCAAGTAGTGAGGTGGGTACGACCCCTACACCCCCAGTTTTCAGACGATGAAGTAGAGGCTCGAAAAGCTGGAGGTGTGTGCCCCTTGCCCATTAGTGTGGGGTGGAGCTCCGAGCTGCATGCCCACCGTCCCCCCTGCTGCTGGGGCCCTCTGGGAGGGGGCGCCCCGTCTGCTGTTCCCCGGGGAGCAGGGGGCCGCCGTCTCCACCTCCTTTCTCCCCGGGCTGCTGCAGCTCACCTTGTCCTCCTTTGCAGGCCCATCCTCTGGGAAGTCAACGACATGCCCCTGACGTGGCAGGGCCAGCTCTCCAACCAGGACTTAAACACCGTTCTGGAACCCGCCAACGGCGGCAGGCAGCTGCAGGTCTTCCAGCCAGCCATCTACAAGTGCTTCGTGCAGCAGGAGCTCATGGCTCGGTTCAACCCCAGGCCCTTTCCCGACGTGCCGGAGGCCCTCAGGGAGGAGGAGGCAGGCCGGCAGCAGGGGGCGAGGGAGGCCTCGAAGGGGAAGGCCGGGCCTGTCCTCAAGGGGCTGAAGTTGACGCTGCTGGTGGGCATAGTCCTGGGGCTGCTGGGGCTGCTGCTCAAGTTCTTCCACCATTCCCAGGGCAAAAGAAGTGACGAGGTGCTGCTGGTGAAATAAAGCGAGGCCTCGGTGCCCAGGACCCCTGGTCTCCTGTGTCTTCAGCCCCTTACCTGTCCTTCCCTGGGCACTCTGGGGGAGAGGGGGGCACCCAGACAGACCCATGGCCACAGCTGAGGCCGGGTCTACCCTGTTCCAGGTCCTGCTCTGTTAACTCATTAGCAATCCCAGTCCCACAGATGGGGAAACTGAGGCAAGGCTGCTGTCTAGAGCCTAGGGGGCAGGGCTCCAGTGTGAACTCGGGTTACCTGGCTCAAGCCTTGTGTTCCTCCCCGGGAGGGAGGGATGGAATGGAAGGAGGCCATTTGCAGGATGAGTCTCTGGGAGTTGGGAAACCGCGGCCACCTTACTGACTGCACTCCCCCAAGGACCAGGGCCGAGGTGGGCTGGGGGGCGGGGAGCCCGCAGACTGCAGATGTGCACTGCGTTGGGGCCTTTCCAGGCTGCTCGCCTGCCCCACCCTGCCCCAGTTGTGCCTGGGGCCTCGGGCTTAGCCACATCTCTTCCGAGGCCGAGGATGCTGCCAGGGGATGGGTCAGGGTGGCCCAGGGCAGCTGGACGCGTGTCACCCTTCCTGGCTCTTGCAGTGCAGAGAGCCCCCGGGGCCCCGAGAAGGAGAGACAGACCCCTGTGCCAGGACAAGGCGCCAGGCCTAGCCCAGCTGGCCCGCGGGAATCACCAAGCCTGGCCGTTCCCAGAAATTCTATACACTGCGCAGCAGAGTGCAAGAGCGGGAAATAAAATATTAATGCCTGGTAAAGCTCATTGCCCTGATGTTGCACTGTGAAGCAACGTCAGCACAGATCTGGAACTTCCAGAAGAGAACTTCTGCCCCTGAGGAGAGAACAGAGCTCGCTCCTCACTTAAAGACGCAGTTGCCAGAACACGTAAGGCTTCACCGGTGCCTGGAGGCGCAAAGATTCCCGCCGAATGCGGGAATGTTCGCGGGGAGCTGCCCGGGGAGGAGGCCAAGGATAATGACAGTGGTGGCAAATATTTGTGGACTTCCTGGCAGGATCAGAACTCACACCGTTCGCGAACATTACGTCCTCACGGCCACCCGTGAGCCTGTGGTTCCTACGAACCTCGTTTTATAGTCGAGAACCGCAAGGCACAGAGGGTTCAAGCGCCCTGGCTGGGGTCACACAGTGAGCTTGGGGGGAGGCCGGGGGTGGGAGACTGAAGACCTCTGGGCCCCTCCTGGCCGGACGCCCAGGCCTGTCCGCACTGCCCTAACAGTCACAGCTGCAAGTGGCCTTTTGGACCTGAGGTGACAGCTGGGGCTCCCGTCACAACAGCCACAAGGAAACGAACCCTGCCAACCATCTGAGTAAGGTTGGAGCAGATTCTTCAGCCAAGCATCCACCTGAGAACTCAGCCTGACCCTGACACTTTGCGGGCTCGGGAGACCTCGCTGAGCGGGAGACCTGGTCCCGCCACCTCTGGACTCCTGACCCCCAGACACTGGGGTACCATGCATGTGTGCTGTTTTAAGCCACTTAACATCTGGCAATCCGTCATGCAGTGGTAGGCAAGAGATACCCTTCCTGTCACCCCAGCCCACCCTGAGGTCCCCTGTAGCTTCAGCGGTGACGCGGACGGTCCCCATATGCACCGGGGGCCCCTGCTCCCCTCAGGGGCCTGCTGCACCAGGCTGGCAGCCAGGCGCTCGGTGCCCCAGGAGCGATCCTTCCCCCATAGGGATGGGAGCAGAAGATACGACTCCAGGCCACATTCCCTCCGAGGGTCCTTGGTGGCACAGAGCTTCCGGTGGGTACAGCAGCAAGCAGCTCTCTAAGGCGCTGTTGATGGGGGCAGCCCTCCCCAGCCTCGCTCACCCTCCTGCCCCTCTCCGTATTGATACTTTCTATTTAAATATTTGCTTTCGGGGTCACCCGGGTGGCTCAGCAGTTAAGGGTCTGCCTTCAGCTCAGGGGGTGATCCTGGGGTCCTGGGATCGAGTCCTGCATTGGGCTTCCTGCAGGGAGCCTGCTTCTCCCTCTGCCTCTCATGAATAAATAAATAAAATCTTGGGATCCCTGGGTGGCGCAGCGGTTTGGCGCCTGCCTTTGGCCCAGGGCGCGATCCTGGAGACCCGGGATCAAATCCCACATCGGGCTCCCGGTGCATGGAGCCTGCTTCTCCCTCTGCCTGTGTCTCTGCCTCTCTCTCTCTCTCTCTCTCTCTCTCTCTCTCTGTGACTATCATAAATAAATAAAAATTAAAAATAAATAAATAAATAAAATCTTTAAAATATATATATTTGCTTTCAGGGGAATCCTTGCTGAGATGCCGGGGTTGCTAACTCAGGCGTGTGTGAGCCAAGCAGAAGCCACACATGAGAGGGGAAGGCCTGGCGGCGGCCGTTATACAAATTATTATACTGGGAAGGGGAAGGGCTAGGGGGCCACGTCTGCAAATTCTAGCTGAGTGTCGCCGAGCTCGGGGATGCAGGCCTCGATCCTCCAAATGCTTCTGGAAACCGAGATGTCTGAGTGAAACTGTTTCAACTTATAAATATTGGCTCAGAAAAGTTTTCAGGGATCCCTGGGTGGCGCAGCGGTTTGGCGCCTGCCTTTGGCCCAGGGCGTGATCCTGGAGACCCGGGATCGAATCCCACATCGGGCTCCCAGTGCATGGAGCCTGCTTCTCCTTCTGCCTGTGTCTCTGCCTCTCTGTCTCTCTCTGTGTGACTATCATGAATAAATAAATAAAATCTTAAAAAAAAAAAAAAAAAGAAAAGTTTTCAAACACAACCTCAGTCAAACAAAACACATGAACCCACAGGTGTTAGCCTGTGGGCTCCTGCTTCGACCTTTATCGGGGTCACATGTACATTTCTGTTTTCGATTATTCTTTCAATAAATATTTATTGAGCCAGAGAAGCCAAGGACAGCTTCTCTCAAGAGAAGACGTTGCCGATGAGCCTTGAACAACAAGGACGAGCCAGACAAGTAGAGGTCTGGGGGGGAGCGGGGTGGGGGGGCGGGGGGTGGTTTCCTAGGGCCGCTATTGCAAATGACTGCAAACGTCATTTGGCTTTAAAACAACACAGATTTCCAATTTTACAGTTCAGGAGGTCCAAGTCCAAAATGGGTCTGATTTTGGTCTTGAATGGGTCTAAAATCATGGACTGAATCCCTCCGGAGTTTCGAGGGCAAGAATCCTTGGCTTGCCTCTCCAGCTTCTTAACATTCCCTCCATATTTTTTTTTAAGATTTTTGTTTATTTATTCACGAGAGACAGAGAAAGAGGCAGAGACACAGGCAGAGGGAGAAGCAGGCTCCTCGCAAGGAGCCCAATGCGGGACTCGATCCCAGGACCCCGGGATCACGCCCTGGGCCGAAGGCAGACGCTCTGCCGCTGAGCCACCCGGGTGCCCCACATTCCCTCCATCTTCCAAGCCAGCAGTGGAATATTTTCGAATCTCTGTGACTCTGGCCAACGATGCCAGGGGCACATCTTCTCCGACTCCAACTCTCTTGCTTCCCTCCTATGTGGACCTTTATGGTTTTATGGGGCCCCCCCATAATCCAAAATAACGTCCCCATTCCAAGGTCCTGAGCTTAATCACACCTGCAAAGTCCCTGCCACCATATACAGTAATATTTTCCTAGATGGCAGGGAGGGATTTGGAGCAGACTCTTCGGGGGCTGTGTCCAGCCTGCCATGAGGGGTTCTGGGCAGAGGCAGCGTTCACAAGGGCTCCGGAGTGGGTGTTTGTTTACCTGCGGGCGGAGCGGACTGGGCAGCGAGGACATGAGGGAGGGGAGCACAGCCCGATGGTGAGGGCCCGGTAGGCCAGGGTGAGGGCTTTGGATTCTATCTGAAGCGAGATGGGAGCCACGGGGGGCTTTTGAGCAGTGGGGACACCTGATCGGATGCCCTTTTAAAAAGCTGATGCTGGGCAGCCCGGGTGGCTCAGTGGTTGAGCATCTGCCTTTGGCTCGGGTCATGATCCTGGGGTCCCGGGATTGAGTCCTGCATCGGGCTCCCTACAGGGAATCTACTTCTCCCTCTGCCTGTGTCTCTGTCTCTCTCTCATGAATAAATAAATAAAATTTTTAAAAACAAAATAAAATAAAAAGCTGATGCTGACAAGGTAGCGATCCTGACAGGGAAGGGGGGTGGAGGCAGCCCTAGGGCTGAGTGGGGAGTAGCGGCCACTCTCCATCCTCGCCACTGGACCACGAGAAGCTTCCATCCTCCCGTAGGAGAAGGGGTGAGGCCAGCCCTTGCCACCTCTTCCCCACACCTCTGAGTGCACTGTAAGGCACAACATGCCCCATATTCCATTTTTAACCACCCTATTTTGCCCTTTTCCTTGTCATATTGTAATTTTAAGACTTTGCCTCTTTTTTTTTTTTTTTTTTAAGAACAGTTCGAGGCTCACAGCAAAATCGAGAGGAAGGCACAGTGATTTCGTGGATTTTCCCTCCCCCCTCGACATCTGGTGAAGGCCCAGCGTCCCCATCATCCACACCTCCCACCCGAGGGGCACATCTCGCACAGCTGATGAGCCAGCACTGGCACATCGTTATCACGCAGGGCCCGGGGTCCACATCAGTGCTCACTCTTGACGCGTACCTCCCACGGCCTTGGAGAACCGCAGGCAGCACTGCAGCATCAGAGTCGCTTCGCTGCCTCACGGGGCCCGGGGTGGCTCAGTCGGTTAAGCGTCTGCCTTCGGTTCAGGTCATGATCCCGAGATCCTAGGATCGAGCCCCCATGTCGGGCTCCCTGCTCAGCCTAGAGTCTGCTTCTCCCTCTCCCTCTGGCCCCTCCCCCAGCTAACGGGCTCTCTTTCAAGTAGGTAAAAAATCTTTAACAACAACAACAAAACAAAACAGTGGGCAGCCCGGGTGGCACAGCGGTTTAGAGCCGCCTTAGGCCCAGGGCCTGATCCTGGAGACCCGGGATCGAGTCCCGCGTCGGGCTCCCTGCGTGGAGGCTGCTTCTCCCTCTGCCGATCTCTCTCTCTCTCTGTGTGTGTCTCTCATTAATAAATAAATAAATAAATAAATAAATAAATAAATAAATAAAACTTAAAAAAAAAAAAAACAAGGTGATTTCACTCCCATAAAAGCCCTCTGTGCCCTACTATCCATTCCCATCTCCCAGCTAACCCTTGGCAACCACTCATTTTTACACCGTCTCCAGACTTTTCCAGAATGTCCTAGAGTTGGAATCGTGCAGGATGTCACCTTTTCAGACTGGCTTCCCTCACTTTGCCATACGCACGGAAGGTTCCACTTGTCTTTTCATGGCTTTTGCTGGCTCATTTCTTTTTTAGCGCTGCATACTCTTCCATCATCTGGTTGTACCACAGACAAACTTGGTTGTTTCCAAGTTTTGCCACTTATGGAGGAAGCTGCTATGAGCATATACGTGCAGGGTTTTGTTTGGACCTAAGTTTTCATCTCCTTTGGGTAAATAAATACCAAGGAGGGCAATTGCTGGGTTGTATGGTAAGAGGATGTGTAAGAAACTGACAAACTCTCATCCCAAACCACTGCACCATTTTTCATTCCGACCAGCAATAAATAAGAGTTCCTGTTGCTTCACATCCTTGCCAGCACTTGGTGTTGTCTTTGGTCCAGATTTTGGCCATTCTGACAGGTGTGATGCGATATCTCATTATTGTTTTATTTTTTTTTTATTTTTTAAAGATTTATTTATTTTAGAGAAAGAGAGAGAGAGAGAGAGAAAGCCAACAGGAGGGGCAGAAGGAGAAGGAGAGAGAGAATCCAAGCAGAGTCCGTGCTGGGCGTGGAGCCCGACACAGGGCTCGGTCCAGACTCCGAGATGGTGACCTGAGCCGAAACCAAGACTCAGACGTTTCACTGACTGAGCCACCCAGGTGCCCACTCATTATTGTTCTAACTTGTATTTCTCTGATGGCATCTGATGTGGAGCATCTTTTCATGTGTTTATTTGCCGGGTGTAGATCTTCTTTGGTGAGGTGTTTTACACTGTGATTTTTTAAATTCTTAGGCTTACTTTTTAAAGAGTATAATTACTAATAAATGGCAAGTCCAGCACTTGGCCTTGCTGTAGCCCCTCCCGTCTCCTACAGAAAGAAAGGAGAATGGAGAAAATAATCCTCCCTTTTTTTTTTCTGACGCTGCAGAAATGCAGACAAAGCTGCCACTAAGGTGCCACTATGTCACCTTACTGTACAATTTAAAGCGGGCTTCCTTCACACGGACACAGCCTCCTAATCAGGGTACCGGCTAGGTGAGTAGGGCGTGGAGTGGGTCCCTACTTGCTCCTTGGCTGGCCACTTTGCCTAATGCTAACCTACACAACCCCACCCGCTAATCCTGAATATAGACACTTTCGACATCATGAAATGGCCTTTGCAAATATTATTTCTATTAGAGGAGTCCTGTAAGTCATTTTATAAGTCAGAGTGGGATAGGCTTTGCAACAGTAATGAATAAACCACAGAAGAAACACAAAGTCTTATTTCTCGCTCATATCATGATCAGATACAGCTCAGGGCTTTCCTCCAAGCAGTGACTCAGAGGGTACAGGCTGCCGTCTGAAGTGTGGTTTCCAAGGTCACCACAGAATGGACCAGAAGAACATGGACTCAGATATGGGGGTTAGGGCCAGGCTCGGAAGTGTCATTTATTTTGTCCACATTTCATCGGCCAGAACCTAGTCACGTAGCTGCTACTTGACTACAAAGGAAGCTTGGATATGTGGCCTTCTGCATACCCGAGGAGGAGGAGGAGGTGAATTGGTGAGCATCTGACCAATTATTGCCCCAATCCAGGCGTCAGAGATTGTGGTCATGTCCTCTGAAGCAATTGTAACCTCTAAAAAAATCTGTAATTCTGATTCCTTATACTAATTTGTTGACCCGAGGGGAATATTTAAATTGACATTTCCCAATTCCCAGAACTTGCATATGCTCCTCATTATTTTTGTTCACACATTAAAAAGATCATCTCTTCTCAAATTTAGGTAAAAATAAAGCTTTGAATCTGCCATAGTCTTATGAGGCCCAGAGTCTTGGAGGATCCACAGCTTTTAGCAATAAGTAGCTCAGGGCGCCTTTCAATGGCTTTCATGAGAGTCCGTGGCCGTGCTCTCCCTCAATGCTCAGGCAAATCCAGGAGACCCTACATCTGCCTAAAGCCCCAGCAATGGCCATTCCTTGCTCCTAGAATCAGACCAACTATCTTCCTGGCCTACAGGGCCTGCACCAACAGGCTGCCACACACTCTCTTCTCTCCTCACACAGTATGCCACAGCATCTCTGGCTCCAGCCAAACTGGCTGCCTTCAAGTCACCCCTACTTTTTACCTTCCTCCCCACGTGGTGCCCTCCTTCTAGGAAAACCTCCCCTGCCTCCTCCTCTTAGTCAACTCCTTGTATTGTTCAGACCTCAGCTGTTCAGGCATTATCGCCTCATGGAAGCCTCCCCACCACATTCACATTTTCAGAATGGTCATTGTGCTGTTCACCAAATCTCCCTGGCTGCCCGTCTTCCAACAGGGTAGGTTGGTGCTACTTGGCCTCCTTATGGGTGGGTGGAGCCATGCAACCAGCCCTGGCCCAGAAGATGTGGGCAGATGTAATCCAAGGCACTTCCAAGCTAGAGCACTTGATTCCAGAGCAAGATGCTCTTGGGTCCTCTTTCCTCTGTGCAGAACTCACAGTACTTGAGACTAAATATTGTGGTTTGAGCAGAGTTCCAGCTGACCCACAACAGACAGGGCACATATATAAGAAATAAACACTTCTTATCCTAAGCTATAAGGCTTGGGGGACGTCAGTTCCCACAGCATAACCCAACTTGTCCTAACTGATACCCCCTCCTTCCAAAACACTTGTCACTTTTGTGATTTTTTCACTTGCTTTTGTCACTGGTGGGTTAATATTTTTCTTTACCCACTGAACTGAGGGCTCTCTGAGGTCAGGGATATTTTTGGTGTTGGTGACACTAAAGTATAAAAGGCTTGTTGTTTCTCCACTGTATCTCCCCCTCTAGAAACAGCTAGAATAAATGTATGTCCACTGACTGAAGGAAGAAAGGAATGAGTAATGATCCTCAGAGATAGGTACTAGTTTACAGGGACGAAATGGAAGCTCAGAAGGGTTGCATGGGTTGCTCAATGTCACATGGCAGGTAAATGGAAGAGATTGGTCAGAACCCAGGTCTGAGTCCAGAACTTGGACGTTTCCTGGACAGGATGGCCTCAGTGGGCCAGGCACACCTCTAGTCAATGGTTTCAGCCCTACCTCTGAGAAGGAATGTTTCTGTGTTGGTGACACTAAGGGATAAAAGGCTTAGGAATCTATGGGCCATTGGTCATCTCTGGAATGATTCACTGCTGGCCAGATAAAGCAGAGAGATTCAAAGAGAGAGGGGAGGTGGTCAGTTGTCTCTTTGTCTTCTATTTTACCTCTTTTTAAAACAGCTTCCATTAACTGCACGCTCACTCTCTGCCAGGCCCCACACCAAAACGATCATGAGCTCACGGCATCCTCATGACCCATCCCAGGCGATTTTTATTTTTCACAGGACAATGAGGTCTACCATGGGAAATCTACCTGCCTATTGATACAAACTTGGTGTATCAATTATGGCGGCAAAATAAAACATCCTCCCAAGTCAGGGATTTAGAAATAGTAAGAATCTATGATTGCTTATGAGTCTAGAGGTGATGGGATGCTTCTGCGATGGACAGTAGGTTGGGTTTGGCTCTCCCATCTGGGCTGAGGTGTCTTCCGTGTGCTAGGCTGGAGCAGGTGCCATCCTCTGGGGCAGCTGGGCTGGTCGTGTGATCTCTCATCTTCCAGCCAGGCTTGTCCACAAGGTGGTGGCAGGGATCCAGGAGAGCCAACAGAAGCTGCAAGGCCTCTTGAGCCCCAGACTCAGAGAGGCAGCGCCTGACTGGTGACTGGAGCAGAGTGGCCTTGGCTGGCCATGTGACTTCAGTGTTAGGTTTGGGGGTGTCGCCTGGACAAGGCTGGTGTAAACAAGGTGTATCTGTTATCTACTGTCACGTAAGGAACTACCCAAAGTGCAGTGGTTTGATGCAACAATGCCTTAGTTATCTCTCCGTTCTTTTTTTTTTTAATTTTTTTTAATTTTTTTTATTTATGATAGTCACAGAGAGAGAGAGAGAGAGAGAGACACAGGCAGAGGGAGAAGCAGGCTCCATGCACCGGGAGCCCGTTGTGGGATTCGATCCCGGGTCTCCAGGATCGCACCCTGGGCCAAAGGCAGGCGCCAAACCGCTGTGCCACACAAGGATCCCTATCTCTCCGTTCTGTAGGTTGGTAACCTGGGCTGGGCTCAGCTGGGTAGTTCTTCAGGTCTTGGCCAGGCTCATTCATGCGTCTGTGGTCAGCTCGGAGCGGCTAGACAGCTCTGCTTCCGGGGGCTGGGTGGCAGTGGCTGCAGAGCTGTGAGTCTCCTAGGCTAGCCTGGACATATTTGTGAGGTCCTGGCAAAGGGCCAAGGGAGCGAGCAGAAGCTGCGTGAACTTCTTGAAGCCTAAGCTTGGAATGAACACAGTATCGCTTTCTTTGTGATCAAAGCAAATCACAAGGTCAGCCCAGATTCAAAGGGTGGGGACATAGACTCATGTCTTGGTGGGAAGAGTAGCAAAGTCACATTGTGAGAATGTACATGGGGAGGCATGAAAGACTGCATCCTTTCTGGAATCACTTCACCACAGGCCATAAGGAGCACAGCTGGGACTCTAACCCAGAGTTAGGAGGGTGCTAGCTCTTCTAGAGCTGTATCACTTCTGTTCCTTCCCCATCTCCTCATATGTCTTCCCTGTTTTTTTTTTTTTTTTTTTAGGATTTTATTTATTTATTCATGAGAGACACACAGAGAGGCAGAGACATAGGCAGAGGGAAAAGCAGGCTCCCTGCGGGGACCTGATGTGGGACTCGATCCCAGGACCCCAGGATCATACCCTGAGCCGAAGGCAGATGCTCAACCACGGAGCCACCCAGGCGCCCCTCCCTATCTGTTATTAGAGCCCCCAAGAGCCTTCTGTATTGGCCAGAACACATTTGGCTGCAAGTAACAGAAATCCAGGCAAAGTTGTTTAACTAACAAGAAGTGTATTGGCTCTTGGAACAGAGAAGTCCAAGAGTAGCTTCTGCTTCAGGCACAGTTAGATCCAGGTGCCTCATACAGTGTCCTCCAAAGTTGTTTTTCTTCATCTCTCTACTCCACTTCTTTTTGCATTGCCTTAATCTTCAAGCAGATGCTTCCCAAGAGATGGGGGCGGCTCCGGGATTCCATCACTGCAGCCTAGCCGCCTCAGTGGAAAGAGGGCACACCTCCCGTGCCGACAGGAACAACGATGGAGTGCTCGCTGTATGCCAGGCCCAGTTCGAAGCACTTGGCAAGTGTTAACTTACGTAGGCCTCATGAGACCCTATGAGGTATAAGTAATCGCCATCCCTATTTTACAGATGAGGAAACTGAGGCCCAGAGAGATTAAGATCCATGTTTAAGGGTAAACAGGTAATAGGGGGTGAGGCTGGAAGCTGAACTCAACCAGGCCGCCCCAGAGTCCTTTGCTCTTAACTACTTCACAGAAAAGCAGTAATAATAGCAAGCCCTAGTGGGAGCAGATACCCTGTGCCTGGGGCATCAGGATATCATGATAATGGTAATAGTAATAATAACATCCATTTAATTATTTAAGCCTTCCAGGAACCCTGTGGGGTAAGCACTGCTATTATGTCCATTTTGCAGATGGGGAGACTGAGGCACTGATAGAGTCACATGTGGGACAGCTAGGAACGAACCCAGACAGTAGAATCCAGAATCTGTACCTTCTGCCCCCAGGGCACCCCCCTCCTGAGCCAGGGGTGAGGTCAGCCTCCAAGAACGTCAAGCAGCGAGATGGAGGGAGGCCGGAGGACAGCCCAGTCTTCCCCTCGCCGCGTCTGCCTCTCACTGCTCTCCCCTCCACCCGCCGCCTGGCACAGCCTTCCCAGAACCCACTTGTGAACAGACTGACCTAATGCAGGCTCGGCCAGAGGGCTGAGTCCAGGCAAACAAGCAGGGGCCGGCCCTGAGTCACCCGGCGGGCCTCGCCAGGGCCCAGAGTGGCGGCGTGGGGCCGTGCCAAGGAGGGCGTGGGCTCGTACAGACGACACCTGGTGCCACTGGGCAGCTGGAGTCCCTTCTGAGCCCCTGACCTTGACGCCCTTAGGTCTCTGCCAAGCAATCCTTGCCCACCGCCCTGACAGGGAGCCCGGGCAAGATGCCAAGTCATTTTTAATGCATTTATGAGAAACCAAACATGGCTATTTATATCCCTTTGATTTGTCAGCCAACTGAGAACTGGGTAAATGTAATGACATCCCGTGAGCAGCTGCCCGCCCCTTAACAAAGACAGCGAGCATGCTCTGCTCTGTGGGCTCCTCAGGTTCTCATGGCAACCTGTGGGCAGGGGGAAACTGAGTCTCAGAGGGGGAAGGGCAGTTGCTCATCACCTCGGCTGGAGTGGAAATGGATCCATGAGGCCTCTTAACCCACTCGGCACACCGCCTCGGCTGTGTGGCCGGGACCCTGCCATTAAGGACAAAGCTCTTTTTCCAGCTGTTTGGAAATCTCTGGGCTCCTTCCACCTGCTTCACGTTTCTCCTTCTCCTCCCCCCTTCCACCCTCACTCCCTTCCTTCCTCTTGAATGTGAAAATGTTTCCTTTTTTCTTGTCTCTCTTTCCCGCATTCTTCCCCCTTCCTTCATCTCCTTCCACCAAGGCGATAATCACAGTTCACAAGAGCTGGCATCAGAGAGGGTCAGGGGGGCCCTGAGTTCCCCGCACACGGAGTCTCACCAGCCTCAGTGGATTCTCGAATAAATGCCCTAATTATCTCCATTCTGCAGATCGAGGCGAGTGCGGTGTCTCCTCCCGGCTGTGTCCCGCCTGCCACTGAGGCTCTCAGCACTTCTGTGCAGACCCTGTGGCTTCTGTGGCTGAGATTGAAGCGAGGGCTCCAGAGATGAGTCAAGTAACTGTCCCCCCTGGGGCGGGCGGGGGGGGGGGCGGGAGTCTGACGTTGGACTTAGCGTTGCTCTGCAGGGATCCTTTGGGGGCGCTGCTTCGCAGTGGCCTTTCATGGGATCTCTGTGCTGTGCGTCGTGTCCCCTCCTGGTCCTTGGCATTGGGAGGATGGAGCGAGCTGATCCCATGGAGTGCTTAAGCAACAGGTCTTAAGGGGTAACTTGCTTCAGGCTTATGCACCCCCTGCTGGGGACCGAAGCCCCTCACTCTGTAGCAGAACCAGCTTTCCTCAAGATTTGCAGACCCCTGGCCTTGGGAAGCGAAAGGCCAGACTTTCCCCGGAGATAAGGCCCGACCACATTCGAAACAGCCTCCGTGGGTGCCAGCAAGTCTGTTCAGGGCCGTGTGGACACAGGGCTCCCCGCCCGGGGCCCCTGCTTCTCCGGCACGCAGGCCTCCTCCCCATGCCCATGCTGTCCCCATTAAAACCCTCCAGCTCCCCCTGGAAGGGGGGGGAGATGGTTTGGAGACATTAGTCCCCCCTCTTCCCAGGTTGCCAGCTCCCTGAATAAAGCAACTTTTCCTTTCTCACCATCACTTGCCTGTCGAGTATTGATTTTCGGGCTGCAAACACCCCAAGACCTGAGTTTGGAACCAGTTTTCTGTCCGGTAACACTTAGAACAGCGCCTGGCCCGGAGCACAGGCCTCGGAAGTTCTGCCCGGCACTACCATCTTCGGCCGAGGCCTCGGGGACCTGGCCTGACCCCGGGGAGGCCCCCGTGGGTGTCCCGCACTCGTGCGGGCGGGGGCCACTCCTGGCCTCAGGCTCCACCTGCAGCCTCCAAACCTCCGCCAGCGGCTCGGATGTCGCTGACCCGCACCCCAGGTATCAACACCGGCTGCACCTGCTCGCCTGAATGACGCTTGAGGTCTCAGGAGCGGAGCCTGCCAGGCTCCCAGGTTCATGCCTCGGCCCTCCTTTCCAGATCGCGTGGGTGCTGCTGTGGCCGCGGTGCCCTGCTACCCCGTGTGTCGCCTCCACCACTTCCTCCCTCCGGAGGCGACCACTCTTCCATCACAATCTCTCCATCTCTTAACAAGATGTTTATGCCTCTGGGTTTTGACTCATCAGTGCTACCAGCAAAACCTTTGGTTGGTGACTTCCCGCCGCCCCGATGCGGGGAGTGTGGAGGGTGGGGGTGGAATTGGATGGAATCAGATTCACACCAAACCCCTCCTGATATAATGACACGGCTCCTCCTCCTTGGCCTCAGCTTCCACGTCCGTCCGTAAAGGAGAACAGCAGTACCCACCCCGTAAGGTTGTGAGGAACAAGTGGATTAATTCCCGTGGAGGCCTTGGAGCTGGGCCTTGGCCGTCATGGGAGGGGCACGTGTTGGCTCTTGCTGTTGTTACGATTATCACTATCATCACTTTTGGTTTCTCTATTAGTTAGCTTTGTACTCTCAGTCACTGATCTCCATGTCTCCCTCTGGCCTTCCCCCCACCCCCTTGGCCTAGGCCTGTGGGCCTGGCGGCTGTGAGCCTCTGAGGACCGACCACAGCTCGGGTGGCCGCCCAGCTGGCTGGCGCTGAGAAAGATCCAGACATCCGCCGGGTTGGAGCCACCGTGATTTTGAGGACCTGCCACAGCAGAGGACCCGACTCCCTGACTCTCCGTAGGCTTTCCCCCACCAACTTTGAATTAGGAGAACTTTTTCTTTCTTTCTTTTTTTTTTTAAGATTTTATTTATTTATTTGAGAGAGAGACAGGGACAGTGCGGAGGGAGGGACACAGTGGGAGGGAGAGGGACAAGCAGACTCCCCGCTGAGTGCAGAGCTGGGACCCTGAGATCATGACCTGAGCAGAAATCAGGAGTCAGACGCTTCACCTTCACCGACTGAGCCCCCCAGGCGCCCCCATCATCTAGAATCTACAATCAACATTTTTCTCCATTTGCTTTATTACATACCCCTCAGGCCGTCCTCTATTCATTCATCAAAACATGTGATCTCTTTGTTGATTCAAGTGAAGTATCTTGAATCAGCACAAGTACCTCCTAAATATTTCAGCATGCACGTCACTAATTGGAATTCAATGTCCCCCGTTCTTTTTCCGAGGTAAAATTTGCATACGATGGAATGTGCTTCTCTTAAACCTTAAACTCAGCAGTTGCTGAGTTTTGACTGGCACACGTGTGTCCTACGAACCCCTCAAGGAAAGAACACTTCCATCACCCCTCAAAGTTACCCCACTGGGTAATCCTCGCCCCATTCCCAAAGGCGATCATGGTTCTGATATTTTTATACCTTCACTGTTAAATTATCAGGGTTGGTGACATGTATGTTCTGGGAGTGACCTTAGCTAAATTGTATGAGTTGGTGGCTAGAGTTTAAAAAAATAATAATTACTGTGCCCTTCTGAAGAATGCGGGAACCATAATCAGCACTATGATGCCAGCAGTGACTGGGCCTGGAGGGAATGAGGGGCCCCTCCAGCTGATGGACAGGACCATCCATGCCTGGTGAGCGCAGTAGCCTAAGCACGGCATGGGCCAGGCTGTTGAAGTTCCTGTGCCACCCTGGGGGTATCAATCCCGAAGGTCACTGTTGGCTGCAAGGGCTGCAAGTAAGGGAAAAAGAGATTCCAAATATCTAAAAAAACAAAGGCCTTTATTATTTTACAAAACAACAAATCTCACCAAGATGGGGAGGTCATGGTCAGTGCATCAACTGTTCAATGGTGTTCTAGTGGACTAAGATTTCTTGGCATGTGGGCAGTGTCATCCCTCAGGGTGGCTAATGGCTGCCGCAGCTCCGGCCATCATTTCCTACAGATGCAAAACATTATAACCTTATGGTTCCTTTTGCTAAAATCCTCCTCTGCCCATCCCCCCCCCATATTTTAAGTGACCTCTCTGATTTTGCTCTCGGTACTTATAGGCTCTTCTAAGTGCCGGTAGAAGAAATTGCAGAGAGATAAGTACAAAAATGATCTTTCTTTGCAGCTGCAGAAAATCAGACACTCCTCAGCATCATCAAACTCCTGCAAATATTCTTTGTAGGCCATAGGGACTTCAGAGATTGATATGTCTTGGGAAAGCAAGCTCCAACCTTCCAAAATCTGTCATTCTGATCTGTCTGTCTTAATAATTTATTGCCCTGGGAATAATACTTAAATCGACATGAAACATTCTGAAAAGGCTAAATATTTACGAATCTCTTCTTTGTTAAACCAGAAGAGTGTGATTAGCACCCACTTTCTCCCGCACGGATAGAGGGGAAAGCCAGACACACAGTCTGTCATGATTCTGCTTCAGATGAAGAGTTTGAGGAAGTCGAATCCTAGGCCAATTAGTGCCTCCTCATGTGGCCGTACTTCCTGCGGGAGTCAGAAAAGGCAAATTTCTCTCCCTTGCATTACTTTTTAAGAGCAAAACCATTTTTATCCTCAGAAATTTCTACTAACCACTTCCCAGCAGATTTATCCTCCCATGTAGGGGAGTAAGTCTGCTGGGAAGTGGTTAGTCAGAGCTTCTAGAACCAGTCACCGCTCAGGACACTAGAGAACTATGAGGGCCTTAGATGCTTTCCCTGAACACATGGACGAAGCTGATAAACAAGCTAATAAAATCCAGGCACAGCCTACCAAGAAGAGGGAAGGAAAAGGGATTTGCTTATGAACAATGCAGATTCTCAGTTCCTACTGCTGGTTGCATGGCTGCTTCTGCAGTCACCCCACCTCTGGCCGCAGGCTCCTGATTCTGCTTTTTTTTGCTTCAGGTTGAGCGAGGCCCAAACCCTAAGGCCTCGTAGAAAAAGAGCCTCGAGATGGGGGCGTGGCTTCTGAATGAGGGAAGTGCCTGCCCACGTCCCTCAAGGGGAAAGTACCTGAGCTTGACCGAGGCCCAGCTTCAAGGCTTTGTTATCAAGTAGTCCATCTACTGCTAGGAAACCTAGACCAGGTTAAGCACAAAGGGAACTTATTGGTTCTTGTAATGGAAAAGCCCAGGGGGAGTTTGGATTTCAGGTTTGGCTGAATCCAGGTGCTCAGACGGTTCACTCGGGACTGTGCATCTCTCCTTCTTTTACCTTTCCTTCCTTCCATCTGGATTTCATCTTCAGGCAGGTCCTCTCCTTCCCCAGCAGTTCCAACCTTGCAGCCTAGCGGCTAAGCAATCACGGTGGAACAAATCTTAGCTCCCAATAGCGCCAGCAGAGTCCTGCAGCTGCCTCTCATTGGCTTTACCCGGATGATGGGCTCATTCCCGGAGTTAGGGAATGGGGTTGCCACAAACAAATTACGCAGGCAGAGAAGGGAAGGATGGGACATAGATCTCTTACATACAGACAGAGAGCCCCTGGGAGCACCAACCTATCCTGTTGTATCCCGAAAGGGAAGTATAGTTGCTAATGGGTGATAAGGGGCTAAACTAGCTGGGAGTGGTCAGGGAAGGCATCTTGGAAGAGGTGCCATTGGAAGCAGAGCCCTGAGGGATAAAAGACAATGTTCCAGGCAGAGGGACCTACAAAAGCAAAAGACCTGTGGCAAATCCACGCGCAATGGGTGAGTGGAAGGAGGAATGAATGAATGAATGCTGATAGGCAGGGCCTGCACGCCGAAGCCCCGTCTTTCTGCTCAGAAGGAGCCCGTGAGCCTGGTGGTAAAGGGGGGAGCTGGGGTCAGGACCGCAGCTATTGCAGGGGAAGTAGCCCCAGTGGAGAAAAGGAAGAGCCTGGAGGAGAGGTTGACAGTGAACCTTGGAGACCACGACCCACATCCCTCCCTCCACTGCAGAGGCTCCTGGGGCTGCCCGGAGGCCCTGTCTCCTCCCTCTCCCCAGCCTCTCCCCTCCCTCTCTGCCTTCTCTTCTCACTTCCTTTTCTCAGTTCCTCAAACACACCTAACTTGCTCCCATCTTGAGGCCTTTGTGTTTGCTATTCCCTCCGCCTGAAACACCCTTCGCCAAGGACTTTGCGAGCCTGGCTCTTCCTTGGCCCTCAGGTGGCAGCCAAACCCCCTCCTGCGAGCAGCCCTCCCCGACCACCCCAACCGAGTCACCCGCCTCCTGCCCCACAACCCTTTCCCAGTCATGCGCCGGGCTTGACTTCCTTTCCCTGAGGCTTTGAGGCTGCTGCAGTCACCGCAGTGCCCAGCACAAACCCCGGCACAGAAGCTCGCTCTCCCCTCCCTGAGCATCTGCTCAGGGGCTCAAGGTTCAGCAATGCTCCGTGTCTGCTCTTTCCAGGGTGATCGTCCGTCTCTGTGCCTCAATTTCCAGTGGACGTAACAGTAGACACAGCATCTGAAGACGACCTATCTCAGGCACGCTCAGCACCCAGGGGGAGCTCGGCTCACAGAGGTGCCCCACAGGGGGCAGCCACTTTAGTATCATTCTTACCACCCCAGGGCTGTCATGAGGTCTTTGGAGGGGAGCCGGGCACAGTGGTTACCTGTAGATGACCACCCAGTGCGCAGATTCCAGCCACGGCTGGGACCTCCCGGCCCTGTGACCCTGTCCAAGTGATCTCTCTTTTCTGGAGCCGTTTCTCTCTGGAAAACGAGCCTCAGTGCAGCACCACCACGCTTCTCTGCTCCCCGTCATGGGAGCACACGCATACGGGCCCACACAGCTGTGCTGCAGGTGGAACGAACTCATGCAGAAAGAAGTGTCTAGTGCAGGCCTCCAGGCAGCAAACGGAAAGTGATTTACGATGTCGTTTGTTCAGCCAGCTACAACCTAGAGAGGTTTCTTGGCAGGACATGTGACTCCACCCATGGCCTGGGTCTGGCTTTATCACCAGTCCTCCCCCAACCCTTACCTCCCTTCTTAAGGGCCTGCTAGGGGCTGTCCCCTGCACAGAGGGAGCATCAGAACTGCAAGCTTCAGCCCCATGATGCTCCCTGCCCTGCTCATGCTGTCACCAGGTGGGGGCAGCTAGATTGAAAAAGGTCCCACAACTCTGGGATGAACATTTATAACTAGAGACATTGTGGGGGTGGGGTGGGGGGAGGGGGTAGACCAGAACAGGAAGTTCCCCGGCCCCCAAGCCAGACACCTTCCTATTCTATGATCTATCTATCTATCTATCTATCTATCATCATCATCTCTCATCTCTCAGAGCTCCGTGGACTTAACCGTTTGGTCCCTGGGTCTTGGGAAAGCTGGGTTGTTTTTTTTTTAAGACTTTGGTTGTTTTGTTTTGTTTTGTTTGAGAAACTGGTAAGGTGTCCAACAAAAATATAAAGTCTGATGCACTGTTCTTGCCTTTGAAAAAATTTGCAAGTAAGGACATGGACAACAAAACAAATCTACTAGATGAAAAAGCATTGCTGTATGATAAAAAAAAAAAAAAAATTAAAAAAAAAAAAAACGGGCAAAGACCTGAACAGACATCTCAGCAAAGAAAATATGCAGATGGCAAATAACCATGTAGAAAGATGTTCAACATCATACGTCATCAGGGAAAGGTCAGTCCGAGATACTATTAGAATGGTCAAAATCCAAAACACCTGACATCACCAAATGCTGGTGAGGATGTGGAGCACCAGAAACTCATTCATCACTGGCGGGAATGCAAAATGGTAACAGCCACTTTTGTTTTGTTTTGTTTTGTTTTTTAATTATTCTACAAATATTTATTCAGTGCATACTATACATCAGACATGTTTTAAGTATGTTTTCTTTGTTTAAAAATGACTTTGGGGATCCCTGAGTGGCGCAGCGGTTTAGCACCTGCCTTTGGCCCAGGGCGCGATCCTGGAGACCCGGGATTGAATCCCACTTCGGGCTCGCAGTGCATGGAGCCTGCTTCTCCCTCTGCCTATGTCTCTGCCTCTCTCTCTCTCTCTCACTGTGTGCCTATCATAAATAAATAAAATAAAAAAAAATAAATTAAAAAATAAAAATGACTTTGTTTCCAAAAATCATCTCACAGGGTAACTGTGTACAACTGAAGTGACTTAGTGAGGTGCAAATGCACTTTTAATTGCATCCTTACTTATTTTTTAAAATTTTTTGTTTGAATTCAATTTGCCAACATATAGTATAACACCCAGTGCTCATCCCCTCACATGCCCTCCTCAGTGCCCATCACCCAGTCACCCCAACCCCCCACCCACCTCCCCTTCTGCAACTTTTTGTTTCCCAGAGTTAGGAGTCACTCATGGTTTGCCTCCCTCTCTAATTTTTCCCCACTCAGTGTCCCTCCTTTCCCTTATAATCCCTTTCACTATTTCTTAGTTTCCACATATGAGTGAAACCATATGATGATTGCCCTTCTCTGTTGGCTTATTTCACTTAACACCCTCCAGTTCCATCCACGTCGGAGCAAATGGTACCCACCATTCGTCCTTTCTGATGGCTAATATTCCAGTGTATACGTAGACCCCCATCTTCCTTATGCATCATCTGTTGACAGACATTGTGGCTCCTTCTGCAGTTTGGCTATTGTGGACATTGCTGCTGTGAACACTGTGGGGACAGGTGTCCCGCCCTTTCACTACATCTGTGTCTTTGGGGTAAATACCCAATAGTGTGATAGCTGGGTCATAGGATAGCTCTATTTTTAACTTCCTGAGGGACCTCCGCACTGTTTTCCAGAGTGGCTGGTAGTTTGTAGTTTCTAACACAACTAAACCCGCTCCTACGGGATGATCCGGCAATGGCACTCCTTGGTGTTCACCCGAAGGAGGTCCCCACCAAACCTTGCGCTGATGTTTATGACAGCTTTATTTGTAATTACCCAAACTTGGAAACAACCAAGATGTTGTTCAGTAGGTGAGTGGCTATGTAAACTGTGGTACATCCAGGCAGTGGAATATTATGCAGGGCTGAAAAGCAGAGCACGGAGGCTTTTTAGGGCAGAAACTATCCTGTATGGTATGATGCAGATGGGTGTATGTCATGCATTTGTCCAAAGCCATAGAATGTGCAGCACCAAGAGTGAACTGTAATGCAAACTACGTACTTTGGGTAATAAAGATGTGTCATTGCAGGTTCGATTGTAATACATGGACTCTGGAGGGAGATGTTAATCACAGGGAGGCTGTGTCTGTGAGAGGAGGAGGGATTTTATGGGGCAATCTGTACTTTTCACCCAATTTTTTTTGCAAACCTAAAATGGCTTTAAAAAATAAAATTAAAAAAAAACAAAAAAAATAAAAATTATTATTATTATTATTATTATTATTATTATTATTATTTAAAAGCATTGCTTTCAATCCCAATGGTTTTCAAGCTTTCTGGACTCTAAAAGGTCACCTTACATCACAAGTCAAGATGAACACATGATCACAACCGAAGCTTCCCAAAACAATACTTCCTGACAGCCCAAGACAAATTCTGATACTCTGAAATTTTTCTTCTCCTCAACTCAATTTAAAAGATGTTTATCATGACCTTCTAAATTGATCTCATGAACCACAAATGAGTCACTACTCACAGTCTGCAAAGCTTTAATTACAGGCAAGAAGAGGATGTTTTAACACAGGAAAAAGTGGGAGAGTTGTACCCAAGGAATATTCCTTCACGCTGGTTACATTTTGCTCAGTGAAAACATCATAGTTTTGTTTTTTAAAAAATCTGCAATGGACAGATGAGAGTGTGCCATGGAAAGGCACAGGTGGGGGGGGGCTATTTCTGTGGGATTAATTCCTTTCATTCATTCATTCATTCATTCACTCGTTCAGCAAACCTGTGCTGGGTGCTGGGTGTCGGCTGCAGTGGGCGGCTGGAGCTGGCTCCACCAGCTGGCAGGAGTCAGTTGTTAAAATGTCCAGGAATTTTGGCTGAAGTCACATTGGTGGCTTGAGACTGGCCACACTAATCATCAAGAGCCGTCAATCGGTGCCCCCCTACGCACACACCTTACCCCTCTGAAAATTAATAAAGGGAAACTTCACTAAAGTCCAGGGGGAAGCTGGAAGGGGAGACTGTACCACTCAGTGTCAATTATAGGAAGAATTGTCCGTTACAGACCCCAAGCAAGAATCCCCAAGGGGAAGAATGACCAGTCAGAGGCCCTAAGAGGAGAAGATGTACATTGGATCTTCTGCAACAAATTGACAACCCAGGGACGCCTGGGTGGCTCAGTGGTTGAGCGTCTGCCTTCAGCTCAGGTCATGATCCCAGGGTCTTGGGATCAAGTCCTGCATCCGGTCCCTATGGGAATCCTGCTTCTCCCTCTGCCTGTGTCTCTGCCTTCTCTTTGCGTCTTTCATAACTAAATAAATAAAATAAATCTGAAAAAAAATTGACAACTCAGCCAATGAGCAACCACCATCAGCCTGCACTCTTGCTTTGCTCCAACGGACTTTCATTCGGAACAACTGCTCCCAACCTCCTCCTTCTTCTCGTAAAATAATATTCCTCTCCTGTGTTCTCTGGACCTGCCTATAGTTTTGCCATTGTTTGCATAGTCCAAATTACAATCGACTCCCAAATAAACCCATTTTTTCCTGATAAAATAACTGACTTTTACTTTTGAGGTTAACACCCCATAGCTGCTTGTTAAACACTCGTGAGCGCATTACTGGTCAGTTCCCTGCACTGAGTTTATGTTGTTGTTGTTGTTTTTTTTTAAGATTTTATTTACTCATTCATGATAGACACAGAGAAGAGAGAGAGAGAGAGAGAGAGAGAGAGAGAGGCAGAGACACAGGCAGAGGGAGAAGCAGGCTCCATGCCGGGAACCCAAAGTGGGACTCGATCCCAGGACTCCAGGATCACGTCCTGGGCCAAAGGCAGGCGCTGAACCGCCGAGCCCCCCAGGGATCCCCTCTTTAAAAAAAAAAAAAGATTTTATTTATTTTTGTGAGAGTCACAGAGAGAGAGGCAGAGACACAGAGGGAGAAGCAGGCTCCTCACAGGGAGCCCGATGCGAGACTCGATCCCCAGACCCAGGATCATGCTCTGAGCTGAAGGCAGTGGCTCAACCACTGAGCCACCCAGGTGTCCCCAGAGTTTATGTTCTTCAGGGGAGTGAACCATTTACTGAAGTAACCGCAAAAGTAAACGTAAACATGTAAATGCTGTGAAGTAAACATAGGAATCCATGAGAGCCTATGACGCAGGGGGCTCCAAGAAGACTTTTCTGGGGACACGAAATTTGAGCAGAGACTTGGAGGATGCGCGGATTTAACTAGATGATGCAGGGAAGAGTGTTTCAGGGAGAAGGAATGGCATGTGCAACAGCCTTGTGCCAAGAGGGAAAAGGGCGAGCCTGAGCCTGTAGCCGGAGTGGAGAGCAAGTGGAGAGCAAGTGGAAGCAGGGTTGGAGCCGGGGGGTGGGGTGGGGGGGGGTGGGGTGGGGGGGGGGGTGCAGGTGCAGGTGCCGGGCCAAGCAGGGCCTGCAGCGGGGCGGGGCATTTGGGTTGCAACCCAGGCACAGGGCTACTCCCACGGTGCAGGGGGGATGGGGGGGATGTTCTTGGAAATGTCTTCTTTCACACTTTCTCCCAGCACATCCTGGGGGCTAGATTTACGACACAGATTGTACACAGCTGCGGGCAGAGAAGGCAACTCTGCTTCTTCTGCACGTGCCTCTCGGTAACGACGGAGACTTGGGTTTTCTTTCTTTTTTTTTTTTTAATTTTTATTTATTTATGATAGCCACAGAGAGAGAGAGAGAGAGGCAGAGACATAGGCAGAGGGAGAAGCAGGCTCCATGCACCGGGAGCCCGACGTGGGACTCGATCCCAGGTCTCCAGGATCGCGCCCCCGGCCAAAGGCAGGCGCCAAACCGCTGCGCCACCCAGGGATCCCGAGACTTGGGTTTTCAAAGCCAGCCCCTGGCAGGTCCGTGTGACCACGATGAGAAAAAGCAGACCTGGGGAGCTCGGCGTTTCGCTGGCGGGTGGGGAAAGCGTTGGCCTGATGTGAGGTAGCAATGATGGCGAAAGGAGCTCAGAGGCCCACACAGGGAATATATTTTGAGGGCAGCCGGAACAGCCCACGGGCGGCAGGGGGAGGAACCAGGGGTGACATGGGGAAGACGCAGGGCGCACACAGCTGCTTGGGCGCTGCTGCTCTTGGCGCTGAGGGTGGAGACAGAGGGGGGCGGGTTCCTTATGACACTGTGGTTAGGACAGTCATAAAGGGGCAGCTAGCCTGTACCAGTGCCCTCGGGATGGGACCTTTCCCTCTCCCTCTCTTGGGGCGTCCTCGCAGTCTGCTGTCCCAAAGTGATTGCCGTTCTTGCTTATTGCGCCTCACCTGCAGGTGGCCGTCTACACTGTCTGCGCCACGTCTAAGACAGGGGGGCGATTGTGGTGGCCTTCTGGTGGGGTCGTTCTGAGGACCCTGAGATACCTGTAGTGTTTCCAGGGTACCTGGTCCCTGATAAGTGTCCCTTCAGTGAGGTTAGCTGCCATTGTTAACAGTGTCTCCAGCCTCCTTAATTTCCCCCGAAGTCAAACACACTTGTGATGTGAGGCAGGCGTGAACAAATTCTTTAACTGAGGGGTCAGTTGATCAGTTTTTTTTTTTTTTCAGTTGATCAGTTTTGACCCTGCTGCAAGTGTCAGAACCCCACTTTCAGATGGACTTAAATAGAACAACAACAGCAAAGGAGATGGAACTTATTATTTTTTTAAGATTCTATTTATTTATTCATGAGAAACAGAGAGAGAGGCTGAGACACAGGCAGAGGGAGAAGCAGGCTCCATGCAGGGAGCCCGATGCGGGATTTGATCCCGGGACCCCAAGATCATGCCCTGAGCCAAAGGCAGATGCTCAACTGTGGAGCCACCCAGGCATCCCAAGATGGAACTTATTGGTACACTAGAATGTATTTAGCTTCAGGCATAGTTGGATCCAGGTGCTCGGAAGACAACATCAGGAGTGTATCTCTGCCCCTTCCAGCAGCTCAATGTACCTTTTATGTTGGCCTCATCATCAGGCTGACTCTCCTGCGCCTGGGAGAAACAGTGGCAGCTCCAGGTTCACATCTTATCAAAAGGCGGAGCAACCCAGACAAAATATCAGCAAAGGTCCCAGAAATGAATGTCATTAGCTCAGCATAGCCATGTACCCATCCCAGAACCAATGACAGTGGCCAAGATACAATCTGGGGGCATATGCGTATCCCTGGAGCTAGGAAAGGGGGTCATAGCCCAAACTATAGGGGCTGAACATGGGAACAAGAACTCTCCAAAGGAAAATGGGGGGGGGGCTGTTACTCAAAGACGAGAGAATGATTCAGAGGGAAACAAGAGATGTCCTCTAGAGTCACACAGATCCCTGCTTAGAGGGCTTAAAGGTGTGACTCTATTTAGCTTTTTTGCCTCCTTGAGCCACTCTGGCTTGGCTCTTGGAAAGGGCAGTGAAATATTTTCTCCTGTTCTCTCTTGTTCTCTTCTCCACCTTCCCCCTATAGCTCCTCTTTCCAGCCTCTGAATCTGGCATTCCTCCCTTCTTTTCTTCCCTGTGAAATTCTATCCTCCCATCTTTTTTTTTTGGGGGGGGGGTGAGGGTGGGGAGGGTGAGGGGGTGCGGAGCTTCAGTCAGATGCTAATGGAAACTCTCTTCTGGCCAGAGCTTCCTACTCCCCAGGGGCCATGCCCACGTTCCAGGCTCTGGTTCTGAAGTCACAAGGATTTGGTGGGTGTTTCAGTCAGGATTCAACCCGAGAAGCAGAACCACTAAGACATATCTATAAATAGCCAGGAAGGCACTTGTTACTGGATCTGATCTTATGCAATCTGGGGAGTTAGCAGAGGGAGCAGTCTCTCTTAGGGTGTTGCCTCTGAGTCGCCTCTGAGTCTGATGCGGGAACTTGGAGTCCGCAGGGCAGGCGGTCAGGAAGGAGACATGCACGTCAGGTCAGGGAGAGCAAGAATTAGCAGGAGCACCCAGCACAGGCTGGACTCCAGAGGAGGGACGGAGCCTCCGTCAATTCCTGTTGCCTCTGATGACCTTGGTGGTGTACGTGTCCTGCTGGAGCCAGAACCCTTCTTGGTGGTGGGGGCGGGGGTTGGGGAGGTCGGGGGGGGGGGGGGGGGGGGGAAGGGGGTGCTGAATACACACCTGGCCCAGGAGCTAGGAAGCCGAAAGGAGGTTCCAGGGGAAGGCGGAGTCCTTGCAGGACCAATGGAGTGAGCCAGCCCATAAAGGACAGCATGTATGAGCTTCTAAGCAGCTGATTCTTACCCAAACCTTGCCCCAAATCTTCCATAAGAATCCCTCCTTTGGGCTCAGCCTTGCTGGAAGCACACTGAAAAGGGCCTTCTGGGAAATGTAGTTCAATGTAAGCAACCGAATACATTACAAAGCCACCACACCACAGTCTACCCCTTGTCACCTCGCAGGTACACATGTCCTTAAACCACACTTAATCACCAAAGAGAATAACAGAGTCATGCTTTAACTAGAGCATACATCTGGGGATCCCCGGGTGGCTCAACGGTTGAGCGCCTGCCTTCGGCCCAGGGCGTGATCCTGGAGACCCGGGATCGAGTCCCATGTTGGGGTCCCTGCATGGAGCCTGCTTCTCCCTCTGCCAGTGTCTCTGCCTCTCTGTCTCTCTCTGTGTCTCTCATGGATAAATTTAAAAAAAAAAAAAAAAGAGTATACATCTGTGCCAGCTAAAACTCAGAATTTGCTAGCACTTTCCTGAGGAGAAAATAGAATCTCTCTTGTTTTGGTTATGGTTGATGCTCATTCTTTTCGTAGCTGATTCTATACCTTTGATATCCTGTAGTTTACATATTGAGAAGTAAACCTAACCACTACGGACACATCCTGTGTTAGCTAACAAGGGGAAAGAGAGAAATAAAATTAAAATATGTGTGTTTTAATAAACACACACACACACACACACACACACACACACACACACACACACACAAGCATATTCATTCCGAAAAAGGGAAGCAATATTTATTTCTACCCGTATAGCTGCTACAATTATTATTTCTGTGCGGGCTCACGGCTGGCGTTTATAGTTCTATTTATAACTACCTTTCCCATTACCCACCCATCTGCTGTGGTCTAAATGTTTGGGTCCCCCCCCCCCCGCCCACATTCATATATTGAAATTCTGATGACCAGTATGATGATATTATGCGATGGGGCCTTTGGGAGGTGATTAAGTCAGGGGGTGGAGCCCTTATGAATGGACCGCTTATAAGAAGAGACCCCAGAGAGCTCCCTAGCCCCTTGCACCATATAAGGATATAATGAGAAGTCTGAACCCAGAAGAGGGCCCTTACCCAACCATGCTGGCACCCTCATCTTGGACTTCCAGCCTTGAGAAGTTTGAGAAAGAAATTTCCATTGTTTATAAGCTACTCTGCCTGTGGTTATAGCAGCTAAATGGACTAAGACACCACTCCATGTTCACTCTGCCCTCAGCAGCCACCTTGTCTGGCCATGAATCTCTGGTAGGATTTAAATCAATGGTGAGTTTACCATTTTATTTTTCTCATGTATCCCCTGGGTACAGTGATACGGACAGAGAAACCTTGAATTTGGGTGCCTTAAATTTCTTTTTCTTGCCTATTTGTTCTGGCTAGAACTTCCAGGACTATGTTGAATAGAAGTGGTGAAAGTAGGCATCCTTGCCTTGTTCCTGATCTTACAGGCAAAGCTTCCAGTCTTTCACTATCAAGCATGATGTTGGTTGTAGGTTTTTCACACATATCTTTTATTACGCTGAGCCAGTGTCCTATTCCTAGTTTATGGAGTGTATTTTTAAATCATGAAAGAGTGTTGAGTTTTGTCAGTGCTTTTTCTGCATCAGTTGATACTATCCTTCATTCTGTTTATCCAATCTATTACACTGATTGATTGCCATATGTTAAACCATCTTTGCATTCCAGGAATAAATCTCACTTGGTTATGTTTGTAATTCTTTTAATATACTGCTGAATTTGGTTTGCTTGTATTTTGTTGAGAATTTTTGCATCATGTTCATAAGAGATATTGGTCTTGAGTTTTCTTTTTTTTTTAATATTTTATTTATTTATTCATGAGAGACACAGAGAGACTGGCAGAGACACAGGCAGAGGGAGAAGCAGGCTCCCTGCAAGGAGCCCAACGTGGGACTTGATCCCGGATCCTGGGATCACACCCTGAGCCACCCAAGCATCCCGGTCTTGAGTTTTCTTATGGTGTTTTTGTCTGGATTTGGTATCAGGGTTACTCTGGTTTCATAGATTGAGCTAGGACATGTTCTTTTCAATTTTTTGGAAAAGTTTGAGTAGCATTGGTAATAGTTTTTCTTTAAATTTTTGGAATGATTCACTAGTGAAGCCATCAAGTCTGGGACTTTTTGTTGTTGGGAGGTTTTGATTACTGATTCAATCTCCTTACTAGTTGTAGGTCTATTCAGATTTTCTATTTCTTCGTGATTTAGTTTTGTCAAGTTTTGTGTTTCATTTCATCTTTGTCCATTTCATCTGCATTGTCTAATTAGTTCACAGAACTTTTATAATACTTTTTTTTGAAGATTTATTTATTTATTCATGAGAGACACAGAGAGAGAGAGAGAGGCAGAGACACAGGCAGAGGGAGAAGCAGGCTCCCTGCAGGGGATTCAAATTCTGAGATCACGCCCTGAGCCGAAAGCAGACGCCCAACTGCTGAGCCACCCAGGAGTCCCTATAATCCTTTTTATTTCTGTAGAATTAGTAGCAATGTCTCCACTTTCATTTCTGATTTTCATAATTTCTTTTTTGAATCTGGCAGATTTTTCTCTTTTTCTCTTAGTTCTTTGAGCTAAAAGTCTTGGCAGTTTTGTTCATCTTTGCAAAGAATCAACTTTTTAAACAGTTTTTAATTTTAATTCCAGTATAATTTCTGGTGTAGAATATAGTGATTCAGTAATTCAGTACTGAACCCAGTACTCATCGTGATAAGTGTACTCTTTAATCCCCTTCACCCATTTCACCCATCCCCCATCGATCTCCCCTCTGAGAACCATCAGTTTGTTCTCTATATTTCAAAGAATCAACTTTTGATTTCATTGATTTTCTCTATTGTATATATATTCTCTACTTCGTTCATCTCTGCCCTAATCTTTATGTTTCCTTCCTCTGCTAGCTCTGGGTTTACTCTGTGCTTCTCTTTGTAGTGCCTTGGGTTATAAAGTCAGGTTGTTGATTTGCATTCTTGCTTTTCAACATAAGCCTCTCAGCAATAAATTTCCTCTAGCACCGCTTTCACTCATCCCAGAAGTTCTGATAGGTCATGTCTTCATTTTCATTTGTCTGAACTTTCTAGTTCCCTTGTGACTTTTCTTTGACCCATTGATTTTTTTAAGTGTGTTGTTTAATTTTGTGAATTTGTTCAGCTTTCCTTCTGTGACTGATTTCTAACTTCATCTCATTGCGGTCAAAAAAGATATTTTGTGTGACACCTATCTTTTAATATGTAATGAGACTTACCTGGTAACCTGACCTACAATATATCCTGAAAAATGTCCTGTGTGCCCTTGGGAAGAATGTGTATGCCGTGCTTGGGTAGCATGTCCTATATGTCTATTAGATCTTCTTGGTTTATTGTCTCGTTTGAGTCTTCTGTTTCCCTCCTTATTTTTCGTCTGGTTGTTCTATTCACTATTGAGAAGGAGTATTAACATCTCCTGCTGCCATTGTAGCAAGGTGTACTATCTCTTATTTCGATTCTGTCAGTTTTTGCATTGTATATGTTCATAGTCTGTTACTAGATATGTAAAGTTTATAATTCCTTTTTTAAGATTTTATTTGTTCTTTTTAGAGAGAAAGAGAGGGAGGAGAGGGAGAGTGATAAGCAGACTCCATACTGATTGCAGAGCCTGATGCAGGCTTAATCCCACGACCCTGAGATCATGACGCGACCTGAAATCAAGAGTCAGATGCTTAACTGATGGAGCCACCCACGTGCCCCTAACACTTTATAATTCTATCTTCTTGTTATATTGTACTTTTTCTTAAAACATAATCTACTACTTTGTCTCTTTTAACATTGTAATTTAAAGTCTATTTGGTCTGTTATGAGTATAACCACCCTGCTCTCTTTGGGTTACTCTTTGTTGTTTTGCTGTTGTTGTTGTTGTTTAAGATTATTTACTTATTTATTTATTTATTTATTTGAGAACGAGAAGGAGAGACAGGGAGAAAGAACATGAACAGGGGGAGGAGCACAGGGAGAGAGAGAAGCAGACTTCCCCCTGAGCAGGGAGTCTGATGTCAGGCTCCATCCCAGGACCTCTAGATCATGAGCTGAGCTGAAGGCAAACCAATTTAGCCAACTGAGCCACCCAGGCACTCCTTTTGGTTACTCTTTGAGAGGAATATATTTTTCCATCCCTTTCCTTCCAATCTATTTTCAATATATTTGTGGATTCAGATGATTTTAATCTATTCAACCTATTTGTGTATTTCATTCTCAGTATGACTTTTTAGATCCAATCTCTTTGGATCTAAAATGAGTCTCGGGATCCCTGGGTGGCGCAGCGCTTTGGCGCCTGCCTTTGGCCCAGGGCATGATCCTGGAGACCCGGGATCGAATCCCACGTCGGGCTTCCGGTGTATGGAGCCTGCTTCTCCCTCTGCCTGTGTCTCTACCTCTCTCTCTTTCTCTCTCTGTGACTATCATAAATAAATAAAAAATAAAATAAAATAAAATGAGTCTCTTGTAGGGGATCCCTGGGTGGCGCAGCGGTTTGGCGCCTGCCTTTGGCCCAGGGCGCGATCCTGGAGACCCGGGATCGAGTCCCACGTCGGGCTCCCGGTGCATGGAGCCTGCTTCTCTCTCTGCCTGTGTCTCTGCCTCTCTCTTACTCTGTGTGTAATTATCATAAATAAATAAATAATTTTAAAAAATATTAAAAAAAATAAAATGAGTCTCTTGTAGATGGCATTTTTTTTTTTTTTTAATTCCTCCTGCCAGTCTCTGTCTTTTGACTGGTGAGTTTTTTTGTTTTTTGTTTTTTGTTTTTTTTTTTAAGAGCCTGATGTGGGACTTGGTCATGGGACGAGGATCATACCCTGAGCCGAAGGCAGCTGCTCAACCACTGAGCTACCCAGGCATCCCTTGACTGGAGGGTCTAATTCATTTCCATTTACAGTAATTATTGATAAGGAGGGGTATAATTTCTGCCACTTTCCTATTTGATTTCCAGATGTTTATAGCTTTTTAGTCTCTCATTTCCTACCTTACTATCTTCTTTTATATTTAACTTTTTTTGTAATGAAGTATTTAAATTTCTTTCTCATTTCCTTTGTGTATATTTGATAGCTATTTTCTCTTCCGTTGCAATGGGGACTATATTTAACATCCTAAAGTTATAAGACTCTGACTTTAATTTATACTAGCTTAATTTCAACAAAATACAAAAACTTTGCTTCTTAACAGCTCTGTTCCCACCCCTTTTGGTTGTTGATGTCATACAATTACATCTTTAGACATTCTGTGCCCGAAAACACAAATTAAGAATTCTTTTGAATGGATTAGTCTCAAATTATGTAGAAAACAAAATGTGGCGTTAGAAACCAAAGTCACAATAATAGTAGCTTTTAGACTAATAATTTTTAAAATGTCTCTCAGATAAGATAGCAAACAAAAAGTACAGTTATAAATCTTTATTAAAATAATGTTAGCTTTGGGATGCTTGGATGTCTCAGTGGATGAGCATCTGTGTTTGGTTCAGGGCATGATCTCGGGGGTCCAGGATTGAGTCCCACATTGGGCTCCTTGTGGGGAGCCTGCTTCTTCCTGTGCCTATGTCTCTGCCTCTCTCTCTCTCCATGTATCTCATGAATAAATAAACATAAATATTTTTTTAAATGTTAGCTTCTTAAATGCCCATATGTGATATTGTAATTTATAATAAGAATTATATATGTAGTCTCCAACCTCATTCCTGCACAGAGCTCCTAAAACCCTCAGAGTGATAAAGATGTCTTTTGTTATGTTAATGAGGTGATTCTTGGACCTGTACCTAAGGATGAGAGACATTGCCAGTGGAGCCAACAATGTGACTAGAGATTTGGAACTTTCCACATTACCACCCACCTCCTGGGAAGGGAAGGGCCTGAAGGTTGAGTTGAATCACCAATCTTGCCTATGTCATGAAGCCTCCATAAGAATCCAAAAAGAGGGATCCCTGGGTGGCGCAGCGGTTTGGCGCCTGCCTTTGGCCCAGGGCGCGATCCTGGAGACCGGGGATCGAATCCCACGTCGGGCTCCCGGTGCATGGAGCCTGCTTTTCCCTCTGCCTGTGTCTCTGCCTCTCTCTCTCTCTCTGTGTGACTATCATAAATAAATTTAAAAAAAAAATTAAAAAAAAAGAACATAAGAACTTCGGATTCTTTAAAAAAAAAAAAAGAATCCAAAAAGATGGGGGTTCATAGAGGTTCTGAGTGGTGAAGACACGGACATCTGGGGAGAGTGATGCACTCAGAGAGGACATGGAAAGAGGACCTTGCTCCATGCATCTCTTCTATCTGGCTGTTCTTGAGTTACATTCTTTTATAACCAGCAATAAACCAGTATTCTAGTAAGTAAAATGTCTCCCTGAGTTCTGTGAGCCACTCTAGCCAACTAATTGAACCCAAGGAGGAGGTCATGGGAACCTCTGATTTACAGCCAATTGCTCAGAAGCACAGGCGACAACCTGGACTTCCAATTGGCATCTGAAGGGGAGGTAGTCTTGTAGGACTGAGCCCTCAACCTGTGGAATCTGATGCTATCTCAGAGTAGATAGTGTCAAAACTGTGAAATTGTAGGACACCTATCTGTGTAGGAAAATTGCTTGGTGTGGGGGGAAAAACCCCACGTCAGAATTGGGTACAGAATCTCACCATGTATTTTCCTTTATTGAGATCTTCATTTCCTTATATGGCTTCCAGGTACTATCTAGTCTTTTCGTATCACCCCACAGAACCACTTTAATCATTCTTGTGGTGGAACAAACTCCCTCAGCTTACTTTTTAAATATGAGAATATTTTGATTTTGTTCTCACTTTTGAAAGACAGTTGCTGGATATCAAATTCTTGGTTAACAGTGTTTTTTTTTTTTCTTTTAGATCTTTGCATATATCAGCCCACTGCCTTCTGTCTTCCAAAGTATCTGATGAGAAATCTGCTGAAAATCACATTGAGGATCTCCTGTACGTGACAAGTCATTTTTCTCTTGCTGTTCTCATGATCCTATCTTTTTCATTTTGGCTTTGGAAAGTATCTATGCTCACAACTATACCGCCAATGCACATTTCTTTGGCTTTTGAAAGTTTAATTATAATGTGTTTCAGTATGGGGATCTTTGAGTTCATTTTGCTTCGAGTTTGTTGAGATTATTAGATGTTTATATTAATGTCTTTCATCAACTGTGGGAAGTTCTCAGCCATTATTTCTTCAAATATGCATTCTGTGCCTTTCTCTCTTCTCCTTCCAGCACTCCCACAATGTGTGTATTGGCCCACTTAATGGTGTTCCATAGGTCATTTAGGTCTGTTTGCCTTTCAATCTTTTTTCTTTCTGTTCCTCATACTCAATAATTTCCATTGTCCTCTCTTCAAATGCACCAATTTTTTTTTCTGTCTGCTCAAATCTGCTATGGAATCCCCCTAGTGAATTTTTCATCTTACCTATTATACATTTAAATTCCAGAACTTCTTTTAGGTTTCTTTTCAGGTTTTCTGTCTTTATTGATATTTCTATTTAGCTCATATATCATTTTGTTGACTTTCCCCACATATTCTTTTAGTTGTTTGAACTTCTTTAAGGCAGTTGTTTTAAAGTCTTTGTCTATTAGATCTGCCACCAGACATTTTTCAGGGGCGGTTTTGGTTGCTTTATTTTTTTCCTTTGAATGGGTCACATTTTCCTGTTTCTTTGTATGCCTCGTGATTTTTTTTTTTGAAAAATGGACATTTGAATCTAATAATGTAATCTGGAAATCAGATTCTCCTCATCCTCAGGAATTGCTGTTTTTTATTATTGGTTTTGTTTATTGTTTTTTTTTCTTTTTTTAAGATTTTATTTATTTATTCATGAGAGACACACAGAGAGAGGCAGAAACATAGGCAGATGGAGAATCAGGCTCCTTACAGGGAGCCTGATGTGGGACTCAATCCCCAGACCCGGGATCACACTCTGAGCAGATGCTCAACCACTGAGCCACCCAGGCATCCCGGTTTTTTCTTTTTTTCTTTTCTTTTTTTTAAAGATTTTATTTATTTATTCATGAGAGACACAAAGAGAGAAAGGCAGAGACTCAAGCAGAGGAAGAAGCAGGCTCCACGCAGGGAGCCCAATGTGGGACTCGATCCCAGGTCTCCAGGACATGTCCTGGGCCGAATGTGGTGCTAAACCACTGAGCCACCCGGCCTGCCCTGTTCTTGCTTTTTTTTAAAAAAATTGTTATAGGCTGTCTCTGTGCTAAGAATCAGCCTGGAGTGTAAATTTAAGGTCTTCTGAGGTCTTTTCTTATCTTGCATCTTTCCCTTTTCCTTGTTTATGAATGTCCTGGTCTTTAGTATCTGGCTCCCGAAAGGGGAAAAAGAGAAAAATAAAGGTGGGGATAAAAAAGCACCAGCTCTTTAAATCCCCTGGAAGTCACATCAGCTGGAGAGGAAGAGACTGAAATAATGTGAGGGCTTTTGGAAGGTTTATCTGCCCCTTTATCTGCACCTCTGTCATCAGAAGCAGCAGCCTCTGGAAAACAGTATGGAGATTCCTCAAAAAGTTAAAAATAGAGCTACCCTATGATCCAGCAATTGTACTACCAGGTATTTATCCAAAAGATACAAACAGTGATTTAAAGGGGCACATGCGCCTCAATGTTTATAGCAGCAATGTCCACAATAGCCAAAATATGGAAATGTAGACAGATCAATGGAGAAAGAGAATGTGGTATATATAATAGAATATTACTCAGCTATCAAAAAGAATGAAATCTGGCCATTTGCATTGACAGGGATGGAACCGAAGGGTATTACGCTAAGTGAAATAGGTCAGTCAGAGAAAAACAAATGCCATATGTTTTTACTCATACGTAGACTTTAAGAAACAAAATGGCTAAACATGGGGGAAGGAAGGAAAAATAAAATAAGATGAAAATTGAGAGGGAGGTAAACCATAAGAGACACTGAACGTTAGAAACAAACTGAGGGTTACTGGAGGGGATGGGAGTGGGGGGAAGGGATAACTGGTTGATGGACTTTAAGGAGGGCACTTGATGTAATGAGCACTGGGTGTTATATTCAACTGATGAATTACTAAATTCTACCTCTGAAACTTAAATAAACAAACAAAAAACAAACAAATAAATAAAGCAAGCAGCAGTCAGCGATCAGACCACTGATCCTCTATATTTGGAGGACAAGGTGCTTTTTGCCCTCTTTGGACCTGCAGGATGTGTGTAAGCTGCTGCAGAAACATGTTCACAGCTGCTTGCCACAGGGCTGGGGCTGGCGGGTGGGAAGCTGCTACTCCGCTAAGAGCGAAAATTGACTAAAATTAACCACAATTTACCATCCAAGCCTTCCTCTGGAAATTTTCAGACTTCAATAGTCTCCAGAGTTCTAAAATGAGTCTGCCAGTGCAATTGCTGTCCAGGTGGGGAGACAGATTCCTCGTGCTTCCTCCTTTGCCATCTTCCCAGAATCCTCCTGGGGTTTCTTTGTGGGATGATGAAAATGTTCTAATACCAATTGTAGTGAAGGTTCTATATATCTGTGAATATATAAAAAACCATTAGCACGTACACGTTAAAGAAGTGGATTGTATGGTATGTCAATTTTATTACAAGAAAGTGGTTATTTAAACAAAAAAAATGCTGCTCTTTCCATGAGGAAAGCAGTTCATTGTAATCAACCTGCCATCATCAAGCTGACTGATCCTCTTGAGGAATGGTGCCATATCAGGGGATTTAGTGCTGGTCTTTGTTGCTGGAAGACTGGGCACTTATCAGCGGCAGTAGCCAGATCTGCCTTTGCAAGAGGAAGTTCTCACTGCTGACCCCACGCACAGTTCCCATGACTCCACCACCTTGGTGACATTGTTAATGAGCTGGCTGGGCGATGACAGGAGTGGCTAGGGAAAGTGGCTGACTGGTGTCCACAAAATGGGTTATTCTGTATTCCTAAAATCTCATTTTCTGAGGTCACTCTGGTGAGCATTCACATGGGACACAATTGTCTTCCTCTCCTGCAGAGGTCTCTCTACTTATCTCTTCCTCAGACCTCTTTGTAGCCGTCCCAATCATCTAGCCAAGCCATTAGTCACAACTGATGAATTGATATGGATCCATATTTCTGGGCATCTCTTATTTCAGTCAAAATGGGCAACCGGGTGCACCGCTCAAATTTCTGCCCATTGGCAAAATCTCCCTGTACCCCCGTCCTTCAAGGTGTCCCAGAATGGGGCTGTAGTGATGCAGCTGTCTACTTCTGGGTGGCGCCTCCGTGTCCTGCAGAACTATATGTAAACCAGAGTTTTACTATTTGTAAAACCTGAGGTCTTTTTTCTTCTTAGCCAACCATAGAGAACTCTCCATTAGCCATAGGTGAGGTTTGAGAGAGAGAAGGCACTGAAGCAGGAGTCAGGGATCTGGACATAGGGGCATCTTCCTTGGGCAAAGTACTTTTATTGCCTTTCCGGCCTGCTAGAGCCATCTTGTACAAACCACTTCCCCAGATTGCTGCTGTGCATGCCTGACTATGTGACTTCTTGGATCACACAACAGATAATGACAAGTAGCTCAATTTGCATAGTATCTTAGTGGCCTGAGGTCAAATATTTAGTCTTGACTAAAGCCCAGTAGAAAGCCAAGAAGTCTCTCAAAGGTAGAATGATTATTTTCAGAGAATGACATGGCTTTGCTCCAAAATCCTACAGGTCTGCAGTGTGATTCACCTGTAGGGGGCTGCCAGTCTCCAAACAGCATCCCTATCTACCACTGACATGTCAAGCACCAAGTGTCATATCATATTAGCCTGAATCTGCTGCAGAGCTTTCTCTCATTCTAGATCCACTCAAAACTGGCAGCTTTTCAAGTTACTCAGTAGATGAGCTACAGCAGTATTCCCAAGTGAGGTGTACGTGGACTCCAAATTCCAAAGAGGCTCCCCAGGCATTGTGTCTCTATTTTGGTGTCAGGAGGGGCCATGGGCAGCAACTTCGCCTTCACTTAGGAAGGAATATCTCAACATGCCTCAAATCACTGTACTGCAAGAATATTCACTGAAGTGATAGGCCACAAATTTTTGTGGGTGTGATTTATTTCCCACTCTCTGGCATGCAACTGTCTTATCAATGTGTCTAAAGTAGTTGCTACTTCTTGTTCATCAGACCCCATCATCATCATATCATCCATGTAATGGGACAGCATGATGTCCTATGGAGAAGGAAGGTGACTAAGGTCGGTCCAGACTAGAGTATGACATAGGGCTGGAGCACTGGTATATCTCTGAGCTGGAGCAGTAAAGGTGTTTCTGGCTTTGCCAGCTGGAAACAAACTTCTTCTGATGGTCTTTACTATCAGGTAGAGATTAAAAAAAAAAAAAACACATTTTCCAGATCAATAACTGAATAATAGGTCCCGGGAGTTGCATTGATTGCTCCATCAACAAAACCCCATTTGGAACAACAGCAGCAGCAGTTAGAGCCACCACCTCCTTAAGTTTATGATGATCCACTGTCATCCTCTCAGATCCCTCTGTCCTCTGCACAGGCCAGATAGGTAAGTTGATGGGGTTGTGGTGGGAATCACCACTCTTGTATCTTTTAAGTCTTTTTTTTTTTAATTTTTATTTATTTATGATAGTCACACAGAGAGAGAGAGAGAGAGGCAGAGACACAGGCAGAGGGAGAAGCAGGCTCCACGCACCGGGAGCCCGACATGGGATTTGATCCTGGGTCTCCAGGATCGTGCCCTGGGCCAAAGGCAGGCGCTAAACCGCTGCGCCACCCAGGGATCCCTATCTTTTAAGTCTTAATGATGGCCCCAATTTCTGCAATCCATCCAGGAACACAGTATTGCTTTTGGTTTAGTAGTTGCATAGGCCCAGAGAGTTCTAGTGGCTTCCACTTGGCTTTTCCAACCATTATATTTTTCACTCCATGGTTCAGGGAACCAATGTTGGAATTCTCCTAATTGCTCACTATGTCTATCCCAATTATGCATTTCCACATTGAACAAAAATCCACAGGGTGGATTCAGTGACCAGTTAGGCCTCTTGTGAGACAGAACTTCCCCTAAATTTCGTTGATCACCTGATCTCCACAGCCCCCCTCTGACTAGTGAACCACTAGTTCCTGGGATTCCAGGAACTAGAGTCAGTTCCCTCCCAGTGTCCAGTAATCCTTGGAAAATCTGATTATTTCCTTCCTCCCCACCCCAAAGTGTGCAGGTGCCTGGTAAATGGCCACAGGTCTCCTTGGAGAAATCTAGGAGAAAGATTAACAGCATACATTTTTGGCTGGGTAACAGGTCCTTCCTCAAAGGAACCTGGCCTCTCCTTTCATCGAAGGCTCTAGTGTACGAAGTGATTGAGGTTGCACGACTCCGTTTTGGACATTCAGGTCAGGTTCGTTCACTAGACCCAGAACTCACCCACAGATTCAGATCAAGCAAGACTTTAGTAGGCTGCCCACCTGTCATGTCTGAGGATGCCATGACAAACTAGGAAATGCCAAGGAGCTCTGCAAGTCAAACTATTCCCATTATTGATTGGCCTTCACTATCCACTGTGGAAACCATGCCATCTTCTCTTTGGTGTGGGAGTGGCCCCAGGATCCCCGCTACCCCTGGTTCCGTCATGCCTCTTGCATTTAGAGGTCCCCGTTCAATGACAGCCATTTCCACTAGAGTTTCTGACCTTCCAAGAAGAGCCACCCTGGAGCTCTTCAAGGATGCTAGGACTCCTTCTTATGAATTTATTTCTGACAGCCACATGACAGCTAATGATAGTGATACCACTGCGGCTCTCTGACCCCCCAGCCAATGTGTGTGTCTAATAAGCAGTCGTAATGACAGAGCCACTCAATAGTCTAATCTTTCTAAGCCTGTGTAGATTTCTTTCCAGCTTTACTGAGGTTTTATTGGTAAGTAAAAATTCTGTATATTTAAAGCATATAGTGTATTACTTTGATATATGTATACAAGGTGAAATGATTACCATCATCAAGCTAATTAACATTTTCGTCATCTCTGTGTGTGTGGGGGGGGTGAGAACACCTAAGATCTATTCTCTTAGCAAAATTCAGTATTACTAGAATAAATAAAGTATTATTAACTATGATCACTATGCTGTACTTTAGATCTCCAGAATTTACTCATCTCATATGACTGGAACTTTATGCCCTCTGACCAACATCTCCCCATTTCCCCCATCTCCCAGCCTCTGGCAACCACCACTCCACTCTCTGCTTTTATGAATTTGATTTTTATAGATTCCACTTATAAGTGATATCATGCAGTATTTATTTCTCTGTGTCTGGCTGATTCTACTTAGCATAGTGTCCTCCAGGTGCCAAGCCTTTTGGATACCTTCCTCTATAGCAGGAGTCAGCAAACCAAAATCCAGCGTGCAGGCTGTTTTGTATGGCCTGCAGGCTAAAAATGGTTCTCACATTTTTAAAAAATTTATTTGAGAGAGAGAGAGTGTGTGCGTGCACGAGTGGCGGCGGTGGGGGGCGGGTTGGGGGGAGAACAGAGGGAGAGGGACAAGCAAACCTCATGCTGAGCACAGAGCTCAATGCGGGGCTCCATCCCACGACCCTGAGATCATGACTTGAGCTGAAATCAAGAGCTGGATGCTTGACCAACTGAGCCACCCGGGTGCCCTGGTTTTCACATTTTTAATTGAGATAAAAACAAAAGAAGAATAATATTGTGTGACACATGCAAATGATATGAAATTCACATTTCAGTGGCCATAAATAAACTTTTATTGGGACACTGCCATGCTCATTCCTTTACAAATTGTCTTTGACTGCTTTTCCGCCATCGTGCCAGAGCTGCAGCTGACACTGGCCTGCAAACCCTAAAACATGTATTATCTGGCCTTTTACAGAAAACGTTTGCTGACTCATGCTCTGTGGATACATCAAGGAACCTCTGACATTTGACCTAGTACAGGCCACCTTTGGGGTTATATGTCAGTCAAACAAGCAAGCAAAACATCAGAGAGATTCTTAGACCCTTCTAGTCAAACATTGAAGCCAGAATCTCTGTTTAGTGGGCCAAATCAATACATTTGGCCTGATCCAACTTTATATCCTGCCACCACCTTGATTCAGCACACCGAAGACCCATTTCCATACACATCCTGCAGTTGTCTGTTGATATAAATCGGCAAATGGAAACTGGCAATTGTTTCGGCGACTTCCTCATGGGTCATACTTTGTTCCTCGCCCTTTGGGTTCTGTTGAGACTTGAGTCTGGATATAGGTCTTAGAGGCAAGGAAAGGTTGTAGAGGCATCAGCAGCTCCTTGCCAGGCAGCTACCTTAGGGAGAGCCATTTCGGTTTTTTCAAGCAAGAGGAGACCAACCTCCCCAGGCAGGGGTGCAGACTCGCTCGATGGGCAAAGAAGAGGTGACAGCCTTATTAAGGTCTGCCCATGCATCCCGATTCCAATTTTTTTGTCTCCTGTTCCTTCCCATTCAATGCCCTCGTGTTAACAAAAGGACCTTGCGAGGTTGCAAGTTCCATGGATTGTAATTTGGCCACCTGCAGGAATGTCACTTTGAGTGTGGTTTTCAGAACTCTAGGCCCTGTGTCTGGGGGAAATAAGAGTTTCTTCCCTTGTAGTCACAGAAACTTTCAAGTCCCTTGGACAGCTCTTGAGCTGAGGATGTAAAGCTCTGAGCTCACCGTTTTCTTTCCCTGAGTTTAAGCAGTGGTAGAGGCAACCAACCAACTCATCAGGAGCCTTATTTTTACTAAAGTGTTCTATGGAAGCAAATACTCGGTCACCCGGAGCCTTGTCCCTGATATGGGAAGGTACTGGCCCTGATCTGAGTAACTGCTCTGCCATTAGATGCCGTGAACATCACTGGAAACAGGGTCATTAATGCCTTTAAATCTAATTAGATCAGAGAACCAACTGGCAAACCCTGACTACCATCATGGAAAACAAAGAGCCCCAAGGAGTTTGTTGATGGGGTGGGGAGGAGGCCAAGTTTCTCCCAAGTTAAGGATGTGGAGACTCTGCCTATTTTTATTCAAATATGAAAGGAAAAGGTAATTCTTAAGACCAGAGTCTGTGGACACTTCCAGGGGACAGAAGGCTGAACCTCAGACTTGGAAAAGACATCTGGGCATCTCTCCCATTCATCTGCTGCCCGAAGCCCTTCTGGCCTAAGACGCTTTTTTCTGCTGCGGTGTCTGAGCGGCAGCCTCCTCCCCCACTCTTACATCAGGGGAGAGGTTGGAAGTTCCATGTGCATTGTAATTCAGCCACCCACAGGAATATCACTTTGAGTGTGTTTTTCAGAACTCTAGGCCCTGTGTCTATGGGAAATAAGAGTTTCCCATAGAAAACCCCAGAACTCATCTGTAAGATTTGGTTTTTCTGGAACCATTCTCAGACCAAATTCTGTATCAGCAATGCAGAACTACCGACAAACAGATGGACAGATGGACAGATACACACACACACACACACACAATTTGTTACAGGAATTGGACCCTTCACAACTGTGGGAGCTGGGTAAGCTGTCTCTGTAAGGCTGTCGTCCCGGTGCTTGACGCTGGAACTTGAAGTCCACGGAGCAGGCAGGCAGTCAGGAGGGAAAGAGAAGTGCGCAAGATCAGGAGGAGCAAGAACAATCTGGAACCTACCAACATGAGTTGGAGTTCATGAGGATGGACTGAACCACATGCCACTCTTGTCACCTGTGACCATGGGGGTGCGAGGTCCCGCTGAAGCCAGGGCCCCCCACGCAGGGCAAGGCAGGCAGCTGATGCGGGACTTGGAGGAGCTGAAAGAGGAGGAGGTGGGAACAGATGCAGGCCCAGCTGTTGCCTTTGGCCGATGAGACAAGTCACAGATAAGCGACAGCTAGCGCGGGGAGGCCACAAAATGGCTGAGGCTCCAACCTCTACCCCGCAATCTCCCATGAGAACTTCTCTTGCGGCCCACCCTCACCAGAAGCGTAGAGGGAGGGGAATGCAGGGATGCATGGGTAGAGGGAAGGGAATGCAGGGATGCATGGGTTAAATGTCCCTTAATCCAGCCGAGTGGACACCTCACAGAGCCACCTCATGGGGTGTTTCAAAGCCGGTTTGATCTCCCCACCAGCAGGAGCTCGCCGACTCACCAGCCACCCTAAAAGCAACACCTCATTGTCACAAGCATTGCAAGTCCCTCCCGACACCCCAAGAGAAGCACAAGGTAGGCCCATGTGAAGAAAGTAGACTCCTTCCAGTTAGTGCGATTTGGCCTCAATTCTTCCAGAACAAGAAGCTTGTCGGGATTGTACTCAGGAGCCTGGCCGCATTACAAGAGCAATTCCATTAGGCCTTGGCAAGCCCTCTCTCCCCTGATGTAAGAGTGGGGGAGGAGGCTGCCGCTCAGACACCGCAGCAGAAAAAGGGGTCTTAGGCCAGAAGGGCTTGGGGCAGCAGATGAACAGGAGAGATGCCCAGATGTCTTTTCCAAGTCTGAGGTTCAGCCTTCTGTCCCCTGGAGGTGTCCACAGACTCTGGCCTGACCTTTTCCTTTCATATTTGAATAAAAATAGGCAGAGTCCCCACTTCCTTAACTTGGGAGAAGCTTGACCTCCTCCCCGCCCCATCAACAAACTCCTTGGGGCTCTTTGTTTTCCATGATGGTATTCAGGGTGTCATGGACTTAATGAAAAGACTACATTTCCCGATTTCTCTTTGCAGGTAGAGGTGGCCAGTCAGAAGTAAGTAGAAGTCTTTGCGAGGGGATCCCGGGATTCCCTTTTTAAAAGGACGAAACTTACCTAGTGGTGCCTCCCCCTCCACACCTTTTTCTTTCCTTCTTGCTTTTTCTCCTCTGGAGTATGACACGACGGCTGAGGCCCCTGCAGCCGTTTTGTGATCTTGAGGATTAGAGCCACATGCTGAGGACGGCAGAGCAGTAAGACACCAAAGGACCCCTTCTCCGGCCCCGGACTATAGACTCCATCGTATGCTACGTGAGGGAGAAATAAATCACCTTGTTGAGCCCCTGCTGTTTCTGGCTTATGTCTCTTGACATCGAGCACGGTTTCTGCTTCCAGACTTCTTGGTATGTGAGATTAATTAATTAATTTCCTTTGTGGCAATACCCGGTGCCCTCGCTGTAAGAAGATGGTAGTTTCCTACCCTCTTGAACTCAGATGTGGTTGTGTGATTTTCTCTGGCCGGTGAAATGCAAGCAGGTCCCTTCTGGCAGAGGCTACAAGAGCCAGCGTGCGTCTCACCTCATTCTCTCTTCTTTCTGTCACTGATAACCAGAGATGTTTCCGATGGTGACTTCGTCATCAGCTTAGGTCACATCATTGCTCCCAGCCGACCCATGGCAACCATGGGTTTTTTGCTGTTGTAAGCCCCGGAGATTTTGCGATTATTACTGTCACTTTTCAGCAAAAGTGGGTTGGCTTCATATAGGCAATGAGGAGCTGACAAGCTTTTTGGGAAGGCTAGTGGGGTGGGCTCTAGGCTCACTCTGCAAATGATTCCTGGAAACCACACTATAAGGAAAAATTCGCCTCTACTCCCGTGTGTTGCTTGTTTACCCTCACACTGCCACCACACCAAGCAACTCTCTGTGACACGAGCTGGGTGTCCTATAGTTCAATTCGACACTGACCAGACTTAACACAGACCCCACAGGTTAAGGGCTCTGTCCCATGCAGCTGCCCCTCCCCCACCTCTGATGCCAATTGCTGGTAGGTCCCAGGTTACCCACAACTTCTGTCAAACTCGACTACAATTGGGAGGTTCCCATGATTCCCTCACCTCGGATTTAATTATTTGCTAGAACAGCCCGTAGAACCAGTTTATCGCATAAGGAAGGATATGATGAAGGATACAGAGGAACAACCAGGTAAAGACACACGCAGGGCGAGGTCTAGAAGAATCCTGAGAATGGGAGCTTCGTCCCCCGTGCAGCTGGGTGGGTCACCACCCCGCCAGTGTGTGGCTGCGTTCACCAGACAGGCTGCTCTCTGAACCCTATAATTTGGGGGCTTTTATGGAGGCTTCATCATGTAGGCAGGATGGACCATTAACCCAATTTCCAGCCTCTGTTCCCCCTCCAGAGGATCGGGTGGTGGGACTGGAAGTTCCATGCTTCTGATCATGAGGTGGTCTTTCCGGTGGCCAGACCCACCCAGGAGCCCACCACACTCTGCCTCCTTTGAACAAAAGATACTCCTGTCACCCAGGAAATCCCGAGGAGCTGTGTGCCAGGAACTGGGAGCAAAACCCAACATACCCATTTCCTAAAACCCAACATGCCTATTTCCTATTATTTTCCAATAACCGGACCAAACCACTTGGGGAGCTTCTCTCTCCACCTCAGTGGCGAGGGCCTCCCCCACCGCCGTCCGTGGCACCTTCAGAATCCTGTTGCTCCGTCTCCGATCCAGGACCTGGAGGTCAGCACCGCCCAAGAGAGAACTGCCTTTTGTTTCCAATTTTGTTGTGCTCTGTGTTGAGGCACAACTTGCGTGTATTAAGCACGCAGGTCTGAAGCGAATGGTTCAGGAGGTGTTGACCGGTAGATACCTTTGTGTAGCCTGCGCCACCGTCGTGGTGCAGGATGTGTCGGGCCTTCGAGAACATTTCCTTGGGCCTCTCCTCAGCCAGCGCCAACCTCCCCCCCCCCCCACGGGAAAGGCAACACGATGTAGTAAAGGCAGCCGTTACTCTGACCATCACTTCTTCTTGCTTATTCCAGAACTTCCTACCTACAAGCGGTATTACACAGTCTGTGCTCTTTGGTATCCGGCTCCTTTCACTCAGGATACTGCGCCGTGATTCATCCGTGTCGCCGTGTGCACCATTGTTTCTCCTGTTCGTGTTGAGTGGTGACCCATCACAGCACCTGCCAGCTGTGTTCACTCGGTGTGTGTATAATACATCATGTGTATACACGAATGACACCGCCTCCTGTCGGGGTAGGCATCTGAGTAGCAGATAGTGGATGCCAAGCAAAAATATTTTGAGAATCTCCCCTAGATGCATCTATCACATACTCTATGTGTCACATCTATAATACGCATGTGTCATACATGTCTACGCATGTACAGAGTATAGATCACATGTGTACATATGCCATATATCGCATATAATACATGCTTGTTTTCAGTGGATTTATCCTATTTATTTTTTTATTTGAGAGAGAGAGAGAGTGCAAGCAGGGGTAGGAGCAGAGGGCGGGGGAGAGGGAGGAGCAGAGGGAGGGGGAAGGGGAGGGAGGAGGAAAGAATCTCCAGGAGACTCCGTGCTGCACGTGGAGCCTGACACAGGGCTCCATCCCATGACCCTGAGATCGTGTGACCTGAGACGAAACCAAGAGTCAGTAGCTTAACTGACTGAGCCCCCCACTCCCGGGGGGCCCCTCAATGGATTGAATCCTTATGGCTAACTTCTACTTACATGTAGCCATACTGGTTTTCCATACATGATTGTTCCTTTTAAAATAAATGTATTAAGTTAAAAAAGGAGGTGATGTCTTGAAAAAGTGAGTAATGATAAGGTAGGATGAAAATGTGCCAAAAATTGAGGAGAGTATATAAAGAGTCAGATTATTTGGGATATATTCTGATATTTTTCTTTTACATTTTATTTTCTTTCTTTTTTAAAAAAATATTTTTTTTTATTTATTCATGAGAGAGAGAGGGAGAGAAGCAGAAGCACAGGCAGAGGGAGAAGCAGGCTCCATGCAGAGAGCTGGATGTGGGACTCGATCCCAGGTTTCCAGGATCACGCCCTGGGCTGAAGGCAGCGCTAAACCGCTGAGCCACTAGGCTACCCTGTTTTTCTTTCTTTTTTTAAAAGATTTTATCTATTTATTCATGAGAGACACACACAGAGAGAAGCAGAGACGCAGGCAGAGGGAGAAGCAGGCTCCCTGCGGGGAGCCCCAGATGGGACTCAATCCCAGGACCCCGGGATCACACCCTGAGCCGAAGGCAGATGCTCAACTGCTGAGCCACCCAGGCGCCCCCTTTTTCTTTTTTTATGCTACCCACAGCTCACAAAACTGATTTCACAACCCATGAATAGGCTGTGACCTGAGGTCTGTGAACTCTTGTTATGCAACCACTTGTGAACAGGACCTCGTGCCTTTACCTTGTCCTGATGGCCCTTACCCAGGCTTCAGAGGCCTGCTCTGGCTTTATCCAGTTGGGTCCCTCTTCAGGGCCTGCAGGAGGTGCCCACCAGAGCCTGTGGCCCTTCTCGACCCTGCTCTGGGCCCCTGGAATTCCCTGCCCAAACTACCCCGAGCCCCCGTCTCCAGGCCCTGTGTAGCCTTCTTGGTAGCAGGCCCCTACACCGAGAGGTGGCCCAGAGGCAGTCACTTCGGCAGGGGGTGTAGATGGAGTCTGGATGTGTGGGCTGGGGTGTCCGCACCCATGTGTGAGGCCCCTTATGATGGTGGAAGGATCTGGAGTGTGAAGAAAAGTGGACCGCTGGGAGGCCTGGAGCCAGTTACCACTACCACCCCCCAATGGGAGGGGTGAGCTCCATCGGACACCAGGCTCTGCACACGCACAGGCCAAGGGGCCCAAAGTGCCAGGAGCAGAGCCCAGCGCAGACGCTCCCACTGGCCAGAGTCCCCCACGGCCTGCCCTCCCATCCCTCCTGCCTCACACCAGCCAGGCTGTGTTCACTGTGACCCCATCCTTGGCTGTTGAGTCTGTGACCCCTCCCTTTATTCCTCAGGGCACCTGTCCCCGTCCTGGCTGCTTCTTCCTGCCACCCCACCCCCCAGTCATGAATGATCAGAGACCACGGGCAAGGACCACAGTGCTTTACTTTTCGTCTGAACAGAATGGGTAATTGGGGGGGCAGTGCCCAAGGAGCCGGGCAGCCCTCAGGGTGGGCAGGGTGGGGAGCAGAGGGGCCTCGGGCCATCAGCCCCGGCTCTGGCTCCATCCGGGTCTTCCCTCCCAGGCTGGGCTTTACTGACTATTCTGTAGGAGAGGGGAGGGAGGAAGCTGGGCACGGTGAGCTGGTGAGGACTCAGTCCTGGGCTGCCCATCGATGGGGTTGCCGGCCCCTACTTCTGACGGCCTCACCTGTTATAATTCCGACATAACTGGGGTAACCGCCTACATTTGCCACCTGTGGGTGAAGGAAAAGTTTCCATCATGAGCCAAACAACATCCATCACTGCACGCTCTGGGTGCTGGAGACGAGGCCCATCAACCCCGCCGCTCGGGAAGCTCCAGGGCAGCCTCCACAACCCCCCTCCGCCCCCAGACACACAGGAGCCCTTTGAAAACCCAGCCTCGCTTGTGTGTCACTCATTCATCCAGCGAACATTTACTATGCGCCTACTATGTGCCAGGCTCTGATCTCGACCCTGGGAGCCAAGCTGGGAACAGGAGTGAATCAAATCCCTGTCCTGGGGGAGCTGACTTTCTAGTCGAGGAGATGCTCGGCAATGAGAAAAACGACTCCGTCAAGTGTATGGACAGTGTCGTCAGATGGTGACGCGTGCCAGGAAGGAGGCAGGGAGGCCCAGGGGCCCGGGGCATCCTCATGGCGCTGGCTACAGGGGCCTCACTGAGCAGGGGACTTTTGAGCACATTGAAGGAGGTGAGGGGGGAGCCACGTGGACATCTAGAGGAGGGGTGTGCCCTGGAAAGGCAGAGGGAATGGCCAGTCCAAAGGCCCTGAGGTAGGAGGAGACAGGGGGGCTTAAGGCACAGCAGGGGAGTCAGGGGGGCTGCACCAAAGCGAATGAGGGGGGGACATTTCGGAAGACAGGTCACCTGACTGCCGCCCTTGCCTCCTCACCTCTTTCTACTCCCCGCCGAGCTCACCCGGCCCCAGCCACCCCGGCCTCTTCCTGTGGTTATTGCAACACGCTCAGCTCACTCCTGCCTCTGGGGCTTCGCCTTTGCTGCTCCCTTTACCTGTGTTCTTAAACCGTCTTTCTCACCATCAAGAATGAGTTCTGATTCGATCTCTTTAGAGGGAGTGTCGCCCCCATCCCTGTTGGCCTGTCATTCTGCTGCATCTTCCTTACAGCAATGACCTCTCAGCGTCCACTCCGCTCGGTCACGCACTTAGACTGCTTACGGTCAGCCCCCCACTGGCTGCGAGGTTCCCGAGGGCGGGGACCAGGGCACAGGGTGAAGACAGAGCAGGTGCCCACAAACCATTGTCACTGGAACGATTTACGGCCCCAGAGCTCATTTTGGGCTCTACACCCACACAGACCCGGGTCCAGTCCTTCCCGAATTTCTGTGTGCCATCTGGACAGACCCCTCCGGTCTCGGAGCCTCACTTTTCCCACAGTGGTGGGGACAGGGCAGGGGGTGCAGACAGGGACCCGCACACAGTCGGGATCAAGGAACAGGTGTTTATGACTGAGGCTACGGTACCCTGGCCCTGGATTCTGCGCTGCCGGCAGGCGTTAGGGACCTCTTCCGGGGGCTGTTCGTGCCCCCCACCCCCGCCCTAGACAAAATAGAAGCTGTGGCGTGTGCATCCTCCTGATGGCGGAGTTGGGCAGGAGCGGGAATAAAATTTGGTGTAAAAAAAGGCTTCACTGAGAGCTTGCAAACTGGCGGCCTGAGTGTTCCAGTTAATCAGCAGCATTTTAAAGACTGTTTTAAAAATTAGTTTTTCTGCGTGTTCTTCTCTCCATGCCCCCATCCGTCGGGCAACACTTACCCCACGCAATGCTGCCCCTGCCCCGCAAGCAACGGCATCCCCTGGCCCCTGGCCTTCTAGCTGAGCCCCAGCAGGGTGGGGGTGACCCCCCTGCCCCCGCCACCCCTGCTCCCTCCTGGTGGGCCTACAGTGGGGCGGGGGCTGGAGCTACAGCTCCTGCTGGGGGGGGGGCCCTGCCTATTGGTCTGTCTCCCAGCAGTCCCTGGCGTGGTCGTTGCCTCCCGTCACCTGTCACCCCTCCCGGCTGCCGGGACACAGCTCTCCGTGGCGGGGACCCTGCGAACAAGCCCAGGACGGCCTCCTGGAGTGAAGACTATGAGGTGAACGGCCCACGCACCCACAGAAACAGAGCCCCCTGCCAACCCGCCCCTGAGCCCAGGTGCCTGAATAAACCCAGCTGGGACCCCAAGAACCAGCCAGCCGAGCCCTGCTGACATTTCCAAATTGCACACTTGAGAGTTAAGCAAACGGTGATCATTTGAAGCCGCCGACTTCTGGGTGGTTTATAGGGATCTGCAGCTAATATGCGTCCTTTAAAACGACTCTGTCCCGGGCGCCTTCGAGGACTGAGCCCTCTGTCAAGGTGCCAGCGAAGGCCTCCTCGCTCCCGATCTCGGGGTCCCGGGGTCCACCGCCGCCCCCCATCCCCGGTTCTCACTCGTGAGGATGACAATGCCTGTGATGAACAGCACAGCTGCGACCAGCAGCCCCCGCTTCCGGAGAGTGTCCTCGTCTGCAGAGGGAAGAGCGGAGAATGGCAAGAGCTGCCTCCCTGCCTCCCGCCTCCCACATCCTCCGGGGGTAACTCACCGTAGGAGAAGGGGTCGTCCTCGCTGGAACCTGGGGGCACAGACAGGGACCAAGTCAGAGTTCGGCAAAAATTGTGGAGGGAAGCAGTGGATGGCAGAGTCGGGGGCAGGGGTGGGGGTAGGGGTGTAGCTTGGGCCTCGGCCTTGGGCAACTTAGAACAAAAGCCTCCGTGGCACACCCCGTGGCTCCCACCACCTCCCCACCTCAGCTCCTCACTCGCCCCCTCACCCAGATGCTCCAGCCCCACCGGCCGCCCTGCTGGTGGCCATGCCTGGCCCCTCTCACCTCAGGGCCTTTGCACTGGCTGCTGCCTCTGCCCGGAACACCCCCGCCCAGACATCCACGCGACTCCCCCTCTGCTCCCTCTCAGGGAGGTCTCCCCGGCTCTTTATGGGAAATACCCTCCAGTCACCTCTGACTCTATCTAATGCTGCTTCATTTCTCTTCAAAGCAGCTTTAAAGCACCTGATACATAATTCTTATGATTATGACTTATTGTCTCTACCGCCCCCCACCCCACCAGAATGTCTGCTCCACGAGGGAAGAGATTTTGGTCCATCCTGTTCACTGCTGTATCTCTGGTGCCGAGGACACAGTGGGTGCTTGAGAATATGTCTTGAATGAATGAATGAATGAATGAACTCTCTTTGTGACCCGTGGACATGTCATTCCCATCCATTCAGTGGGGTTGGCTGGGCAGGAAGCGGAAGGTAAGACCACGAGGGGACGGATCAAGGTGTCCCTGAAGCAGAGCTCCCTGCTGGCCCTCCAAACTGATCTCAGGCGCAGGAGTAGGTCCAGCTGAGACCAGAAGAACCTCTCGACTGAGCCCAGACTGAACTTCCAAACTCCAGACTCGGGAGCTCCAGACTCGTGGTTGTCCTCCTAAGCCGCTGCAGTCATGCGTGGATTCATTCGTCTATCCGGACACTTTTTGGCTGTCTACCTTATACCCCCACCCCTCCAGCCCTCAAGTCACGTATCCACCTGACACATGGTCACGGAGCACTAGTTCACGCCGGGCAGGGTTCCAGGTGCCAGAAATACACAGAGAATAGGAAATAGCCTATTTCCAGTCTGGGAAGAGAGTTACTGACCAGTTGGCCCGAGTGGGGGGTCCCGCCTGATGTCTCTGCCTGGAGACTGTCTCTTGGAGGGCGTGGTGCCTTTGGTGGGTTCAGGAGAAGGAGTTGCTAAAAGGTAGCAGAGGGTGGAAGTGAGTCGTGGAGGAAACACAGGATGATGGGGACGATGTCGCTGTATGTGTGTCCCCAGGAGACACTCCCCTCCATGTCTACACATGCAGGGGGCAGGAGCGGTATCCCCCCCCCCACTCCTAACCTGGGCGCAGCGGGGAGGTAGGTGTGGAAATATTGACCAGCCTGCACCCCCTGGTTAAGACCAGCTGTCCCATCCCCCTGGCTCCTCCCCCAGGACCTCCTGGGCTGCCTCACAATGGGAGAAGCAAAGGAGAGTGTGTGTCTGAGCCAGGCAGGGGGCCCCCAGGACGGGGCCCAGCACCGGGAGACGCAGAACCTAGGGGTACTGGTTGGTTGTAAAATATTTTGTAGGTCACTTCTGCTCCCAGACCAAAAATACTAGACTGTTCCTCTCCTTTAAAAAGTCGATGCCACGGGGCGCCTGGGTGGCTCAGTGGGTTAAGCGTCTGCCTTCAGCTCAAATCATGATCCCGAGGTCCTGGGATCGAACCCGACGTGGGCTTCCGGCTCAGCAGGAACCCTGCTTCTCCCTCTCTCTCTGCCTCTCCCCCAACTTGTGCTCTCTCTCTCTCTCTCTGTCAAATAAATAAATAAAATCTTAATTTAAAAAAGCCAATGCCCCAAGGAAAATATCTGCCCTGCTGACACTGAGAAGTGTTCCCAGTGAAGTGGTCACCCCTGTCTGAGGCCCTACTATGAAGCCAACAGGCAGAAAAACTGCCTCACAGAGCCCAGGCTCCCAGGCCAATCTCAGCACCTCACTTTTTTTTTTTTTTTAAGATGCTATTTATTGGAGAGAGACCGAGAGCACAGAGCAGGGCAGAGGGAGAGGGAGAGGGAGAAGCAGGCTCCCCACCTCCGCACGGAGCGGGGAGCCTGATGTGGGGTCTCCATCCCAGGATTCTGGGACCATGACCTGGATTATCAAAGGCAAATGCTTGACCCCACTGAGCCCCCCAGGCACCCCAGCACCTCACTCCTTAAGTATGAACCGAAGGCAAGGATCCCGAGATGTTCAGCTGGAGGAAGGCTCGAGCCAGACAGTGAATGCAAAGGACAGCCTGGGTGCTGCGTGGTGCTCAGGCACGCTGGCCCTAGAGAGCCTGGGCTCAAACGCTGGTTCTGCCGCTCTGGGCTGTGTGGCCTAGGGCGGCACAGTAACCTCTCTGGGCCTCCGCTGCCCTCCTGTAAATCGAGGTACAGACAGTCCCTCCCACGCGGGGGGTGTGGGGGGGACAGTCCCTCCCATGCAGGGGGGCTGGGAGCCATGAACAAGTGAGCACAATGCTCACTCTGGGCAAATGCCTCCTGTCGCTGTTACCACGGTGCTGGCTCTCAGGCCTCCCTGCTTCCAGAAGCATCTTCCTCTTTCTTGGGGGGGACTGCTCCCCCTCCCTCCTCCCGTCCCCCCCCCCCCCCAACGGCCTCCTGGGTCTATCAGAACGCAGGCCACAAGGGGGAGCTTGTGACCCAGTCTCCTCCTTCCCTGGGACCTTCCAACTTCCAAGTAGGCACGGGAGGCACAGCTGGGCGAAGTTAGGGAGCTCTGGAGCTTGCCCCGGGGACGGGCAGGAGCCAGTTCCTCACCAGGCGGGGGACAAGACCCAGCACCAGAGAAACACAGACGAAGGAGGGAGAGAGGCGCTGGGGGCGGGCGGTCCTGCCCAGGTTCTGGGTGACCCCAAGGCTCCTCGATGGCTTTTATCACTTGGCTCCATGACACCCCCGCCCCCGGCCCACTTGAATGCCTGTCACGTGTAATCAGGAACACGATATAATAACACAGAGTGACTCTGTGTTATTATCAGGACTCAGGTCAACCAGGACTCACAGCAAGCAAAGATGTAAGAAGGTTTCCTCAACGGGGAGGTGTGGACACAGTCACCGTCCCCTCACCTTCCCTCTTTCGGAAAATAGAAAAGAGTTCTTCTCCGAGACGCTTCATTTCTATCTGTTGTGAAATTGTTTTAATAGACAGGCTCTGTCAGAATTGGGGGCTTCACCGCCATCACTGGAAACTATAACAAGGATAAAAATCCACGTGGGGGATGACACGGCCTTAGAGGCGATGGTCTTGTGCAGTGCCCAGTCTCAGAACTGTGCACACATGTCAGCCTGGGAATGGCCCAAGCTACAGTACTTTCCAGTAGGGGCTGCTCCTCAAATATGAGTCAGACAGACCTTGGGGCCACCTGCTGCCTCCCCCCTGGCTCAGCTTCCTTTCCCATGCCTCTAAAACGTTAACTACTCGCTGGTCCCAGGGAGAACTACCTCTTCCCTGACTCCAGGTCTATGCCGTTCAGGCAGAGCAGATCCTGCTCTCCAGCCCCACAGTGGGCACAAGACTCAGGCCTAACCAGTCAGAGCAGTACATGTCCCTGGCTCCCCCGCCACCCCCAGCCAGACGTGGGCATGTGACCCCAGGTGGGCCAATGACAGTCCATTAAACACCTTGGGCTAGAGATGAGAAAGAGAGGTGCTCTACCTGCTGGGTGTGTGACCTAAATAGAACTATGGGACTATCTGTGCCACCAAGAGAACTTGAGGACGTAGATAACAGGGCTGAGAGACAGAGCAAGCCAGTTATGATGACAGTGCTTGAGCACCTTGATCCAGCTGTTCCTGAAACCATGAATCTGGATTTTACAGAACATATATAGCCATGAATCTATTTTAGCTTTAGTTGCCTTTGCAGTATTTTGCAACCGAAAAGCTCCTGCTCTCACATGAACAGGTACATAAAGGAAAAAAAGCCACACCCACATTTCCAAGGCACCAGCCCTATAAAGGAACCTGAATGAGAGTCCCAAGTCCAATCAGGTTTGGGGAATGCTTGCTGCAAATAAGCATTAATAAGACTCCAAGAAGTCCTGCCACAAAGAAATGTGTTTAACTTTAACTCAGAGTTTCCCTTGGACCGCAAAGCAAAACAGATGTCTCGAAAATGTATTAACAATTCCCCAAACGGGTGCTCCGAGAAATGTGCTCGGGGAGCTGCTGACCCAGATAGAGAATTAAACAAAATTTGCATGTTGCCCTTCTCGTTCCAGGACCTACCTCTCAGGCTGCTCTTGCCCATTGTCATCGTCACCATCGCCCGATCCGCTGCTAGAAGCTCGGACGCTTCCGGGGGTTGTGGGGTCTGGGTCCCCTCCATCTGCTCCCATGTTGTTCCTACTCGGGTTGGATGAGCAAGGGGAGGGTGAGCAACGAGTGAATCAGGGACACTCAGGTCCACAAAACAGCAAGGGGCCCTCTCCCCTCCCCAGGCTGGTGAAAATCAAAGCCGTTCAGGCAGCAGGTGTCACTGCCTGGGCGGAAAAGGTGGGGGACGCGATGGCCCAGGGCTGGTGGTGGGGCTGATCCGTGCAACCATTTCCCAAGTGGCTTCGGAGACACGTTTCAGCATTTGTCTCCTCCCCCCACCCCCCGCCCCACGTCGTGTTGTGGGTGAAAGCCAGGCCCTCGGGCCAGGCTCCAGGGTGCCGGTCCCAGCTGTGCGTCCCTGACTTGCTGCGACGACGCCTCGAGTGAGTCACTCCAAGCCTCTGTTTCCCTGTCTGTCAAGTGAGGTTGCTGCACCTCAGCGGGTTTGTGTGGGGATCAAATGATCAAACACAGGTAAGACATTGGGAACCACGGCCGAGGTACAAGAAGCGCTTAGAGCCATTTGCTCAAGGAGCGGGGAGCGAGGTTGCTTATTGTGGCAACAGGTGCAGCAGAGGAGACCAAGATGTTGGGGAGCTGGGCATGGTTTCACCCCCACGCACGGGCCCCCGCACACCAGCACATGGGACGCGATCAGTGTTACATGGGAACTGGGAGGAGCCCCCCAACATACCCTTGCACGGGGCGGGTGGAGAAAGTTGCAGGACAGCAATCATTTTGCAAATGACCAGCTCACAAAAACGTACCGCCGGCCAGCATGGTTTCTGCCCGCAATACCCAGGTGGCACAGCACCACTGGGGGACCCCCCCAATCCGTTGCTCGCAGTGGGGGCCTCTCAGAGACCAGAGTGGGGAACGCAACAAGGGATTTCATCTCGCCTATATGAATTTTATTACTTCCAAGCAGAACGTGTTTCTAGACGGCTGTATCGTTAAATATTGACGGAGAAAATCGGGGAGCCCTTTTTTGAATTCTGTTATACTGCAAGAAAGAGTTCAAAACTGGTCTGCACACTCAAAAAGGGGAAAAGATGCAGAGATGCAAGGAAGGCAAGAATGGCCTCGGCACATGGCGGGGTTGTAAAGCTCCATATATATGCCGTGAGCTGGGAGCTGGTTACACGGCGGTTCAGGTTAGGGTTTCCTCTGAAGTTGTACATTTATGGGGGGCTTTAGGGGTACTTTTCTATATGCGTATTATTTTTCATGCTTTCGGAAGATTTGTTTTGAAAGACGTGGATGTGGGCGGCTGGCTGCCCCACCACAAAGTAAACCGGAGGATTCAGAGCTGGGGAACTGAAATGAGTAACCAAGGACCCAGAGTGTCGGGGGAAGAGGGGGAGCAGTGTCTGTCCCGGGCCCACACAGCCCCCGCCCCCCCCCCGCCTCCCCCATCTCCCCTGCCCCGCTCACCACCAGTCTGCAGGCCCATCCGAGGTGTGGACTGGGGTTCCCGGTGGACTGTGTCTGGAGTCCGCGAACAGGGGGAGGAGAGAGAGACAAGATGTGGAGAAGGTCCGTGGATGGAGAAACAACTCAATTTTGACATCATCGAAATGACTTCGTTAACCGAGTCATTTGCTAACAGCCCGACGGCCCTGCCAGTGCCTCGGACCTCCCCTGCCTCAGCCGTCCCCTCCCGCAGAGACACTCTCCCCTACTCAGAACCCATCCGCCTCTGGGAAGAGCCCCTGGAACTTTCTTTATGAACCACCCTTCCCTGGCTCTGCGTCCATTCATGCACTGAGGCTGGCACCAGCCTTGGTGGAGGTTGAACCTGAGACCCGGATCTGGCCGACCAGCTTTGGCCTGTGGCCACAATGATCACCTCACGGTGGGACGTGTCACCTGAGCCTGGGCAGGGACACTCAGTCACGGGATGTTTGCTGGATTGGGAAAGACCACCCCTTTCCTCTGGCTTCTTAGCAGGTAGGACGGAAGCCTCAGGTCTCTAGGGGCCATCCTGGCCCCGTAAAAGGAAAATCCCACTTGAGAATGAAGCCAACACAGGAGAAATAGAGCCGAGAGGCGGCGACAGGCTCCTGAGAGCATCCTCTGAGCACCTAGACCAAGCCGTGCCTGAAGGTCCATCACCAGACTTTCCAGTTGTACAAACCCCAAATTCCCAAGCGGTCTGAGCTTGAGATTTTTGCAGCTTTTGTGATTTGCAGTGACAGGATCTTGACAGATCCATCCCTCTTTCCTTACCTGGGACTGGTGGGGTCAAGGCATTAACGTTCACACTGGTTAGATCTGCTGGAGAAATGGATGTGGCCTCCTTCAATATCTGTCCTGAGAAATCAAGGGCGAAGAGTCAGAGAGGAGCCTCTGGTGCCCCTTCTCTCACCACCACCCCCTTGCCCTCCGTTCGGAAGCTGTGGGCCGTAACTCGGGACACCTGGTAGAGCAGCGGGTGGTATCCATCCGCGGCCCTGGAGGTGTTTTAAGAAACCCCTGTGGCCAGGACCCGAACCCCAGCCCATCTGCCTGCCTGTCCTTGTGGGATGGGAGGCGCGATCTAGCCCAGCGAGCCCGGGGCCTGAAGTCGGGCCGGGGCCCCGGTCTCAAATTCTCCTCCCAGCAACTTCCTCGCCCCGTGACCTGGAGCAGGTGAAGTCCTCTCTCTGCGCTTCAGCTGTCTCACCTGTCTCACCTGTGGGGACACCTGGATCTACTTCTCGGGGCTGTAGGGAGGGCGAAAGGACACGGCAGAGGGAAGCATCTCCCTCACCCCTGGATACGCAGCCGGTTACAGCCACTGCCCGCCCCCTCCTCTCTGGCCTGGACCCCCTCCCAGGGCTCCCTGGCCTCACCCCTGCCCCCTGCAGTCTGCTCCCCGTCAACAGCCAGAGGGAGCCTGTGGACCCTGGGTCAGGGCAAAGCCCTGCTGGCTCCGACCCCCCCCACCTTGCTCCTAATAAAAGCCAAAAGACTCATGGGGCCCTCCCCCTGGTCTGTGACTACTTGGTGGCTGGCTGAAAGAACACATGAAAACCATTTTATCAAAGGCCAACGGGGACGGCTTCAGTGGAGGGTAGGCCCTGGTTCCAGGGGCAAGAAAGGTGGTCCTCTCCCCGCCTCGCCACTCACTAGCCTCCGGCACAGGGCACTGCCCGTTGCGGAGCCTCAGTACCCTCATCCATAAAATGGGCACGACAGTCCGTATAACCGAGTGGAAGTCGACATGAGTTCACACATGCAGCACCTGCCAGGTAGGAAGCCCCTGCAAATGCCCACCCCGGTCCTGCCTTCGAGAAACGCTTCCTAGGCCAAGAGTGAGACACCCCCAACTCTTGGGCGGGCCCCAGCTGGCCCCCCTTGCCTAATCGTGTATCACCCCGTATCCAGGCAGCTGCTTTGCTGGGAGCCTGGGCTTCCTGGCTGCTCAGTAGAAAACTGACACCAATGTCCGCGCCAAATCAAACTCAGTGGATTCTTCTTGGAGGTGAAATGGAGGATGCTCAGCAGGACAGGCTCTGGCCAGACTCATTGGAAGCCGCCACCCAGGTGCCAGGTGCCCACAGAGGGTGTAACCCTGGGCCCCCACCGACACCTCACTGCTGCTGGCTCAGTAGGAGGCTGAAGACGCAGGGCAGGGCAGCCGAATTCACCAGGTGCCCAAGCCAGTGCCCTCCAGGTGGGGGACTCTGGGGCGGAGGGGGGCAAGAGCTCAGCCTTACCTCTGGAGGGGAGAATCAGGCCAACGATGGTGAGGAGACACAGGTGACCAGAGAGCGACATCTATGGGGTGAGCAGGAACTGGGGTCAGCCATGACGTCACTGAGGCAGGCCCAGGACTGCACCGCCACCCCTCCCACCGGCCCCCCAGCCTGGTGGGATCCTGCAGCCCCTTCTTTACCCCCAGGCGAGCACCCCTGGCTTCAAGGGGCCCCTGCCAGGGCGGACAGCTGGTTCCCAGGGCGGGCGAGGGTTTTAGGAGTGGAGGGCCCCGGCACCCACCCCCTGCTTCCATCCACAGGTCCCCAAAGAAAACAAGAAGCATCCGAGCAATCTGGGCTTCCAGGAGCAGCCACCGCACAGGGCCCAGAAGAGCTCCCCCTCCCCAGACTGACCCCGCGGGGCCCAGGAGGGCTGGGGGGCTGGTGCCTCCCTCTGGGGCTGTCCCCAGGGCCCAGGAGTCAGCAAGGAGGGGAAAGAGGAAGAATGAGTAATGTGCTCCCGATCTCAGAGGAAAAAGTGAGCCGGTGCGAGGGGCCTGTCGCCGCCGGAGCGGGACGGGACGCAGCGGGATGCGGGGCACCTCCGGGCCGGGCCGGGGGGGCGCGGGGCGGGGAGGCGGCGGGGGGCAGAGGAGCCGCAGCCCCCGGGGCGCCCCGGCAGGCGCGGGACGTGCGCAGGGTGGGGGCGGCCGCCCGACGAGCGCGGTGCCCCCGCACCTGAGCCCGGCCGGGCAGAGGGGAGGCGGCGCGGGCGGAGCGCAGGAGAGACTCACGTCCGAGCTGGGGGTCCCGAGCCGGCAGCCTCGTGGGCAGAGGGCGGCGGCGGCGGCGGCCGGGCGGAGGGTGTGGCCAGGGGAGCGCTGGCGGGCGGGGACCGAGACGGGCTCAGTCATTTCCTCTCGGGTTTCCTGGCTTCGGAGCCCGCGGTGGGAGCAGGAGGGGGAGACGCTGAGGGCGACGGGGGGCAGGGGTGAGAGCCCGGCGGCGGCCTCCGCCCAGCGCTGGGGGAGGGAGGGTGGGGACGAGCGGGCAGGTCCCGTGGGTGGGGCTCCTTGGGGAGGCGGGGGGGGGGGGCGGGGAGACGAGCCGGGAAGGGGCAACTGGGGAGGGGACGTCGGGCAGGGGAGGGGCAGGGGAGGGGAGGCTCCCGGGTCTCTGAGAGGTGACGGGGCCCTGGGGCGCTGGGGGAGGCGAGGGAGGAGGAGGGGGCAAGTGTGGGCGTGGGACAGAGCTCCCGCAGGGTTCAGTTTTGTCCTCTCCCCCCGTTTGGTCCCCACAGATGAGAACTTACAGACAGAACAGGGGAAAAAACCAAATGCACATTTATTAAGCTCAAGACAGACTCCAAGGGTGCAGGGCAACCGATCTTCTTCGGAGGGGAGACAGGGAGGTGCCGGGGAGCAGTACGTGGGGATCCTGGGGGGCTGGGGCTGGGCTCCCGGACCCCAGGAGCTGGAGGCCTGAGTCCCCGGATCCGGGATGCACACGGGCTCTTTGGGGGGTCGTCATTGCCAAGGCCTGGGGAGGGGCAGCAGGGTGCAGCGGCACCAGCCTCGGGTGGGTGGGGCGGCTCATTCGGGGGAGCGCTCCCCGGCGCAAGGCTGGGGTCCCCACCGCCTCCACCCGGTCCTCAGGCTTCCGCACTCAGGCAGGGACAGCAGTGGAGGTGCCCAGGGCTGGTCTTACACGCCGCCACCTCCAGGGGCTGGGGGGCGGGGCACAGAGACAGAGAGAGGGGAGCGTCAGAGCTGTGGTCACCCACCTGCTGCACCTGGACAAGCAGCCCCCTCCCACAGCCGTTGGGGCCTCCCATGGGAGCCAGACCCCCAGGGACTGTCACCCGTGAGCTAACACTGGGGAACTAGGGACCCCTGGGTGGCTTTTGTCCTGCCCCAGGGGACACTGTCACGGAGGGGAACACACTTGAGGCTAGAGACCTCTGGGCCAGGCTGAGCCTTTCTGGGATGTCCCCCTGGTGCCAGAAAGGGGGGGGGGCTCCATCTCCTCCCACGTCCCCAACCTCCTCTGACCCTCCCACCCCAGTCACACACCCTGTCTCCCCAACACGTGGACGCAGGCGGAATTCCTCTGTTTCTCACCCACCCGGGACCATCACTCGGCTGAGTGGGTCCCAGTCCTCTGCCTTTGCCCCGGGAGCAGGGCCACCCCCGCCCCCGCCCCAGGCTCCCGCAAAGTCACCCGCGCACCCCCACCAGGGGTTTTAAATCTCACGAAAACAACAGGAAACAAAACCCATGAAATTCCACACCAAATCCCCCAGCACTGAGTACCCCAAGGCCCACTTTTTAGCCCTAAGACCTTTAGGAGAGGCAGGGAGACTCCCCTTTCTGATGTTTCCCATCCCCGGAAAGGATGCGGCTCCACGAAAAACAGGTCAAGATATTTTTACAGAATTTGAATTAACACCCCAAGGAGTCTCATTCCTGCTTATTCTCTCCTACAGCCTAATCTCTGCCCATCTTCCTTCACCTCTTCCACCCACCTACACCCCCTCTCCCCACCCCACCCCTCCACACCCCCACCCCTCACCCCTCCACACCCCAACCCACTCCCTCTACACCCTCCACCCCCTCATGCCCCACACCACTCACCCTTTCACACTCCAAAACCCTTCACCCCCCACTCCCTCATACTCTCCCACCCCTCACCCCCTCACACTTTTACACCCCTCATCCCTTCACCCCCACCCCACCCCTTCCATACCCTCCACCCCCTCACCCCTTCACACTCCAATCCCTTCCACAGTCCCACCCCCTCACATTCCTACACCTTTCACCCCCTCACTCTTACACCCCTCACCCCTCCACCCCCCAACCCCTCACACTTGTACACCCCTCACCCCCTCACACTCTTACACCCCTTCTCCTTCCACCACCCACCCCACTCCCTCCATACCCTCCACCCTTTCACCCCCCACCCCTCCACCCCCTCTGTGGCCTCCCCCCAACACTTCCATCCCCTTCCTCTCCTATCCTCCCCCTCCACCCTCCACCCCCTCACACACCCTCCATCCTCTTCACTCTTTCTGCTTTTCCTGTACTTTCCATCCCCACGCTTCTTACATCCCCGCATTCTCTCTTTTCCAAAATCAGCTTTTAAAATCTGTATTCTATGCATTTCTCCTCTTGTTATTTTGCTACAATTATTCAAAAACACTTCCCTCCATTCCCCCCCCGCCCCCTCTCTCCTTCCCCTTCTCTTTCCTCCCCTCCTTCCTTTTTCTTTCTTTCTTCTCTTTTTAAGTCATCTCTACCCCCACATGGGGCTCGAACTCCCAGCCCTGAGATCAAGGGTCTCAAGCTCCACCCACGGAGCCAGCAGGTGCCCCCCTCCTTCCTTTTTCTAGGTCATTTCCTCCTCATTCTTCCCACCTGAACAGTAGTCTGGAAAACATCCCCTCTTCCCGCCTCCCCTAGCACCTGCTCTGTGCCCCTGGGACTGTGGCCCCTCTGGTCGCAGACTTGTGGCTCCCTCCCCTGGAGCATCAGCCTCCCCCCCACCACCACCCCGGGCTTCTACACTCATCTCTGGGAAGCTTCTGTGGACCCTTGAGCACCGTCCCCACATCCCAGGGACTCCCATGGTTTAAGCTCTCCTACCGACGGGCCTGGCGCGGGCGGGGTCCGCAGGGACATCCAGCGCAGCTCCCCTCACCCTTCCTGCCCCCACCTCCCCTCCTCCCAGAACCACAGACTTCCTCACCCTCACCTGAGGAGGGAAGCTCCGACTTACAGGATTTGCATGTTGGGCTGTGGAAGCAAAGACCAAGAGAAAAGCATCAAGAAATCCAATAGCCACAGGCTTTGCGTTAGATGTTGTGCAAGCACCCCTGCACCCCGGGCTGCCCCCACCCCTCTCCTCTCTCTCCCCTCTGCTGCCAGACCTCTCAGACCTGGAGTCCGCCTTCCTGCACTTCACCTTCTTGCCTGTTAGGAGACAGACACAACGAGACAGGGCATGAGGGGCTGGACAAAGGCCGGCGGGGAAGCTGTAGGTGCCCAGGGCCCCCGACGAAGCCCTCTGTGAGGTGCTTTGGAGCCCAGGAAAGGGTCACACTTACTGATGATGATGAGAATGCCCAGCAGGAACAATATGGTGGCCAGAGTCATGCCCACAGTCTGTACAGTGTCATAGTCTGGGGGAGATAAGGGGGCGCATCAACGTGGGTAGTACGCAGCCCTCCCTGGAGCCTTGACTCGGCCAGGGGCGCAGAGTCCAGGGATGCTGCAGGCTGCGCTGGGGCCCCCCCAGTGTGAGGATGGACAGCAGGAGCTTGGGAGCTCCTGGACCTCTTTACCCTCCCCCTCCTCTAGATGCCTTGTACATCCAGAAAACCATGCTCTACGTCATGTATCGCAGACACATACATCTCACCTCCTTTCACGGCCTCCTCCCCGGTCCTGTCCACCACTGTCACCTGTCTGAACCATCGCAGCAAGCAAGCCGCTCTGTGGTCTCCCCACACCCCAGTCTCAGGGATCCTGCCAACACCTAAGTCAGATCGGGGTCCCTGAGCTCAGAGCGCCCCACCCTGCCCTCGCTTCCATTGCATTCCAAGGAAAAGCCAAAAAATCCTCACCATAGCCCGCCTAGTCCTGCATCACCTGGTCCCTGTTCCTTCTCAGACCTCACCCCACCCCACTTGCTTCCTCAGTCTCCTGCCCCAGGCAATCTGGTCTTTCTGCCTCTCCTGGAACAGATTAAGTATGGTCCTACCTCAGGGCCTTTGCATCTGCTGTTCCCTCTACCTAAAAAGCTCTCTCCCCCGGTATTTCTTCCTTACCAATTTCTGGGCTTTATTCAAATGTCGGTGAAACCTTCTCTGAAACCTTGTCTATTTAGAATTTCCCATCCTCTCCTCAATACTTTGTAATCCCATTCTTTCCTTATCTTCCTTCATAAGAAGCATTCTTGTCCAATATGCCACAGGAAATACAGTTGACCCTTGAACAATGTGCAGGTCCCCTTATATGCAGATTTTTCAATAAATATTGTACAGCACTGTAAATGTATTTTCTCTGCCTTATGAAATTTTTTTTATTTTTATTGTTTTGGTAAGCTCTACACCCAACCTGGGGCTTGAACTCACAACCCCGAGATCCAGAGTCACATGCTCTATTGACAGAGCCAGCCAGGCACCCCTCTTCCTTCTAATTTTCTTAATAACATTTTTCCTCTAGTTCCCTGGGTTGTCAGAATACAGTATATAATACACATAACATACAAAATGTGTGTTAATCGACTATATCTTCTGTAAGGCTTCTAATCAACAGTAGGCCATGAGTAGTTAAGTTTTGGGGGAGTCAAGAGTTATATGTGGATTTTCAACCGCATGGGGGGTCGGCACCCCTTAATCCCCACACTGTTCAAGGGTTGATTGCATTTATTGGAATATGAATGTATAGAGCACCCCCTCTGTACCAGCAGTTGTCCAGGCCTCTGCCTCAGGGAACTGACTTTCAGAGTGTGATAAAGCCTTCAACAAAATAAAATGAAACATCAGGGCCATGTGACTATGGCTAGATGTATCTGTGGCTCCTGTTGGCAGAGAGTCAGGAAGAGCCTCTCCTAGCAGAACAGTCAATATTTGATCTGAGCCCTGAAGAAGGAAAAGGAGCCTTAGTCAGCTGTTTGGAGAGCTAGATGAGGAGTATTCCTGGCAGAGGATACAGCACGTGCAAAGGCCCTGAGGTGGGAAAGAATTTGGCATATTGGAGGAACAGAATGAGTGAGCAAAGGTAGAGGGGTGTTTAGAGAGGGAGCCAGGGCCAGGTCTGCGAGACCTGGGGGTAACTTCTTCAAGCTTCCATGCTGTGGGGGTGATTTAATGGCCTCACTCAAGTAAATCTTTCCCACAATCCTCATAGGTAAAAACTAATACTATCCCTTATTTACAGAAGAGCCCAGAGAGGAAAAGTTGCCTGCTCAAGGCCACACCGCTGCTAGCAAGGAGATGAGCCAGGATTCAAACCCGGGCAGCCTGGCCTCCGAGCTGTATGCCCCTCTGATGACCACCATGTACAATCCCAGAGTCCTGGTGAAGCCTGAAGGAGGTCCAGAGAGGGTACCCCTCAAAATCTGGTTTTGCCCTCTGAGCCCAGCTGGTGTAAACCGAACCTGCATGGTCACATGGCCAGTGGCCCAGCAGGTATCATGTTGCCGGGGCTGAAGCCACTTCAGCAATTACTTGTGAGGACCTGCAACCACCCCTTTATCCAGCCCCAGGGTACCCTCATCAGAATCTGCCACTCACCATAGTAAAATGGGTCAGGCTCCTGAGGAACTGTGGGAAGGAAGGCAGGAAAAGAGAGAGAGGGGAAAAAATATTTCAACACTGGGTTTCTTAACATTTCTGAGGCTCCAGATGGGGCCACTGGTCCAAGGTTTCTGGGTAGAAATCAGATAAAGACGCCCCTTGATCTGAATGATACAGCTTCATGCATGGCAGGACACAAGGCTTGAAGAGTGGAGCATAGGATGGATTCCAGCCCCCTACTCACACCATTAGTCAGTACCTTCCCTTGTTCAGTGCACAACCTACCAAACTGTACATGGCAGTCTTGGTCCTAGTCCCCTGTGGAAATCTGAGGCAAGCTATGGACTCATTTCCTGAAAAACACATACACACTCCCATTTGCATATGATGCTGGGTTAACAGACTCCAATCCCACTGGTAAACCGCTGAGTAGACCAGCTTCCCCCAAATACTCCGTAAAACTCCTCAGTCATCTGACAGCTCCAAAAAAGTCAGACGCTGTCCCTACTATTCTCATCCACTCGCTCCTGCCATCAAATCCTATGCAGGGAAGCTGTCCTATAATATACCCTGTATTATACTACATAGGATACATACTTGATGACTTATTTCTAAGCCATCACCAATTTTAAGATTCAAAATTGATTTCATAATAGCTTTCTGGGTGTGTGTCTGTGTGTGTGTGTGTGTGAATATGTATGTAACTCTACCATCCAAAACATACCCATCCATTAGAGGACTCACCCCAATTTCAGAAATGTTACTGTGTAGATAAAATGTGTGGTGTGGGGGGGTATTTATCTCTCCCCCTCACCCATCTCCCTGTTCCAAACCATATCTCCCTTCAGGAGAACTCATTCCCATTCGAGAAGCCCATCCTGACGGCTCCCTAATTCCTGAGAGTCTCAGTATGTTCTTTCTTGGCTAGAGCAGAATTCGGCACAGTGTGCCCCACCAGGCGAGGGGGACCAGGAATGTCAGGGCCATGCCAGGCACCGGCATCAGTGCTCTCTTCCAGGATCCGGGGAGGATGGCAACTGCCTTGAGACTGAGGGAGGCCACGTGACTAACTCTGGCCACTGAACTGTGAGCCCAGGTGTCCCATCTCTTCCAGGCTGGACATTTAAGCGCTCTTAGCAGAGCTCCCTGTGGCCATTGGCCCGGTGACATGAAGCTGACCTGTGATGGGCATATCGTGTAAGTGAGAGTTCCTCCTTGGTTGTCACAAGCCCCTGAGGTGACACCGTTTAATATGTTTACACTTGCTTTTAAGACAAAAGAAAAAAAAAGTCCCAATTTTCCATGTCTGATGGTGATACCACATGAAGCTAATTACGTTTTTTTTTTTTTTTAAAGTGAATCCTTGAAAGGAAAAATACTAAATATGAGTGTGGGGAACATCTGGATAGGCCAAAAACTGTGGAGGTGGTCCTCGAAAGTGTCAAGATGGGGAAACGCTATTTTAGAGTCATATGTGCTATCTTAGCTCCCCCCCTCCACCAGATGGGGAGTAGATTTGTTTGACTCCTCTGCCATTAATCGTGGCATTTATAAAAATATTTCGGGGAAGTTTTCTAGGATGAATGAAAGAAAAAATGAATAAATGAGTGAGCGAGTAAATGAATGAATGAATGAATGAATGAATGAATGAGAGCCCCTGCTAGGCTTTGGAAGCTGCATCAGAGGTGGAGTGGACGGATTATCCTGATTTGTCTCCTGTGTTTCCAAACACCCTGCCCTCCTTAACCATCAGAAACCCACTGGATGAGCACCTGCTCCAGAATCCTCTTTGGTGCCACCCTGGGTGCCCCGTGCTCTATGCAGAAGTCCCTCTTCTGGTCTCTGCTGCCCCAGCAATCTGGTTCCTCAGGGCGAGGCTGGGCTAAGGGTGGAGCCAGGAGGCAGGAGGAGAAATGTGCACCACTCCTGGCTAGTTGCCAGGGAGACATCAGGAAGGAGGTGGTTGCTATGGCAACTGGGGCATCTTAAGAGGTGAAGAGAGGTGATGGGTCTGGGCACCCCCAGGCTGGGTGGGGTCCTGAGGGTTAGGTCTCTAACTCTAGGGCCAATCTTGACTCCCTCTGCTCCCTTTGTAGCTCCCATTGTCCCTGCAGGGCTGGTTTCTGGCCAAACCCAGGGTCCTTCTCAAGGATGGGGACCCAAGCCCAGCTGTGCCTCTGCATCCCCTTTCTGCTTGCCCCCTGATCTCTGACACGGTGGGAGAGCCCTCAGCTCCCTCCCCCATGCTCCCCCCCAATAATCCATTAATCAATTTAAGTGGTGCAGCACACAACATGCTCTTCTTCACACCCCCCACACCACCGCCCCCCGGGGTTTCCCAAGACCTGCGGTCCCCTCTTGTGCTGTGACTGGGGAAAAGGTGGGGGTGGGGGTGGGGCTGAGGCGTCTGTCCTCCCACCTCTGCCCGTCTGCTGCCATCGATCCTGTTAACCACCATCTCTGCGAAAAGAAGCCCTGGGCTCCCGCCAGGCCCGCTGGCTCAGCCCTGCCCCCTCTCCCTAGGGTGGCTTCCAGCCTCTGCAGCCCCCCCCTCCCCGCCCTGCTTCAAATTCTGCAGATATGGCTCAGTGCAGCAGCCCCTGCCTGCCGGGAAGGGGGGCAGGGAAGGAGAGATCCGAGTGGAACTGGGGTTCCCTTCACCACCAGGGGCTCCTCAGCACCACTGGCCTATCCCCTCTGGCCCTGCTCTCAGTGCTGGAAACCCCACCCCCACCCCTACCCCTACTAGAGCATCCTTCCCCTTGTTCCTCCGCAGAGGCAGGCTCAAGAGCGGGCTGTCAGGGGGCAGTGGGGGTTTAAGTGGGTGAATAAACTGGGTTAACGGTGTGAAATGTAAATCGCTGTGTGGCTAGCCGGGGGTGAAGGAGGGACATCTGTGTGCACAGTCGAGTGCACCCTCCTGGACCAGACGACACCCCTGCATGTGGGCTGGGAAGGAGGGTCCCACCACCCATTCCTGCCCGGGGGGCTCACTGCAGTGGCTCGGCCCCACCCCATGCTGCTCCTCCTGTCTGTCTCCTGCTCTGTGGGTCCTTCTCTCTCTCCTCCTCCTCGATGCCTTTCTCTGTGCTTCTGTCTCTGATTTTCTCTCTTTCTCTGCATCTTTCTATTGCTCTCTGCCTTCCCGTCACTCCCAATCTCTTCCAGCCCCGTATCTGTCCTCTCCCTCCGAGTCTCGGACTCTGGGTCGCCTGTCACCCTTGCTCGCTCTCTCTTTCAGGCTCTCAGACAATTTTCACATTCCTTTCCGTCTCCCTCTCTCTTCTGTCTCTTTCCATCTCTCTCTCACTTCCTCCGGCGCTCTCCCCTCCCCTGTCTTTCCATCCTTCTCCCTCCTTCCCGCGGAACCTGCCTGTCAGGGATTTCTGGAGACACCCACCACAGGAGCCAGCTCTGGGAAGGAAAGGGATGCACCCCCCCTCGCCCACCTCGGAGACCCTGAGATTTGCAAGAGCCTCTGTGGCGGCCGAGCCCCCCGTTCCCACCCTCGAAGCCCGAAGCCCGGCTCTCCGCGTCCACTACCGCCGCTGTGCAGGACCAGCCGCCCGGTTGCCATAGCTACCGGTCCGCGCATCCCTTCTCCCGGGACTGCCGCTCTCCGATCGCTGGTCCCGCACGGGAACGACACCGCCGGGAGGGGGTGTCCCAGAGGCCTGGAGGGGCGCCAAGGGGTGCACTGCAGGGGCCGCCGCCCGTGGAAGAACGGACATCCCCTTCCCCATTCCCCTCCTTTTCCGTACTGGCATCCCCCTCGATCCTCTCCCCTAAGCTCTAAGATCCCGGAGCCTCCCTGCCCACCCGCGCGCCCTCTCCCCAGGCGACGCTCACCCTTTGTGGGGGCCTGGGTCGGGGTCGCCATGCCGGGCCGGAGCAGGGGGCGGCTGGAGGCCGAGGCGGTGAAGGCGCGGCTGCAGCAGCTGGAAGCGGGACGGACTGATGTCGGGGGGAGATGGGGGGAGCCCTCGTGTGGGGGGGGCCGTAGCCAATGGGGGCCCGGAGAGCCCGCCCCCGTCCCGGCCACCCCCGCCCCCGCCCCCGCCCACTGCCGACGTCCCCGCCCCTTCCCCAAGGGTGGGGGCGCCCCCTGCCGGGGCCAAGGGGGCGCCCGGGCTTCCGCGCAGAGGGACTGACAGATCCACAAAGCGCCGTCAAGAGAGAAAAGCACGTTTTATTGAAGTCTGGGCGGCAGAGAGGAGCCTGCGGGGGCAGGGCTGGGGAAGAGGGCAGTCCAGGTGGCGGTGGGCGCACAGGTGGTGGGTGGGAGGCATCAGGCGCCAGGGGAATCCTGTGGGGGTGACAAAGGTGAGAGGCAAGAGAGCCCCCCGGCCATCCCAGCCCACCCTTCGCCCCCTTCTCCTCCCCCCGCCCCCCAGCCTAGCCCGAGCTGCAGGACCTGGCTGGGTTCCATCGCGCCAGGTGTCTCTACCGCCTGCGGGTGGACAGACCTGAGGGGGAACACGGAGAGTCCGGGCGTCAGGAGGGGCACCCTAGCTCCTAAGGAGCGGGAAGCAGCAGGGGGACTCGGGGACCTCGGGTTTCAAAGCCAGCCCCTCCCACCTCGCACCCCGGGAGGGCCAGGAAAGGGGTTCTTGGAACCCGCCTCACCCCCGCCCCAAACACTCGAAATCTCCCCAGACTCACGGCGGATGGAGCTGCGGAAAGTTCCCTCCTCTTCATCAGGTTCCCCAGTCCTGGCAGAAGGAATTGGGGATGAAAACGGAGAGAGGCAGCCGCCCCCTGGACCCCTCCCTCCGCCAGGGCAGCCCTCACTTCACAGTCCCCTGCGCTGAGGGCTGGAGATGGGCGAGGAGCAGGCTCGGGGGCCGCCAGGAAATCGGGCGCACCCAGGAGCGGCTTAAACGTGTGCCAGGGGGTGCTGCTCCCAGTGCCTCCCGGAGCGCAGGGGAAGAGACTGGAAGTTGGTGGGGGAGGGGCGCCGAGGGGCCTGAGCGCGGCCGGCCTGGCGACAGCCTAGGTTAGAAAAACCCAGAACCCTCATCTCCTCGTTGAGCGATCTTGGGCAAGTGGCTTCGCCTCCCTGTGCGCCGGTTTCCTCACCAGCAAAATGAGGTTAATAACAGCACCTACCGCCTACTAGGGGTGTGGGGAGCAGATAAGGCAATAAAACGGTATCTGGCGCGTGGCGCTAAATATTAGCTATTATTTAAAATGACATCCATGACTGTTTCAACATGGAGAAGGTGTTCATACGTTGCCTTAAATTTTTATTTAAAGATGAATCAAAGAGCTAGGAACAGGACTCTGAGCTAAACTGGGCCGCCAAGCGCGGTGATCTCATTTCGCCGTGGCTCTTTCACAGCACTTATCACGCTTTGTGATTTTATATTTGTGGGGCTGTTGGAGCCCACGGCCGCCGCCCCCACTGGGCTGGGAGCTCAGCCAGGCAGGGAGGGCAGTTTATTTATTCACTGGTCCCCAGGGCTTGGCTTGGGGCTTGGCACACATAGTAGGGGCTTAATACATTTTTGCGGAAAGGGCTCCGGCTGCGGGTCTGGTGGATGCCCTGCCTCACCCCCGCAGCGCCCCTCTAGAGCGAAAGTAGGTGAGTGAGAGCCCGGAGGGGCCTCTTACCTCTGCTGCTGGTTGAATTTGCACCGGCACCTTCTGCCTGCGGGTGGGGGTAGGAGGAGGCCGGGATTCAGCTCCGGGCGGGCACGGAGCGGCGCTGGTGAGCCGCCTGGGGCTGGGGAGGGGCGGAGCCGCAGGGATAGGGGCGGGGCGGGGCGGAGGGGCGGGGCGAGGGCGGGGCGGCAGGGCGTGGGCGGGGCGGCAGGACGTGGGCGGGGCGGGGCGGAGGGGCGGGGCTAGGGCGGGGCGGCAGGGGTGGGGCGAGGCGACAGGGGTGGGGCTAGGGCGGGGCGGCCGGGGGCGTGGGCGGGGCGAGGCGGAGGGGCGGGGCTGGGGTGGCAGGGGTGGGGCGAGGCGGCAGGGGCGGGACGTGGGCGGGGCTAAGGCGGCGGGGGCGGGGCGAGGGCGGGGCGGGGCGGGGCGGGGCGGGGCGGGGCGGAGACCCGCGGCGAGGCGGGGACGCACACCGCAGCACCCGCGGGGGCTGGAGGCAGGGGCTGGGGTACTCACTCAGGACGATGAGGATACCGAGGATGAAGAGGATCCCGGCGATGATGAGGCCTCCGATCCGCAGGGATTGGTAGTCTGTGGGTGGCAGGGAGGAGGGTGAGGGCAGGGAGGGGAGGAGGAAGGGGAGGAGGAGGGGGCGAGGAGGATCCGGGAGGGGAGAGGAGAACGGTGAGAGGAGGAAGTGGGAGCGGGATCAGGGAGGGAGATCAAGCGGGGTGCGAAGGAGAGGGAGGAGGTGGGCAGGGCAGGCGGGGAGGAGGCAGGAAACAAGGAAGTAGAGGAGGATGGGAGAGGGTGAGGGGACCGCAGAGGGGAGAGAGGGAGGCACAGCAGAGGATGAGCCATGAAGTACGCAGAGGTGACAGGAGAAAGAGACTCAGAGAGGGACCAAGTAGACAGACACACAGAGACACAGACAAGGGCAGATCAAAACAGGGAGTCAGAGAGCCAGATCTCTGAGAGACGCGAGAGACCGGAGAGTGACCGAGATACAAACACCGAGCCCGAGAGACAGGTGGACAAGGAGAAGAGAGGTAATGAGGACAGGACGGGCACACCTAGGCCATGCGCCCTCCCGGCTCCCCAGTAGATGCCTCTCCCTCCCTCACCGTAGGTGAACGGGTCGTGTTCCTGTGGCGCTTCTGGAAAGAGAAGGAAGTCAGAGGTTGGCTGCTTCCTGGGACTCTGCACAGGGAAGGGCGTAAAGAGACCCTCTGGGGGCTTTACTCCCGTGGGCTGAGAGTCTGCGGACCGCTGGGCCCTGAGCAGGCTGCCCACCCCCCCTGGGCCTTAGCCGCCTCATCTGCCCTGTGCTGGGTGGGGCGGGGGGCTCCTAACTGCCCCCGCTTCCTGTCTTATCCCCTGTTGTCAATGATTCTGTCATTTGAGGTTAGAGGCCTCCATCCCACCATCCGCCTTTGCCTGACCTTGCATCCGCTCCCCTGCCCCAAATACTAGCTGGTGTTTGGACCCACGCGAAGTCCCCAGTTTCCTGGTACCCCAACTGACTGGGTGGAGGTTGGAGTCTCCAAGTTGGTTCTCTTGAAGGGCTTTCCCCTCCCTGGCCTCCCTTGGGGCTGAGGTGGGTTGTGGGCTACCCGCCCTAGACTCACCTGCGGTGGCCGTGGTGAGGAAACCCACACAGAGAACCAAGATGTGGTGGAGAGGTGCCATCGTCCTGGGAGGCAGCAAGGGTCAAGAAATGTGTTCCTCGTCTCCCTCACCATTGGGGCTTGAACCCAAGGGGTTAAATCAGAGTCCAGGGGCTTAATTCCAAAAGCACCCATCATCCAGCTTGGCCACTGCTTCATGTGGACACGGTGTCCCCAAAACAAACCACCGTGGGGGTGGTACGACACACAGCGAGGGCAGGGGTGAGACACACACAGCCCATGGGGGTCGCCCAAGGCCTGGGCCTCCTGACAGTGGGCCCCAGGTTCCCACACCTACCCCGTGGGAAGAGCAGGATGGCTCACCCCACCAGGTGGGGAGACAGACGCACGCCGTGAGGGGTGAGCGACACTGCAACCCGACAGGCCCAAGGGCCACCTGCCCACACACAGGGCCTCGCTGTGTCCGTGTAATATCCCGGCTCCCCTGGCCTCGGCCGCTGGCCGGCTCTCTCCTGACCCCGGGTATAAATATCTCCCACTTCACCCTGGAGGAATTTGCCTCACACAGGCCACCATGGCAACAGCCTTCCTTCCCCCACTCGGGGGTCACGCACAACTCTGCCGGGGTGAGGCCCGGCTGCCACATCGCTACAGGCTGCCCCTGGGGGAAAGGCCACCCCCTTCTCTTCTGGAAATGATGAGAACAAGGATAAACATCCCCTCCGCCTGCCTCTGGGTGACATCTCTCACAGGCGGACACCACCAGGCGAGTGGCATGAGGCCCAGAGCAGCGGGGCTGAGAGACGGAAGACAGATGCCAGGGCCAGGGACACACACAGACACACAGACACACAGACACACACACATACGCAATGGGGCTGGAATGGAGACAACGCCTACTCCCCAAACCTCTGGTTTGAGCAAGACATGGGGTGGAGACACAGTCACTAAAACGATACTCTTCATCTGAGCCTCCAGTGCCCCCCAAAAGTGACGCCACCCGACCTACACACATCAGTGCTCAAAACCCACCCCAGCCTGCACACGCAGCAGCAGGGGAGAGGGAGTCGCACCCACACTCGGCTCCTGGGGAACCCCACGGCCGTCCCAACCACACTCCCTTCCTCTTGGGTCTGGCCTGCCTGGGAAGCCACGGGCTGGCCACTCCTGCTCCCAAAATAGGTGGCGTGGCCAGGCCAGGGGTGAGGCCTGGGGGGGAGGGCAGGGGACGCTCACCCCAGTCAGGCTGTCCCCTGCTGAAAGAAGGCCCCCAAACGTCCGGCTGTGCCGGGGGTGAGCACTTTGGACCCCCTGGCCCAGAGCTGGTCCTGCGCCGCCCTCAGCGGTCTCCCCTCCCAGCCCCACCCCACCCCTACCCTCCCCAACCGGCAGCTGTAACTGGAGCCCGGGCTGGAGGGGGGCCAGGGGGCGGCCCCCAGCCCAGACCGCCCTGGCCCGCTAAGTTAACTCTCTCAGCTCAGATGGAGGAGCCAGGGCGGGATCGCGGGGGAAGGTGCTGGCAGCTCACGGACACGCACCCGCACCCACGCAGGCAGGCACCCACGCTCCGCCCCCGGCGCCTCAGAGAGCCTCTGCCCTGCGGTGGGCCGGTGGGTGTCGGTGATTTTCTGGGAGGCTCCCCGGGCATTGGGCCGGTCGGGGCCTAAGGTCACCCTGTCTGAATGCTTCGGAGCCCACTGACCCCTGACCCCAGCGTTCTGCGGAGACCTGGTGGGCACCGCAGGGCTGTTGTGGGAGCATTTCAGTGTGTGTACGTTGTCTGCTGCTGACGGTGAGTTCACCCAGGAGTGCACACCACACACACACACACACACACACGCGCGCGACTCCATTTACCTAGACAGAAAATCAAACATACGTATGTGCTCCTACATACAAACACAGAGACAGACACACAGAGGATAACACCCGTGGAGACCCCAAAGACACACCCGTACAGCCGATACTTCTTACACCAGTCACAAAACACGGACAGATACATTTGTATACGCATGCCATACACACGTGCGCACACACACATGCACATTCGTTCGCATGGATGCCCCTACAGAGACACAAAGACCTAGCCACGCAAGTGTGCACCCTTACAAATGGCCACACCCTTGTGAAGACGCACTCACAAATGGCTGTACAGAAACACACCAGTACACACACCGCACATCAATACATTCAAAAGCACAGATGCCCACCAGCCCTCCCACACCGTTTCCGAGATGCGAAGGCCCACAGACCATGTACATATGTACGTGGGTACCTGCATATACCTCTGCGGGTACAAAGAGAGACAGAAACTCTGTCAAGGACTCAGGTGTAAGACCAGCCACTCTTACAACCACAAAACACACACAGACACACACACACACTGTGTTCATACCCTCATGCACGGGCAAATAGGACATAGCTGGCCACTCAGCCATAGGCAGACAGGTCTACACCTGGAGGGGGGGCCAGGGGGCGGCCCTTGTGTTGACACACTTGGAGACACCACCCAATGTGTGGTGATGTGTTTAACCCCAAACCCCCCCTTTCCTGATCTCATGTGGCCTGTAGGACTCTCTGGAGAACAGCACGTGGTGTCCTCACAAGCGGGCCAGATTCGTAGGTACAGGTGACAGAGAAACCTGGGGCCAGGTCTGAGCTCTGCCGCTGGTGGTTGTGCGACCTTGAGCAGCCCATGTGACCTCTCTATGCCTTAGTTTTCTGTCCTATAAAATGGAGAAATCACCAAGAGCGTACGTAAAACGCTGAGGCAGGCTCAGAGGCCTGTGAACCCAACACAGTCCTATTATGAACCCGTTTTAGAGATGAGCAAAACAAGGGTCAGCAAAGTGGAGCTAATTCTCCTGAGGTCCCTGGTGGTTAAGGACAGACTCTGTAGGACGCAGTTTCAGGGGCAGGTGGACACGCTCGCACTTGGCTCAGGCATAGCTAGTGCTCACACGATACGTGTGTGTGCATGTGTGTGTGTGTGTGTGTGTGTGTGTGTGTGTACGGCCTCAGAGGAGCCTCAGAGGTGGCTTTGAAATGCACCCTCATCCCTGTACATCTGAGCCTCTGCCCCCCGTGGCCCTGCACCCCTGGGTCACCAGCAGGCCTTGGTTAATGATAACCAGGATGTTTATGCAGCCGTGGGGAGGGCTGACAGCGGAGCAGGGAAGTCAAGCAGGGCTGGGGGCACCCGGCCAGCTGCAGCCAGTCCTTGGCATCTCCTCCTCACAAGGCCGACAGCTCCAGAGTGGAGCAGCTCAGCCACTTCCGTGCTAGGTGACGTTGGGCACATGACATAACCGCTCTGAGGCTCAGTTTCTCCTGCTGTAGCACAGAGGTAAAATCGCAGTCACCTCAGAGGGAAGCTGGGATGATTATCTGAAGTGATCCATGGACAGCATGTAGAACAAAGCCTGGCCAACAGTAAGTGACTAAAAAAAAAGGTTAGCTAGCATCACTGTCGTCATCGCCATTCTCTTTGCAAACCCAAGTGAGAACGCTGCTGGCCGGGGACGCTGTATGGATTTACGCCTGTGTCCCCCCTGTGTCCCTGGCACAAGTTCTTCATCTTTGCAAAGGCTTTGGAAAGAAGTTTATCACCTCTGCTTTATAGCCGAGGTAACCAAGTCCCGAAGGCCTTGCTCAAATCACAGAGCCATTCCGGGTGCAGGACAAGCGCTGGGATCCAGAATCCACCTGCAGGCCTGCCGGCCACCGTGGGGGGCCCACCCTGTGCTGGCCCACAAGCAGGGGCCACCGCCCCCCTCATCTCATGGACTGTTCTACACACAGGGGAAGTGGGAGCCACCAATTGCCCCACTTGACAGACAGGGAAACTGAGGACCAGGGAGCCAGATGACTTGCCGGAGCCACGCAGAGCTGAGTCTGTGATCCCTCCTGAGCTGGTGCTGTTGAGCCTCCTGACCTCCGAGTCTTCTGGGTGTGCGTGGCCGTAGCCAGAGAGGCTGTGTGTTTTCCTCAGGGTGGGGAGGAGGGTGGGTTGGTCTAGTTCGGTCCAGGGCCATGAAGTGAATCGATAAACCTCTTCATACCTCATTTTTTCCATCTGCCAAGTGGGGATCAGTAGTATGACTCCCTTCACAGGGTTGTTGTGGGAGCTGATCACATTCGTGGTAAGTCAGGCACACAGCAAGTGCTCAATGATTATTAGTACGACTATTTCGGGTTGGGTACAAGTGTCATTTATTTCTTTTTCTTTTTTTAGTTCTTTCTTTCTAAAAGGCTTAATTTCTTTATTCTCGAGAGACACACGGAGAGAGGCAGAGACACAGGCAGAGGGAGAAGCAGGCTCCGTGCGGGGAGCCCCACGTGGGATTCGATCCCAGGACCCGGGGATCACATCCTGAGCTGAAGGCAGATGCTCAACCGCTGAGCCACCCAGGCGTCCGTATTTATTTTTCTTACTTAATGGACAGAATCTATCCAAATTGCTAAAAGCTTAGTCCAAATGAAAATGACCAATATCCATGAGCTCTGGTCCCCCAAGAGGGAACACAAAGTCACGCGGAGAGGCCCTGGAGCTGGCTGCTTGGGCTCCAGAGCGGGCCCTGCCCCAGTCCCTAACCCAAATCTCAAGTTGACTTGACCTCCCTCCTCAGTGTTTCCATCTGTAAAACAGCCACGTAAGAGGATCAGCCTCAGAGGGTGCGGCGAGCTCAGCATGAGCTGAGAGACGAAGTGTCAGGACAGGGCCTAGCGCAGAGCCAACGCCGAGGAAGGGGGTGGCATCCTCACCATCGGTTTCCCCTGGAGTCGGCTCCTTATCCCAGTGGGTGGTTGGCACTCAGGGGGTTAATATGAGGCGGGGCCGCGGCTGTGGGCTCGGGGCAGGGCTACTGTCCCGCCGAGTGTGGCCACCAGAGGGAGCAGCTGGCCCCCTCTGAGGCTTGGGGCCCGGCTCATCACACCCTCCAGGGAGGGGGCTGGCTGGGCGAGCCCAGGATGGGACCAGCACCCCCCCCTTCCCCGGGGTCGCTCCTGCCACCCCACCCCCACCTGCAGAGCCATCCGGTCCCCACCCTGGTGACATGCTCCTCACACTCCGGGTGCGGTGGAGCGGGAATCTGGGGAGGGGGCCGACTGAGAAGGGTCAGGGCAGCTCCGGCCCTTGCAGCCCCTCCCCTCCCATGGGGCCGTCCAGTCCCTTCCTTAGGGCCGCTCTTCCTATGGCCTCTGACCCCCTCCTCCCGCCGCGGCAGTGCCCAGAGGCGCACCCGGTGCCCCAGTGAGTCCCTTTCCCAAACCTCCAAGGAGAAGGGGCGTGGGAGGAAGGGGAGAAGGGGAATTGGAAGGGGCGGTGAGAAATAAAGACACCAGACAGAGGGACACACACACACACACATACACACACACACATACAGGCCGACAGACCGACAGAGACAGAAACAGAGAGAGACAAAGAAACAGAGATAGAGAGACAAACAGAACTAAAGACAGAGAGTGGGAAGCGGACTAACTCACTGAGTCAGAGAGAGAGAGAGAGAGAGAGAGAGAGAGAGAACTAAGAAAATTAGCCGCCCAGGGCATACAGGAAGAGAAGGCAGCTGAGGAGAGACGGAGAAGGGAGAGACCCGGCGGCCGTGCTGTGCCAGCCGGCCGGATGGGGGGCCGCCCGGCGGGGCGGAGGTAGTGGCCCGAGCCACCCACCGCGCGGGTGGGCAGCGAGCAGAGAGCGGCGGCCGCAGGGGTGAGGGGGCATGGGAGGGGCGGGCGTGCTGCTGCTGCTGCTGGCCGGGGCCGGCGCCTGGAGGCCCCCCAAGGGAAAGTGCCCCCTGAGCTGCTCCTGCTCCAAGGACAGCGCCCTGTGCGAGGGCTCTCCGGACCTGCCCGACAGCTTCTCCCCGACGCTGCTGTCACTGTGAGTGTCACAGTGGGTGAGGACCTGGGGCCCCAGGGGCCGGGGGCAGGGCGTGGGGGGTCCCCGAGGAAGCCGGGACCCTCCAGGATCTTGGGAGGTGGGCAGCAAGGGCTGTCGGGATGCCTCGAAGGGAGCTGCTGGGATGTGGACAGGAGCCGAAGGGAAACTCCAAAGCCCAGGGCAGCATTTGGGGCTCCAGGTGGGGGGCGCGGGGCGGCCGGGGTTGGGGGACTGGATGTCGCCAGGATCCTTGCCAAGTGAGGAGGGCCAATGCCTGTTTCCCTAGGATGGAAAGGAAAGACATCCAGGGTTGGGGCGGCGTGCCAGTGTCCCCCAGACAGGAGACGGCTCTGGGGCGGGACCGGAGCATTGGGGTGGTTTTCTCCTCCGTCCCCAGCTCACTCGTGAGGACTGGAGTCACCCAGCTGAAGGCCGGCAGCTTCCTGAGGGTGCCCACCCTACACCTGCTGTGAGTGCGGCTCAGCTGAGCCGAGGACAAGCTCGAGGGAGTGGGTGGGTGTTGGCACAGGTGCGTGGGGGTGTGTGTGCACAGAGGTGTACGTGCACGTACAGGTGTGTGTGACCGTGTCCATGAGGGTGGAGGTTGGGGGCCAATGTTTAAATCTCATGGGGTGCAGTAATTTGGGGGAAAAAACTCTTCTTGCTCCCTTGGCAGCCTCTTCACATCCAACTCCTTCTCGGTGATTGAGGACGATGCCTTTGCGGGTCTGTCCCACCTGCGGTACCTGTGAGTGAGGCCAGGGGATGGGGACAGGGGTGGGGGCTTGGGAGAGGAAGTTGTGGGGGGCCATCTGAGGCTCCGAGAGTAGACGCAGGTAGGGCCTTATTGGCATGGGTAAGGGGAGTGTCTGGACAAGGGTCCCTCTGGAGGGCAAGAGGCCTGGCGTCTTGGGCTCCTGCTCAGCTGTGTGATCCCGGCCTGCTCACCTCCCCTCTCTGTGCCACAAGATCCACAGCCCCAAGACTGTTTCTGGCTCTCTACCTGACTTAGGGGAGCTCAGGGAGAGTGAAAGAGGCCAGAGATAAGGAAATACTTCAAGTGAACAGGAAACAGCTCTGAGGTGGTGGTGGTGGTGGTGGTGGTGACAGTGTGACAACACCAGCATTGGTGTCGGTGTCAGTGATCATGGTGTTGATGGTGATCCTGTCGCTGCTGCTCACAGGGAAGGGGTGACATTATTAAGGACAATGAAGTGGGGATGATGTTGGTCACCATGGCAGACCCAATGGTGCTGGTGCTGGTGCTGGTGCTGGCAATGAAGTTTGAGGGGCTGGTGTTGCTACTATCAGTGTTGTGGGTGTTGGTAATTACAGCATCGGTGTCGCTGTTGGCAACGGCTGTGGGGGACGCTGGTATTGGTGCAAGGGCAACGTTGCTGGCCCCGGGTTTGGTGGTGATGATGGAGGTGTTGATGTGTATGGAAGTTGTGGCGGTGGTGGTGCTGGGGGTAACGGTGACGTTGGTATTGGCAACGCTGGTACCTGTGCCAAAGCCTTCGATAATGGTGGCAGTGTTGGTGATGACGGTGGCAGTCCTGTTGGGGCCACCGTGAAGGCTGTGTTGCCGGTGACGCTTATCAGTATAGCTGGGTAAGGCTTGGCGACGATGCTGTTGGTGTGGACGACGGGAGTGGGTGGTGATGCTGGTGCTGGTGGCGGTGGTGGCACAGTATTGTATGGATGACAGTAACAGTCATTGGCACCGGGGGTGGTGATGGCGACAGGGGCACGGGTGTTGGTCAGATGGATGACGGTGGAGGTGCTGGCGGTGATACTGGAGCGAGTGCTGGTGTCGGTGGTCCTGTGGTGGCAGTGGTGGTGATGCGGTGGCAGTGCTCACTGTCAGGCTGGCAGTGAGCCCAGGGTTAGGTTCTTGGGTCCTGGGATGATAGTCTGGAACCTTGGGGAGGAGAGTTTCCTGGGGAGGCTTCGGTGGGCTGAGTTTCCCCAAACGCTCCGGGGCCACCGCAGGGACCCGAGGGCCTCCCCCTCACCCCACCTTCCCTCCACAGCTTCATTGAGGACAATGAGATTGGCTCCATCTCTAAGAACGCGCTCAGAGGACTTCGCTCACTCACACACCTGTGCGTGCCTCCCCCACTCGCTCACCAGCCCGCCCAGACAGCCCCCAGCCCCAGCCCCAGCCCCCAGGGACACAGGGGAGCCGGGTAGCTGGTGACAGCCCCTCCTCCTTCTCTCCTTCCACCAGGAGCCTGGCCAATAATAATCTCGAGACCCTCCCCAGATTCCTGTTCCGAGGCCTGGAGACCCTAACTCATGTGTGAGGCTCAAGGGGGCTGGGTGGCTCCAGGGAGTCTGGGGATGCTGGAGAGGGACGGGAATGGCTGTGCCCACTTTTGGTCGACAGAGATCAGTATGCGATGGTTCTTCCGTATTTTTCACACACCGCCTCTGGGGCCCCATCCTGAACCTTCGCCCGGGGAGGGGGCGGCAGACGTGGCCTCCAGGGGGGTGGAAGCCAGGTCGCAGCCCCTCCCCGGCCTCTTGCCCCAGGGACCTCCGCGGGAACCCGTTCCAGTGTGACTGCCGTGTCCTCTGGCTGCTGCAGTGGATGCCCACCGTGAATGCCAGCGTGGGGACCGGGGCCTGCGCCGGCCCCACCGCTCTGGCCCACATGCAGCTCCGCCACCTGGACCCCAAGACGTTCAAGTGCAGAGCCATAGGTGGGGGCTTTCCCGGCAGGGTGGGAGGGACCGCAGGGGTTCCAGAAGAAGGCGGGAGATCAGGGGAATGGCTCCCAGGGCTGGAGGGCTCACCTCGCTCCCTGCTCTGCTGTTTCCCAGCTTGTGAGACCCTGGGCATGAGCATCGGCTCCCTGAGCCTCAATTTCCTCATCTGTAAAATGGAGGTAATAAGCCGTGACATAGGATTGCAGCGAGAATTCAGTGATGCATCCACCCACGCCCGCATTTGGCGCAGAGCCTTGGATGAGAGGCCCTCACAAGTGTTCACTCTGGTGGTTGTTATTCATATAAAAAATGACCGTTTACAAATACTTGCTATGATACTTGCTATTTTGCTTTTCCATAAATACGTTTTGGCACCTTTATGGGTCCTGGGCCATGCAAGAGGCACAGCAGGGATGAGGATGGCCCCGGCTCTTGCCCTCCCGGAGCCCGCAGCACAGAGACGGTGGAGAGTGAGAGCCCAGAGTGCTCAGGGCTGGGGTGGGGGAAGCCCACCTGCAGGCGCCCCGAGCCAGGGCCAGTGCCAGGGGAAGGTGGAGCGGGAGGGCCAGGGACGGCTTCCTGAAGGAGTGGGTATTTGAGATCAAATCCGAAGGCTACTAATATAATCATCAATTCTTACCATCATCTCAGTGTAAGACGTGTTTTTGGTTTGTGGGACTCCTAGAACCAGAGAAGTTAACTTAGGGTCACAAGCAGTCACTGAGGGCCACTCTGTGTCCTGCCCTGTGAGAGGCGATGGGCGCACCATGGTAACCCAGATGGCCGTGGGCCCTGCCCTCAGAAGCCCTGGTGGGTGAGGACATAGACATTAAACAAAATCCTGCTGAAACAAATGTATGCTACATGTTGTGCAAACCCAGGGAGCGATGAGGGAGATGAAGGGGACGGAGCGGTCCCACCTTCCACGGGGCATCGGAGAAGCCTTCTCTGAAGAGTTGGCTTTACATCCAGATGTAGCTCAGTGAGGTTCAGAGGGAAGGGCACTCAAGGGAGAGGGAACAGCATGTGCAAGGGTCCTGAGGCAGCAGTCTGTCCAGCGTGGGGGACTGAGTGAAGGGAAAGACACAGGTGAGGCTGAAGGCAGCAGGGGCCTCACTGTGTAGGACTTTGAAAGCCCACAGACAGCAGAGTGGACTAAAGGCTGGGGGAACCCGCGGGGGGTTTCGAGCAGGGAGAGGGGGTGATGATATGATGGACGTTTTTAATAGACCCACCTTTGCGTGGGCATCCTTGGTAGCTCGGTTCGTTGCTTCAACCCTGGGGCCTGGAAACAGGGCCTGGCACATGGAGTGGGGTATTATAACCAGGAGTCCATCACCTGGCTCTCCCCTCGCGTGCCGGGCCACCTTGGTGCATCAATACTGTAAAAGCTAAGTTGCTGTAACAAAGAGGCTCGAAATACCACGAATTAAAGACGACCGAAGGGTCTGAGGTGAGCAGTCCAGGCGGGTGTGGCAGCCCCCGGGTGTCATCCTGGTTTTCTCGTGGTTGAAACGGAGTTGTCGCACATCCATCTGCCAGGTCATGGGGAGAAGGGGAAAGAGACCAAGTCCAGGGGAGCCGTTGCCAAACGAGCGAGCGAGCATTGCCCCCATCACTTCGCTCTTTTCCGCTGGGGACCCGGCCTGGACATGGCCACACCGAATATCAGGAGGGAGGCGTCGGGGGCAGCGCTGGGATAAGGTGGCCTGCAGCTGGCCAGCTCTGCGCCCCAGTTCTTTCATGGAAGGGGGGAAGGATGGATCGTGCTGCGCAACCGGCTGCCTGAGCCTCTCAGCCTTAGCTCCCTCGTCTGTAAAACGGACGCAATGGGATGTCCCCCAGAGGGAGCTTGGGGAGGTGAATGAACGAATAACCAATGGTTCCTAAGCAATTAGTTGATGACAGGCAGCTTAGGAAATCAAGGATCACCATCTTGTCGGGACTTGATCCACCAACCGATAGAAAGATTCCGCTGTAAGTCCCGCTGGGGCGCACACCGCAGTGGTCCTCGTTGCAGAGATGTGCAAACTGAGGCTCGGCGACGAGGGCCCTCGGGGTCCCCCGGGGCCTGCCTGACTCTCTCCCGCCACCCCCAGAGCTGTCCTGGTTCCAGACGGTCGGGGAGTCGGCGCTGGGCGTGGAGTCTTTCTCCTACCAGGGGGAGCCCCACATGGTCCTGGCACAGCCCTTTGCCGGCCGCTGCTTGATCCTGGCCTGGGACTACAGCCTGCAGCGCTTCCGGCCCGAGGAAGAGCTGTCCGGTGAGCGCCCCGCCTCCGTCCTCCCCGCGCCCCACAGCCGCCTGGTGGGCCTGCCCCGCTGGCGGCCTAACAGGGGCCTGCTCCCCGACGCCCCCACAGCGCCCTCCGTGGTGTCCTGCAAGCCGCTGGTCCTGGGCCCGCGCCTCTTCGTGCTGGCCGCCCGCCTGTGGGGGGGCTCCCAGCTGTGGGCCCGGCCCGGCCCCGGCCTGCGCCTGGTGCCCACCCAGGCCCTGGCCCCGCGGCGGCTGCTGCGGCCCAATGACGCCGAGCTCCTGTGGCTGGACGGGCAGCCCTGCTTCGTGGTGGCCGACGCCTCCAAGGCGGGCAGCACCACGCTGCTGTGCCAGGACGGGCCCGGCTTCTACCCCCGCCAGAGCCTGCACGCCTGGCACCGGGACACGGACGCCGAGGCCCTGGAGCTGGACGGCCGGCCGCACCTGCTGCTGGCCTCCGCCTCGCAGCGGCCCGTGCTCTTCCACTGGCTCGGGGGCCGCTTCGAGAGGCGCACGGACATCCCCGAGGCCGAGGACGTCTATGCCACGCGCCACTTCCAGGCTGGCGGGGACGTGTTCCTGTGCCTGACGCGCTACATCGGGGACTCCATGGTGAGGCTGGGCCTGCTCGGGGTGGGGGCCAAGCTGAATCCCCTCGGGGCTGGCTTTTCAGCGCCGGCCACCTGATGTGGACTGGTCTTCCGGCACTGACCCCGCCTTGCACGCAGGCCTCCAAACTCTGACCCCACCTAATGTACTGATCCTTGACGTCTGGCCACCCCAACACCGACTCCAAGACCACTATGACTCCTCAAGGCTGGCTGACCATAAGCCACTTCCTACCCCCAACCCTGACACTGGCCCCTAACCCCAGCTCTGTAACAATGACGCACTCTAAGACTTACATTTGGCCACAACCACCACACGCTGGACCCCCCAAGGCTGAGGGCCCACCCCCCTCTGGCATTCCCCTTCTCGGGTGAGGAACAGCCAAGTGGAGCGCTCTGGGCCTACAAGGCTGAGTCAGGCGTTCACAGGACACGTGTGTAGGGAGCAGACTGTGGGTGCAGGGATGGGAGTGGAGAGCCCAGGGAAGAGCCTGCCGTCACGGAGGGAGGTGACTGTGGCGGGGCGGAGTGCGGCCAGAGGAGACGGAGAAATAGACACCCTCATAGGAAAAACCGACGGATTCTATGTGGGGTGCGAGGGAGAGCGAGGGAGAGGCCAAGAACGACCTCGAGTCTGGGGTCTGGGCAGCTGGGCGGTGACAGGTGTGAAGGTAAGAAAGCTGTGGGAGTTTAGGGACCTCCAGGCCGTTCCAAGTGCTCTGAAGCCCCGAGGACAGGGGCAGACCCGGGCCTCCTGGGCCCCAGGCCCTAACCAGCGGCCACACTTCACAGGTCATGCGCTGGGACGGCTCCATGTTCCGCCTGCTGCAGCAACTTCCCTCGCGAGGTGCCCACGTCTTCCAGCCCCTGCTCATCGCCAGGGACCAGCTGGCCATCCTGGGCAGCGACTTCGCCTTCAGCCAGGTCTTCCGCCTCGAGCCTGACAAGGGGCTCCTGGAGCCACTGCAGGAGCTGGGGCCCCCAGCCTTGGTGGCCCCTCGCGCCTTCGCTCACGTCACCATGGCCGGCAGACGCTTCCTCTTCGCCGCTTGCTTCAAGGGCCCCACACAGATCTACCAGCATCACGAGCTAGACCTGAGCGCCTGAGACCCGCGGGGGCCTTGGGCATGGCCCGGAGGGAAGGGGGCACCGGCGGCGGCAGTCCCAGGCCTCTGGACACCCCCCTGGACCGGCCTCCTGGCCCTCCTCGGGGTGCCGGTGCCTGCGAGGTCCTGACCACAGGCCAAGTTCAAGGCGAGAGCGGGCCCTCCGGTCTGACGCCACGTCTCTAAGGATGACGTCGGGGCTCGGGCCGGGGCGCTGCAAGGAGCCGGGGTGCAGAGCCCCACGAGGTCCGGAAGCGCCCGTCCCGCCCGCACCCACCCTCCCGGCTCCCAGGGACAGGGCCGAGGCGCAGCCAGCCGTCCCCTCCCCTGAGCGCAGTCCGGCCAATCGCTTTTAGCGCCCGCCTCCGTGACGTCACCAGTCGCTGGGCGGGGTTCCCCGCCGGGCTTGCTGAGGGCCTCTGCTGCCTGTGCGCATGCCCGCGGCCGAGGCGGAAGCCCAGCGTGTGGGCCCTTTGCGCGTGCGCGGGGAGCAGGTGGGAGAGCGGGAGCTGCGGGTCTCCGCCGAGGGGCGGGGCTGAGGACCGGAAGTGTATGAGCTCAATAAACGCGCTGTGCACCTGCCGCGCTCGTGGGTGGGGATACTTGGGAGACGGTGTTTCCTGAGTGGCCTGGGCGGGGGCGGGGGGGGAGTGGTGTCCCAGCTCCTGGGCTGTATCATGGGGGGTGGAGGGGTCCCGGGGGTGCATCTTGGCTGCCCTGGTGCGCATTCGCTTGCCCCATGAGTGTGAGCTCATGGTTGGGGCGGGGGCGGGGGCGGGGGGGGGTCATGGGATGTTCAAGGGATTCTAGGGCCTTATTAGGGGACAAGTCGCTGGATTATTGTGGGTCTCGGGGTCCTGTCTCAGGGCATTGTAGGAGATCGTTTTGGGTGTTTTAAAGGGTGTTTTAAAGGCATTTCATGGGGTGGCCCTCGGGGGCATCTTGGAGATCCTACTGGGCATCGGGGGGTTTCAGAGGAGTCTGTGGCTCCTTGGAGGTTCTCACGCCTTATGGCCACTATATATTATTAGGAGTGCCGTGGGGCATTATTTAAAGGCCTCACGGGGACAGTTGGGTATTAGGAAGGGTTTTCTATAATAAAGTGGGGTCTCGGGGGTGGGTAGGAGGGTCATGCGGTCTTACTATTAAAATCATAAGCTCTCTGACTACTCATATCATAGTAGGAACATCCACATCTTTGTTTTCCTGGGATGGTCTCAGTGTCCCCTTGAACGTCCCAGCAGTGCATCTGGTTAGAGCTCTCACCCCCCAAAGTGTCCCCCATTTGGCTACTAGAAAAATCTTAAATTGTGCTTGTGGTTCCCCTAGCTTTGGAGGCAGAGGGTGGGCCGCATGCCACTCAGCAGATCTTGGGCTTTTCCCAACAAGGAGATTCAGCTTCCAGCTTCTGCACCAGCTGCCAGTGTGCATCCACCTTCCAGTCCTCAAAAGCCCACCCCCCTGTACACATAGGGAGTCTTGAGGCTCTTTGGACAGGAGGCGAGATCAATGTTAAGGATACAAATTGAACAAAAAGACCCCTCCGGAGAGAGGTAAGATGAAGCCCTGGCAAGGTGGTCTGAGGCAAGAAAGGAGAATTCTATCCTGGTGTCCGGGCTCCTGTTCAGGGCCAGGACTTGAGGGAAGAGAAGGGACCTCTATGTCCTTTTGGGTGATGCATCCTCAGCAGTTCTGGGCAGAGCCTGGGAGAGATGATGGGTCCGCTTGTGAGAGCAGATGGAGTTTTTTCCCCAAGGCACGTGCGCACACGTGCATGCACACTCCCACGCGCCCACCCCTCCCATCCTGTGTTCCCTGCACGCCCATTCTGTTCCTGTCTTACCTGGAGTGATGAGAGGTGGGGCGTCCCCCGGATGGTGGCTAGGGAAAGAAAAGTGGTGAGATCTGTATCCACCCACCTGTCCTCTCCCTCAAGCCTAGAGGATTCTCAGCTTGCCCCGACATAGCTTCCTGGCTATTTTTCCTGGAATGGGAGCAAAGCTTTTCAGGATTCAGGGCCCTCTGAAGACTATCAGCTCTGAAGAATAAACCTGGGAAATCTTAGTGGCGGGAATTCTCCAGGGCAGAGCTGGGAGGCCTCTTTCTGCAAGATTTAGCTCTTTTCACCGGTGAAATGTGTTCACTGCTTATTGTGAAGCGGGCAGCAGGGAACCCATCTTACCTGGGCTTCTGGCTGAACTTGCATTTGCATTTCCCACCTGTTGGGGGAGAAGGAACCGTTGGGGGGAGGGGACCCACAGCCCTGCCCTGCCAGCTCAGCCACCAGGGTCCCCACTCACTCATGAGGACAATGATGCCGATGGTGCACAGAACCGCGGCACAGATGAGCCCCCCGATCCGGAGCCTCTGCCAGTCTAGGAGAAACCCAGAGGAGGCGATCGATGCCTGCCTGTGTCCTCCCCAGCCCAACCTCCCTCCATTCGACAGGTAGGTATCGGGCGCCTTATGACGGGCAGGGAGCTGGGGACACGGAGCCGAGAGGACAGCAGCCCCCCAGCCCTCCCTTTACCCAACAAACAAGCGATAAGAGATTTAATGGAAGGTCAGGTGGAGATAAGCTTATCTGTCTGAAGACAAATAAGCAGAGCCAGGGAACAAAAAGTCAGAGGGCAGCTCTTTTAGGGAGGGTGGTCAGGGAAGGCCTCTCTGGCCAGGGACCCGAGGAGGCAAGGCAGGGGGCCATGGCAGAGGGATCAGAAGGCACAAAGGTCTGGAGGCTTGGAGTGTGTCTGCTGTGTCTGAGCAACAGCAGGGAGGCCACCCAGGCGGTTGTCGCAAGGCGAGCCTCCTCCCAGCAGTGGATTTGAACCCTAACAACGGCTCCTTGTGAACCGCCTGGCTTCCTGTGTGCGTCTCTCCTGCTGGAAGGGAACCTTCCCAAGGACCAGACTGGCAGGGCTCGTTCCTTTTATTATTGTCGACAGTTCAGTGCCCGCCCCCCATCCCTGCCTCTTCCTATCCTCACCCCTGTTTCACGCACATCAGACCCCTGCCCGACCTGTGGGGGCCCCTTGGCACAAAGTGGGGTGCGGGGAGGGGGGTAGTGGCGGGGAGACAGCGGCACTAATTCTCACCATAGTAGAAAGGACTGTCTTTATCTGCAAGGAAAGAAAAAAAAAGAACATGAATCCAGGACAACAGCCAGGAGGGCAGGGGCGCGGGGAAGAATTTGGGGGCGAGCCCGGTGGAGTTGTCCGACTCACCTTCTGGGTCGTTGGCCTCCAGGGCAGGCAGGCCTGCTGGGAGAAGCGGGAAGGAGTGGGGATGGCCATGCTGGCCCCAGCAACGCCGGCAAGCAGGGCCGCAGAGCCTCGGGGGCCTTGAGAGAGGGTCCCCTGGTGGACAGTCACCCCCCACACACACACCTGCTGAGGGCACAGGGGTCTGGCCCCAACCTAGGAGATGTGGACTTCCCCCCAACCCCACCCCTGTGAGCCCCACCCGAATGCTGCCTCCCTAAATCAGTTTTACTCGGGGTGTCTTTGGACCACCCCTCCACCTGGTGCTTCCAGACACCTGGCTAACCCTGCCTCCTGCAGAAACGGAGCAACATTCTTGTCACGCTGACAGATGGTACCGGTTCCCATCTCAGAGCCTCGTCCACACCGCACCTGTTCTGGTGGGTGCTCACCACTTCCTTTTAGAGCAAATTACTAATTATAAACCCAATACACTGTATTTCAAAGAAATGCAGCTTTCCATCACTACCCTGAATGGAATGCCAGTCTTGCCTAATGTAAGGGATAAAAAATACAATAAAAGCAAAGGACTAGGATTACATTCTGGCCAGAAGCAGCAGGCTACCTGAGCTCTGGCCCTAAGCTCTGTTCTTTTTGTCAAAGGGCCATTAATCAGTTTTAATTATATTTAAAGCACAAGCACATAGTGCTTACTCCGTACTAGGCCCCGTTCTAACCGCTTTTCACATACTAACTTGCATCATTCTCACGACGACAGTACTAGGTACGGACCAGTATTGTCCTCATTTTTACAGCTGGGGAAATTGAGGATTCCTGTAGCTGCTGCATCCACTAAGCTCCCAGTTACCTCTCCTAATAAGGTGCTGGGGAGGTGGTAAAGACACAGCACACAGGGCTGAGCCGTCCCATCAAGGAGGCCTCAAGACGGTGACTCTGCAGCAGTGTGAGCCGCTGTCTCCGTGTGTACTTTGCAGCCACCGGTTCCCCCTCAAGGAGATGCTGTCCGGGTAGTCACCACCCCACAGGGGAGGCAGAAAGCACCAGAGAGAGACACACATACGCGCGCGCGCGCACACACACACACACGTGGGGCTTTGCCACCCCTCAGTGGAGGGGTTTGGGGAAAAGGCGGCCCGGGGCACAGGTGCTCACCTGCCAGGAAGATGAGCAGACTCAGGGCCACCTCTTGCATGTCAGCGAGCTGGCCTGGAGGGGTGTGGGGGGTGGGGAGGGTCCAGCTTTAGCAGGGCCTCTGGTTCCCGATCCCCTCCTACTCTGCTCCCACCCAGGGTACACAGCTCGTCCCGGGGCAGAAAGGCTGGCACTAACCACCCCCCCCGCCACCCCCCCCCCCCCCCCCCGGCTGGAAGGTAAGAAGGAGCCGCAGAGTACAGTGGGGTGGGCGACAACGGAGACCTGGCAAGGAGCCGCAGTAATAACTCACTGGACACCGGTTTGGGGCTTTACGGGAATCGCCCTGGTGACCAAAAGAGGGAGGCGCTGTCTGCTGCCAACCCCATCTTACGGTTGGGGAAACTGAGGCCCTGAAAGGTTAAAATGGGTGCGCAGGGTCACCTTGCCAGGGAGCAGGATTTAAAGCAGCTTGGCTCTGCAGCCGCTGTTTGTCACTCAGGATTCTCAGGGCCTCGGGGTGTTTTGGGAAACGGGATATTGGGAGCCAGGTGGCAGGAGGCCCGGGTTCCCGGGTGTGTCTCCCAGAGACAGCTCGGAGCTTGCCCGCCCTGCCCGGGCTCTGCAGACCTTGGGCTGGGCCCCGGGTCAGGCCGGAGCTGGCTCCTTAGGCTGCTCAGAGCAGGATGTGCAGAGGAGAGCACTGGAGCCTGGGGTGGAGGTGGTGGAGGTGCGGGGGGGGGGGGGGGGGGGGCCAGAGCAGGGAGGAGCCACCTGGCTGCAGCCCCAGTCCCATCTGTCTCCACAACCCTGGAAGCCCTGGTTTCTGTACTGCCCCAGCCCCTACCCCTGCCCCTACCCCTGCCCCAGCTCCACCCCCTGCCCCTGCCCCAGCCCCAGCCCTTACCTGTGCCCCGCCCCAGCTCCTGTCCCTGCCCCACTTCTGCCCCTGCCCCTGCCCCAGCTCCTGCCCCTGCCCAGCCCTTACCCCTGCCCCTGCCCCTGCCCCAGCTCCTGCCAAGCTCTTCCTGGCAGCCATTATTTCCTCTTTCCCCAGATAGGGCTGTGCAGCAAAAAGAATCCCTCCGTCCCTTTCCTGGTCTGGTATCAGCCCACCCTGCCCCCATCCTGAGTGCCTGAGATAAGCCCCATCTCTCTGTGCACCCTCCCATGTCCTCTCCCTGCCCCCGCCCCAGCCCTTGCCCCTGCCCCTGTCCTGCCCCTGCCCCTGCCCTAGCCCCTGCGCCAGCCCCTGCGCCAGCCCCTGCGCCAGCCCCTGCCCCTGCCTCTGCCCCAGCCCCTGCCCCTGCCCCAGCCCCAGCCCCAGCCCCGGCCCCGGCTCCTGCCCCTGCTCTTGCCCCAGCCCCTGCCCCTGCCCCTGCCCCTGCCCCTGCCCTGCTGCCAAAAGCATACACTGTCAAAATGCTGACAGCCAGAACTCGCCTGTCCTCCGACCCATCCTGTGCTGGGCACTGCCCAGCGACCTTGCTGTGTTTTCACCCATTGCACCCCCTGGCACCCCCGGAGGTGATCTGTCCCAGCCCTCATTTCACTGAGCCCCTGGACGTTCCCTGCTCCATCCCCAGGATCCTCTCTACAGCTGAAGAGAACCACCCATCTCTCTCGTACCCCCCACGTAACCCCCACCTCGAGTTTCTTTCTCCTTCCTGCCTGTTCTCACACACTCCTCCCTGTCCCTGTGCCCACTCAGGTCCTGGCAATCCTCTCAGCGGTTAACCCCCTACAGTGGACTCAAATGCAACCATTTCTTGCAGGAAGGGGCCCGTAGCTTTGGGGAGCATTACTAAGGCATTTAGGACCCCAGAGATTGGGGAGAAGAGCTGGAGCGGGTGTGTGGGCAGGACAGCCTGGTGGCTCAGGGCGCAGGTCTGTAGGAGGACCACCTATCCTCTAAAGCTGCCTCGTGGGCACCTGGGTGGCTCAGTGGTTGAGCATCTGCCTTCAGCTCAGGTTGTGATCTCAGGGTCCTGGGATCGAGTCCCACCTCGGGCTCCCTGCATGGAACCTGCTTCTCCCTCTGCCTATGTCCCTGCCTCTCTCTGTGTTTCTCATGAATAAATAAATAAAATCTTTAAAAAATAAATAATACATAAAGCTACCTCGTGAGGCTTTGTCACCCGAGAGGATGCCTGCGTAGTGAGAGCTAGGGCCTACTTGAGCGGTTACCCCATGCCAGGCACTGGTCTCAGCTCTTCACTCATAGAATCTTCGCCGCTCAATGATGTTGGCACCGTGGTCACCCCACGTTGCTGCCACGGCCTTGTAACCCCTGCTCACTCAGCTTAGTGCTGTCTGCTTCACCCAGGGCCCAGAGTCCCAGCTCTGAAACCTCTTCCCATGGAATGCACCAAGTCCCCCCAGCTGTGAGGGCTCTGTTACTCCCCATCCCCAGGGCCTGTCCAGGCGTCCCCGGCACAGGGGAGACCTAAGGGTGATCTCAGCTGCACCCCAGCCCCAGGACAAACTTTCCAGCCTGGCTCTCCTGCAGTGCAGGCTGCCCTCACCTTCCCTTCCCGGCCCAGGCTGCTGTTGGAAGGGGCCCTGAGCTGCTCCCGAAGGGACTGTAGTTGGTGTGAGGACTTGGAGATGATGACAGCCTGCAGATGGGGGCTCTGCACACCCCTCTAGGCTCCCTCCCTGCCCTGCAGGTCCCAACACCAGTGCGATGGCCGGTTCCACCGTCCGCGCTCTGCTGGCCTCTCCATGACGGTGGCCATCAAGCCCACGCAGAATGACTCCCCCATGTCCCTGGAATTTCCTACCCAACTCCCCACTTTATAGCTTCCCCAGGAAGCCACCATCCCCTTTCCTGAGAAGCTCCAGGACCCACACTCCTCAATCCCTAGATACCCCAAGTCCACCCCGCCACCCACGCATCCACTCTGATACCCTCAATCTGGCCCTGATCCACCTGGATACCCCCGTCCACCCAGGCACCCCTCTCCAACGCTGTCCACCCAGATACGCCCAACCCAGATGCTTCTGGTCCACTCTGACACCCGCGATCCACCCAGGCACCCCGCTTCCACATGTGGACCTTACCCTCGTCCCAGCTCACTCACCCAGTCCCCTCAAGGCAGAATGATCAGGGTCAGGGGGACCCCCGATCAGGCCAATGGAAGATGCTTTGTCTAATCTCCTGCCTCCTGCTCCTTGCCCCCCCCTCCCCGGAAAAATCCTTGCAAGGAGGAAGTTCTAGTTAGTGTCTTTAACAGAGATCAGTGGGAAAGCTGGAGTGGTTTGGGGGCAGAGCCAAGAGGGTGTTGGAGGGAGGGGACCCCAGCCGCTCACCTGTGTGGCTCCCCAGAAGGCTTGGAAAGTTCTGGGAGAGAAGGGAGGGAATGCAGCTGCTAAGCCTGAGTCCTGCCTTTATCCGCAGCTGCCACGCCCTAGGCAAACCTGGGCAGGTAGAGAACAAGTCGGACTCCCTAAAGCTCTGGGGCTCTCTCACCCCATTCCTGCTCTTAAAGAGACAGCTCCCACATCCTTCTTCCCAGCCAGGGTGCTCCCTGAGGTCCCCAAGGTCACAGCAGCCTCAGGTAGGCGGAGGGGGCATACGATGGGCTGGATTCTGCTCCTCACATCAGGACAGGGGGCTTTCTTCAATGTCTCGCCCCCGTGGAAGGGACCTGGAAGGAAGAAGGTTGAGGTCTCCAACAGCAAAGCTTCTGTCTGGAAGAATGGTGGGGGGAAGGCGAGGCACTGGGGTGATAATCTCATGTCTATCACTTAGATTGTGTGCTACACTTGGTCCAGGAGGGCTTGGTGGCAGTTTCAGGATATCTGAAGTCCCTTTCCAGATCTCCTGTTGCTTCCGACCCCTTGAGGGTCAGCAGATGATGCTGATAGGACCAAGGTCATGAGGTGGAAGGTGGTGACAGGAGTGGAAGGTGGGCGCCTTCGGGCTTTAGACTATGACCTCGCTCCCAAGTGCCCAACGTGCCCTGGAGAGATTGGGAACTGGTTTCTGAGCATCGGCAGACCTTCCTAGCTCGGGCTCTTCCCGAGGGTGCTGGGAGCCAGATGCCTGGGTCCAGGCCGAGGGCGTTGGGGTGGAGGCTGCCTCCCACTCCGGATAAGGCCATTGCTCAGTGGTGCAAGGCCCCCTCCCTCCCTCACCCCTCCTGCCCCTCCTCCTCATGGCATTCTTTCTGGCTGGGGTCTGTGTAGGCCCCCACATGGTCCTCGTTGGGGTGCCCCCTCCCCCTAATTCTGCCTTTTTAGACAGAGGGACTTTTGTCTGGGGGCTGGATGGAGAACAAGGCGCCTTTGAGTGGCTGGCGGAGGATTGGGGTCATGGGGAGGGGCAGGGCCAGGAAAGGGGTGGCTCTGCACTGGCCACCAGCTGGACTCCAGGCGACCCCCAACACCATCTCGGGGCAGGGAGGAGGGCTGCAGGAGCCAGGCCAGGGAGAGTGCGGAGTACAGGATGGGGAAAGGGAGTTTCCGAGGTCAAGACTCTGCTGGGGGTTGTCTGCTGGGGGTTGTCCGCAGGGCAAGGGAGAAAGGACCCCCCCACTTCCTAGCAGGAAGGGCTGGGGAAGCAAGGAAGGCAAGCCCAGATACATGCTTTCTTTATGTGGCTCCCTCAGGCAGTTTTTCAATCCCAGGCCTTAGACTAGGACAAGGCCTCCCCCGCCCTGCTCCCATCAAGAAGTCCCTACAAGGAGTGGAGGGGGCACTCGGGGTGAGAGGCTCCATCAAAGTGGGAGGTTCAGGGGGAGACAGAAACAGTCAAGGGAGGCCTGGAGGGGATGATCCCAGTGCAGCTAAGGGGGTCTTTTGTCTCGGGGAAGACAGACTCTCTTGCCCAGACTTTCAAGATGCAATGTCCCTGGGAAGACCCCCTAGGTGCTCTTGGGGGTTGGGTGGTGTCTCCCTCTGCTGGGAAGTGCAGGAACTGCAGGCATCAGGGAGAAGAGGCCTGCGCTCAGGGCTGGACTGTCCTTTACCTGGGCCCGCGTCTGCAAACTGAGATGCCAAGGGGGCCTGGCAAGGATTGTGAACGAGTGCAGCAGGACGGGCACGAGACCACAGGGCGCGCTGGCAGCTGGGCAAACGGGAGAACTATTGTCCTGTTTAAAAGGCAGCCACCCACGGGATCCCTGGGTGGCTCAGGGGCTGAGCGCCTGCCTTCAGCGCAGGGCGTGATCCTGGAGTTCCCAGGATCGAGTCCCATATCGGGCTCCCTGCATGGAGCCTGCTTCTCCCTCTGCCCCGCCCCCCTCTCTCATGAATAAATAAATAAAATCTTAAAAAAAAAAAGGCAGCCACCCAAACGACTGGAACAAGCTCCGTGCACAGAGAGGACAACTCGCTACTATGGGTGCAGAAAAAAAGCAAGATATATAGGAGTATGCTACCTTTGGGGGGCGTGGAGAATGTATTTGCATACACTTGTTCATGAATGAAATAACTCTGGTTAGTGAGGGGCTGGGGGGCTGGCACCAAAGGAGACGCCTCCTTCTTGTACCTTTTGAATTTTTATATTCTGAAAATGTCCTACTTCAAAATAAGTATAATTAAAAGACATGAAGGATAGTCTCCACACCATCCCAGGCAATTGCTGTTATATTTTCAATTGATATTAGGAACCCGAATCTTTACACGGAATCCCCGATATGAAAAGTTGGTTCAGGGGCGCCTGGCTGGCTCGGTGGGTTGGAGCCTGCGACTCTTGACCTCAGGGTGGTGGGTTTGAGCCCCACGCTGGATGTAGAGAAGACTTAAAAAAAGAAGTTAAAATAAATAAAATAGATAAAATAAATAAAATAAAATTTGGCTAGACTTTTTTTTTTTTTTTTTTTAATGTGTAGGTTTAAAAAGTTATGCAAGTCCAACAAAATACCTCTAAGGACTGGTTTCAGCCTGCAGGACCAACTTCCGCCAACTTTGTTTCCTGAATCTTTCATCACAGTGGCCTTGCATTTAGATATACAGACATTTACGGGGCTTTTATTCAACCCAGGCCAACCGTAACAACCCCCCAGGGCTGGACCAGAATGTGCTTATATAACCACATGTGCGTCAGGCTGGGGATGGATGAACGTGCGCACATTGACACTCGGGGGAGGTTTGCAGGGAGTAGTGGGTGCAGCTGCTTGCATCCTACTGGGGGTTGAATCTTTCTTGGGGTGTCTTCTAGGCCAATTTGACTTCAATCATATTTCAAATCTCTCTCTCTCTCTCTCCATATATATATGATGTATGTATATATGATCTTTTATATGTAAATATGTTACATATATTATTATATTATATAGGTAATAAAGTCATTTGAAATATTTCCCCTTCATTTTGCTTTGACATCACTTGGCCCTGAGGAATCTGCTGAAGCTCATGATTAACTGTGATTTCTCAGTACCTTGGGAATTCTTGCAAAATGAGAAAAACCAAACCTACAGATAGCTTCTGGACGCGACAAAGTGTTCAGCAATGCCGCGCTGAAGTACCAATGCAGAGCCATAGGGTGTCATGTATCACCGACTCCGCTCTATTAATTTGGGTTTTGCCATTTGCTTCTGATGTCCGGGAGGGGGGCCAAAACCCAACATGCCTCCTTTGGTTCGCAACGCGGTGCAAAAATGCACAGTTGCCGACATTTAAACATCAGGATGTTCCCAACTGTAATCTGTCTTTCCAGCTTCTCGTGGAAGACACAGCCTGATCCGACCTGCGCTTGGAGATTCCCACTTGGCAGCAGTGGCTGGAGGGGCAGGGCCATGTCCTGCCTGGTTTGAGGCTTCATGGGAGGGAATGGGAGACAGGGACACCCACCTCCTGTCTCACACCTGCATCTGCCTTCGGGGCCACGGTTATGGGGCAGACCCTGGACGGCCGCTGCCCAGGATCGATGGGGCCTGGTTTACACAGGAAAGACCCCAGGCCTGTCATCCCGACTCTGCCCACAGCGACGGGGAAAGGCTCAGTTAAGGAAAAGCTTGGTTGTGTTTTGTGACCCCCTCCCAAAAAGGCATTGACAGCAACTGCCCGTGGAGAAGATCGAATCCTTCGACAGTGCCCACCTGCCCAAAGACAGGCAGGAGAAGATGTCTGAGAGGCAAGACACTCGGGAAAAAAAAATAATAACTGGGACACAGATACATGGAGCAAAAGCAGATGAGGGAAAATAGGAAGAATCGATGGATCTTCATAAGGAGTATTTGAGTTCGTTGTACTCTTAAAATTTTTTTTTATTTATTCATTTGATAGAGAGAGTGCGAGACAGCACAATCCTGGGGGAGAGGCCGAGGGAGAGGGAGACGCCCACTCCCCCCACTGCCCCAGCAGGGAGCCCGATGTGGGGCTCGACCCCAGGACCCCGGGATCATGACCCGAGCCCAAGGCAGACGCTTCATCCGCTGAGCCACCCGGGCGCCCCTCGTTGTGCTCTCTATGTAACTTTCCTGGCGTGATAAAAATTCAAGATCAAAGTTGGCGAAGATAAATAAAAATTCTTAAATTGAGGTTAACACCAAAGAGGCAACTGCAGGGGGAAAAAAAAAAAGGCAAAAGTAGGGGAAAAAAAAGTAAATTCGGAATTGAATAAGTTGTTACAGGAGCAGAATTGGATTGGACTTCGAAAATTGTGTATTGAGGTATTTGGCACGTAGTACATATGAGATATTATATGTGAAAAATAAATAAATATCATATATGCTTCTTTCTTCAGAGATAAAAGCTCGCGTTCTTTATTCGCCCTCCCACGAGGTCTTCCTTTCCTTCGCTTGGGTGGGTTGCCTCCTCCGCGCTCCCCGGGTGCCCAGCCCTGCCCGGTGGGGTGGGGGTGGGGGTCCCCGGGGCTCTGAGGCTGGCGCTGGGGCTGACAGGCTCCCTCCTGGCTGCAGAGGCAGGGCCATGAGTCTGCAGATCCAAGAGCTTGGCCGGCACCCGTGGCTGTGGGGAGGCAGTGACCCAGCAGCTGCTGGCAGCAGGGCCCCTGCCTTCCTAGCATTTCCACTCTACCCCCCCTGCCCCTCCGAGTCTAAGAAGGTGGGGCCGCACCCCTGCACGTCCCTGGGTCACCTACCAACCATGGCTGACTGTCTCACTCTATGTCCAACCAACGATGCTCTACTCGGCTGCAGGTCTCACCTCCTGCTAGGCAGGCGTCGCTCTTCCCAGTGGGGGCAAGGGTGGCAAAGAGGGGCTGTTGCTTGGTCTCGAGGCACACGGTTCTCTCAGGGTCGAAGTTGGGGTGTCAAGCCAGGTCATCGGGCTCCACGCCTATGTGTATGCTTATGGGGGAGAGGGGTGACCAAAGGACAACAGGACCCCGCATAAATTTGAGGGTCCTGAGAACAGACAGCAGGTTAGAAAAGAGGCTTATACCACAAAGAATATTTCTAGAAGCAACCACCTCTCCCCCACTGCCCCCACCCTGGCCTGGCCTCCATTGTCCCCGTCTGGGACCCCATAGCGGCTGCTCCCCACGCCCCTGGTCCCGTGCCTGCCCTGGGTCTGTTCCCCACCTGCCCGCAGCCAGAAGGAGACTGTGTGCGACCCCCTGAGTCAGGTCAGGGCCCTCCCGGCTCAGAGCCCTCCCCTGGCTGCACCTCTCTCCTAGTCCAAGTCCACACCGTGCCCTGCGACCCCTAAGTCACTCCTCTGTCTGGTCTCTGGTTTTCTCTGACGTCATCATCTCCTCCCCTTCAACCCCTCACTCACTTGCTCACTCAGCTCCAGCCACACTGACCTCCCTCTTGGTCCTCCGGCACCGCGGGCGCCCTTCCAGCCCCCGGACATTTGCACCTGCGGTTCCTTCTCGTAGGGTGCACTTGGGTCCCTCCCTCAGCTCCGTTCTTCGGGGCTTTGCTCAAACATCACCTTCTTGGTGAGGCCATCGGTTTTAAAACTACATCTTCCACCTGGAGACCCTGCCCCATGCTATCACCTCCTGACCTGTGTATAATTACACACTTACTGGTTATATTCATTGTCTCTTTCACCTCTGGAACATCAGCTCTGGGAGGGAGGGACCTTGGTTGTCCTGTTCCCTCTGTGTCCCCAGCGCCAAGCACAGGGTCCCGGCACATAGCAGGCGCCCAAGAAATATTTGTTGAGTGACTGAATGAAAACCATTCTTGAGAGTTACCATACCCTGGGCCTGGTAACAAGATGACTCAAGTACCCTACTCTCCTCAAGTAGATCACACTTTGGACGCACACGTAGGCCCACAGGTGGAGAGGGAAGGAACTTGGAACCAGAGAGCCTGGCTTCACATCCTAGTTCCACTCCTTTTCCACTATGTGACTTCAGGCAAGGCAATCTCCCTCTCTGGGCCTCAGTCTCCCCATCTGTAAATTAGGCTAAGAATAGCCCTCACCCTGTGGGGCTGCCCTTTGGATTCAATGGGGTTGTTGTGTGGGATGCTGGCAGCGTGACTAATTCTGAAAGCTGGTTCCCTTCCTGGAAGGGGGTGGGGTGGAAGGGGCAGGACCGTGTATTTTCCAACAGCCAACAATGGAACTCTTGTAGGCAGGGGCCCTCAGGCGTGGCAAACACAGCCACCCCTGTGGGTTCCAGATAAAATTTTCAGGCCTCAGAGGGGACGCTTTCCAGGGCATTTACATTCTTTGAAGACTGTTGCAATAAGAAATACTGGTTTCAGAATGTGAGCCCACTGGGGTGGGCTCCTATTTTACCCTTCTCCCTATAATGAGCAGCTGTGAAGGTTGGGGATTGGGGTGGGGGGTTCCCTGCCACCTACAGCTCCTGAGGGCAGGACCAGATAGGCTAAGATAATCTTTGGAACACAAGGATTGGTTCAGTGGGGTCCAATAGAAGTGAGGCCCAGAATTTTGCTTAGTAATTAAGGGAAGAAAAGATTTGGGGTTTGCTTTGATTAGTCCGAAATGCACATTTGGGACCTGGAAATTGCAATCATTTTGCCACCACAGGAAGAGCCAACCTGAGGCCAAAGCTAACCCTATAGAGGACCACAAACCAAGAGAAAGGCTGGGAAACAGAATCTGCACCCTGATCAAATCATGCCTGATCTCCCTCTGGAGTTTTCAGTCATGAATCTAAAAATTTGACTTGTTCGAGTTAATTTTACTGGGGTTTTGTCTTTTGTAGATAATAACAACCAAAATAGTACACAGAGAAATTGTGCAGACCCAGAATCACACTGCACTTTCACTGGGATATGTCACAGGACTTTTACTTAGTTTGAGCCAAAACATTTCTTTTAGCTTTAATCAGTCCAAGTATCTTTCTAGAAGCCAATAAGTGCTTACTTTGGCCGGGTCAGGTATTTCTCTGTGTGGACAAATCTTTGCCCCATTCGGCTAGATAGACATCTTTGAGAAAGACCTGTCCTCCTTCATAAGGTCCACCTTGTAAAAGGGCAGAGCCACAGGATTTGGCAAAGACAGAAGCGTAGGTGCCTGGGAGCTCAACAGTCCTCCCATCAAAGGTGGCGATGTGCTAGTGCACAGACCCCTGGCAGGTGCCTGAGAAGAGTGGGTGGCACCTGGAGATGCCCTCAGGGTCCCATACTTCCCCCAGAGCCTGCAGGAGCAGTTGAGTATTGCGTGGCATGGTTGGGCTGTGACGGAATTGTTCACAATGCTCCCCGGCCCAAAGAGCCTTCCTGGCCAGGAGGTCCCTGCCACCCAAGGAACATCCACAGTGGATGTGGGGCATGCCGTCAGTGCCCCTGAGCATGAGGCCCATGTCACACGGGCTGCCTCCTGGCATGGTGTCAGGCAGCTGTCAGGCAGGGCAGTCTCAGTGCAGGAGCTGAGACGTGTGAGGAGCTGCAGAGCTCATAATGGCTGTTGGGGGGACAGGCCAGCTCTGGAGGAACACAGATGGGGGTTGATAATAAGTCGAGCATTACTGTTCTAGAATGTTTCCAACCAGAAGAGGACTAAGGGAGCAGAGGGCAGGGTGAGGAAGCCAAGGATGGGTCATAAGGGCAAAGTGGGGAATGTGGAGGTATCATCAGGAAGTATTGTGATATTGATGGTGGTGGTGGTGGTGGTGGTGATGACAATGACAATGATGGTGATGAGGATGATTGTGGTGATGGTGATGATTGTGGTGACGGTGGTGAGGGTGATGGTGGTGATGATGGTGATGATGGTGACGATGGTGGTCGTGATGATGGTGGCAGTGATGGTGGTGATGGGGTGGTGGTGATGGTGGTGATGATGGTGATGGTGATGGTGGTGATGATGGTGATGGTGACTGTGGTGATGGTGGTGAGGGTGATGGTGGTGATGGGGTGGTGGTGATGGTGGTGGTGGTGGTGGTGGTGATGGTGGTGATGATGGTGATGGCGGTGATGATGGTGATGGCGGTGATGGTGGTGATGGTGGTGATGGTGGTGAGGGTGATGATGGTGACAGTCATATGGTGATGATGGTGGTGATGATGGTGGTGATGGTGATGACGGTGGTGGTGGTGATGATGATAACGGTGATAAGGATTGTCCTAGATAAGATTTCCCGAGCACTCTCTGTATGCTGGGTCCTGCTCTATGCTCCTTCTAGGTGTTATCTCTTATAATGCTTAGTAATTTTCTTCCTGACTTCACTGAAGAAAACTGAGTTAGCCAGAACCTGTACAAGGTCATTATCATTCATCAGTGAAAAGAATGACCCATAATTGAGCAGTTCCCAGGAGCTTGCTTTTCACCCGCCGTCTTGTTTATGCCTCACAACAATCTCTTGAGATAGAGACTTTCATCACCCCTTTTACAGATAAGGAAACGGGTCCAGAGACATTCAGCGACTTGCCCAAAATCATGCAACTACTGAGAGACAGAGTTGGGACTTGGAATAAAGTTGTTGGCCCCCCTGAGCCCACATTCCCAATCCCCTCATGCAGGACACGATGCCCACCACCCCACCCCACCCCCGGCCCACATCAGCCATTTGCATGCCTGGCCTCACTGGCATGTGGGTTTCTGAGACTTGAAAGAGCGGCCAGTAGCAGGAAAATGGTTGGAGAGTTGGGACCTTATACCCTTCAGGATCCAAAGTGTCTGAAGAGGCTCAGGGCAGCAGACAGGGCTCAGAAATGGGTGCCAGTCTACGTGAGCATTCAAGGACTCAGCCAAGGGCTTGGGCTTCGTCGTCCTAAAGGCAGCAGGGATCAAAGCAACACACAACCCGCTGACTCTGTGGGTGATGTTGCACTAGTTCCCTAACATCTCTGTGCCTCAGTCTCCTCACCCAGAAGACAAACGTTATGGGGATTGAATGAGCTAATGCATATGGTAGAGTGACCTACAGCCACCAAAGGCCCATGTGCTTCCCCATCCCAGGCCTCTTGGAAATAAGTGGGTCCGTGACTAGCTCTGGCCAAAGTCCTAGGAGCCATGAGTGTGAGTTCCAAGGTGAAGGACTGGAGGGTGGGGTGCACATATCTCCAAGGTGCCATCACAGGATGGAGGTGAACTTGAATGATGCCCTGCCTGCTGCGGAGTTCGTAGAAGGGAGAACAATCTTCGGCCACGCTGGGGATGTCAGGTTGCTTTGTTACCGCAGCGTGACCTAGACTATCCTGGCCGGTTGATGGTACCCAAGGCCAGCTCATTATTACCGAGGCATTTTAAGCAGGGAAGGCCCTCAGGGGGGCAATTATCCAGCAGGACACACAGTGACTCAACTTGGGTGGCATTGGCCTAGGAAGACATCCTGGAGGTGGCACTGGGTCAGCCAGTGAGGTCGGGCTGAGAAAGGACCCCCGTGGTGACACTGCTCACCGCAGGCGACCAGAGCTGCACAAGGAGGCCGTGTCACTGGCATTCCTGGGCGTGGCCCCTCAGCGTGGCACACAGAGTCCCTTGCAAGCCCCCTGTGGCACAGAGGTCATGGACACAGCTCTCCCCGTGGACCAGAGGCTCCATGTTCTCATTGCAGACCCTGTCATGGGTGCCTGGAAGTCTCCAGAAGGTCCGATATAGGGCTGCCTTGTCCAGTGGGCACAGGGCTAAGCCCGTGGTTGAGCCAGGGGCATCAGAGAAGCAGGTGCCACTGGAGCCGGTGGAATCACCCAAGACATCCAAGTGGACCCGAGGCCTCCGAGGTGCTAGTGTAGATCGGAGAGGCCAGAGGTCACCTGGACCGTGATGGCTGAGGATGTGGGGAAGGCCCAGAGTGTGACCCCAGCCAGAGGCAAGGGCAGGCCGATCTGCGACCCAGGGGGCCCCTGGCTTCCGCCCCATGATCCAGTCTCCACCAGATCCCATCCCTCCCTCCATCAAACCCTTCCATGACTCCCTGGTACCCGCAGATAAAATCCAAAGTCCTCCCCGTGGCCTGCGCAGCCCTCGGAGGCTGACCTGTCACTTCGCTGTCATCTCCGCCCACTCAGCTCCCGCTGGCTCTGCTCCAGCCACACCCCAGGCCCCATTCCAACCTCTGGCCCTTGACACCAGCTGTTCCTTCTGCCTGGACGCTCTTCCCTTATGTGTCTACACCACTCCCTCTCTCCCCTCCTTCGGGTCTCTGCCCCAGCGCTTCCCGGCCTCCCTGCCTCCACTGCCCTCTCTGGCCTCTTTCCCTGCCTTGTTTTTCTCCAGAACGAACTGCATGCATCACCCCTGACATTCTAGAGGCTTGCTTGGGTATTGGTTTATTGTCTTTCTCCCAGAGATTTTTGTCTATTTTTTTTTTCTGCCAAAATAAACAAAGTCCCTGCCCTTGGAGAACCCCTACGATGGCAAGAGGAAGACCAACAGGAAACAAAGATGTGATGAATAGAAAAGGTGATTTAAGATACTGACAAATACGTCAAAGGAAAGAAAATGGGAGATTATAATAGAGAGAGAGAGAGAGAGAGACTGAAGGGGACTCCTTGCAGGGGGGTGGTCAGGGAGGGCTTCCCAGAGGAAGTGACATTTGAGCTGACGCGTGAAGGAGGAGTCAGCATCAGCTATGTGAGCCTCTCGAGGAAGCCTGTTTCAGGCAGAGGGAACAGCCTGTGCAAAGGCCCTGAGGTGGGGGAGCCTGCCTGGGGTTTTGGGAGAACAGCAGAGAGGTCAGTCAATGTGGCCGGAACAGAGTGAGGGAGGGGATGAGGAAGAGGACATGAGGCCAGAGACGCCAGTTTGGTGGGGGTCACACAGGCCACAGTTTTAGTCCGAGTGAGATGGAACCATGAGAGGGCTTTAAAATAGGACCTACATGACCTGATTCAGGGTGTTTTAAAGATTGCACCGGGGCCTGCTGTGGGGTGCGGGGCGCTGCTGCAAACTTATATGTATTATTTATTTATCAAATCCTTTTACGCCCTAAATGCCTTGTCCGGGGCAGCTTGCATCTTAGTCCTCACACCCAGGTAGGCACCTGTGACATATTAAGAAGTGTGTACATATATATTTTGTCTATGCCCCATGCCTGGCACATGGCTCCTAAAGCCCCTGGAACTTCCTGAGCAATGGGGTGCTAGGGATATCTCTTATTCTGATGTCTGGTCCTTGACCCCAGTTCCTGGCACAGGGCTCCTAAATCTCTTGGGATTTCCTGGGTGCTAGGAGCGTCCTTTTTGCTCGGTGGGCGCCAGCATGGCTCTGGTCACCAGATGCCAAATTATAACCAGAAGCTTGGGACTTCCATTCCCACCTCCACCTCTGGGGAAGGGACGGAGGCTGGAAAATGAGTGACGGACCGACCAAGCCTACATGCTGAAGCCTCCACAAAAATCCCTCAAGTATGGGGTTTGCAGTTTCCAGGTTGGTGAACACATCCAACGGGTGAGGAGGGTGACACCTCCCCTCCCCGCCACTCCCCGGGGACAGAAGCTCCTGTGTCCAGGACCCCTGCGGCCCTGGCCCTAGGTACTTCTCCACCTGGCCATTCACCTGTATCCTTTGTGATAGACTTTATAATAAAGTAGTAAGAAGGGGCGCCTGGGTGGCTCAGCGGTTGAGCGCCTGCCTTTAGCTCAGGGCCTGATCCCGGGGACCTGGGATCGAGTCCTGCATCGGGTTCCCTGCAGGGACCCTGCTTCTCCCTCTGCCTGGGTCTCTGCCTCTCTCTCTGTGTCTCTCATGAATCCATAAATAAAATCTTTAAAAATAAAAATAAAAATAAATAAATAAACTAGTAAATGTGTTTCCCTGAGTTCCGCGAGCCATTAGAGCAAATTAGCGAACCCGAGGAGGGGCTTGCGGGGACCCTCCGTTTGTAGCCAAGTCGGACAGAAGTCGTAGGTGCCACGGTGACCCACTACTTGCAGCTGGCGCCTGAAGGGGACAGGACAGTGTGGGACTGAGCCCTTAACCTGTGGGCCCGATGCTGTCTTCAGGTGGGCTGTGTCCGAACTAAATTGAATTGTCGGATCACCCGCCGGTGTCCACAAAGAACTGGAGAATTGCTTGGTGTGGAAAACCCACGCGTCCGGCCACAGAGGTGTTCTGTGCGAGCAGAGAACAGTGCCACGTGGTCCTCACAGGAGCATTACCCCCCAAGCCACAGATGGGGAAACCAAGGCACGCAGATGTCAAGCCTCTAGGCCAAGGGCAACAGCTAGTGGATGGCACAGCGGGATTCGAACCCAGGCCTCCAGGCCCCGCGCCACCGGCTTCATTCCTTCCCCACATTGCTTGTTAGAGCATCGACTAACACCGTTGGGTGGGCCCAGCTTCCATCCCCACCAACTTGTGGGGCCCCGAACGAGAGTCTAAATGGAGGCCCACATCCCGTGCCTTCCAGCTGCCAACCTGGTAAATGAATCATGTTCTATCCTCCTGCCCTGGCACGCAGACCTTCCTAACGCCCTGGAGGCCAGGTGGGCCTCAGAGTTCCTGGGCAGGACGTGGTGCTCAGGAGAGGCCACCCAGGCTCACGTCCTGTCTTCCCAGGCCTGGCTGCGGCCCACCCGCGGGAGGTCTCGCATCCCCATACCAGCCGTACTCCTCGGCCCACGTTGGTCTCCCCGCCGCCTGCAATGGGGCCTGGTCAGAGTCTGTGTCCCTGAGGATGGACCAGGGACGAGGTCACTGCAGACCCTGCCATGAGCTCTGAGGCCCTTGGGCGGGGAATTCTGGCTCCCAGAGCAGGTGTTGGCAGGAATTTGGCAGGCACCACCTTCCCAGAGGTCCCGGGACTCCCCGGCGGCCAGGCTCCGCAGCCCAAGGCGCGGGCGGGGACCCTGTGTCGGTTCCAAGGGTGGCAGCACCCTGGCAGCTCCCTCTCCGAAGTGAAGGCCCCTGGGCTTCATCAGCCTGTTGGTATTTTTGCTCACTAGTCATCAGGGGTCTCTGAGACTGGAGACTAGAGTTGGGTTGTGCCTACCTGGATCACCCCAAACTGTCCCTCCGGCAGCGACAGGTGCCATCCTGGCACGTCCACCCCCATCCATGGCCCAGATAGCATCTGCTCCCCCACCTTGAGGTTGTGCAGGTGGGGGTCTCCAGAGAGCCACAGCATCCCCTAGTGCATGGGGTGGCAACCCCAAACACCCCTGCATGGCCAGCAGAGCTCTCAGGGCCTGCAGGCACAAGGGTGGCGCCCAAACGGGTACGCAGGCCTGCGGCACAAGTACTTCTGGTCACAGGTGGCCATGGGGCAGCACCCTGGTGCCTGAGAGGTAGTGGTCCTGCAGGTGGCAGCTGCAGCCAGCGGGCGGCCCCCAGAGGCCCGCCGCCAGGGCATCCAGAAGCAGCCCGCTGTGTGCTGGCGGGTGCAGGGCGTGGAGTGATGCTGGCACAGGTGGCTGGGGGAGGGCACAGAAGTCACAGTAGCTGGTGGCTGGACATGCCACACCTGGGGGAAGGGACAGATGGACCCGGGCCACCTCCTCAAGCCCTTGATTCCTCAACCAGCGCGAGAAGAACCTGGGATGGTTGCAGGTTAGTGCTTTCCCTCCATGTGGTTTATGAATATCGTGGCCACAGGCTACTGAAAAATTGTGGCCCATTGGGGCACCTCGTGTCTCAACCGGTCAAGCATCTGCCTTTGGCTCAGGTCGTGGTCCCAGGTCCTGGGATCGAGCCCCACACCGGGCCCCTGCCCAGCGGGGAGCCTGCTCCTCCCTCTCCCTCTGCCGCTCCCCCTGCTTGTGCTCACTCTATCTCTAAGATAAATAAGTAAAGTCGTTAGAAAAAAAGCTTGTGGCCCATGATGAACAATTAGGACAACTCAGGATCAAGGGCAAGCAGATGGGCCCAGAGAGAGGCTGAAGGAGCCCTGATGCGGGTTTGAGGTTTGGGTCACCATCCCGGGGAGCAGAGCCTGGGGTCTCCCTGGGGATGAGGAGTCCCAATCAGCTGGGGAAGGGGGCATCCTAGCCGCCCCAGGGGTGAGGCCCTCGTCACAAGGCGAAGGGGCATCCGTGGGTACCCTGGGCTGGCTGGCCACTCAGGCAGGTGGATGCCCCCCAGGGTGCAGAGCTGGACACAGGCCCCCAGCACGGCCCAGGCCTACAGGCGGAGATCGAAGACGCAGCCTGCACATAGGCCGTGGGGTCCTTGCGTGTCGACGCTTGGCGAAGGGTCTGGAACTGTTCGTTCGCCAGAACTCCCCAGAGCTGCTCCATGCGAGGCCTGTCCAGGCAGGGCTCGGGGCCCCCCGTGTCCCGCTGGCAGCCCAGGGGACCACAGGGACTCAGCACGACACCTCTGGGCATCTCAGGTGAGGCTTTCTGAGTAGGGGAAAGGACAACTCGTCCGCTGGACAGGGAGGCAGAGAACAACGCAAGGAGTCACAGAGTCTGCCCAGAGGTGGCATTAAAACAGATGGCAGGGCAGCGGGGGGCTCAGCGGTTTAGCGCCGCCTTCAGCCCAGGGCGTGACCCCGGGGTCCCAGGATCGAGTCCCACATCGGGGTCCCTGCATGGAGCCTGCTTCTCCCTCTGCCTATGTCTCTGCCTCTGTGTGTGTGTGTGTCTCTCATGAATAAATAAATAAAATCTTTAAAAAAAATAACACAGACGGCAGTCAGCAGGACACCAGCTTCATATAGGTGGGCGCCCGCCCAGCGGGAGCCTGGGAGGAGAATCTGGAAGTGTCCTCCACGCTGCGTTTTGGAACATGGGAGGAGGTTGGGGACACTCGGGAGTACAGAGCGTTAGTCAATGACCCACCACCGACGGAGGGATTCCCACAGAGTCCAGTGGTGACACTTGCACCCTCGTGGCCTGTGCCATGCACCCGCGGGGCCAAGCAGAAGATGCGGCCACTGGCCCAGGGAGACACAGATCACCGACATGGCTGGATCCCCATGGATCTGGGTTGATTCTGCTGTGGCGGGGGGCACGGGCCCCTGCGGACCCTGCAGGAGCGAGGACCACCACCCCGCTGACACAGCCTGCCCCTGGTCACTGGGCAGCCGCAGCCATCCCCGCCAGCCTTGCTCTTCTTCTCCAAGGTAACGTGGACCTCTAGCATCACTGGGGTCACCCCTGAAGCTCCCGCGGGGCCCCCGGGGGTGACCCCCGCCTTAGGGCTGCAGCAGGGTGAGGCTGGGGCTGTGGGTGAGGTCCAAGCAGGGCCACTGGCCCCCTTCAGGCCACAGTGGGAGCAGAGGCCGTCCTGGTCCCCAAGCCTGGCCCCCCTGCCAGCTGACAGGGAGGGCTACCCCCTGGGCGTCCACCCAAGGAGAGGACAGAGAAAAGGAAGGTTCAGGAGAACAGGACCGTGTTTGGTCCAGCACCGCCGGGCCCATAGTAGGTGTTCAAATGTCCAGATGGGACGTAGTTTTGAAGGAAGGGGCAAGACCAAACCGTCACAGAGACCCTTGCGGCCTCGCCCTGCTCAGCACTCTTCCCCCTTTCCCTGGATCTCCTCGGGGAGCCGTCCCTTGTCTTCCTCCGGGCACTTCCCACGCAGTTCACCCCACCAAGCTTTCCGCACCCACCTGGGCCCAGCACCCAGCCTGGGTGACTGGGTCAGAGGTGGCCACGCGGCTCGAGCGGAGCCAGTGAGCGCAGCCCCAGGACCTTGCAGAAAGAGGTGCTCTGCCGGAGGCGCTTGCTAAGCTGGCCACCGCCGTCCCTGTAGGGCCGTCCCTGTGGGGCCGTCCCTGTGGGGTAGCCCGTGCCTGGAAGGGAAGCCACCACGGAGGAGAGGAGAGCCCAGAAGCGGGCACAGGTCCCGGACATGTTGTTTGAGCGCTTGGATCTAGCTGTGCCTGAAGCCAGAGACCCGTAGACCCTTTTTGTTTGTTTGTTTTCAATTATGTGAACCAATAAATGCCTTTCTTAAGCTGGTGTGACAGGCATTTCTGTTATTTTAAACTGAATGTGTCTGATGGATGTAGACAGAGAAGGGAGCACAATCAGAATAAGGGTAAAATGAGGAAACATTGGAGGAAAAGGCAATTATCCCCCCTCCCGCCGTGGGGCTGGGATTCCTAGGACTCACATGTCCCCCGGGGCGGCATGCTTAGCTGAACATGCCTGAGCTGTCCCCGGAGGCCGACCCGGTTCTCATGAACCCGGATAGTATCCAGTTCGGGGGTGAGCCTGATGGGGCTGCTGGACCTGTTGCTTTTCACCCGCTCTCTACCCTGGAAAAGGGGACAAGGAGCCAGAGCAGCACGGGACCTGGCAGAGACGGACACACAGGTGCTTGAGCCATCAGGGTGGTGCAGGAGCCCAGATGCCCGAAGGGAGCGGGTGGCGCACAAGGATGCCCCCGGGACCCCACGCTTCGGCCCAGGTTGGGGGGTGCTCACGGTGTTGGGGGGCAACAGCAGAACTGCGCCCGGCGCTCCCCAGCCCGGAAGGTCTCCCCCAGCCACGTGGCACCTGCCCTGGCTCCCGGGGAGCTGCCACACCGGACAGGGACAACGTTCAGCGACGCAGAGGCCGAAGCCCGTGCCACACCGCAGCCCTCCCCGCGCAGTCAGGCCGCCGTCGGGGGGCGAGGAGGGGAGCAGGCTCGATGTGGGGCCGGGGTTCGGGAGAGCCTGAGCGGCTGCTGTACCCAGGCTCCGGGCCCTGCCCTTCCCTGTGCCCTCCCACCACCTGTACCCCCGGCATCCACCTCGACCGACCGAGCCCCCCGTCACCCTGGCTGCGGGGCTTAGGGATTCACTGCCCACCCACGCTGTAGAGGCTGCCCCCCGCCCCCAGGGGTCCCCTCAGCTGGTGCGGCCCAGCACATAGCAGCAGGACCGCTGGGTGGTGACGGCAGCGCCACCAGCGGTGCTGTGATGGGGGTCACCTGACGCCTGCCTCTTGGGACCCCACACCAGGCTCCAGCATGCTCGGGACAAGCTTGCGGGCTACAGCTGACGGCGCCGGCCGCCTCCTCTATCGCACAGCTCACAGCCCAGGGCGCTCAGCTCGGGGCCCCGAGGGGCAGGATGGGCCCTGTTGGGGGGGTGGCAGCCAGAGCAGGCGGGGACCCGCAGGCCTCACCGCCGACCCGGCAGCTGGTGTCCCACATGCCGTCCTCACGGCACAGAGGCACCTCCTCACATGGGCAGCTTGCCTCACAGGAATTAGCATGTGACTCCCTGTGGCCACTTTCAGGACACAGTCGTTCTGGGGCCAGGAGAGAGAGAGAGAGAGAGAGAGAGAGAGAGAGAGAGAAGGAGAAATCCACACCAAGCATTGGATTCAAGACCACACTCTCACCCCTCACCCTGACCCAGGTCCAGATCGTGACCTGTCAGAGCCCCAGCACTGTGTTTTTCTTAGAACCTCCCCTCAACACACACACACACACACACACACACACACACACACACACACACACAGTAGGGTCTGTTCTCAGACCCCAAAGCAGGAACAGATGTTTCTGAGCAGTTCACAGCCTGTGCAACTGTACACAGTGGTCTTGGTGCAGATTCCACCCTCCTCTTTACTGGGTCTCCCTCCAACTCACCACTGAAGCCTGGATGTCCCCCCCACAGGGCCATCAACAGTTTGACAGGCTCAGGCCAAGGCGGCCAGAGCCTGACAGCCAAGCCCTCACGGCTGCACACGGCTCCGCGCACAGCTGTCCATGGGTGGGCCCACAGGGAGGGGCCGGGCACAGCTGCAGAGGGGCCCGTCAGTCTGGGAGCTGCCCGCAGGCCTCGGGGCCCGCATACCGGGCCCTCCTCTGGCCTGGGCCGCTGGACCATTCTGAGCTGCAGGGCCCTGCCTCCTGCCAGCTGACCTGGAGCAGCCCAGGCCCCAGCTGGCATGTTCCCAGGCGTGTCAGGGCCTCAGGGCCACACATATCCCAGCGACAGCCACCTCAGCGTCCAGCGCCATGAGTTGAGGTGCGCACCCTGGATCCCCGGCTCAAGGCCTGTGTCCACGGCCAGGTGGGAGACTGAGTACCTGCGGACAGCACAGCCTCAGGGATGGAGGGGGCAAAGGAAGCAGGTGCACATCCAGCTGTGGGGACAGGACACAGCCCTGGAGTCGGGGGCAGGGAGGGAGGCTCAGCAGGCTCAGTTCTGGGGGAGGCGTTGACTCCATGGGAGGCATTTCTGGTAAAAACCTGTGTCAGGAAGAAGGGGGGTGAGGCTCAGGTGACCGGGGTCACTCTGGAGAGGGACGGGGAAGCAGGTGGCGACGTTTACAGAAGATGTAAAAGAGCTGTCCAAGGGAGAGGAGGAGGGTGGCCCAAGTCAGAGGGGTGGCCCCCAGCGTTTGGGGCAGTGGCAGCTGGACAGGTGGGAGCAAAACCAGGAGCGCGGGGTCCTGGAAGCAGGGAGAGAGTGCTTCACGGAGGAGGGAAGTGTTGGGGTGTCTGAGGCCACGGAGGACCAAGCAAGATGTGGGCTGAGGATTGGGCCTCCGGACTGGGGACCCTCATCCAGGGTGGTTTGGGGGGGGCGCGGCTAAAGGCCTGACCGCAAGGGTTCGCAGAATGAACAGGGAGGGATCAGAGGCAGTGAGCACAGACCCCTGTGCCGTGGGTTGCTGTGCAGGGTCCCTAAGAAAGGGAGCAGAGCTGGGGGAGGGGCATGGGGTCCGGCAGGCTGTTAGAGATGCAACAGATCACAGCCCTGTGGGAACAGGGCGAGAAGGATCCCGCAGGAAGGGGCAGGGCGAGCGTGGACTCGGACCAGCAGGGCTTGAACCTGAGGCAGGGTCCCCAGAGGCTGGCAGAAAGGGGCTGTGGGCCCCGCAGAGTGGTGGCCTGCGGGGGTGGGGGCAGCACCCAGGAGCTTCCATTGCAAGCGAGTTCCCAGGTGCTGCTGATGCAGCCCTCGGGGACCCCGCTTTGAGAACCATGGATACAGAGGAGAGAAAGGACAAAGAGTCTCAACAGGAGCGATGGTGGGGGCGCTGAGCCTGGGCACGGGCCACCATCACCGTCACCACAGCTGCCAGGACCCCGAGGGAGCTCCAGAGGTTTGCTGTTGCGTTTCCCAGTGAAAGAGGAGGTGAGACGGGCCAGCCCGAGAGTGAGGTTCGGGAAAGGAGGTGTCAGTGGTCACGGGGGGAGGGGGCGTTGCAAGGTGGCCCTCGAGGTCGTGATCACAGGTGTGAAGCTGGCCCAGGCGAGTGCCTCAGTGGTGGGGTTCACCTGCTGAGTGGGCAGGAGGCGAGGGTGCAACCGGGAGGAGGGTGCGGCCCGGAGGAGTTACAGACGGACCCTGGAGTCCAGGAGGAAAGGGCAGGGGGCCGCGGCTGTAGGGTCGGTGGCTCTGGTGCGGGGGAGGTTGGATGGCCAGTGGGCTCAGCGGCTGGAGTTGTGGCGGGGAGGCAGCCAGAGACTGGGTTGTGCAGCCAGAAAAGTGGGGGGCAGTGGGGGTGAGGCCGAGGGCTGCCCCTTAGGAGGAGCAACGAGAGGCTGGTGGGGAGGATGCGACCTGGGGGGCCCATCTCTCCTGTGACCCGCTGTGCAGCTCAGGACAGCCCCCCGTGCGGTTCACCCTCTGCCCACCATGTGTTCACCTGTCCGTCTGTCTCCCCAACTTCTGTCCCGCCACTGCCTCTCTTCACCCCAGGATCATTCTGTTTTTCCATCAACCTGACGCTTTGTCCATCCGCCTGACGGTCTGTCCCTCTCTCCTTCTGTCTGCCTGTCTATCTGCCGTGGGCTCTCTGCCTGCCAGCCTCTAAGTCCCTGTATGGCCCTTGTCCCCCTGGGTCTGTCACCCCCGGGTGCCCCTCCCCACGCCGCTCTCTAGCCCAGCCCCAGCCTCACCCACCCGCACGTGGCCTGCAGGGTCTCCGGGTCTCTCCGCCTCGTCCTGGCCAAGCACCGCAGGCGCCTAGGGCTCTGGTATCGGGGTTCCCGACTCCAGGGCCGACCTGGGGTGTGCGCCTAGACCCCTTGGTCCTGCAGGAGGAGAGGGCTGGGGCCTTGGGCTCCTGGTGCCCGTGGGCTTGGACCTGGGAGCAAGCAGGTCCACTCACCCTGTAGACACAGCCACTGGGAACCACCGCGGTGGCAGTGCGGGAGGCCCAGGACCCAGGAACGCCCACGCTGCTGCTGTCTGCTGCCTGCAAAGTGTCGGGGGTCCCGGACGCCGGGATGGGGTGGTCCCTCTGCCGGCCACTGTCGAACCCACCTGGGGTATGATTCAGGACAGGGTTGGCCAGCCAGCTCCTCACCCCCAGGGCTCTGGGCAGCCTCTCCTGGTTCCCCACCCACCTGGGCAGCCGTGCCCCCTGTGCCATTGTGGGGGCTCCTGCCGCTGGCACCCCTGGGGTCCACTGGATGTCGGAGAACCAGCACCCTGGAGGGACCACAGCCCACGGGCAGGGGCACCCAGGAGGCGTTCACCTGCGGCCCACTCCTCAGATGGGCTCCGTGGCCCCATCCACCAGCTTCATCCCGGCTCCCCTGCCTCCCCAGCACCCCATCCCTCCCCACAACCTGTCCCCCACAAGCCAGTCCCCCCACGTTCGGTCCCCCCACACCCCATCCCCCTCCATGGCCAGTCCCCCTCCATGGCCCCATCTCCCTCTACCCCGTCCCCTCCACGCCCCCATGCCCCCCCATGGCCCCATCTTCCTCTACCCCGTCCCCCTCCACACCCCATCCCCCTCCACCCCATCCCCCTCCACGCCCTGTCCCCCTCCACCCCGTCCCCCTCCACGCCCTCGTTCCCCTCCACATCCCCGTCCCCCTTCCACAGCCACCGCAGCCTGCACGGCCTCCCTCTCACCTGCCGTCTGTCCATCTCTATTTCTCGATTTCCCTTTGGCCCACCCCTCCATCTGTCCTATTCCTTCACCTTCGCTCACTGTCCATCCATCTGGCTCCCTGCCCTCCTCGCTCTTTCCTCCTCCATCCCTCGTCCAGTCCATCTCTCCCTCGCGCTCTCGCCCGTCTCCCGTCCCCCGTCTCGCTTTCTGTCTCCGTCTCCCACCTGCCCCAGAAAGGAGACCCTTTCCCGTGGGGGCCGGGCCAGAGAGCCCCAGCCTGGGCCCTTCTGTTGGACCCCCCTACCCCCATCCCACTCCCGTCCATCCCCAGAAAAGGGAATTCAGTCCCAGGAGGCCCCGAGCAGGGCGCCTGGGGCGGGAGACACGTGGGGAAGCAGAGGCCGGCTCGTGGGCGTCCGCTGCCCCAGCCCCTCCTGTGATTCTGCTGCCAACACACGTGGGCCCCACTCGGTGTGGACCTGTCTGCCCCGGGAAATGTCTCAAGTGTGAACAGGGGTGTAAGACTCCGGGGAGGCAGGAAGGGAAGCCAAGGCTGGGGGTGGTCACCAGGACAGGGATGAGAGGGCCAGGCCCCAGCGGCCAGCGGACAGAGGACTGGGCTCAGAGGTGGGAAGGAGCAGATGCAGACAGGACAGTCAGGTGGGGCCAAAGGCGTATGGTCAGGGGGTCAGGGCCCTCGCCCCGGCTGCCCTGGGCACCACCTCAGAGAGGCCATCATCCATCCTCTGAGGGCGGGCCTCGTCCTCCTGCTTCAGCCCACAGGGGTACAGGGGCGAGGCTGGGGACATGTCCCCTCAGTCCCCAAGGACAAGGTTCACCAGATTGGGAGCATGTCCAGCCTCAACTCTGATCGCCTCATTCCAGGTCACTTGATTCGATGGGACAGAGGGGAAGGGTGTCAGCCAGGGGCTGGGGTCCACCCGCCACAGCTGACCCTCTTCCAGGCCCTCATTCCCACTCGCCCACCAGCAGCAGCCAGAGCAGCCCCACGGTGGCCTCAAGTACTGGGTGGGTGCAGAGGCCGATACCAGGGCTGAGGTGGGGGCCCAGGAGGGGGTCGGGGTGGCGCTGGGGAGCCTGTAACTCAGCTCCACTACCCAGGGTTCGTGGATCCCGCAGGCCTAGGAAGCTCCCCTGGATCCTGGTCCTCATGGGTCTGGCCCGGGCTGGGTCCGGCCTGCAGGTTGGGGAGGGGGGAGGCGGGAAGAGCAGATGGACGGCTTCCAGGGCCTTCCTTCCCCACGGGCAGGGTGGCCACAGGCCCTCGGAGGAGCTCCCCACTCCATTAGCAGGCCTGGCAGGAGTCAGGCGATCCGCAGATGCAGAACTGGAGCTCTGCTGCTCTGAGGAGCTGACAACGCAGGTGCCTCTCCTTCCCTGGACCCTGCCAGCCTTCCCTGGGGCCGGAGCCAGCGTGGGCAGAGGGGTGGTCAAGATGTGCCCCGGGGACTTTGAGGGGTTGCAGGCCAGCCGAGGGGCCTGCGGGGATGGGGGCTGCAGAGAATGATGGGGGATTCGAACTCACAAAGGGGGCTCATGCTGTGCCCCTGTGGAAATCGGTGGGGGCTGCCTTGGCGGATGAGGTCCTGAGTTAGGCAGTGGGGACCCCATCGTCAAAGTGGGGGTCCCCAAGGCACTGCATTGGCTCCCCAAACCCAAGGCTTCACCTGGTCAAACAGGCGGGAGAGAGGGGTGCTTATCCCGGGCCCTGATGTGAGCGGACGCCTCGCCTTCGCCCAGACTCAGGCGTCTCTGGTTGAGGCCTCCTGCTTGCATCCCCAGAACACCCCAGCCTGGGGCCAGGGAACCCCCGGGGAACAGTGTCCAAGTCTGGTCAGCAGGGAGGGGCTGGGAGTGGGGGACCCAACACCCTCTCCTGTGACGCTCCAGTCACAGCCCCAGCTTTGCGCCCTCAGAGGTACCACCTCGAGCAGACGACAGAGCCTCCCTGAAGGACGTCACCCCCACAGCCCTTTCCTCCTGGCCGCTGTGATGTTAAACCAGCACGTCCCAAAGTGTGGCTGGCTGCTGGGCTGCCAGGGCGGGAATGCTGGGGGCGCTGGGGACGGGGCAGCGCCGGCGATGATTTCCCTCGTGTCCGTTTATCTAATATTTCTCATTTCCTTTGAAAAGAATATGCCACCGCCACACGAAACCTTCAGTTTTGCAAATGCTGGTGTTAAAGTCAAGGCTAAGTTGGAAAAAAGAGAAACAGGAAAACGTGATCTAAATAAAATCATAATGCAAGCGGGACCGGTGGTATTCGTTCCTGGTCTGTCCCCGTCCAAGACAACCCCGTAAGAGCAGGGACCTCATCGGCAGTGTCTCCACTTGTGTCGCAGTGCTTGGGACAGTGCTTGCGTGGCACATAATAGGTGCTCAGTATATACTGGTTGAATGAATAGTAAAAATCAAGAAAACCACACTCAAATGTCTGCCTTTGAGCAAATAATGGAATTACATACATGAAATTCCCAGCAGCGCCCAGCACATAAGAAGTGCTAGAAAGGGGGCACCTGGGGGGTTCAGTCGGTTAAGCATCTGCCTTCGGCTCAGGTCGTGATCTCAGGGTCCTGGGATAGAGCCTTGCATCGGGCTTCCTACTCCGTGGGGAGTCTGCTTCTCCCTCTCCCCCTGTGATCGCTCTTGCTCTCACTCTCTCTCAAATAAAAATCTTTAATTAAAAAAAAGAAGTGCTAAAAAATATTCACGCATGCTCTTATTCCTGTAATAATTATTATTATTTACAAGGGCAAACAAATAGGCATTCCGACTAGCTGAGCATTAAACTCAAGATACGCCCAAGGCTGGATATCACCATCCTAGGGTGGACTTCTGAGATGTAAAGACAAATCTGAAAAAAAAAAAAAAAGACAAATCTGAAAACCTATTAAAACATGTATTGCTGGGGCGCCTGGGTGCCTCAGGGGTTGAGCGTCTGCTTTCAACTCGGGGCCTGATGCTGGAGTCCCAGGGTCGAGTCCCACATCGGGCTCCCCGCATGGAGCCTACTTCTCCCTCTGCCTGGGTCTCTGCCTCTCTCTCTGTGTCTCTCATGAATAAATTTTAAAAATCTAAAAAAAAAAAAACCAAAAAAAAAAAAAAACCACCTTTCATTGCTGTCACAGTCTTATTATCCACAGTTACAGCAGGCAAATCTTTCAGGCTGAACACTTGAGTGAGGGACAGTTTCTCCACTTCGTCAGCTGCGAACGTGCTCCCACAGTCAATGAGTCTCTGTGGCGGTTCTAAAACACGGCCCCGAATTTTTTCAGGGGGTTAGGAGGTGGCGTCTGTCTCTCTGCTTTTCTGAGTCTGGGCAGGTTTGTGGCGGCTTCAACCGACCGAGTGGAGCAGGAGGGAGGCCGGGGTGTAAGAAGCAGTGTTTGCCGAGACGCTCACTGGGGCGCCCGAGACACGAGAGACGTCCCAATGTCCTGAGGCAGCCGTGCTCCGAGGCCGGTGAGCTGAGAGCTGGGCCCAGCCTCTGAGCCCCTCCAGCCCAGGCACCAGATATGCGAGGAAAGCAGCTTCCCTGTCCCCGTCTCTGTCCACCGCGTCCCTCTGTCCTTCAGACCTTGGAGCTGAGGACCCGGACATCGCGGAGCAGAGACAAGCAGTCCCTGCGGCTCCCGTCTGACTTTCGGAGCAGGATATTATGACATTATGAGCATAATGAGGTGGTTGCGAATTTACACCCCTAAGATCAGGGTGGTTGGTTAGGCAGCGATGGACGTGGAGCCGCGGCTCACTTGACACCGCGGCATTTCAATGGTATTACTCTTTCTGCAGAAACGAAAATCCGTTTCCCACTTGCACCCCAACTTGAACGTTCACAGTAATTATTTCTGATCATCTCGGTCATTGTGCCGTGATCTGATCCTCACGGTGGCATTTTCCTTGTAAGGTAACTGTTGTGAAAGGCTGTGCATTTCTCCTTGGACTCGCCTGGGAGGACGCCAACCAATTTACCAACCACATGCGGGACTTTCCATTCCGAGCTACATCCAGAAGGTTTTCCTATATTTGCAAGTGAATGTGCAGATGGAAGCACACGCTGCGAACGCAAAGCCCTGCTTTGTTCCGGACATGGTTACGCTCGGTGGGCAAAATACTCCCGGCTGGGAGATGCACACACACCAGTGCCACGGAAGTTAAGAGTTTGGATACTCAGCTTTTCTGAAGACCAAGACCCCAGCAGAACGTGGAAACAATGCTGTATTGTCATCATTGTTCTAATATCTGCGTGGGTCCTTGGGGAGGGGGGCAAGGTAGGGGGGACAGGAGGAGAAACCGAGGCTCACCGTCCCCTGGCAAACACAAGAAACTGGTAAATGGCTGTCGGGTGAGTCACGATCTCCCAACAGCCTCCTTGCCTCCGAACAGCAATAATGGGGGCACAACCCAGAGCGGCCCCACCGGTTGACCTGTTTCCAGTAGATCTGCTATTGGCTTTTAATGCCCAAACATCCTCTAGATCCCTGAGGATAGGGCCGCCTCCCCTCAGGTCTTCCCAGGGCGGACCGTGTCGTGTTTTGTCCCCTGCAGAGCCGAGTCAGGTCTGCTCAGACCACCGCCCTCCTGCCAGGGACAGCTGTGTCCCCTTAGGCCCTCCAGGACATGGTTATACCCATCCAGTGCCCCCACAGTGGGCTGTGTTCTCTCAGAATCCCCGAGCTTCCTAAAACACACGTACAGTTTGTTTTTCAGCTAATTATAAAAGAAAATGTACAGTCACGTCCCCATAACTCCATACATTTCTAACAAAACAATGTGAGTCAAGTCTCAAATGAGCATCTCAGAGACGATGGGTAAGGCCCCACGCAGCCTCATGCAGACATTTGGAAAACCTGCCTGGAGCTTGCAAATGAGACGGGGTGGTGGCGGGGGTGGGGGTGGGGCTGGGGCTGGGGTGCTCCCGAGGTACAAAACGATGGCAGGGATCCTCCAGGCTAACAACTTAGTATCCAGGGAGTGATGTTTGCGGCATTTTCCAAATGCTCTGCTGTTCCAAGGCACTTTCCTGTGCCTCTGAGATTGCTTGGGTGCATGCAGTCGGTGGACATTAAAATGTTTTTATGTTTTTTATTTTTTTAATGTTTATCCCTGGAAGTCATGGGAAACAGGCATCTTCCTGCAGACCAGCTGCTTTTCAGCGGCACTGGGGACTACCCAGGCAGGAATCGCTTCATTTCTCCCGGTTTAGGGGCAGCAGCACCCCCTGGCGGCCCGCAAGCCTCCAGCCCATCTGCAGATGCTCAAGGGAAGAGAGAGGGGGTCCCAAGGGAAGCTGGGACCTGACCCGCAGCCCACATGAAGGAAGGGGGGGGTCTCAGGCCCTGTGAGCGGGGCCTGACACTCCTATTTCCACCCTACAGGGCCCAGTTTCTTGTGTTGGCCTTTGATGAATGTCTTTTTTATTCCCCACTGAGCACCTACATCCCTTTTTTAAGAAAAAAAAAAAAAAAACCCTCCATTTTCCACTGGGGAACCCCCTACGCTGAAGTCATATAGGTCTTGAGGGTCAGTCCCCTAGCCCCACACATCTCGTGCACAGTGATTTGATGACGGAGGAGCATGTGACCCAAATCTGTCCAGTGAGAGCCAGGCCTGAGGCTTTCTTGCTGCAGCTAAAAAGAAACATTTCCTTTTCCACTAAGGCTGCTAAGTGGTCCATGGTATATCAGCCCAGCGTCTGGGTGAGTGGTCTCTGGTTGTAGGGGAGTCTTCTTGCAAATAAAGCTCTTCTCCGTACAAAAGCAGATTTTAGAGAGGAAATGGGGCAATCTTAATGAAAAATATTTGAGCAGCTGGATCCAGCAGTACCTGAAGCCGCATGCTCCAGGGCATTTTCAGTTAAGTGAACCAATTAAATTTTTTTTTCTCTTCAGCCAGTGGGGAATTGGAGAATAATGCTCCCTGCCTGATGTGGGCCAGTCCCTAATTTCTCTCTTCCCTCCCCGACAAATGTCCTCATTGCTGTCCTCATTGTTTGCAAACTCAGAGGCCATGTTAATCAAAACTATCTTTATTATTTAAAGAGCATCCTGTCATCAGGGGCACCTAGATGGGGTCCCTAGATGGCAGAACAATATTTACATGGGGGTCAGGAGGGTGAGTCTCAGGTGGTCCCAGGGCTGAGTGGGCCCGCCACTGTGGAAGGAGGAGCCTTGGAGGGAGGGTATCCTTGGGCCTGTGGGCTCAGCCCAAGAAGAAAAATGTCCCGTTCCGGGGCCCAGGGTGAACCCACCAGGTGGGGCCGGAGCCACCTAGGTGAACTTGGGCCCTGGAGGCGTGCGCATCAAGGACAAGCCACAGGTCAGAGCTGGGTCACCATGCCGCTGGCTTCGGAGTGAGTCTGCGGAAAGACAACTGGGGGCTTCTGAGGTCTGAGAGGCTCCCCCAATCCCACAGCTAACCTCCCCTCCCCAGAAGCCCTTTGAAACCCCTCTGTTCCCTGGGGCGCCCCCTTCTGGCCGGAACGCAGGCCTCCTCCCTCCCGCCCTCTGGCTCCCCTCTGGGCCCCACCATCACCTTTATGGCCTGGAAGATCCACTCCCGGAAGTCACTGACTTTGGTGTAGACACCTGGCTTCTGGGCCAGGGCACAGCCGGTGCCCCAGCTCACGATGCCACACAGCCGCCAACGTGGCGTCCGAGAGATGCTGTCCTCACACACGAAGGGGCCGCCGCTGTCGCCCTGGTGGCGGGGGCAGGGGTGGCCTGGCTGGAAGCCCAGAGGGCATCCGGGAGGCCCTCCTGGATGGCCGGGGGCCCTGAGATAGGGACCCCCCCCCCCCGCCCCCGCTGCCCCGCGCCTCCACCCCCGCCCCGCAGTGGCAGCGCGGGGGCTGCCCACACACCTGGCAGGCATCAATGCCGCCCTCGGGGTAGCCGGCACAGAACATCTTGGGCTTGATCTGGTTCGCGTAGAAGTCGGGGCCGTTGCACAGCTCGTTGCTGATGATGGGGACTCGGGCCTCCTGGAGCACCCCAGCCTGTTGGCCTGGGGGTGTGCGGGCAAGGCTGGCCGAAGCTGGGGGACAGGCGCGGCGCCCCGCCCTGCTGCGGCCCGCCCGGGCTCTCACGGCCCCGGGCCCCCGGACCTGGAAGCGTCCGACCGGCCGGACAGCCCTTCCCAGCCCAGCCCGGTCCCCCGAACGCCGGCGCCGCAGGCAGAGGCCGGGACTCACCGTAGTACTGCGTGTTGCCCCAGCCGGTCACCGTGCAGATCTTGCCGTCCACCAGGGCCTGGCCGGCCGCCGGGAGGCACACGGGCTGGATGTACTCTGCGGGGGACACGGCGCGTCTGCTCAGCCACGGCGGGGGCTGCCACCCTCCGGGGGCTCACCGCGCACCCCCGCCATCCGGAGCTCGGGGCCCATTCACGGGGCGGAAACGAAGCCAAGGCCCTTGTCCCAGAGTCAGTGACAGAGGGAGAACCTGAACCTGCGGGCCTGGCTCCCCAGCCTGCGTTCTTAACCCAGGCCCACAGGCCGCCGCCCCCGCCTAGCAGGCGCTCTGGTAAGACATAGAAAAAGGCATCCCTAGTTTTAGATACTCGGCTTCCGTCTGTCAGAAAATCACTGTGACAGATACCCAGGTGTACCCCAGCAACAGTGAGAATGGCGCCCCTACGGTGGCATGTCCTTGTGCAGTGCCCAACCCACACCGGAGGTCCGGGCAGCTCTGTCTACCGCCTGCTGCTGACTCCACGGGCCTGAGCTCTCAGGTATAAAATGGACAGAATCATCGCTTTCCTCGGAGGTTGTGGTGAGAAATTGGTAAAGCCCTGAGTGGCACGCCTGGCAAATAGGAAGTGCGCCCCTAACTAGTAATAGTAATAAACGATAACGGCGATGACTGCTCATATTAACAGTGCTCACTATGTGCTGGCATCGCTATAAGCTCTTTACTTATACTACCTTCCTTTTTAAAAAAAAAAAAAAAAAAGATTTTTATGGGCAGCCTGGGTAGCTCGGCAGTTTAGCACCACCTTCGGGCCAGGATGTGGTCCTGGAGACCCGGGATCGAGTCTCACATCGGGCTCCCTGCATGGAGCCTGCGTCTCCCTCTGCCTGTGTCTCTGCCTCTCTCTGTGTGTCTTCCATGAGTGAATAAATAAAATATTTTTTAAAAAATATTTTATTTATTTATTTGAGAGAGAGCATTAGCAGGGGGGCAGGAGTAGAGGGAGATGCAGGCTCTCCACTGAGCAGGGAGCCTGATGCAGGGCTTAATCCCAAAACTCCAGGATCATGACCTGAGCCCACGGCAGACGCTTAACCAACTGAGCCACCCAGGTGCTCCTCATCTCACCCTTTTAATCGTCATGATAACCCTAGGAAGTCATTTAATGGATATGGGAAACTGAGGCACAGAGAGGCGAAGCCACACACCCAGGATCACACAGCTGGCAAGTACTTGAATCTGATCCCAAATCCTATGCCCTTACCCTCTCAGCCCCATGCCTCACACCCAAGCCTCCCGCTGGGCTTCCGTGGACACCTCTTACTTCCTTATTTGTAACCCCTCCCTAAAGACAAGGGTTTGTTTCATTTTAAAGAAAAATGTGTATCATCCCCTTCGATGGAAAACCGGTAACACGGATCAGTCAAAAGAAAATAACCATAAAAAGAAGTAGAACGCAAACCTTCCACCGCGTGGGAAAACAGGATCCTAAGAGGACCCCCCACCCGCCACCCCACTTCCCGGGGTGCCGTGGGGGCTTAGTGTGCACAGGCTCGGGGCACGCTGAGAACAGCGCCAGGCACACGGGGGGGGTGTGTGTGTGCAAGTGCTGATGTTCGCAAATCATCACTGGGATAGCATTTTACTGAACCACCTCCTTATTACACTGCTACCCGGAGGCTCACCCCCGTCGTGTTACGACTTCATCGGCCTTGCTTTTATTAGTGCCGCGGTCGCACGGTGACCCAGGGCCTGCTCGCTACCCAAAGGCCGGCGACGCAGAAGCGCCAAAGCCATCCTGGCCCCCGAGGGAGTCCTTCTGACCGAGAGCAAGGAAATGCTCCAGGGACCCGCAGAGGGAATTGCTTCTGATTCCCTCTCGGACTCATTCATAGATGGTAAAAGTTTCCATTTCACGGAACTGGTTTGGTTGTTTGGTAACAGCTTTTCTGAGCCCTAATTCACGCACCAGACAGCTGGCGCCCTGCGAGTGTACAAGTCGATGGTTTTTAGAGGGTTCACAGGTAGAGAGTAAGGTGCTTACCTGGCGATAGGAAGGTGCAACCGTTGGCACCGCCGATTTTAGAACATTTTTATCAACCCCTCAACCCGCAAAAGAAATTCTGTGTTATTTACTTACCACCTCCCAACCTCCCCGTCCCCATCCTCCCCCCTTACCTCTTAGCACCCCTGCCCCCTGGCGACCACTAATCTACTACTTTCTCTCTCCAGATCCCCCAATCCTGGTCATTTCCTATAAATGGAATCGGGTAGTGGCCTCTTGTGTGTGACTTCTTTGGTTCAGCACAACATTTGCAAGGTGTATCCGTTGTGTACACGGGTCAGGACTCCATCATTCCTTCTTATGGCCAGATATTATTCTATTGGGTAGATTTGCCACGTTTTGTTAATTTATTTAAACAGACGTCTGGGTTGCTTCGAACTTTTGACTGTTGTGAATAGAGCTGCCGTGGACATCTGTGTATAAGATTCGGTGTGCACACTGTTTTCATCTCTTCCGGGCATGTACCCCGGGGTGGAACAGCTGGGTCAAAGGGTAACTCTGTGTTTAACTTTTCAAGGAATTGCCAGATGGTTTCCCAAAGCGGCTATACCAGCCATACCTATCGAGTGCACGCCTACTTTGTGTCCCCTCAAGATCGTTTTTCTCATCACCTTGGAGTCCTATGGCTCAGTGCTCTGTCCCTCCAGCCAAGGCTCATCCCCCAGACTTACCTGTGAGGGGCAGGGGGCTGGACAGGTGGACCAGGGCAATGTCATTGCTGTTTTCCTCACTGTTGGGGTCTCGAAAGGGGAGGTAGCCCCCGTGGTAGACTACTGCCTGCACCCCCAGCTGCAGGCCATGGGGTGAGGCCTGGGCCACGGCGCCGGCAAACACTCGCCACCGAGACAGGACCCGGTTCCGCCTACCGGGGAAGAGGAGAGGAGAGTGGCAGCTGCCTGGGCGCAGCCTCTCTCACCTCCCCTGTCCCCTGCCTCTCCCGCTCAGGGCCGTGGGGGACACTCACTCGGGGAAGCAGTGGGCGGCTGTCAGCACCCAGTCTCCTGAGAGCAGGGACCCTCCACAGAGGTGTGCTCCATCGTAGCGAAGACTGACTTGCCACGGCCACCTGCCCAGGCTGGTGTCTTGGCCTCCAACGATGCGATCCACAGGCAGCTTCCTTCGGCCACAATCTGTGGGGGGAGGCGGAGTCAGGGGCGGTGGGAGGGTCTGGAACCTCAGGACACAGCCCCATCCCCGGGGACCTATAGGAACATGGCCTGCTTTAGGGGACTGAGGTGACATGGACCTGCCACCCTGGGAGAGTCAGGGGACACAGCTCCATCCTCATAGAATCTAAGAAGATATGGCCAGTCGTGGTGGTGGAGTGTCTGATGGGATGAGACCCTGACCTGGGGGGTCTCCAGGAGCATGGGCCCACCTAGGGGAGTAAAGAGACACAGTCCCATCCTTGGGACCCTATGGGGACATGGCCCCACCACCCTGGGGTCCCAGAGGACACAGCTCCATCCTTGTAAGATAAGAGGATATGATGGGTGTGGGTGTGGGGAGGAGGGGGCATCCAATAGGACATGGCTCCGCCCTGAGGGGTCCCAGGAAGAAGGTTCTGGGTTTCAGGGTCTCACCTTGGCAGACGGTAGCCAGGAAACGGCCCCTGGGACAGTCACTGGGAGAGAAACAGGGGCAGAGGCAGAAACAAAGGGGAGGCCAGTTAGGACGGGAGGAAGGGCCCCTGGGGAGGGGGCGGGATGGGCGCCCCGGGCCGCGGCCCTCCTCACCACACGGAGATGACCTCGAGCAGCCTCCGGGCCAGCGGCAGCCTCCCCTCGTCCACGCAGAAGAAGCCCGACGTGCCGTTGGCGCCCGCCGTCCGCACGTCCAGCTCCGAGTGGCCCAGGGCCCTGGGCAGGCAGGGGTGAGGCCTGCTCCTCCCGCCCCGCCCGCCCCCCGCCCGTCCGCTCCCCCACCCGGGCCGCCGGTACCTGAGGAAGCCCATCTCCTCGCAGCTCAGGCCCGCCACCCTGGCGTTGGAGCGCGAGGAGCACAGCAGCCGCCACGTGCCCTCCGTGTCGTCGAACACCATGAGCCGGCCGTCGGCAGGGCTGGCCTGCACTGCAGGGCGACAGGACGGCCGCCTGGTCACCTCCCCGCCGCGCCCCGGGGCAGGGGGCCAGGCCTGAGGCTCCACGCGGGGCCCATCGGAGCGCCAGGTGCACCTGCTGGGGGCGGGACCCCGGGGACCTCGCGGCGGGCCCTCCGCAGGGACATCGGACATCGGACGAGACGAAAGCGGTTTCACCCGCGCTCCCAGGAGGACGGCGTGTGAGGCTGGAGCCACCGGGGACCATCTTTGCCCCCATGAGGGGAAATAAGCCAACGTGGAGGAAAGCCAAGAGATGCCTGCCCCTTGATGGAGCCAGGCTCAAAAGCCCCCCAGAATTGTTGGATACGTGAGCCAATCGTTTCCCTTTTTTGTTTAACCGGTTTATTTTCTCCTTTTGTCTTAGGCAGCCCGAAGACCCTGGACTAACAGACTCATCAGTTTGCCAAAGTATTCAGATGCCCTAGAAACTTTTATAAAGGAAGAGAAAAGAAGAAAAAGAAAGAAGGAAGGAAGGAAGGAAGGAAGGAAAGAAAGAAAGAAAGAAAGAAAGAAAGAAAGAAAGAAAGAAAGAAAGAAAGAAAAAAGAAAAGAAAGAAAATAAAGAAAGAAAGAAAATAAAGAAAGAAGGAAGGAAAGAAAGAAAAAGAAGAAAGAGAGAAAGAAAGAACGAACGAACGATCTTTTCTGCAGGACTTATCCGAGCCTTGAATACGCTAAAGTGCAATTCTCTGAGCTGAGGATATAGTATTCATTCATTCACTCATTCGTTCATTCACTCACTCGGATAAGCGTTAACTAGACATCGATACCCCATACCCAGCCCTGTGTGAGGTGATGCTGGAGGCAGCAAGAGGATCAAGCCACCCCCTTAGCCCCTCACTGGCTGCTCCCCACCGGTGGCCAGAGGACCCCTTCCCACACCCCAGCCCTATTTATTTACATTTACCACTCAGGATGCGCCAGGCTCTATTTTGGGCAATGAAACCGATCACCACAGCAATAAACAAATCAGACACAACCCTCCGCCCTGCGGAACTCAAGGGCCAGCAGGTGAGATGGGTAACGAAGGGGACAAGTAAGCAAAATAGACGGTGTGTCCAAAAAAAAGGAGCCAGGGAGACAAACCTAGCTTGACCGGCATGGGGGAGAACTTGCCATTTCCCATGGGCGGGCAGGGAAGGCTTCGCTGAGAAGGCGGCGGGGGCGGGGGGGGGGTGTGTGAACAGAGATCTGAAGCGGGGGAGAGAGTCGTGAAGGTAGGTGAGGGAACAGAGAACTAGGCCACGGGAACTGCAGGTGCAGAGACGCCCGGGCTGCTGGCGTCCGGGAGGAGGAGCACGGAGGCCCGAGCGGAGGGAGCCGGGGCCAGATGAGCCGGGAGGGGGCCAGGTCCACACCAGGACTTTGCCTCTCCCCGGAGCGAGGTGCGAGGTGCGGCCAAGGGAGGCTCTGAGCCAGCAGGGCCCTGACCCTCTGGCTGCAGGCCCCGGGGAGCCGACTGCAGGGGGCCCAGGGAGGCACGATGGAGGCCCCGCCAGGGCTGGGGCAGCGGGGGCGGTGAGAATTGAGACTCTGGAGAGATTTTGCGGGTCGAGCTGACAGTCTGGATGGGGCCATAAAGGAAAGAGAGGAATCAAGGACAAGTCCACACACGGTGTTTGGCCCGAACACAGAAGGATGGAGCCCCGTGGAGCAGGAGGGGGGAGGGAGGAGCGGGAGGTTTGGGGAAAGGCCAGCTGCAGCCCCTCGGTCCTATTCCCCTGAGCCTCCTGCATGGCTGGCGCCCCAGAGCACATTCCTCTTAGGAGGAAGCTGACCAGGCCACACCCGCGCTGAGCGGTCTTCCCTCGGCGCACAGATCTGGGGGGACAGGGGAGGCAGGAGGTCTAGGGAATCTGCTGTGTGTCCCACCCCCTGCCTCGAGTTCTCCCCGCCTTGCGCCACCCCGAGGCCAGGCCATCCCCGTTCTGATCAGAGGAAGGAGCCCGAAGCTCGACAGGTGGGGTGACTTGCCCAACATCACCAAGCGAGTGAGAAGCAGAGAGGACTTGCGCTGAGGCCTGCGCGCTCCAGACCCCAAGCTCTGCGTGGGGGCCCCGGGACAGCCTCTGGGGTGACTTCCGCTAACCTGCAGCTGACTGCTTCCTGGCTGCCTCACCTCCATCACAGCCCCCCCAACCCTCGCCCCCGATTTCCAAGACCAAGACTTGCGGTTTGAAACTGGGGGTGAAGAGCTCCCAAGTATTCCCAATAGGGTGAGATTTTAGGGGGAAAAAGGATCACTCTATGGATATGTGTTGGGGGAGGGAGGGGCACAGGGTATCAAATGCCCCCCCATTATTTTTAAAGGCACATTCTCACCCACTGAGAGAGGCACCCACTTTAAAGGCACCATTCTCTGCCTCTGTTTCTCACCTTTCAACTCTTTATTCTTGTTTGTATAATTTGCACACACACATGCAATAATAATACTGTGTTCTGGGTCACCTGGTTTGCTTACTAAATTGTCTGATATATTTAGAGGTGTGAAAAGTCCCAGAAAAAATTGAGGTGGGGATATAGTTTGGGGGCTGTTTTTGTTTGGTAATTTCCCAACAGTTTTGGAAAACCCAAGCAGAACTGAAGGGCAGCACTGCTGGCGTTGGCCGGAGCAGAGTCTGATTCACGGCCTAGTTACTGTCTAGCTGGAGGCCAAGGACAGGTTAGCTCGTCTCGGCGACCTGCCTGTGCTTGTTGGTTGAGCAAAGACTTCCCGAGCACCCACATGTGGGACACCGTCTGGGGGCAGCAAACGAAGTGGCCCCGCCCTCCTAAAATTCACCCGACGTAAGGTGTGAGGATTCTTACCCCGGCAACGGGCATGGCCATGTGGTGGGGGGGAGCATGGGGCCTAGGGGTGCAAGAAGGCCTTGCTCAGGAGAGTTAAAGCCTGAAGGTGGTGAGACCCCAAAGCGACACTTGCCAAGTGTCTGGGAGCCAAGCAGTGCCTCATCTCTCATTCTCCCCCCGCCCCCCGCAGCTCACGGGTGAGGATGTTGGGACCCGGAGAGGCAGGACTGGGATGAGGCCGCAGAGCTCAGCAGTGACAGTGCAGAACTTCCAAACCGCTTCTGGGCGTGAGCGGGAAAGAGGTGCTAAGCAAAGACGGGGTGGGGGTGGGGGTGGGGGTCAGGAGGGCCCTTGGAGGGCATGAGCACGGCCCACAGGCTGGACCCCAGAGGGCGCCCGCAGCAAGCCCGAGGAGAGGGCAGAAGAGGGGTCTGCACCCAGGTTGCCTGGAGCCTGCAGGGGTGGGGGGGATTTTAGCCCAGGGGTAGTGGGGAGCGACGGAGCGGCTTTTCCAGGGTGTGACCCCCCCCAAGCTCCCTGGCCTGTGCCCGCCACTTCCGCAGCCCCTGATGTTGGGCAAGTCACTTCACTTCACTGGGCTTTCAGTGTCCCCCGTCTGCCAAACGGGGGTGATGAGGACAGGTCCGAATTCGCAGGGTTCTGGAGCCAAGGGCACAGCGCGGGCCCGGCAGGTGGCAGCCGTCGCGAAGGCAAGTGGCTTGGCCGTTTCTTGAGAAACAGCAGAGTGTAGCGTTCTGCAGAGATCGAGGCGGCCTGGGTTCGGATCCCAGAGCACCGCCTACTGGCTCTGACACCTGCGGCCGGTCGCCGGGCCTCTCTGCCTCAGTCTCCCCGTGTTAAAATGGGCTTTTGGGAGGGTTTAATGAACCGAAACCGGAGAGGCCCGAGGCCTGCGCCTGGCACCTGTAAATGCTCTGAGTGCCGGGATGGTGACCAGCGCTGATGGAGGCTTCCTTGTCTGGATTTTCATTTCTTAGCGCGAGCTGAGTCCTTTAGGGAATTGGAGGAGGCTCCTGGGAGTGAGAAACACATCCCCTCACCCAGCTCCCCCTTTCTTCCCGCTGCGCTGGGCCTGCAGCTGGGGGCTGGGGCCCGGGAAAATTCATCCATTCATTCCACATTTAGTTTCCGCATCTATTATTAGCGTGGCCGTTCATTCTCAGCTGCGAGCAGACCCAGCTCCGCCGCCCGTCTGGCAGCTATTCCCGGCCTCCTCACCTCCCAGCCGCGTGTCCTCTCTGGTCTCACTTTTCCACATCTGTAGATGGGGGTCGTAGCCGCAGCCGCCCCCCACCCCCGGAGAACTAGAAGGGGTCGCCGAACTCATACGGCAGCTCGCCAATAGGTTCTGACCATGCCTCCCGGTAGGGGACACGTGTTTACATTTTACGACCTAGCCCTGAATGAGCAAACCAAAGCATGGCCCCGAGCCTCAGTTTCCCCATCTGTAAAATGGAGAGAGCAACAGCGCGGCTCGCGCGGAACCGGAACGAAAGGTTAACACCACGTTTTCGCCCCAAAGGAGATGCGCTGCGGTCATTTCTAATCTAGGCTCCTTCGTGCTTTTTAAAATGTGGTTTTTGACTCCCTGACTTATGAACTTCATGAGGCCCTGATGCGGGGGTTGGGGGGAGTGCATTTATAGTCTAGAAAATACTAGAATGGCCGGCGGCACGGAGCAGGTGCTCAGTCCCTGGGCGCTCCAACCACTGGCGCGTCGGCCCCTGCCCGCGCAGCCGCTCAGAAATCGTCCCTTGAGCCCCCACCGGCTACAGGTTTCCTCCAGGGCTCCCCCGAGGCTCCCGGCCCCCTTTACTCACCCGGATACAGCGGCTCCTGATCACTCTTGAGTAGGAAGGTCACTGCAGAGAAGGCAGACAGGTGAGGGCAGGCGGGCAGGCAGGGGGCTGCGGGGGGCGGGGGGGCGGGCAGGGGAGGGTAGAGGCGCAGGGGCCACTCTCACCAATGGCCCAGGACGCTGCCCCGATGCCTGTCAGGAGCAGCAGGGTCCCTGCAGTGAGAGCTGCCACCTTGGGTCCGGAACAGCATGGCACAGTCCGGGCACCTGCAACAGACACCATGCCAGGGCCACTGCCAGGCCTGTCCTCGTCACCGCCACGTCGGGGCACTGGGGCCAGCCGTGCCCTGCCCCCCAGGGCTACCGTGGCCCGGTTTCTCAGGCCCAGGGTTGGCAGGGCCGTCCCTCCCCTACTGTGCGGGCGACCAGGTGTCCGGCTCCCGGAGCCTTCCTGCTGGGCAGGGGCGTGGCTGGGACTGCTGCCACCTGCCCGCCCGCATGCCTGGCTTGCGGCCTTTCTCTTCCCGGGGACACTGCACTTCGCTATGTCCTTGTCCCGTTGCACCATCTCTTCTTGAACCTCTCATTTCCACTAACTCAGAGGCTCTGGGAGCCTCTCAGGGGCCGCGACCCCTGACCTTTGCCTTCCTGGCAGCTCACTTCCCTGCTGTTCGGGGTGTCCTCACCACTCTGTCACTCTCTTTCTCTGTTGCTCTACTTCCTCTGTCCCTGGGCATCCATTCCCCCCCCTACCCACCCCCTACCCGCCGCAAGACCCAGCTCCGAGGTCAAATGTGCCCCCTGGATGTTAAGGACCCAAATTTGAAAATTGGCCAGCCTCACTTAAAAATAGTGGCCTTAGCCCTCCCGAACCTGGGACCTTGGGCAGGTGGCATCAGCTCTTTGAACCTTAGCTTTCTTGTCTGTTTAATGGGCATCCACCCCACACTCACCTCTAAAAAGACTACTTTAAGGTTCTCTTACATCCTAATAGCCAAACTCTTATCACAGGCTTGTTCTCCCAAGCACAGTCCTCATTTGGGGGAAGGATTCCCATTTTTTGGCCAGGGAATCCTAAGGCTCAGAGAAGGAGAGTCACATGCTCCTGGCGGTGATTCAGCCAGCAGGAGGCAGTGCTGAGCCCTGGACCCGGGGACACGCGCGCTGGGACCCACACATAGGAGCACATAGAGGCCCTGCTCCCTCTCCTTGTCATAATGCCTGGCAGGGAGCAAGTTCTCAAGAAGTGCTTTTACATCATGAGAGCTGGGTGCTCCTGGGCTATACCCCTCGCCTCTCTGGGCCTCAGTGTCCTCCTTGGTAAAATGGAGCTTTGTTCCCTCGTTGTCCTGCTGAGCAGCTGCTGTCCCTGGCACTGTACTAGGCTCAGAAGACACAGCCCAAGACAGATGAGATGCGGGCGCTCCGGGGCTCGCATTCTCACACGTGTAAGTTTGAGGGGAAAACATAAACAAGTAAACACACTTGATCGTTTCCAGGTGGTGGCAAAGCCTATGAAGAAAATAATGCAGGTCGGGGGCAGCAGGTGGCTTCTGTGGAGCGCTGAGGGGAGGCCTCCCCAGGAAGTGGCTTTTGAGCTGAACCCTGAAGGGTGAGAGCAGCCGTGCAAAGATCTCAAGGAGGAGCACTGAGGGCAGAGGGAACAGCACGGGCAAAGGCCCGGGGGCAAGGATAAGCATGATCTGTTTGAGAGAGAGAGAGAGACCACTGATGCGGCCAGAAGGGCATGAGTTTGGGGAAGGTGGGAAGGTAGGGACCTGGGCTGGGATCTGCTAGGGAGGCCGGGTGGCCTGAAGGGAAGGGGATTTTTATGCCCAGGGCCACAGGGGTCCCGGGGACTGAAAGCCAACCCCTTGATAAGGGTCTGTGGGAGAGCCAAGGAAGAAGGGCTCCTAGGAGCCTTCAGCTGGGCCTGGCGTGCCCCCGACTGCCCCCTGGCACCTGCGCGGCCTCTGCAGGGCGGCAGGAGTCCGAGCGCTCCCACCTGCGTCTGGCACCACAGCTGGTGGGCACAGGGCCAGACCGGCACCCTGAATGGAGCAGGACCTGGCCCAGGATCTTCCTGGGACGGCCACTGTCTGGGCGACTTAAGAATTTGAGAGGCCAGCAGTTCTCGGCAAGGCATGAGAAAACAAACACACCCTCCCTCCAAAGAGGCCGCAGGGGCCCAGGCCAGGCCGGGCCTCCGCCCTCCTGCCAACTGTGCCCCAAGCCATCTTCCTGGTTTCAGGTGTTGGCTCCTGCAGCCATCAGGCTGGTCCTGGTCCCTTTGTTTTCAGGTGTGCCTGCCAGGGCTTTGGGCCACCCGGAGCCCACCCAGCCTAGGGGCGTCGGCCTGCGTGCTGGGGTGGCAAGCACTGCCACTCCGTGTCTCTTGGGGTGAGAAGGACCTCCTTCCACGGCCTCTGGATCTGGGGGCTTCGGGCAACCCCAAAACAGGTGCCCTGGTAGGACAGGAAGTGTTCTCACTCTGGGTCCTCCGGCGTGAGAGGCATCCTCACTGCACGCCTTTCCCGAGGCCAGAAGTGTCCCCACGGTGGGGACAGCATCCTTGCCGCGATTCCCGGGGAGCAGCCTGCCCAGCTTCTCCCCAAGGCTCCTCAAGGGCACCAGGCTGCCCTGACCTTAGGTGTTCTGTCCGCACCACCCGGCTGCAAACCTCTCAGAGGTGACACCTTTGGCTCCTTGTCTCTGAAACCCCGGTCAGTCAATAGCTCAGGGCTCAGCCCTCGTCGTACCCAACCCCAGCTTCCTGAAGACACTCTCTGCTTCGGCCTCTGGGACAGCACATGCGTCCGATTTTCCTTCTGCCTCTCCATCCACTGACCCTCTTCCCACTCCCTGAAACCTGGAGTTCGTAGGGTGGGACGTGGCCTCCTCCCCCACATGCCCCCTGCTCCCACGCCTGTCTCACACACCTCCACAGCCTCAGTTTCCATTTTCTGCCCTGCAGCCTCATAGATGCCTCTCCCTGGAATCCTCTGGGTCCTTCGCATTCCCCAGGTCCTATACTGGCCTCAACGTCCCCCCCGCCGAATCCCCAGATTCCATCTCAGAGGCCCTCATCCTCCGGACTGTCCCCTCTCTGCAGGACACCTCCCCACAACCACAGCTTGCCAGCCCCCCCAGCCTGCAGGCCTCCTGAGCACCTCCTGTCCACCCTCTCCTTGCCCACACCCAGCCCCACCCAAGCCCAGGACTCAGCCTCCCCTCTGGTCCAGCCTCCACAGGGAAGCTTGAGGATCTTCCTAAACACCAAATCCACCCTGTCCCTTCTTTACCTAGACCCCTCCATGACTCCCGGTGTCCCCAAGACAGAGTCTAAGGCCCCCAGCCCTGGGGTGTCAGCTTTTCTAGGATATAAGCAGGGCCGTTAGAGACCTGGGGGTTGGACCTATGTTTCCCTGAATTCCCAGACAGCCTTGAGGGTCCCGATCGGACACCTGATGGTGCTTCCAAAAAGCAACCCAAACCACCACCGGACTTGTAAACCACCAGTCAGAACCAGAGAAACAAAGAATGACCACCGCCACCTGGTGGAGACACCCGGCACTGCCAGGGCACCACAGGCCCGCCACCAAAAACAGTCCTGGACGCCTCGCTCCCCTGGGCACTCTCAGCTTCCCACAGGACCCCCGGGAACACCCGCAGTATCCGCGGGCCTCTGCACACCTGGCAGCCCTGCTTTATGCACGCTCTTCCCTCTGCCTGGCTACCCGTTCCCTGCTCACCTTGAGTGCCAACCCAGGGGTCACCCCCTCTGATCCCAAGTCCTCCGGGGAGCACCAAGAACCTTGCCCTGGGCACACTTCAAAGCCACCACCAACGGCAGCCGCGGCTCTCGGGGGGGGGGGGGGGGGTGAGAAGGAAGGTAACGTTGTGGCCATCCTCGGTTTACCGCTGAGGAGAGGAGGCCCAGAGAGGGGCCGCCACCTGCCCCTGGTCACCCGGCAAGTTGGCACAGCACCAGAAGCTTTCGGTATCTGGGTCCAGGTCTGATCGCTGGCTCCAGCCCCGGCAGCAGGACGCGGCCAGAGAACCGGGCCGAGCCGCCTGGGGATGCGGGGCACCCCCCTCGGCCTCATTCCCTCCACTCCCAGACCAGCTCTGGCCATCCTTCGGGCCACGACCCGCTTTTCTCCCCGGTTCATTCGCGCGTGGCCCCCGGCCGCGGAGGCTTCCCTCAGTCCGCTCCAGGAGGAAAATCGTCCGTCCCTAAGTTTCCAGGCTCTGGACCCACCTGCTCGGCAAGGGCAGTGCTCGCTCCTGAGCCACGGGGGGCGGGCGGGGCAGGGTGCTGGGTTTGCTCTGGGCCATGGCTGGGCTTGCTAACTGCTGAGACCCCAGGGGGCCAGTCATCCCCACTGATCTTTCCGGCCAAACACCCAGCTCTCCCTGCCGACCATGCCCTTTAAATCCTCAGCCACCCGGAGGTGTGTATTCACCCCACCTCCGTCTTACAGACGAAAACTTGAGGCCCAGAGAGGGGAAGCTGCTTGCCCAGGGCTGCCCAGCTCGACACTGCTACCACCTGGAACTGAACCCAGCTAGCCTGGTTCCAGGAAGAAGAGAGGGAGCCAGCCCCCGCTGGAGAGGGCAGGAGGGAAAGGCTGCCCCCCGCTCAGGCCCCTCCAGCTGGCTCCCAGGGAGCCCCTACCAGGGCCTGCCCAGAGCCCTTCCGTGCCAGCCACTCGGGCAGGGGCTTTCTCTCCTTGTTCCTGGAGTGGTTTCTCTGCGGTCTCTCCCCTCTCCATCCATCCTGGCCGAGTCCAAAGTCCTCCCTCTGCTCTTTTGCCCGCAGTGTGGAGAGATGGGAGGAGGGTCTAGGATCGGTGGGGGTCTTGGGGCCCCTAGACACCAAGCTGGCCGACCTCTGTCATGACAGCTCTGGTTCACAGCGTGGGTTTTACATGCTAAGCCCCACACTGGTGCCCTGTGTGCGTTCTGTGCTCCCAGCAACCCCTGTCAGTAGCTAGGCAGGTAGCATGAGGACCCATGCTGGACCCCGGGGGGAAACTGAAACCCAGAGAAAGGACGTCACTTATACAAGATCACACAGCCAAAAAGTGGCAGAAGCAGATTCAAATACAGGCCTGTGCGTTCAGCTCGAGTCTGTGTCCAGAACCGTGGTCGCTGGTCTTCCCACCTTAGCTCCAGGTGGGGGACAGGGTTAGCTGAGGAGTCACTGGGTGTGAGGGGAAACTGAGGCAAGGAGCCAGGAAGGTCATACGGGATAGCAGGAAGGCAAGTGGTGGCACAGCCCCACAGAAGATTTGGTTAATAGTTAATCAGGCAGAGGAGACTGTAGAAGGGGGTGGGGATGGCCCCGAGGGGTGCCAGAGAGAGGGGGCTCTCAGGGGGCAGAGGGCTGGGAGCAGAGCACAGAGGGAGGGGCGCCAGGCAGAGCCCAAGTCGGGAGGGACTCAGGGGAAAGAAGCTGAAAAAAACCTCAGCTTTAGGTAATTGAAAATAAAATCGCTCTGTTACAAAAGAGCAATAGCGATCAGATTCTGCGCGAAGGCGATTATCCTCGGGGCACCAATGGTTCGTCCTAAACTACTAGGGGACTCACCCTCCTTCTCCGCCATGTCACGGCCTCTTGTTAATGATTCCCCGGCTGACCTCCCGGGCCGGGGTGGGACCTGTGGGGAGACGGACAGAGAGGCAGGGCCTGGGGGAGCCGAGCCCAGCCCCGGTGCCCCCCGGCCCCGGCGCCCATCCAGGGAGGCTGCAGGGACTGGGCCCCGGCCAGAGCACGCCGTGATCACGGACGCAGACCGGGCTGGGTTCAAGGATGGGGTCAGTGTCCGACCAGCAGCCAGGGGAACGCCTGGATTCGCAGCGTGGGGGGCCCCCTGCCTGGGCCTGGGGGAGCAGAGAGATCCCGGCGGCCAGGACCCCTGGGGAGAGGGATCTGGGGGCTCCAACCCCCGGGTGTGTGGGAGGAGGGGCGGAGGGGCCCAGAGTCTGGGGTCTGAGCGGGGAGGTGACCCAATCTCTGAGTCTGAGGCAGGGGGGCTGGAACTCCCAGGTCCTGGGGGAGAGAGGTCGAGAGCCCCCCTCCTGGGTCTCGGGGAAGCCCTCTCTGGGGAGCTGGGCATTAGGTGGGGTGGGGGTGACGGGACCCTTGCCCTGGGCCTGGAAGGCAGGGCCCGGTGCTTACCCTGGGGTCCGGCAGGTGGGGGCGGAGCTGAGATAGTGCCCTCTCCGGGTCAGTCTCCAGGCCTGGGCGGGAGCATGGTGGCCCCGCGGCGGTGGCCCGGAGGCAGAGGCGGCGGCGTGGGGCCTGCTAGGCCTGGCGGCCTCACCTGAGGAGGAGGGGGCCGGGCGGAGGCGGGGGAAGGGGCGGGGAGGGGCAGGGCCACGGCCGGGGCGCCGGAGGCCACCTGGCTGGCGGGGCGGGATCGCGGCGGGCGGGTGGGGGCCCAGGTGTGCGCAGGGTGGGTCTGGGCAGCCCGCGCAGCCGGGGGTGCTCAGCACCCAAGGGCGGGCCTTCGGGCCTGCAGGGAGTCGGGGACCGCCGCCCCACGCCCCACCGGCCCCTGCCGTCCCCCCACCCGGCCCAGCCCAGGCCCGACCCCCTCCCTGTGCCCCGGGCCCCTCGGACGCCCTGCCCGGTACCGCCGCCCCGTCCAGCTCGCGAGCCAGGCGGTCCCGGTCCCGCGGGCCCTGGCCCCGGACCCCCCTCCCCCAACTCCGGCCCAGCCTCTGCCCCTTCCCCTCCCCCAGCTGCCTTCCTACAAGTCACGGGGGCTGGTTTGCTTTGGCAGCGACTGGCCGCAGCGGTGACCTCTGGAGCCTGGAAGCCGCACACGGCGAGGGGGGGCGGGGGGGGGGGTTGGCCCGGAAAAGGCAGCAGGGCGTGCTGAGGTCCAGGCCAAGGGGCCGGAAGCGGCCGGGCAGATACACGCTGTCCCGCCAGCAGCCCGGAGGGATCCACGTCAGACCCCAGGGCCAGATAAACACCCAGACACACAAGGGTCACCGCCAGACACCTGCTGGTGGACAGCCACGCACCCAAACACAGACCACAGCTGCTCGCCCCACGCTCGCCCCACGCAGAGCCACAGCCTCCTGCAGGGGGTCATGCTGGGGGGCTCCTCTTCCCCCCATCTTCATCTCCTTCCCTCCCCCTCCCCAGCCCCCAAGGCAGCAGAGAGCCACCCTGCTAGGAACACGCAGACCACCCAAACTCCTGCCTTCCCTCCACAGGCCCTTCCCTGCCCTGCCGCCCCCAGCTGCCTCCAGGGCTCCCCTCTGGCCCCCTCCCACCCTCCCACACCCCTCATGGTCCCCACTGAGCTAACGACTCCCCCATTCCCCACCAATCAAGTGCTAAGAGGCTGCGCCCTGAGGAGGGTGAGACTCACCCACCTGTTCTTTCTCCATCCTTTTCTCTGAACCTGGGCAGAGACCCGGAGGACGGTCCCCGGGAACACGGAGGCTTTCGGATTTGGGGGCGTAGAGGGTGACAGGGCTCACGAGAGAGACTATGAGTCAAGTCCAAGAATCTTTATTTCATGAACAAAACTACTTGTGTGAAGAGAGAAGAGGCTGAATGGGCCCTTCTAAGTGGCCACAGTCCAAGGCTGGTGAGAGAGGGCAGGGTTGGGCTGGGGCAAGAGTGCATCACAGGGAGGGGGACCCCAGGTCCAGCCAGAGGAAGGAGGGCAAATGTTGCTGGGGGTCGGAGTGGGTCCCTGAACCCCCTGCCCCAAACTGTGCCAGCCCATCACGACCCCTGCCGGGCAGGGGAGGGGGGCAGAGGGAGGCTGGGCCCCAGTAGTGTGCATCTGAAGCGGCCGATGTGTGCAAATCAGCAAGAAGGAGGGGTGCGGAGCCGCTGCCCCCACCTCACCGCCCCCCTCCTGAACAGGCAGCAGAAGCAGGGGCGGGGGCAGCGGCAATATTGCTTTACCCATCATGCATGGCGTGGGTGGGCAATGGGGCAGGAGGAAGTAGGCCGGATTGGGGGTGTGAGCCAAGCCCCCTGCCCCCTCCCACCCAGGCGGTTCCGCTGGCAGGACTCTGAGGCTCGTAGAGGCCCAAGAATGGCCAACCCCCATTGGGGGCAGGCCGTGCCCAGATGTTCCCCATTAGGGCTGGCTCTTCCTTGAGATGGAGCCCAGGGCCTAAAGATGAGGGAGAGACAGGTATCAGGGACCCAGTGGGCTGACACCCGCCCAGGCCCTCCGGCGCTGCCCACCCACCTCCTTACCAGGGCTATTCGGCCACCTGGACACCCGTACAGTTCTCCTTGCTTTCTGAGGTGATGGCCAGGTATTCCGAGCTGTGGGGGCAAAGGCCGGGTGTACAGTGACCCTCCTCAGCAGTCTGGCCCACCCCCAGGAACCTGAGCAGGGCTGGGGTCTCTGCCCCAGACGCATGGCGTTCTGAGTTAGAGAGAGGAGGGGACTGCAGGCCGGACTCCTAGGGATCCACAAGAAGTCCAGGCTGGGGCCTGGAGCCCTGAGTGTGAGGGAGGAGGGGACTGGGAGGGGGGTCAGACTCTGGGTCCTAACCTTACCCACCCAGGATAACAAACATAGCCCTCTGGGGAGCCCGGGTGTCTAGGTCACCTGACCCCCTCCCCACCGACCCCACTCACGCATTCTCTTGTGCAGCAGCCTCCGTGGCCGCAGCGATCTTCTTGTAGCAGTAAACCATCTCTGCCACGAGCCATATGGTCAACACCACGATGAGCACATACATCATGATCTCCGACACGATGGACGCCATGTCTCTGTTGGCTGCAAGGGCCAGGCAGGGTTAGGTGGCAATCGGGGCCAGGGGCAGGTGGCGTGAAGTGCCCCGAACTTGCTTGGCCGAGTGGCCTGGCCTCTCTGGGCCTGGTCTGTGAATAGGACCATGCTGCTTCCCCAGAGTCATTGGGTTGTTACTGTGATTCTTTTTTTTTTTTTTTCTAAGTAGGCTCCACACCCAGCGTGGAGCCCAGTGCAGGGCCTGAACTCACGACTCTGAGATCAAGACCTGAGCTGAGATCAAGAGTGGGACTCTTAACCGACCAAGCCATGCAGGCAGGCGCCCCATTACTGTGATTCTTATAACCAGCCTCCAGTGGGCATTGGGACCCCCCTCAACCTGCCTCCCTGTGTGGCTTGAGGGGGCATCTGTGCCATTCAGCTGACTGGAGGCGCCCAAGAGCTGTAGCTTTGCAACCAGAAGGCTCGGGTTTAGATCCCGACTCTGCCACTTGCCGGCTGCGTAACCTTGGGCAAGTGACTCACCCTCTCTGGGTTTGAGTTTTCTCCATCTGTGAAAAGCTGATAACCACAGCATCTCCTGGGGAGTGTTGTAACAATTAAATACACTTCAAAAATCCTTAGAATGGTGTTTGGCATATAGATAGCGCTCAATAAATGTTTGCTGATGTTAATAGTATGGTTACTGCTATTATTGGAGCAGTACAGCATAGTAGTTAAGAGCAGGGGACTCTGGGGCCTGGATTCAAATCCTGACTCTGCCTCTTATTAGCTGTGTGACTTTAGGCAAATGACTCCACCTCTCTGAGCCTTAATTCCCCCTCTATAGAATGGAGGCGATAACACCCATGCCTCCTCACAGGGCTGCTGGGAAGAGAGAACAAGTTAATATCCTGAACACGGGGACGCCTGGGTGGCTCAGTGGTTGAGCATCTGCCTTCAGCTCAGGTCATGACCCCGGGGTCCTGGGATCAAGTCCCACATCAGGCTCCCACGGGGAGCCTGCTTCTCCCTCTGCCTGTGTCTCTGCCTCTCTCCGTGTCTCTCATGAATAAAATAAATTAAATCTTTAAAAAAATATCCTTAACACGCATGGATGTGCTCGCAGTTGGCACTGCCGAAGTACTGGCTATTTCACTGACGTTTTCCGGAAACCTTCTATCCTTTCCACGGCACTAGGCTCCTGCCATTGCCAGCTTCCTCTCACTGCACCTAAATTTAAACTGTGAAGGGGATGAGCTCAGCCAAGGAACCAGAGGCAAAGGCCACCGGGGCGTCCTAGGCCGGATTTCACAGGTGTCCACTCCGTATTCCTCCGTGTTGCCTTCCCCCACTGTCCTCACATGGTCTTGGGCACCCTCTGCTGCCCTACGCCATGCAGATGGCACCGGTGCTTTCTGGGCCAGGGTGAGGGAGGGTGCAGGGCTAGATGCTTCTCCCCTGCTTCTCTGCCCGGAGGAGCTAGAGACAGGGCTCCACACATCATTCATTCCCTGGTTCATTCATTCATTCATCCAAAAGATAGGAGTGGGTCTCATACGGAGGATGCGTGCTTTCAGCCAGGCTCTCTGCTAAATTCTGTACGTGAGCATCGCCCTGAGTCTCTGAAACAGCCCCGAGGAGAGAGTCCCGGCTTCCCGCGTCAGCTGACCTCAGGAATCACACGGAGTTGGATTTATGTTGGATAAAGCCCCCCTCTTCAGAATTCTCAACCCTGCTCCGGGAATTCAGTGCTCAAACGGATTTAGGGAATCTGCTATCCTCGGCCCTCCCAGTCAGATTAGGACGGTGACCCGCAGGGCTCTGTAGCCCATTTTCCAGACAAGGACACCGAGGCTCAGAAAGGGGCCAGTGCTGGGCAAGGATGCACAGCCAGGATGGGACTCGGAGCCAGGATTCAACCCCAAGTGTAACTGGCTGCAGGGTCTGAGCTCTCACCTGCTCCAGAAACTACCCCAGCCAAAGACACCCTCGGTCAAGGGTGCCCTATGTCAAACGCAGTCTCCACCAAGCCACACAGACACCTCAGGAGGCGGGGCTGTCTTTGCCCCACTTCACTGACGAGGAACTGAGGCAGAGGGGTCACGCAGAGGGTACCAGGCACCTCCTCCAGGGAGAACTTTGATTTCTTCAACAGCCCCCAAGTCTTCCAAAAGCTGGCAGCCCCCAGGTGTGAAGCCGCAGCCTGCCCCCCCATGCAGGATTTCTCACTGGCCTCGGATGCTGCTTCACCTCAAGACGTTCCCCACCCATAGTGCAGACATGCAACGTGGAAGCAGGCCTCTTGTCCCCATCCGCCGGCTCCACTACGCTGGGGGGCCCTAGGTGCTTCTACCATCTTCTGCAGCTCTGCTGCCTCGGTAAAGGGCTCACCACCAACACCCACTGGCCCTCCTCTGGAAATGACTCCATTCATTCCTTGGGGTTATTACCAGGAGGCAATATAAGCTGATAGGTAATGCCGAGGATGCAGGGAGAGAGTGGATAATAATAATAATAATAATAATAATAATAATAACAATAATAATAAAAGAATACAACAGGCTGGCAATGCTAACAGTACAACCATACCAGGGGGGAATGAAAGAAATACTGTGGTGGGATGAGTACGCTGGCTGATGATGAATACAGTATAACCAGTAAAACTTTTAACTACTAGAATATGATCAATCTAAAATACTATAGCATGGTGGGTAATGTTAAAAAAAAAAAACCTGTAGTATGATGGATTACGATAAAAATACTATTGTATGTTTGGTAATGTTAAATCGGAGAGTATACAGTAATATAAAATACTGTACCAGGGCGGATAAAAAACCACTAGAGGGGATCCCTGGGTGGCTCAGTGGTTTAGCACCTGCCTTCGGCCCAGGGTGTGATCCTGGAGTCCCGGGATCGAGTCCCGCATCAGGCTCCCACATGGAGCCTGCTTCTCCCTCTACCTGTGTCTCTGCCTCTCTCTGGGTGTCTATAATGAATAAATAAATAAAATCTTAAAAAAAAAAACACTAGAGTATGTTGGATAGTCCCCTAGACCCTGGGAAGACGACGGAAAGAGCTCTCTGCCCTTGGTCAATGTGAAGAACACGGGCGCAGGCAGGTAACAGAATATGGGACATGGTGTTTAACGGAGGCTCTGCTGGGTCCTGGGCGAGCCTGAGCCCCAGCCTCCGCCCCGCAGAGGGGGACAGCACCCCAAGCGAGGGACACACGGAAGGAACCTGGCAGGCCCCCTACGCTCCTGACCCCTCCCCGGGGCACCGATCCCGGAGGCAGGATTGACGCAGATTTCGTTAAACCACCGCACTTGGGGGCGCTTCTTGTCACAGGCACGCCCATGGGCAGGGCTCCCTCTTCCACATCCACGGGTGGCCGCCCACCCGGCATCGTGACCTACACCAAAGCGTAGCTCAGACGTGTCTCCTGTACTGAACCCTGCTGGATCAACTTCGATAACAAACGTAAAAAATGCTAATTATCAAGAGAAACCCACAGGCTCTGGCTGACAGCAGAGTAGAGTGAATCACGCCAAGAACAGACACGCAGTCACACACGCTTGGTTGGGTTCAAATCCAGGTCCCAGCTCTGTGATCTCAGCCACGTAATCTCACCTCTCTGAGCCTGGGTCTCCCCATCTGTAAAATGGGGAGAGTAACAGCCTCTAGCCAGGAGGGTGGGCCTGCACCCCTCTTGGGGGAAGGAAGGACAATGCTCGGTTCGGGTGGCCCCACGGGAGTTGCTTGCCAGGACCCGGGTGGCTCAGGTTCTGGGATATCTTCCTGACTCTAAGCCAGTGGGCCCTCGGGCCCTGGAAAGTTCCAATTTATACCCCTCGGAAGATGGTTCAGAGAAGGGATCCAAGGCGGCTAGAGCCAAAATGATGAAATGTCCCCAAACAGCCTGAGATCTTTGCTGTTCAATGTGGCCCCAGACCTGCAGCATTGGTTCGCCCGGGCCCAACCCCGGGTCTGCTGAGTCAGGGTCTACACTAGCAAGACTCCCGGGAGCTCGGGTGCACAGCAGAATTTAAGGGGCTCTGCTCTAGGGAGGCGGGCCCGAAGCTCCCGGACAGTCGGAACCTCCACTGTCAGCCCCACTGCCGAGGCCCCGCGCACTGCTCCATCCTCACAGCGCCTGCGAGGTGGATGCCATCATCAGCCTGCTTCCCACCCGACGGCCCTTCCTCGGAGACAGGAAGGCACCTGCAGGAGAAACTCTGCACAGGTGGGCGAGTTCTGCACCCAGAACTTTCAGGCGAGAGGCCTGGTGTGGCCTGGCCGCGGGTTCAAAGGAAAGGGAAGCCGGTACCCCCGGGGCTGGGGAAGGAGGTGCAGCTCCCCACCGCACCCCCCTCTCCCCGCTGCCGTGGGCGTTTGCCTGGCCCAGGCGTGGAGCCAGGCTGTCCCCTACCTGCCATCTGTCCCACCATCTGGCTGCCAGTGGGCAACGGGGGCGAGGGGGCAGCAGCGCCTGACTCACCCTTGTCCACCACCTCAATGTGGATCTTCTTGACGACGCTGGTGTTATGCTCGTAGTTCTCGAAGAAGAGCAGGCGGTAGACGTGGCACTCGTAGTCGCCCGAGTGGTTGTAGGTGACGTTGGTGATGAAGATGGACAGGTCCTGCAGGTCCTTGGTGCCCCGGCTGCCGTTCCACACCACGCGGCCCTCGAAGCGCTCATCCTCCTCCAGCTGCAGGACCTCGTTCTCATAGCGCAGGATCTGGGGGCAGCGGGCCGGTCACTGGCCGCAGCCCCCAGACTTTTCCGCCCCTTGCCCTGCCGCTCAGAGAGACAGCGGGCGCCCTGACCTCGGGCAGGGAGGGCACGGGGGGCTAGGATCGTGCCCTGGCCTGCCCCCAGCCCTGTGTCCCTGGCCCTGACACACGCACACATAGGCCTCCGGCAGCAGCCCCCTCCGCACCCCCTGCCCCTCCTCCCAGCCCCATCCGGCCTTCCTGGCTTTCATTCTCCCTCAGGCAGGGACAGAGGCGTCCCCTCCCAGCCACCGCAGACCCCGGGCCTCAGGGGGCCCTGCGGGTTTACGGTGCCCCCCTCGCTTGTAGCTCAAAATACACATCACGCAAAGGAGGTCAGGAGAGTTCTGCTTTGCTCTCACGATGACTCTGTGAGTCGTCCTTGCTGGGACTCAGTCACTCCGACGACACTTACCCGGTGCCCCCCCCCGGCACCAGCTGGGTCGACCCCCACCCAAGCCTACGAGCCAGAGACCATCGCCAGCCCATCTTTACGAGGAGGAAACTGAGGCTCAGAGAGGCTCAGCGCCTTCCCCAGGGTCACCAGCTGGTCGGCGGTGGAGCGGGAATCAGAATCCGGGTCGCCGCTAATAGCACATGGCTGAAGACGGACAGACAGCCCCTCCCGGGTCCTGCCTGCCACCAGCGCCCACGCAGCCGCCCCCTCCCACACCTGTGCCAGGCACCCACACACCTTGACAAACTCCTCAGTGCCCTTCTGGCGGAACGTCCACTCTGTGAAGGTCTCGGCGGTGGTCTCGCTGCGGCGCTTGCAGGAGATGCACAGGATTTTGAAGGTCATCCCGTACACGGCCTCGGTCTCTGAGTCCACCTCCACGCAGCCCCCCCAGGCTGAGGACACTGCGGGGACAGCGGGCTCAGGTCGAGCAGGGGCACCCGTCGCCCTGGAGGCAATGCCAGGCTTACTGGCTGTTGGCTCTCGGGCGCTCGGAACCATCTGTTTCCCCTCCAGCGAATGGACACTACGCCCGGCCCTGCCCCTTGCTGTGTGCCCTTGGCAAGTCACTCATCGTCTCTGGCCTCAGTTTCCCTCTGTGAGGTGAGGGGGACGATCATCTCTGCCTCTAGGGGCTGCTGGGCAGATTCCACAGGTTAGGTGAGCCCCAGCAGGGGGCCTGCCACACAGGAACCCCCCTCCCCAACAACAGGGCTGTCACCGCGGTCAGTTACTCGGAGTCTTTGCTCTGTGCCCAGGTAGATACCCGAGCGCCCCTTCTTAGGTCCCCTTGCCCACGGTAGGCGGCAGTTAGGTGGGACTAGAGTTCTGGATGTGTCAGAAGTTCAAGGCGGCCGAGTCATTTGCGCCGCTACTGCTCTGCAGAACCAGCCAGCCCGAGAGGGTGGGTGGGAGAAGGCAAGGCCTCAGGGGGGCAGGGGGGCCCCAACTCCTGCCCAGCTCCCTGGCCCCACAGTTTCAGCTGTCACACACCCCCTCCCCAGCCTCTCTGGCCTCTGTCCCCGGTTCCCCTCCGGGCTCCTCACTTCCACACCCCTCTCCCACCTCCTCTCAGCTTCTTGAAACTCACTGAGCTCTTTGCAGCCTCAGGGACTTTGCACCCCCGCTGGATTCCGGTCCCTCTGGGTGCCTCCTCCGTATCCCTACCTGCCACCCACTTGCCGAGGCCCAGCGCCCACCAGCTAATGCTGCGCCTCTGGGACTCCAGCCCTGGGTGTTTCTTTGTCCCCCAGCGGCTTCCTCTCTCAATCTTGGGAACTTGGGGTCCTCCTCCGCTGCCGTCTCTAACTCCTTGAGCACCTCTGTGTCTGTCTCCCCGGACTTTTTATCTCTTAGGGAGTCTCTCGGAAGGGCCCACCCCGGCGGGTCCTCTTTCCAGGCTCACACGGCCTCTCGGGGTCTCCCTCGGCACCGGGCCGTCCCTTTCAAACTCGTGTCTCCCTGTGTCTACCTGTGTCTCCATCTCTCCCTGCCTCTCCCAAGTTTGCTGGGTCCCCGGCGCTCCGCTTTCTAACTCGCTCCTCCGCCTCCCCGGGCTCACGCCGCAGCCCTCTCCGTCTCCTCCGCCGCCTCTCCCGCTCCCGGGCCCGCCGGGCCACCCCGGAGCTCTCGGAGCCGCCGCGCCTCCCGCGCCCTCCCCCGGGCTCCCGGGCTCCCCCGTCCCGGTCTCCGGGCGCCGCCTTCCCCACCCCCTCCCGCGGCTGTGGGTGTCACATTGCAGCCTGCGGGGCTCCGGGAGCAGCTGACTCCGCGTTTCCTCGCCCCCGGCCGGGCGCCCGCAGCCGCCGAGCCGTGCCAGGCCGGCCCCCGCCGCGCGCCCCCGGCCCCCGCCCCCCGCCTCCCCCGCCCCGCTCCCCGCGCTCACAACTTCGGGAGCCGACTTGGCCGGGCCGGGGGCGGCCCTCGCCCCGCCGCCGGCCCCGCGCCCCGCGCCCCGCGCCCCGCGCCCCGCGCTCACCCAGCGCCGCGCCGACCACCAGGGCCAGCAGGGTCCCCATGGCGCGCCGCGCGCTGCGCCCCCCTCCCGGGCCGCGGGATCAGTGGCGGGGCAGGAGGCAGCGGGCCCGGGCGGCGAGTAGAATGTCCCCGGGAGCGCGCGGGCGCAGCAGCTGCGGCTCTGGGACCGGCGGGGGGGCGGGGGGGGGGCGCGGCCCCCCCGCTCCGGTTACCGCCGGGGGCCCAGCCCCGGGGCCCTGCGTCCGGGCATCCCCGCCGCTCGGGCGGCCGCTGCTCGGGCTGCTGCGCTGGCGCGCGCGGCGGGGCGCATCCGCCAGGTGCGCCGACCCCGGCCCCTCCGGCTCGGGCGCGCTGGGGCGCGGGCCGCGGTCTCCTGCGCACTGCAGCGGCGGCGGCGGCGGCGGCGGCCCGGGAGGGAGGAGGAGCGGGAGGGGGCGGGATGAATCACCGCGGGGGGAGGGCGCGGCCGCCCAGCCTTTGCCGCAGCGGCCCGGGAGGCGCCCGCTGCACCGGCCTCTCCCGGTGGCGCAGGGACGGCGGCTTCTGGGCAGGGGGGTGGCCGGGGTGGGGGGGCCCGACCCCTCCCGGCTCTGGGCCCCCCAGCCTCGGAGTCTGGGAAAGGTCACCCCCCCAGAGTCACGGAAGGGCTTAGAGGGCGTTTGGGGGACAGGGCTGCCGACCTCAGTTTATGGAGGTCATCCTCATGGGACCGGAGGGGGACTCGGCTGGGACGTCCAGGGGACCTCGCCTTCAGATCCCTGACATCTGGGCCTGGAGGTCACTGTGCTGGAACCCAAGTGGGCGTGAGGCGGGGGAGTCAGGCCAGGGCCACCAAGAGTACTTCAGACTCCACCCAAGCAGGTGGGGTGTGCTGGGTCTAAACCAGAGCCGCTGCCCTGGGGGTCCCCGGGGGTACCATGTTTCAGGAGGAGGGTCCCTGGGCTCTGATAACGCCACCCCCAACCGCCACCACCGTCCCGGCCCTTGCTGCTGTCCCCAACACACCACACTCATTCCTGCCTCAGGGCCTTTGCCCTCTTTGCTCTTCCCTCTGCCTGGACCACTCTCTTCCCCCTGGTAACTCACGCCCTCTCCTCCCGCATCTCTTGGCTTCAATGTCACCTTCCTCAGGTCTTCTGTCCATTCCCAGGAAACTGCCTCCCCTGTCCCTCACTTGACCGACTTTACTCATTTCGTTGTTTTTTTCCACCGCACTTGTCACCACCTGACATTATACTCCTCCTTTATATAGATCTTCCTTCCACGCCTGTCCCTCCAACCCTGGGATAGAAGGTGCCCCCAAGTGAGGACACTGTCTCACACACCACTCTGTTTCCAGCATCTGGAACTGTGCCTGGCACATGATAGGTGCTCAGTAAATATTCATCAAGTGAATAAATGCCGATGCCAGAGCCCTTCCGATATGCTGGGTCCATTTCTACCTCCCCGACATTGGCAAGTTATTATCCCCATTTTACAGAAGAAACTGAGGCCGAGAGCGCCTCACTCCCTCGCCAGGGTCTTGTAGTTGGCCTCGGGTGGATCTGGAATCCTGCCCCAGCAGTGGTGGGTGGAGAGGTTGGCGGTGGGGGCTCTGGGGCTCTCAGGACCAGGGTGGGAGTGAGTTTTGGCTGGCTGCTCAAGTCCTGGCCTCCAGTTATGGGTAGGGTGAAGTTCCAGATTGCCCGCCACCCCCTGGCCCAGACCCGCTGAGCAAGAGGAACCAGGGTGTGTGACAGGCTCGGGGCAGAGGAACAGGAAGCCAGGGACAATGGACACCTCTGTGGTCTGGGCCTCTCTGCCAACACCTCCTGGGCTGTGAAATTGCCCTGCAGAAAATAACTCCCTTGCCGTACCAGGCCCTCCCCTGGGCAGCAAGTGACGGGCAGAGGCAGTGAGCACAGGCCTGAGGCACTGGGCGAGGGCACCTACTCACAGCCCTACAAGCTGGTGTTCACTGAGCACCTACTATGGGCTTGGTGCTCTTCTAAGCACTTTCCTAATATTAACTGTAATTCTTTCTATAGGGCGGGTGTTACCATTATTGCCAATTAACAGGTATGGGAAACTGAGGCGTAGGGTGGCTAACTTGCCATGATCACACAGCTAGAGGAGAGGCTGTGCCACTTGTGGTCCTTCCTGCCTCCATCCAACCCCTCTGTCCAGTCCTCTGTCCCAAGCCATCAGTTGAGAAGTTTCTTCCAGCCTGACCGGGACATGTCAAAGGTCTCTCCTGACCTCTCACTCACTCTGGAACCAGACCAGGGCTGAGAGGGAGACCTGGGTTTGACCAGGACCAGACACCTGGCCTCCTCATTGGTAAGACAGGAGTCCAGATGGCCTCAACCCAGACAGGCCATTGTAGGGTCCTGCAGGGGACAGGACCTTGCATTTAAATGTGGAGAAGCAGGGACCAGGCCCGCGGCTGTTGTCTTCCTGCAGAGTGGCCTCAGACATGTGCCCATCTGCCTACCGCATCTCAGGGGGTCAGGGTGAGACTTAAATGAACACCAGGCCTTGGCACAGAGCCTGGTACACACTTGGTGCTTACTACAGCACTTACTCCCCCCCACCCCAATTTTTCCATGGTAAGAGTAAGCTTAGTTGAACACTTACTCTGTGCCAGGCCCTGTTACGAGTAGCCACATCTATTAACTCATCTCTCGTAAGAGTGCCTGGCAAAGGGAGATCCTAGGAACTTGATGGAAGTGCAGACTCTCAGCCCACCCCAGACCTGCTGACTCTGAACCCCGGGGGGTGGGGAGGGTCTGGAAGTCTGTTTTTCAACAAGCCCTCGGGGAGACTGTGCGGCAGCTCAAGTTGGAGAACCATTCACTTCTAAGAACCCCGGAGACAGGTGCCACTCTTACGCCCATTGCACAGAAGGGGAAACCAAAGCTCAGAAGGGTTGACCCCAGTTGCATGATTGCTAAGGGTCAGGGGATTTGAACCCAGGCCTCCAGGCACCTAAGTCTGTCCTCACAGCCCCAGCACGGGACCCTGATGACGCAAAGCTCGTGGAAGATGCTGGAGAGTCCCAGATCGTGTTAATGACTCAGCCCCTGAAAATGGACAGATTCCCCCCCTTCAGCACAACCGGAGGCTCCCGCCCGCTCCTAGGGACCCCACAGGCACAGCCACAGCCATTTCCAACCCTTTATTGGGGCTCTGTCACCCCAAATAAATATAATACATTAAACCCAGAGCTGAGGGAATCGTGCACCCCAGAGGCACCCCCCACAACCCCAGCTGGGCAAAATAAGTTAGCGGAAGGGGCCTGCCGTAGGCCGGGCCAGCTCCCTGGCTGGGCAGGCGATGGCAGCTGGACTCGCACACGCTGGTCTAAAGTGCATCTCGGTTCTGTGGTCCCCATGTCTGCGTGGTCCCTGGCTGGGCCTCTGGGAGGGGTGGGCGGGAGGCTCCCGGCGCTCACACCGTGCCAGCAGTGGCCGCCGAGGCTCTGTGTCCATCTGTCCACTGGGGGGGGGGGTTGGCCGCAGGGCTGGGTGTCTGCCCTCAGGAGAAGCTGTCATCGGGCCGTGGCTGGGAGTCGAAGGGGGGATCTGAGACAGTGATGCCTTGATGCAGCTTCTCCAGCGAGAACTTCATCTGGGAGGAAGGAAAGGGCAGGGTGGGGGGTGAGCACCCATAGGGGTTCCTGCAGTTGAGGACCTGGGGAGAGACCTGAGGGGCCCTGCCCCCTGCCAAGGTCAGCCGGGGACAACAGGGGAGCCTACTGCACCCAGTGTAACTTCTAAGTTGCGGCCGATGGGAGGAGCCCAGATGGCCCAGGTTCCAGTCACAGCCCTGCTACGCACTGGATGGTCTTGGGCAAGCCCCTCCCCTGCCCCGGTCCCTCAGCTGAAAGGTGGGTCAGTCACAGCCCTGCTCCACAGGGTTAGCTCCGGTTCTGACGGGCAAACATGTAGCACCTGGCACACGGGAAGGCCATTCTCATTCCCCACTGGGTGACCTTGGGCACGTCTGAACTTCTCAGACCTTAGCATCCCTATCTGCTGGACGGCGGGTAACAAGAGCATCCCTCTCACGGGCTGGCCTCGAGGGGCAAATCAGTTGGTCCTTTTAGCCCAGAGAACAGCCCGGCTCAATCTGTCTGTGGTGAACCAATACGAGAAGCTGACTCTGTGCCCTTGGCAATTTAGGAGAGGAAAATCATCAGAATTTCTCTTAACATGGGGAGGCCCTGCCATCCCTCTGAGGGATGGGACCCCAGCCTTAACCCCGCCTGCCCCCAGCCGCTGTCACCGGTTCAGCGATGGACGCGTGAGCCCAGCAGCTGGTGAGAATGAGCTCTTTCCTTTTCAGGTCAGCCTGGAGCTGCTGCTATTGCCTCGGTCAGGGGTGGGAGGGGAGGATGCCCCAAAACAAAGCCAACTCTGGGGGTGAGCAGAGTCAAGAGATGGCGTGGGGGTGGCTGGACTCAGCCATCCCTGAAGTCACACACCGTGGACACTCTTCCTCCAATGAGAGCCGATTCTTTCTTCCATTTTTCCAGCAACCCTGGGAGCTGGGGACTATGAATGGCTTCCTCGTTTTACAGAGGAAGAAACTGAGGCCCAAATGTATCTACCACACGTTGGGATCTGAACACGGGGCCCTGCAGCCCCAGAGCCTCACCTCGTCTAGAAGCTCCACGGAAGCCCGCAGGATCTGCCTCCACTTGTGCACCTCGACGCTGTGGAACTGCTTCTGCAGGGCTAGGATCTCCGCCCACTCCGTGGCCGTCTGGGGGAACTTGCTGGAAGGGAAGCAGGGCCTGAGCAGGGCCGTGGCCTCTCTGGACCTGCCCGAGTTCCCATCCCCTGCAGGCCATCTACTCACCCCTTGGCCAGGGCCAGACTGTGCCAGGACTCGAAGGTGTGGGCCGTCCTCTCCAGGGACCAGAGACGGTAAAAGAGCAAGACATTGAGGGCGATGAGGACGATGAGGCTGAGGGCAGGGGTCAGAGGTCAGAGTCAGGACACAGATGCTCTCGTAAGTCGGTACCCACACAACCACACCTTGAAGGGGCACCACAATCACCTCCCTTCTCAGAGGACAAGGCTGACTTAGAGAGGGTGACAGACCAGAAGCAGCAGCAAAGTCAAGGGGTCAAATCCAGGCCCATCTGACACCCCCGCCCTCAACTGCCACAGCAGGCCGCCTTGCCGGGAGAGCTGGGGGCTCAGGTAGGGACAAGGGGCTGCAGCTGGGGGTTGAGGTGAGAAGTGAGGGGGGTGCAGGATGCAGGGCCCTACCTCACACAGATCCTGCGGAAGCAGCAACGGAAAGACAAGGAGGTGAGAGCCGCCCAGCCATGAGAGCCCCCCCAGTGCCCCCCAGCACGCCAGGCAGCCCCTCTCTGGCCAGTGCTGGAAAACGGAGGCCCAGAGGGGCTGAGTGAGTGACCTCTGCTTCCCCAGGAAGCCTCCCCCAGCCTCCCCGGCCCGGCCCTGACCCCTAGCTCTCTGGCCTGGCGTCAGGTCTGTTAGTCACTACTGTCCCCAGTGTCACCCAAGTGAGGGTCGGGCACAGAAGACAGGATTGAGATGTGTAAGTGACAGCGCTTCTTTTCCATTGCTCTCCCGGTTCACCTCATTCCACCTCCTTTGGGCGTCAGCTCCCCCAGAAAGCCCTCCTTGCCCCCTGGGTGAGGTCAGGCCCCCCTCCGACCTCCCAGAGCCCCCAGGGTCCCCCTCTCCCAGCGGGACAGACTTCTCCACAACAAACGGAGCGGTACAGTCATCTCCGCTAGGCCACGGGGTGAGCCCACGCTCTGGCTTCAGCAGACGCTGGGAGAGGCCAGGCACCTGCCGAGGTCACACAGCCAGAACGCAGACCCGGGCCTGTCCGACCCCAAAGCCCGGGCCCCTTACTCACACAATGCTGATGAGAACCAGGGCGCTGGGGATGCCCGCCCCGGGGCCCTGGTCCACGGATGGTTCCGAGAAGCGCGAGCTGAGGGAACCTGATGGGGAGCACCAAGGAGTCAGACCCGTCCCAGCACACCCACAGCCCCCGCTCCTCCGCCTGCCCTGCCCCGGCCTCAGGGACACACCCGAGGTGTGCATGCCAGCCCGGGCACAGGGGTCGGGGTCCGGGTGCTGGGGCCCGTCGCCGTGACCCCTCCAGCTCAGGGGCCGCTTGCGCCTCCTCAGGCCTGACAGCAATCCTCGGGCATCCTTCCCGCCTTCCTCCAGGGACAGCTTCTCGGCTTTGGCAAGCTCTCGCTCTGTGGACACAAGGGAGGCCTCCGCATGGCTGGACCTAGCCGGGCCACGACCCCGTCCCCGCCCTGGCCGACCTGTCCCCTACCCAGGTGGTGGAAGTAATCCTCAATGCCGCTCCAAGAGTTCTTCTCAATGAGTGACTTCACGAGGCTCCAGGGCTGCTTCCGGTAGCGGATCTCGGAGGACACTCTGGGGTTGGGGGGACAGGGTGAGGGGATCAGGGTCTGACTCCAACCATTCCAAGCGGGTGCTTTCCGTCCATCCATTCAGAGAGGGCCCCTGGTCCCCCACAGACAAACAAGCACCCCTTGGCAAGTGTCCCAGCCTCAGCAATGCCCTCCCACGCCAGCAGCGGAGCCTGCACCTCGCCCCGGACTCTTCCGTCACGCTGCTGTGCCCCAGCTCCACCCGGGGTCCCTGAGACAGCTCTCCACGTCCCAAACGTGAGCTCCTGATCTTCCCCCAAACCCATTCCTCCCCACCTTCCCCCTCCCGGGCAGTGGCAGCCCAGGCCAGACACCTCCGGTTTGCTGTCCCCCCGCTGTCGGGAACAGCACCAGGCACAGAGCACAGCCTCCAGAGCGGACAACAGCTGACCCGAGTCCCTGCGCTCTGCCTTCTACTGTTCCGAGGTCAGAGGCCTCGGGGCCCAACACGTGCGCTCCTCTGCAGGGTGCAAGCAACTGACTTGGGCTGGGGAGAGCGGGGCAGGGACCCCGGGACCCCCAGAGCGCCAGGCGAGGGGCCGCTACCCACCGGAGCCGGGCCTTGTTCCGGGCAAGGCCCAGGATGCAGTAGCGGTGGGCAGTGTAGAAGTAGTCCTGGTACGGGATGCCCTGTGTCAGCACCTCCGAGTCCACCACACAGCCGCCCGCCTGGGGGCCACGCCGGAACAGTGTCTGCGGAGACCAGGGTGCGGGGGTGAGGGCCGCTCCACCCGGGCCGTGCCCCCCACCCCGCCAGCCCCTCTGCCTGGCCCACCTGTGTCTCCACCACCGACGCGCTCTTGGGGCCCAGGGGGTTGCTGATGGGAATGGTATACGTCAGCACTCGGCGCTGGTGGCACTTGTTGTCCCCACTCCAGGGACTCAAGGTCACATCTGCAAGAGGGAGGAACACAATGAGGAGACCATTCTCCAGTCTTCTGCCCGCAGGCCGTGGGAAAGAACTCCAGTTCTCTGGGGACTCGCCCCCAAACCTGCCCTGCTTCCGCACCCCCACCGCGTGTCTGGCCCACCTTCCTTCTGGACACCCTAAAACTACAGGTGTTGGGAATACTCAGAGCTGGGACCTCTCTCTTCCCTACATTCGTCACCCACCCATCCTGGGGCCATCTCGTCCGCTCCTGCAGCCTCAGTTTCCCTCTCTGTACCCGTCCTGGCTTCTCCCTTAAGCCTTCGACCTAGGATCCTGTGACCTCCTGAACACCTTCCCCTTGAAGTTCCCCAGACATCTCATACCCACCAGCTCCCCCACTGGTCTCGGCATTCCCCTAAACCTCCCTTCCTCTCGGGGTCCCGTCGCAGGGGTAGCCCCCCACACACACCCTCCAGGCTTCCCCAGAGCCCTGGGCCCTGCCCTGGACACTCCCTCCCGTGTGTTCACTTGACCTCCTGAGCGTGGCTCCTGGTTCAGCCCATCCCTGCCTGCCCAGGGTCCCACTCCGCCCCCCCGCCCGAGTTTCTGGCGCCAGTCTCCACTGAGGTCCAGGCGTAGCTTCTTAAAGCCAAGCCTGCCCCTGCCCCCAACCTGCCTAGAACACTCCATGGCTCTCCAGGGACCCGGACAGAATTTGAGTTCCTCAATCTGATGTGCCAGTCCTTCTAGGACGTACGCATGGAACCCCAGGCACGGTCTCACTCATCCTGCAGGGGGTTCTACGGGGTTCATTTCCACCCACATCGATAAAGAAACAGGAAGGGATCCCTGGGTGGCGCAGCGGTTTGGCGCCTGCCTTTGGCCCAGGGTGCGATCCTGGAGACCCAGGATCGAATCCCACATCGGGCTCCCGGTGCATGGAGCCTGCTTCTCCCTCTGCCTGTGTCTCTGCCTCTCTCTCTCTCTCTGTGTGTGTGTGTGTGTGACTATCATAAATAAATTTTTAAAAAATTAAAAAAAAAAAAAAAAAAAGAAACAGGAAGACTAGCATCTGACTCGCCCCTCGCTGCTTGACGCTCTTCCACAGCCTACTGAGCTCTTCGCCTGGTCCCACGGGAACCCTTCCACATCCCTGGCGCTGTGGCTTCACCTCGCCACACCAGCCACAGAGGCCCGGCCTCAAGGGATCCTCCCAGGGTCCGCCCCTGGCCTCAGGGCCTTTGCAGGTGCCCCGCTGGCCGCCCGGGTTTCCCCTCGTCTCCTTCCCTTTCCCCAGAAGAGTTCCTCCTTCAGGCCTCGTGGTTCCAATCTCACATCCTTCCATCCATCCTTCCATCCTTGTCTGTGACCTGACAGCCCTCTGACGTGCAGAGTCCCAGCCCGCCCGTGACTTGCGCTTCTCTAGATTCTCGAACTCATCTGCCCCGGCCTCTGCAGCAAGTGTGTGATCGCGAGCTTGGGCTTATTAAACGCTCCCGACCTACCGCTGTTCGAGGCTCGTTTCTAGTATCAACTCAGAGTTCTCGGAGGCCGCAGACAGGGCAGGGACTATCATCACACCCCTAACGTACAGATGAGGAAACTGAGGCAGAAAGGCTCAGAGTCCTGCCCGAGGCACTCAGCTAGCTGCGAGGCAGAGGGGTGAGGTCTCCGGGATGTGGCAGCCGCACCAACGCGCAGGGCGATGCCGGCCAGGCCCAGCGTCCTCCCCGCACCCCCGCCCCCGTCACCTGGGGGCCCCCCCGACCTGTGAACTTGCACTGCTGCAGGAAGCCCTGCAGGAAGGGCGAGTCTGAGAAGAGCATCTGCTGCAGCCGCTCTGCACCCACGTGGAAGACGGAGTTGATGAGGAGGCGGCCGGAGAGGTCGGGAAGCAGGGCGGCCAGGTCAGCTGGGGGGCGAGAGGGGCGCTGGATGGTGCATCCCCCCCAGGGCAGCTCCCCGGTCTCCCCCTGGCGACTGCCCCTCTGCACCCTGGCCTCCCGGGCTGGGGGTGCTGGGGGCGGGCGCTGCCCCGGAGCGCAGCTTGGCCCCCTTCTGCCACACGGGTGGCTTTGGGAGGGCCTTGCCCCAGGCTCAGCCAGAGCCACCGCGATTGGTTCACGCGGGACACACGCCCAGGGCACCCCGCCCCGTGACCCTGGCCCACACTGATGGGCCCGGGGGTGGGCCTGTGCTCCAAGCTGGGCCAATCAGAGCCCAGAGAGCTCGGGGTGCGGCCCATGGGAGAAGCTCAGAAGCTCGCTCTCTCCCTGCTAGGCTAGGCCGAGGGGGGCCAGGGGTGCCAAGGGGGCCCGGGCTGGGGCTCCTGGGCCCCCGCGAGAATACAGGCTTCCTGAGAAGGAAGTTGGCACAGGAAAAACGGACACAATAGTAACAAGAGCCACCGCTCAGTGGGCTGAGCACTGCTCGCATATTAACTCCTTTCATTCTCTTAACGGGACCCTGTGGTCCTTAAGGTCTCTTAGCAGGGACCCTATGAAGTGGGTATTAGTATCGCTGCCCCCATTTTTCAGATGAGGAGGATGAGGAGTTAAACAGCCTCCCCAAGTCCCACGGCAGTGTGGCCGGCACTGGGCCCCTGGCTGGGGATCCGGCTTCAGCCTGCGCTCCTCTCCATCCCTGCGCTGCCTGCCCGGCGGAGCTCAGGACAGGTGGCTGCCTCGCCATCTGAATGCCCTACCCGCCCGCCCCTGGAGCTTCCAGTCCCCCGAGCCAGTGAACCCCTTGCTAACGCCAGCCTGGGTGAGGCTGGTCACGGGTAACCCACGGGGAGGACGGGGCCGCCCCCTCACCTTCCTCCCCTGTGGACGAGGAGGAGTTACTGGTGTCTGTCAACACTTCCTCACTGGGCAGGAGATCCAAGGGGCCCAGGGAGGCGGGCCCGTTGGGCGGGGCAGGCTCTGTGCTTGGGGGTTCAGCCACCGGGGTCACTGTCTGGCTGGAGGAGGCGTCTGGCTGGCTGTCTGTCTGCTCCTCCTTGTCCTCCTCTGCCTGCGGAGAAAGGCTCCATCCAGCCCCGTCCCACCCCCATTCCAGCCCGAGGCCCCCGTGCACCCACACTGGCCAGACGGATTTGTAGGAAAACCAACGCTGGGGGGGCGTGCTGCAAGGGGCCCTGGGGCTGCCCAGATGAGGGCCCCTTTCGGCCCCACCAGGGTGCCTGGTGCCTGGGTGCCTCTCCTGCCCACCCATCCTTCCATGCCTCCATGCCTCATCTGTCTTTGTCCATCCACCCTTCCATCCTCCCATCCATCCAAGTCTTGCTTCTTCTGTCTCAGAGTCTTTTCCTGTCTTCTGCCCTTCTGCCTCTCTCTCTCTCTCATTCCTTACCCCATCCCTCTGTCCATCTCCTCCCTTACCCCTCCAACCCCCTCTTCTCTGGCCCTCTGGCTGCCCCCTCTCCATCCTGCCGCCCCCCCCCGCCCCGGTCTGTCCCTCTCCCTGACAGCACTCCCCATCCTCCTCTGTCCCCCATCCTGGGCTCACCACGTGGTCTGCATCACTGCTGGCCCGGGAAAGGTTGGGGGTGAGGCGGCCACGGCGCGAACCCACAGGGCTCGGCTCCTGGCTGTTGTCGGCTGCCCCCGAGGGGGTGATGTCACTCAGGGCAATCACATCTCCCACTTCCTTGGGGCTCCTGCGGGGAAAGGGGAGGGTTTGGGATCACCGTACCTTTGAACCCCACACACCCTCCTGGTCTCCCAGGCTGGACACCCACCTCGGTCCACCCAGGACTCCAAAAGCTCTGCACACAGCCCCTACGGTCTCCCCCGACCCCAGGAACCAGCCACCAACCTCTGACTCACCCCAGACCGTTCAGCTGCAAGGGGCAGACATAGTCCTCATCCTCACTGGTGAGGCCCAGCTCTGAGCCGTAGCACTGATGCACCAAGTGCCAGAGCTCGCGGGGACTCAGCGTCTGGGCAAGCAGGACATGGGGTTGGCCTCCACTTCACTAGGCCAGAGCCCTTCCATCCCTGTCCCCACTAGCCGCCACCCGCCCCCCCCCCGCCCCCCACCCACTCCCTGGGCTCTGCATCCCTGTGGTGTCCACGAGAGGGCAGCACAGTCTCCAGTCCCAGCCCTCACCCAACCCTGCTCCATTCCCCATCACCAGGAGTCAGGGTGCTCAGGACATTCCCCTTAGGTCCTCACAAGAGGTTAGCATTTCCAGGTGTACAGAGGAGAAGATGAGGGAGGCCCAGGGAGGGGGGGGACATGTGTCTGAGGTTCCACAAGTGGAATAGCTCAGGGATTCAAGCCCAGCCCGACTCCAGAGCCAGGGCTCCCACCCATCCCTGCTGTGCTGCCCCTGTTTTCCCGAGAGTTCCTGGCCAGAGTAGCTGAAGGCTATAATGGAGGAGCATCGTGGAGGAGTAATAACAGTAGCAGGGGAGCCAACCACTGAGCTGTTTCCAAGTGCCAGGCCTTCCTCTAACTCCAACCCATGGGCACACTCACTGAATCTTCCAAAACAATTCTATAAAGTGCTAACATGGTCATTTTAAGGCACAGAGGTGCTCAAGTGGCAGTGGTGAGGTGTGACCCAGGTGGGGGGTGGGGCATGCTGCTCTAGATCTTGGAGCTAACCACTGGGCAAGCTGCCTCATGAGAGCTGACATGACTGAGCACTTAACTCTGCACCCAGGTCTGGGGGCTATGAAGTAGGAAAGTCCCTGTCTGATGGGGTTCAGTTACTTGCTCCAGGTGGCTCAGCTCCTCAGTGATGGAGCTGGAACTCCAACCCCAGTGGTCTGGCTCCAGGGACTGACCTCGGATGCCTCCTCTGCCTGTACCCTCCTTGGAGGTTCTGACTCTGCACTGTCCCTCTCTCGGGCTCCTGTCTGGCACTTTCGCCCCCCAGGATGGGCATGGCTGGCACTGCCCGCAAGAGGACAGGACATGAGCACAGCACAGCTGGAGGGGCAGGTTTGGCCTTCTGAGGCCAGCAGTAAAGACATCATGCCATGCCTACCTGACATCTATCCTCCCTCCCTCACTCACAGCAGAAACTCAATTTGTTTGGGGCGAAACTCTTCCCCAGCCCTAGAGATAAATTATAACTGGTTTACACCAATTTTTCCATCTTTTCCTTTTTTTTTTTTTTTTTCCATCTTTTCCTTTGCAACTGAGGGTGATTATGCTACCTGGTTCTAGCCAAAGAAACGCAAAGAAAAATTGGTCTAAAGGGGGCTTTCCCTCTCTGATAAAGGAAGGTCCCCTTTCTACCCACCTATTTTCTCCTTCACGTTTGGGACACTTATGTGAGGGAGGGCATGAAGCCTTTGGCCATAGCCACCATCTTGCAACACGAGGCAACAAGCATGTGGACAAAACATCAATATGTAGAAGGGAGACAGTGTGGGAGAATAAACAAGAGGTGGGGTCCTTATGACATGGGGGGAGCCCTCAAACCCACCCTGGATTGCCTGCCTCCAGACCTCTGGTTAGAGGAGCATCAGTATGATACAGACCCTACGGGCCACGGGTCAGAACCCCACCCTTGCTGAAAACTCTCATGACCACGGGCAAGGCTACCCCTCCATGTTTCACTGGTGAAACATAAGGGTGGTTGTGAAGATAAAGTGAACCAATGCATGTAATGCTCAGAGCAGGGGCTGGCACCCAGGAGCACCCTAAGTATTAGCTATTATTAGGATTCATGGAGTAATTCAGGATCTGTTTGCTTCAAACATGTGTGGTTGAGTTTTCAGTGACTTGCAGCCGACTGTATCCTACTTAGTAAACTCACGCAAACACAGTGGGCAAGGCAGGAGAGCCTGCAGGCTAGCACACCGTAGACCCTGGGAATGCACAGAGTCTAAAAGCCCTTACTCAAAACCTCTGGGGCAAGACATATGTCAAAATTAAGAAGTCTGGGGTTTTAAGAAAGATAATACAGCACCTATACGGTATGTAGTAATATGGTCCCAACAATGATGAATGTGCTATATTCAGTAACCAGTGTAACATATACCACAGGTTCTCCAAGTATGGTCCAAGGAGGATTTCTGGGGGTCCCCAAACCCTCTCTGGAGATCCACAACATCAAAATTATTTTCATAAGTACGGTCAGTGTTACTGCCAGTGTCAGACGCTACTTGCCTTTTTCACTTTTATTCTCACACTAGTATATGGTGGAATTTTCCAGAGGCTACGTGACATGTGATGCTGTCTTTTTCTGGTGGCTAATGCAGCGTGTGCTCGTGTATTCCCATGTTTAAGAGTTTTCCCCAGTTTCAATTTCTGATCCAGTAAACACTGGTAGATATAACCCACTTAACCAAAGGTTCTTTGGAGTCTACAATCATTTAGAGTATAAAGGGTTCCTGTAGCTACACAGTTTGAGAATCATTGGCTGAATATGCTCTCGGATAGAAACCATAACTTCATGTTGAATTACGATTATGTCTAAGCTTTACCCCAGTCATCCACGTTAACATTTTTTGTCCTGAGGCGTATGGACAGTCAGTCACGTGGAGATAAATGTAGCCTGTGCTGTACAGGAAGCACGTGCAGCCATTCAAGTTCACTTAAATAAAATTAAAGGTGCTGATCTTCAACCCACCCGCTTTTCAAGAGTTCAGTAGGCGCAGATGATCAGGGGCTGCTGTATGCAGACAGCATGGATGGAGAATGCTTTCATCATGGCAGAAAGTTCTATTAGCCAGTGTGGACGTAGACCATAAACAGCCACGTTAGCTCAGGTCAGATTTTGCTACCACACACACAGAGGCACCCCCTCACTGTCAGAGCATTTTTGATTTGTGGAGGTGAATTAAGGGACCACGGCGAGGTGTACGCATGGGCAGGGCCTGGCGCTAGAGCTGCTGGCGGCCCCCTGACGGGTCTATGCCCACGGAGGGGAGCCAAGGGGCCTCCAGTTCTGGCGCCCCCGGTGCCATGAATCCCCGCAGCCCCCCATCCGTTCGCATCCAGACCTACCTTTTCAAGCAGCGCGTTCTGCCACAGGCGAAAGATGAGGAGGAAGCAGCGGTCCCGGGCCCCGAAGGAGGTGAAGAAATGCTGCAGGAGAGAGATTGGGGCGTGAGGGGGCGGAGAACAGGCAGGGCCAGAGGGAGGGGAGGCTCCATCGCCATCCACACTTTGTGCCCCGATCTCCATCCTGATGTATCCACTCCTGCATCCCTTCATTCCCGCCCCAGAATGTTCATCCTGTGAGTCCCCGTGATGAGGAGACGACCCCTGGCCCTGCCCCCAGACGGGCTGTGAGGGGGCTGCCCAGGGCACTCTCCCGGTCTCCTTCGACCAGCGGGGGTGGTCACCTAGTCCACATCTGGCCAATAAAACACAACGGGAAGTCTGCTGTGAAGTCTCCCCACCACTCCCTTCTCCCTTCCTGTCTGAGTCACTGGTGTCAGGCAGCCGTCTTGGGACCACGAGGCAACAATCATCAGGACAGAACGGACAGTCAGGGCAGGCTTCCAAGGAGAGGGGATGCCTGAGTTGACAGATTTATGGGAGGGAGGAATTTTACTATAGATATTACCCCCGAGCAGCTGCATGAGGGGACAGACCAGGGGACTGAGACGAGGGGCTGCTGTCGGGGGTCCAGGTCAGAGGTGGTGGGAGCCTCGGCCAGGCCAGCGGGGTGGCGGGGAAAGAAAGAGAAAGCGAGGGATCTGAGAGCTCGGGGTGCAGAACAAACAGGGCTCGGGGTGGGAGGGACGGCTAGGACCAGTGACCCCAGCCCCCCACTCCCCCCAGGCCCTCGGCGCACCTTCTCGCTCTCAGTGCAGATCTGGATGGCATTGGGGATCAGCTTGGCTGTCTTCTCCTTCTTCAGGCACGTCACTTCCTTCAGTTGGATGGAAATCTGAAGACGAGAGGCCCGGTCAGAGGAGGCCCGGCCCGGCCCCTCCTGGTCCCCCCAACCCCCGCCGGCTCACTGTGGTTTCCCAGCGGAAGATGTTGCTGTAGAAGCAGATCCAGTTCTCAGAGAGGTAGAGGCGGCCCTGGAGGAGGATCTCGCGCTGCAAGGCACAGGAGTAATCTGAGGTGGCCGAGGGGAGAGACAGCAGACACCCGAGTCACACACACGGCCCACGGCCAGGGCGGGCGGGCGAGGCGGGGGGACGGGGACTGGGACCGGGCGGCAGGGCTCACCCACGATGAGGCGTTCGGCCTCTGGGAGTTTGCTGAACAGCTTCCGGAAGTCCTCGTTCCGCTGTTTGTACGTGGGGCTCAGCATCTGGGGGAGGTTGGGAGGGAAGAACCCGGAGGGGGGCTCGCACCCCTGCTCCCGCCCCACAAAGTGCCCGGCAGCCCCTCAGCCCCCCGCCAGCTCTCTGAGGTCTCCTGGGGCCCGGCTCCCGCCCGGCTGCCGCTGCCCCCAACACAGGACTAACGGTGACCGCGGTGCACACAAGCCGGTCCCTGCGCCACCCACCCACCAGCATCACGGGCTCTCAGCGGGTGTCCCCTTTGCCTTGTAAGGCTGGGACAGTTTCCCGGGACACGGGCCCGGAGAAGTTAAGCAATCACTCGAGGTCCCACAGGAAGCAAGCAGCAGCTCAGGGTGGGACCCTAGGGCCGCCGACCGCAGCACCCAATCCCCCGGCCCCCTCCCTCTCCCTGCTCCGGCAAGACCCCTGCCCAACACTTACGCTGTACCAGCTCTGCATCTTCTGCAAGAGAAAGGAGCAGAGTCAGAACGAAACCCTAAACTCCCCTGCCCTCCCACCCGTCTCCCCAGCCCGCGGGGCTTGTGGCAACCTTGCTATTGCGGATGAAGTTCCGGCTGCCCAGGCTCTGGGTGCTGGGTGTCCCAGGCCCCCCACCCTTCTCTGAGGAGCTGTCTGACCCCTTCTCCACCATGGTGCCCGGTTCAGGCTCAGGCGGGGGCCGGCTTGAGGGCAAGAGCTGCAGCCGCTTCCGGAGAGACGGGGAGCTGCTTGGAGTGCTCCGGCCGGAATGGGGGGTGGTGCTGGGGGAGAAGAGAAAGAGGGACATGGGGGGGGACAGGCTAGGTGTGGGGACAGGCCTTGTTGGGAGGCCCACACAGCAGCCCATCGACCCCCACCTACCCTCTCGCCTCCACCTCTAGCAGCAGGACCCAGTGAGCGAGCAGTTCCCTAATTCCCTGCACCCCAGTGACTTCATCTGTGACCCACGGGTGATAAATAAGTGTCCTCATCTGCTTGTTTGGGCACTTAAAGGAATCAATAGGCATAAGTGCTTCTAGTCGCCCCTGGCATATAGTGAGCTCTCAAGGACACCTGCCATTTTTAAAATTATTAATTCATTTATGAATATTTTTTGAGTAGCCCCTTCCTACTCAGTTGCTTGAGCTAAAAAACCTAAGCATCTGCTTAATTTTTTTGTTTGCTCTTCCTTTCTAACCTGGTAGCCAGTCCCACCTGCTCTATCTCCAAAATCTATTTCCGTCATTTCTATTACACCCCTTTCCCCTGCTCCAGCGCCCCGGCCCGGCCTCCATCCTCCCCTGCTGGACATCCCAGCAGCCTCTCCCTGGGCTCCCTGTCCCCATCCCCGCCCCCCTGCAGTATGTTCCCCACCCGGAGCCACAGGGAGCCTGGGAACCCACTCAGGCTCAGGCCAGGGCCTGCTGGCTCAGAGCCCCTCCTGGCTACACTGCATTCCAGGTAAAGGCCAAATCCTCACCCTGTCACCCAAGGCTCTGGGGTGGCCTGTCCACATCCTCCATTTCAGCCACCCCAGCTTCCTTTTGTCCCTGAGCTCACCAACTGCATTCCCACGTCGAGACCTCTGCACTTCTGTTCCCTCTGCCTGGAATGTCCTTCCGCAGCCCAGCCCAACAGGCTGTCTCGCTTGGCTCAACGTTCCCCTTCCCCTGGGGACCCAGCCCACGAGGCCCACCTCACACTAACCTCAGCTCATCCTGTTGGCCTGTTGATTTGGCCCACTGTGGCCTCCGACTGTGGATTAAGGAAGTTTTAGTTACCACCTTGTCCCCGGCACCCAAAACTGTACCCAGGAGTGAACTCCCAACAAACACCGGAGGCTACACGAGTGATCTGTGCGCCGGCGAGAGCGGGAGCGGCAGAGGGACACCTGCTGGCCCTGTACCAAGACTCGCCCTCGGATTCCCTAGTCCTCGGGCAACCCCGTGCACGTGACAGTATCGCCATCCTGCTTCCCAGAGGAAGCAGCTGGGACCCGAGGCAGCAACCACTTGTCCCAGGACGCAGTGGTTTAGGTCAGGGCAGGGCTCTACCCCGGGGGCCTCCATCTACTCTGGGGTGGAGGTGAGTCCCCGGACGGCTCGGGGCTCCTCAAACTTCCCTCTCTCGCCTCCAAGCTTCAGCACAGGCTATTCCCTCACTGCAGACTGTCCTTGGCCTTCTTCGCCTAGCGAATTCGTGTGCGTCCTCCAGGACGCTTGCCCTCCACCCCTGCCTCCCGGACAGAGCCTCCCTGTGGGCCCCGGGCAGCTCGCACCCTGTCCCTAACCACTCTGCCACCACTCTCTGCCTCTGCTTCCCCATCCCAGCCCTGACTACTTCTGGGCTGTCGCTTGTCCGACGACAGCTCCACTTCCCCCACAGGTCTGTGAGCTCCCCAATGGCAAGCCTTGGTGTTGTCTTGGTCACTGCTCTGTCCCCGGTATTGCTCAGGACAGGACCCAGGGTGGGCATTCATGTCACACTTGTGAAATGAGTTTGTAGAATAAAATAAGTAAATAAATGGTGGTGACCCGGGCCACAGCCATTCCCCCTGGACTACTGCAGCTGCTTCTCTCAGGTCTCCCTGACACCCTTCCCCGGCTCTGCTCCCCACCTGTGGCCAGAGGGGAACTATGAACACCTGAGTCAGGCTGGGGACCCTCCCCCGAGCTGCACCTGCCTCCAGCTAAAAGCCTGGGGCTGGACCCTCTCACCAACCCCTTGCTCACTCTTCCCCAGCCCCTGCCTTGGCTGTTCACCTCCCAAACGCCCTTCCTCCCAGATGTCCAGAGGACTCTCTCGCCTCCTTCACATCAGGGTTCAGTGGACACTTCTCTAAATCGGCTTCCTCTCTATTTAACCCACACTCCCCACCTCTCAATCGCTCTCCCTCATCCTTTTCCACATCAGCACTTCCCCCGCTCGACTTTCTGTAATGTCTCTCCCCACCCTCCGCAGGGAAGGGGCTGCTCCAGGAGCATTTGCTCTTGTGGGCTGAGAACCTGGAATCAATTAGGTGTGAGCTTTGCCCAGCCCTCGGCAACCCCCAGCCGCTCACTCCCTGCGTGACTTTGGGCAAGTGTCTGCACCTGGGCCTCATTTTCTGCCTGACTGTAATGGCAATAACAGCATCCGCCTCACAGGGTTGTCTGGGGGGGACAGTGAGGTAATAATACACAGATGATCCTTGAACAACATGGGTTTGAACTGCGTGGGTCCACTTCTACGGGAACTTTATCCAATAAATACGGTACCATATTGTAAACGTATTTTCTTTGTGATTTTAATAGTTTTATTTTTCCAGATGGCTTTATTGTAAGAATATAGTATATGATACAGAGAGTATCCTCCCCCCAAAAAATATGTTAATCAACTGTTTATGTCATCAGCAAAGCTTTTGGTCAACAGCAAACTGTTAGTAGCTAAGTTCTGGGGGAGTTAAAAGTCACACACCAGTTTTCACTGCACGGCAGCTCCGCGTCCCTCACCCCCACGTTGTTCAATGTCAACTGCACGGAAAGCCCAGCACGTGGAAGGCCCCCTGGTTTGATTAACCGGGGCCGTCGGACAACGGAGGACAAGGCCCCGCCACTGCCCCTGTGTTCAAGATGCAAAAGCGACCCTGACAGGTATCACACCAACACCTCGCCTGGGGCTCAGAGCCCGAGCTGACCCCAAGCTCCATCATTCGCTCACTAAATACTCATTAACCGCGCGTGAGCAAAGCGGATACCATCCACCTGCAGGGACCTGACACCCCAGCTGGGGAACAGGGACGATGCGCAAGAGAACGTGTAAATGGAGATGCGGACCTCAGACACTGGTCATTGCTATAAAGCGGCCCGAGCAGCGTGGGCAGACCCGGAACCCCTGGGACCCGCTGCAGACCTCCAGACTCTGAACCTGGGGGCGGGCCCGGGAGGCTGAAGCACGTTCAAGTTTAAGGGCCAAGGAAACAAAGGAAGGCTAAGTGGGCACAGGGCACACCTGAGCTGAGCCCCAGGACCAAGAGCAGCTCTGCCAAAGGACAGGGGAAGACTGTTTTAGGGACAGGGGCTTGCAGTTCAGGGACAGGACTGAGCCTGGCAGGCCTGAGGAGTGAGGTGGGCAGCGGGGTAGGGGAAGGCAGACAGGAGGGCACAGGCCCCCCTCCGGCCCTGTAGCCCTGGTCAGGAGTTTGGGTTTCACCCTGAGGGCACTGGTGAGCTACAGAAGGGTTCTGAAGGAGGAGGTGACCACATTCCCCACCCCACCCCCACCTCATCATCTCACCTCTCTGGGCTAAAATGCAGACCTGTCCTACTCTCCCACAGCCACAGGTCTAGGGGAGGGTTGCCTAAGGACAGGCCCCATAACACACAGACAGGGCAGGGTTCCTGCTCCCAGATAGTGCTCCTCTGTAGGAGGAAGAGGAAGTGCCAGAGAGCGGCACAGCCCTGAGGCTGCCCAAGCAGGCAGGCTGCGGCACAGGGAAGGGAGGGGCCGGTTGTGGCTGAGGACCGTTATGGGGGGCAGGGACTCGGAAGAAAACAGGGTTTTGCCACCGCAGACACCTCTCTTGGGACTTCCTGGGCCTAACCAGGCCCAGCGCTCCCTCTGGTCAAAGAGGGCAGCTGCACACCTACATGTGTACTAAAGGGAAACGTGGTGTGGGTTGCACACAGCCAGTATCACAGGCAAACGGTACTTCCCCCACTGTTACAAGTCCCCCCCCCCACTCCATCCCCACACAGCGGTGGTATCGCGGGTGTGCTACTCTCACACGCAGAGCCACAGAGTTCTAGCATAATTACAAGTATGCTACAGCCCCAAGGTCCCAGAGGTTACACGCACATGCCTGTCCACGCTGCACACATGCAGCTGCAGCGGGTCACGGAAACCACAGAAAGCTCCACAAAATTCCATTCACACGTATGGCCACAAGAAGGTCTCAGAGAAGAGGTGAAAGCAAATCATGTTCCAGAGGGAGAGCCATACAACTAAAAGAGCGGCCACAGAGGAACTCAGCCAACGCAGGTACAAGGTAGGTAAACTTAAGCCAGGCCTCCTGGTGTTCACCACCTGGCGGGGAAGACCTAGTGAAGGCCTGCTCTGATGTGGCAAGCGACGGAGGCGTCAGCTGTTGTGGCCGCGGGAGAACCTGGACGCTCACAGAGCCATGAAGGAAGGACCCAGGAGGTCATGGACACATCTTAACACAGTGGCCCGGTATTGAAATAATGCGTGGGACATGCTTTATAAACTCCCACAGAGGAGGAGTGTCAGTCGTTACTGTTCCAAAGAGTCAAGGGTCTCAGGAAAGAAGGAAAAAACGTCCCGGGCCCACTAGGAGCCACAAGGGATCTCTCTCCCTCTTGCTTTCACACTCACAAAAGCCCTGAGGGGCTCAGCTGCGCGCGCGCACACACACACACACACAGAAGCCCAGGCACATACAAAACTGTCATGTATGGATACACACAGGAACTTTCACACACAGATGTAATCGGAAGTAAATTACAGGCACAACCCCAGGGGGTTCCAGCCATATCCGCCAGGCCCCAGACACAGTGTCACAGATGCACGCACGCAGGTAACTAACTTAAATTTGCACCAGGCACGAATGTGTTCCAAGGTAAATTACAGAGACGGACGGTAAGAGCTGTTAACACCACGTATACACACCAAGTCACAACTGGACACACAGGCAACTTAGTGACACCTTAGAGCCACCGATGGAAACAGAGGTAATTTTTTCAGACGTGCACACACAGCCAGGGAGGATTACAGCTGCCTGTGCACTAGGAGACCTAGACACATGCATACACACACCAAAGCCACAACCAGACATGCATGGTCTGATGGGATGGGATAACACATCCACGCTTCTACAGCCGTGGAAGGTCACAGACACACACACGCAGGGCCCCCAGACACAGGCAGAGTCGCAACCAAACCTCCTCAAGGAATTTACAGTAACACATGGAGTCACAGATGGAGTTTGACGTAAATTACACACGCGGCCAGACAGGATGCACAGCGGGAACACAGACACGCACACACACACTTCCAAGACACCTACAATTCACACTCGAAAACGTTCGCGGCCCAGACGGGGGGTGGGAGCTCAATCCCGGCCCAGCACCCGGAATTCAGGCCGAGGCCAGGCGGCCACGAGCCCCCCCGCAGCAGCTCCCGCGGACGAGGCGGCCCCGAGGGGGCCCGGGCCGGGAGGCGGCTGCGCCCCGGCCTGCCCCGGGCTCCGTGGCCTGGGCGCGGGCAGCGGGGGTCGTGCGCGCCGCCGAGCACCCGGAGCCCCGCCCGCCCGCCGCGGCCCGCTAGGCCGGCGCCCTCCCCGCAGGCCCGCGCCCCCCGCCCCGCCCCCACCCCAGCGCCGAGCGCCGAGCCCCGGCCCCGCCGCGCCGCCCTCCCGCCCGGTCCTTACTCGAACATGGATGCGGCGGCGGGCGCGCCGGCCTCAGGGCAGGGCCGGCCGAGCGGGGCTGGGCTGAGCTGGGCGTCCCCGCGGGGCACCTGCCGGGCCTGCCGAGGCCGCCGCCCGCCGCCCGCCGCGCGCCGCCCGCACAAAGGCCGGAGCCGGAGCCGCGGGAGCCGCCGCAGCGTCAGCGCAGCCCCCGCCCCGCCCCGCCCCGCCCCCGCCCCGCCGCGTCACGGCGCCGCCCCCGCCCGCGCGGGAAGGGGGGCTGCGCGGCGCCCGGGAGGGCCCTGGGTCCGGGGGCGGGGGGCGGGGCCCAGCCCCGAGCGGCGAGCGAGTTAGAGACGCGGGGCCGGGGCGGGGCGGGGGGGGGCGGTTAGAGACCCGGGGCCGCCCGAGACGCCGAAACGCGAGAGAGGAAGGGGCCAGAGCCGGAGCCCGAGACGGACGGAGGCGGGAGCGAGCCGAGGAGACGGAAGCCCAGCACGAGGCCCGGGCACGGGCTGCGCCCCCTCCGCGTCCCGGAGCGGGTCTGCGGCCCAGCGCGCCCCCGAGGGCGGGACGGAGGTTGTGGGGGGCGAGGCGGGGGCTGCGAGCCCCGAGGAAGCGCCGCCGGCGGGAATGGGGCGCGGCCCGGAGGCCGCCTCCGCCCTCGCAGCGGTTTCCACACCCCGCAGGGCTGGACCCAAGGAGCCCTCCCGGGCCCTCAGCCGAGCTGGGACCTTGGGCGCGTCACCCCCGCCCCGGCGGCCCCACCGCCTGGCGCTAAAGGGCTTTCCCACGGGACGGCGCGGGGTGGCGGCGGCAGCCCCCCTGCAGCTGGGGAAGCCCCGTCTCGCGGCCGGGAAGGGACTTGGCCCAGGTCGCGCCCGGGGTAGGCCGCGGAGCTGGACGCCCCCCCCGCGGGGGCTCAGGGTCGGTGTGGACTGTGGACGCGAGCCTGAAACGCCGGAATGTGAGCCCCGCCCCAGTCCCGGCTCGTTACCCCCGCGCCGAGACGCCCCCCGCCCCTCCCCACGGCATGGGCATGCTGTCCCCACCTCTTAGAGAAACGCCATTCCTATCCCTCTCCCCACCTTTGCAGCACCCCCGCCCCCCAGAAACCCCACTCCACTTCTCCGTTCTGGGGGACGGCGGGCCCCAAACTCCATCTTTCCAGACCCCTCTGTTTCCCTCACAACCACATCCAAAGTCTCAGCAATCCGTGTACGTTCCACCCCTAAAATCTCTCCAGGATCTAAACTTTTGGCCCCCACTGCCCCCTGTGCTGGACACCACGACAGCGACTTGACTGCTTCTCTGCCTCCTGCAGTCAGTCTGCGCCCCACCTGCAGCCAGAAGGAACCTAGGAACCCCTGAGTTAGGTCAGGGCCCTCCTGCCTCCCAGCCCTCAGGTGGCTCCATCTCAAGCCAGGTAAAAGCCAAGTCCTCACCTACTTGGTCCAGGGGGCTCTAGTGTGGCCCTCGACCCCATTCTGGCTTCCCCTCCTCCCTGTCCCCTTTTTGCATTCCCTTGGGCCGCCCAGCCTCCCTGCTGTTCCTCTAACTCACCAGACACATTCCCGCCCCTGGGACTTTGAGCTTGGGGTTCCCTCTGCATAGAAGTCCTCTGGGGCCTTAGAGAGGCCCTGCTGCCGTCATCTCCCTCCCCTCACAGTTCTCTTGTCTCCATACAGACGACCCTTGAACAACATGGGTTTGAACTGTGTGGGTCCATCTATACACGGATTTTTTTTTTTTTAACAATTCAGTACTGCACATGTATTTTGTCTTCTGTATGATTTTCTTAGAAACGTTTTCTTTTCTCTGGCTTACTTTATTGTGTATAATACAGATAACATACAAAATATGTGTTAACACCTATTTAGGTTTAACACACGTTTGTGTTACAGGTAAGCTTTCCGGCCAACAGTAGGCTAATAGCTGTTAATAACAGCTAAGTTAATTTTTTATTTTTTATCTTTTTTATTTATTTTTTAACAGCTGAGTTTAGAGTCAAAAGTCACACTTGGATTTCTGACTGCACGTGTGTGTGGGGGGGTCCGTGCCTCCTAACCCCCACGTCGCTCAAGGGTCAACTGTACTTCTCTTTGCCTGTTTCCTGTTTTGAAATACTTGTAGAATTTTAATTAGAGAATATTTCTTTCAAACAGGAAAGAAAGAAAATGGTCAGCCCCACCACCCATATCCAACAGATGTGGACATTTCGCCATTTTCATTTCAGATCTTTTTTTTTTTTTCTTTTTTAAAACAAACTTTTCCAGGCACAAAGGCCCAATTCCCGATCCCTCCTCTCTCTGCTCCTGCCCCCAAGATACCCACCGCCCTGAAGCCGGTGTGGGTGCCTGCTGTGCACTTTTCCATTCAGGATGCAGCCACCACAATATACCCTATTGTTGGATGTCTTTTAAAAGATACACAACTAGGCTCCTACTGTATCATTTTGCAACTTATGTTTCTACATCATCATTATTTGCTGAGGCTTCTCCACTCTGATATACAGAGCCCTATTTCATAAACCTTAACTCTTATCTGGTGTCCATTGTTGGAAGAAACCCTGGACCTGGATATTTCTATTCAGGGCTAGTATGATTCTTTCTTTCCCCCTGCAGCCTCGAACCTTCGACTCCTGTCTCCTTGTGCCAGAGGCAGCATTTCTTTGCAGAAGTTTTGCTTACATGTTGTTGTGGGGTTTTTTTGAGATTTTATTTATTTATTCATGAGAGACACACACACAGAGAGAGAGAGAGGCAGAGACACAGGCAGAGGGAGAAGCAGGACGGGGAGCCTGGTGCAGGACTCGATCCCGGGACCCCAGGATCACGTGCTGAGCCAAAGGCAGACGCTCAACCTCTGAGCTGCCCAAGTGTCCCCATTTCTTTGTTCTTTTCTTTCTTTCTTTTTTTCTTTTATCCCTTTTTTTCTTCCCATGAACTGCAGCAAGACGTACCTTCTACACTGGCCTCTAGTACAATATATGTAATATATATGTGACATGTAGAAATATATGTAATGTCACAAAAGTCAGGAAACCACCCTTATTCACTACCTCATACACTGTATTTTCAATTCTATCCTATTTCTGTTTGGAAAAAATGCTGATCGCAACACACTACTTTGGTTTCATGGCCCTTAAAGGGTCACGATGCAGTCTGTAAACCCCTGGGTGTGCCCAAGGGGTGTCCCCCTCCTCCCTAAGGAGGCCTCGCTCAGGAAAGCAGAGAGCTCGGAGCCACTTGTCCCAGCGCACGTTCCCAGTTGCCTCTTTCTCCTTCTGCGTCTCCTTCACAACTGCCCGTCAGGCCCCACTGCAGCTGCCCTCCAGCTCCCGCACCTGGACGGCGTCAGCCACCCTCAAGCATGAGTCCCTAGAGAGGGAGAGCACCTCATTTTTTGCCCCGACCCCCGGCTGACCTGTCCCGGGGTCGACTCTCCGGGTCTGGGGTCCTCGGCAGCTGTAGGCGCTGGGGGGTTGGGGTGCCAGGGGGTGACTCTCCGTCACTGCATGGTGTTATGTGAATGGAGGGCACCTCCAGAAGCCTCCAGGGCTCAAGGGCCAGGCCGTCCGCCCTGCGACCCTGTGGGGGCTGGCTCTGCCACTCGGCTGGGGGCCCTGATGCGCCCGGGTCGCCCCCCTCGGCTGATGGGGGCCAAGGTGGCTGGGGCAGTTGCTGGGCCATGGCGGGGAGGGCTCCACCTGCTGGTCCGGGGCCTTGGATAACGGCACAGTCTCTGGGGGAGAAAAAGAGAGGTGAAGGGGGAGGCCCCCCTCCAGCCCCGCCCCTCACCACGGCTCCACCGCTCCCCTGAGGGTCAGGGCCATCTGGTCCCCTTGTGCCCCTGACTGAGACTCAGTTTCCTCTCCTGGAAACTGGGGATCCTAGTGCCCACGTCCTCCGGCGGCTGGGCGGCGTCAGAGCGCCCTGGCAGGTGGGGGGCCCGGCCCAGCGCCCGCACATGCTAAGTGCTCGGGAACAGATCTCGCCCCTGGGTTGGGGGTTCGTCTGAGCGCTCACGATGGGGCCAGGCCCCGGGGTTCCTGCGCACCAGCGGCCCTCGCTCCCTTCCACACACACCAGGCCAGGAAGGAGCCAGGCCTGAGGGGCCCCGGGGAGACGGTCCGGGATTTCCCTTCCCTGTTTGCCCAGCAATCGCCTCTCCCAAAGCAAACAGAGGGAGGGTGGCCGCTGGGGCCTCCTCAGCTGGGAGGAAGCCAGGCTCTTTCTCCACCGTGGCCGTCATATTACAGGCCACCTGGGTCAGGGGACATCAAATCAGTGTCTGTCCACACAGCAGAACGCAGAAAGGGCTGCCCAGGGAATAGGGAAGGGGGACCCGGGGGACCCGGGGGACCCAGAGAGGGCTTCCCCTGGCTTGTGGAAGGGACCCTGACCCTGACCGGCCAGGCCCGGGCCCGGGCCCCAGGCTCATTCCCAGGCACCCCAACATCCATACCTTATGGTTTCCTCTGCCTTCTGTCCCTACAGGGTTCGGACTTCCAGGGTAAGGACAGGAGACCAGGCCCGTCCCTGCCCCCAGGAGTCCTGGCTGGACCAAAGAGTCACAACCTTGCGGCCAGAATAGCATGTCCGGCTGGAGTCGTGTTCCCCTCTGACCAGCTGTTCCTGGGAGAAGAGATGGAGTGGGGGTGGGGGCGCCCACACCGCACGGGAGGCTGAAGTCAGCCCTCTTGCCTGTCCCCTCTTGACCACCCTAGGTCTCTACTGGCCCATCTCTCCTGTTGCTCAGCCTCCAGCCACGATGCAGCTTCTGTCCGTCCCCACCATTCCCCCAGAACTGCTCCTCCAAGCCCAGGGTCACCCCCAAGTGACCAAACCTGGGACACTTTCTAGTCCTCCTCATCCTTCCCTGCTCCTAGAAGCCACAACCTGGGAGACCCGTCTTCCTTCTGGGAGGTTCTCTCTGCCTCTGAGATGCCCCAGTTTCTGGCTCTCCCCCTACCCCACTGGCAGCACCAGCTCAGCTTTCTGTGCGCAACTCTCTCCCCTACTTGGTCTGTGTGGGAACTGGTAACCCCATGGCTTAGGTCTGGGCACTTTTCTCTTACTTTCCCATTTTTATCACATAATGATTGACACATACTAAAAAGTGTCTGTGTCATAGACTTGAGTTATAAAGCATGACAATAAGGTGAACCCCATAGCCCCCCACCCAATTTGGGTGCATCACTGGTGAGTACCCCTGTGACTGCCCTGCGCCCTGCCCACGCCACCCCACTTCCCTTCCAGAACTCTCCATCACCTCTCACTTGACAGTTATCATTCCCTCGCGTTGTTAACAGCTTGTAAACATCACAGGGGCATGCAGCCCCTCAACAATATATTTTTAGTTCTGCTGCTTCCGAGCTTTACACGAACCATACCATGTGTCATCTGTGACTTGCTTCTCTCGCCCAACATGATTTCTCAGGCTCAGCCACAGGGGTGGTGACACTTCATCTAATCCTGCGACTACCCTCCCTTCCGTTGTGGGAATACAGCACAATTGGTTTATCCAACTTCCTGCCCATGGACAGCAGGTTGTTTCTGGTTTTCTGCTCTGATGAGTAAAGCTGCCCTGAAAGGTCCCCGGGTGCGTTTCTGGGGTAACTCTCGGGCTAGCCAGCGTCCCCCTGATTGCCTGGCCCTCCATGCCTCCCTGTGCATGTTCACCTCCGAGCACTCAGGTCGGTTCTATGACCTTCTGTCCAGCCCTGGGTCTATAAGACGTCGCCTTCATCACTTTAGGGTTACGGTTAAGTCTTGATGTCTGAGGAGCAAGGCCTCCTCCTTTGTTCCTCTTCCACCACAGTCAGCTCATCAAGCCCCAAGGAGAAAAAAAAATCAACAAAAGGAATTTGCTTGTTACGTTATACCCAACAACTGGTATCTTTGAATACCGAGTTTTCCGAAACTCTCCAAGTATTTGGGTAGGGGTTCACGTCACTCTCTGGGGGTTTAGGAATTTTTCTTAATTGTGGCAAAATATACATAAAAGGTACCATCTCAGCCATTTCTAGGGACACAGTTCAGCAGCGTCAGGTATACTCAGTGCTGTTGTGTGTACGCATCACCACCTGTGTTTAGGTACTTTTGAGAAATGATTTTCCTTGTAAATTTCTTTCCTATCTTTTTTCCCAGTTTTATTGAGAAATAATTGACACTTGTCACTGTGTAACTTAAGATGTACGGCATGATGGTTTGACATATATTGTGAAATGAATAACACAATAGACTCCGCTAATGTCCTCCTGCCCGTGGAGAGACATTAAAAAGAAAAGAGGGGCGCCTGGGTGGTTCCATCGGTTGAGTGTCCACTTCGGCTCAGGTCGGGATTTCAGGGTCCTGGGATCAGCCCTTCATCGAGCCCTGCATTGGGTTCCATGCTTCATGCTCAATGGGGAGTCTGTTTCTCCCTCCTCCTCCCCCTTCCCTTGCTTGTGTTCTCTCTCTCTCTCTCTCTCTCCCTCTCAAATAAATAAATCTTAAAAGGAAAATAATTTTCTCCTTGTGGTGAGAACTCTTAGGACCTACTCTCTTAAAACCTTCCTGTCCATCACACAGCGAGTTAACTATGGTCATCACGTTGTACGTCGCATCTCTAGCACATAGTTGTCTGATAACTGAATTTTTTACCTATGGACTCCTTCCTCCAATTCTCCCTCCCTCCCACTTTCATATCATTTGCTAGATTTTTCCTTTGGAATTTCATGTTTATAAATGATCCTTTTGTGACAGATAACACAAAGGAAAAGGCATAAAATATATGTGTGGCTTAAGGGGCACCTGGGTGGCTCAGCTGGGTAAGCATACGACTCTTGATTTCAGCTCAGGTCATGACCTCAGGGTCCTGGGATCAAGCCCGTTGTTGGGCTCCATGCTGGGCGTGGAGCCTGCTTGAGATTCTCTCTCTCCTTCTCCCTCTGCCCCTCCCCACCTTGCGCACACATGCACCTGTGTGCACGAGTGCGCGCTCGCGCTCTCTCAAAAATAAAAAAATAAAAGTAAATAAAATATAAATATATGGCTTAATATATAGTTACAAAGGAAAAACCCATGGACCCACGGACCCACGGACCCACCACCCAGCCCAAGAAAAAGCATGGTGCCAGCATCCTCAGAAGTCACAAATGCGGGATCCCTGGGTGGCGCAGCGGTTTGGCGCCTGCCTTTGGCCCAGGGCGCGATCCTGGAGACCCGGGATCGAATCCCACGTCAGGCTCCCGGTGCATGGAGCCTGCTTCTCCCTCTGCCTGTGTCTCTGCCTCTCTCTCTCTCTCTTTCTGTGTGACTATCATAAATAAATAAAAAATTAAAAAAAAAAAGAAGTCACAAATGCCTTCCCTATTAAACCCCTTCTCTCCACAAAAACAATACACCCTGACCTCTCTGAAAATCCCTTCCTCTGCTTTTCTTTAGTTTTACCACTTAAGCACATATTCCCCAAAACCCAAATTTAGTTTTAACTGTTTCTGAACTTCATACAAGTAGAATAACACACTTTGAATTCTTTTGTACTTGGCTTTTCTCGTTTAGTATTGTGTTTACGAATCATTCGCCTTATTGCGTATAGCTGGAATTTGTTCATTTTTAATATCATATAGTATTGATACAGTACTGATGAAATAAATTGTGGATAAATACCACTATTTATCAATTATGTTGACGGACATTTGAGGGCTTCCCAGTTTGGGCTATTAAAAATAGTACTGCTATGAACATTCTTTTCCATTTCTCCTTGCATTCCTCTCTGTCAAATATCAAGCATCCATCCATCCACTCATCCATCCCTGGGTGTTTCAGAGCTTCCTTGATCTATTGGTCTATTCCTGTGCAAAACCTACACTACCGTAATTATATATACCTAATTATCCTAATTATATGTATAGTTTTATAATTAGTCTTGATATCTGGGATGGAAAGTCCTCCCACCTCGCTCTTGCTTGGCTGTTGCGTTAGATGCTTTCCTCCACCGCATGATCCTTGATTGTCAGTTCATACTTAGGAGTTGGGCCCAGCATGAGGCTCAGCCTGTGGTTTAACCCTGAAGGGGGAGTGGAGGATTGAAATAAGGAAATGTTTTGGTGAAACACATTAAGAGTTCTATTTCGGGGATGCCTGGGTGGCTCAGCAGTTGAGCATCTGTCTTCGGCTCGGGTCATGATCTGGGAGTCCAGGGATCGAGTCCCTCATCAGGTTCCCTGCAGGGAGCCTGCTTCTCCCTCTGCCTATGTCTCTGCCTCTCTCTCTGTGTCTCTCATAAATAAATAAATAAATAAATAAATAAATAAATAAATAAATAAATAAAATGTTTAAAAAAAAAAAAAAAGAGCCTAAGGTCCTTGGAAACCTGGGAAGGGCTGATGTGTGGAAATGAAATCTCAAACAGAGCCAGGCCACTGAAGAGCACCCCACATGAGGCCCCCTCCAGGTTTCTCCGTCCTAAAAGCCCTGTGGTTGAAAACCATCTGCCTCTTGTCCATCATTTCTGCCTTTGCCTCATTCAGGGAAGCAGTAGGGTCATGAGCCTGGCCTCTGGAGTCTCCTTCCAGCTGGGATATGATAGTGGGTTGAGGAGTCTAGATTGTGTGATGTTTCTGCAGCATTTTCCTCATGAATATTTGGTGTACAGATAGCATCCATGCTGACTGTTCCACTTTCGACTCCTACGTGGCTGCTCAAGAAGAGTGTGGGCTTATGTATTTCTGAGAAATAATAAGCAATAATGTGATATTTGCATTCCCCAGATACTTCGAGTTTCCCAACTAACTGTGACTTCTGATTTCTTCTCAGAGTGTGCCCACGTGGGTCTGGGTAAATTTTGCCTCCTCACTGAATCTCTCCCACATCTCTGCATACGTAAGGTTTCTTCCCCAGCGTGTCTGATTTTAGCGAATTCCCTCCCACACTCTCCACCCTGGAAAGTCCCGAATGTTCTGCAGGCCTCCCCTTGGAGTCCTTGTTTGCATCCCGAGAGTTCTCCCTTTGGATGAGACCGAGCTCCATTTCTACGAAACAGAAATGGTACCACCTGGGTGCATCAGGTGGTACCCAGCTGCCATGGAGCAAGTTAGTTCCCTCCAGCTTCCCTCTGCCTTGACCTGCCAGTCCTTGTCGTGGCCTCCGTTTCTCAGGAACTTCTGTTTTGTCTTTCCAGAGTCTTGGGGAAAAGTGTCATTCCTGCCCCTGTCACACCAAAGACACCGAGCCCAAGACCATCCCCTGCCCTTAAACCTGGGGCTCTCTGGGGAGAAAGCTCGGTGTCCCTTGAGTTGTCCAAAAATCGGCACTTTGACAAGAACAGAGCAGGAGGGACGAAGGTGGGCTTTTGGCATGTTGTCAACCAGACACCCCCAAGGGTTTCTTCCTTCCTCGCACCTATTTTTCTCTTTTGCCTTCTAATTTTATATATTTTATTCCCACCCTAAACGCCAAAAGGAGGTGCCCAAAACAGACAGGGTGGCTTGCTGTTTCTCAAAACCTTAAAAAAAAAAAAATCACATTTTTTTGACCATTTGGGTTCATTTCTGCAAAGAGTTGTTGGGACCACGTACGTTTTCTGTAGGACCAATAGCTGCTTCTGGAGGGAACTGCAGTGCCCTGTGGAACGTCCATCTGTGTTTCCTCTGGACAGGGCACCCTTCAAGGAAACTTCCAGATTGGAGGCTTCACTTCAGCAGCAATGATGGAGAGTCTTCTGATCAACTGCAATGAAGTTCTAGGCCGTCCCCCCAGCCACTGACACACCCACCGTTGGCTGCTCTTCTGGAAAACAGGGATAAAGCTGCCAATGAGACACAATCCCCATAGTCTGAGTTTACAGCCTTCCTCTGTGAAGTGTGGAAAGTGTGATCGCCCACCTCGAGGCGTTTTGACAGATTCTGAAAAGATAATATAAGGAGCCGGGGCTCAAGCATGCAGTGAATCAATGATTCTATTGTTATTATTATTATTATTATTATTATTATTATTATTATATTCCGGGGGGGAGGGGGTGGTGTTCGAATGAGCATCTGTGGGTCACGATTTCAACAACCACACTACCAAGATGCCGAGAAGCAGGGGCCGGGGAAATGGGGCAAGAGGTAATGTAAGAATTCTAGAAAGCTAGTCACGTCCCTGTGTTGGTTTGGGGTTAGCTCACAGTGTTTTTCCACATCTCTTATTAAGCAAATTCTTAAAACGAGGAGGCAACGCATGCTTACAGAGGCCAAGGAAGGAACTGGAAGGATTTCATTTTACTCCACAGTCAGGCTTGTGAGGCAGAGGAGAGACTTTCAAACATAGCAGCTTTGGTTGGGTTTTGGTTTTTGGTTTTGTTTTCTGCTTTATGTATTGGGATTATGCACCCATTTTGGTTTTATTTAAAAATATTTTTTAAAAGTTACATGTGGCTAATTTAATAGGAAACGACTGGTCTTGCCCCTGCAAGCCTGAGGAAAGGAAGGGCAGGAGGTGACAAGTGGGCCATACAAGTAGAGGCACAGGCCGCTAGAGGAATGGACGCGCACCTCTGGTGGGACAGGGCTCTCAGAGTGGCCCCACTGCCACCGAAGAGGTTCACAGGTCCACCAGACAAGCCCATTAGGGACACTCTCAGCTCTTTTTAAAAAATATTTTCTTTTATTTAAATTCAATTAACATATAGCGTATTATTAGTTTCAGAGGTAGAGTTTAGTGAATCATCAGTTGCATGTAACACCCAGTGCTCATCACATCACGTGCCTCCTTTTTTTTTTTTTTTTTTTTTACATCACGTGCCTCCTTAATGCCCGTCACCCACTTACCGCATCCCCCACTCCCTCCCCTCCAGCCACCCTCAGTTTGTCTCCTATGATTAACAGTCTCTTATGGTTTGTCTCTCCCTCTGATTTCATCTTATTTTATTTTTTCTTCCCTTCCCTGTGATCCTATGCTTTGTTTCTTAAATTCCCCATATGAGTGAAACCATATAATTGTCTTTCTCCAATTGACTTATTTTGCTTAGCACAATACCCTGTAGTTCCAACCACGTCATTGCAAGTGGCAAGATTTCATTCTTTTTGGAGGCTGATATACTGCATCTTCTTTATCAGCTGTTTTGTATGTTGAGCAAAACACTACCTATTCTCAGAAATAGGAGAAAAAGTCTGACTCTGGAAAGTCCGCACTCAAAACACTTTTAAACATTTCAATTGGAGAGTTGTGCACATTTCAAACAAATATAAATGGATCTCAATAAAGCTATATTTTAAATGACACCTGTATGATCTTTAATTTCCTGGAGCTGCCGTAAAAAAGTCCCATGAATTTGGGAGCTTACAGCCACAGAAGTTCATTATCTCAGAATTCTGGAGTTCAGAGGTCCAAGGTCAAGGTGTTGGCAGGGCTGTGCTCCCTCCGGAAGCTCTAAGAGCAGAATCCATCCCTGACTCCCGCAGCTTGCGGGGGCCCCGGTGTTCCTTGGCTGATAGCTGCATAACTCCCAACCTCTGCCTCGGTCTTCAAATGGCCTTCTCCCTGCTGTGTGTCTCTCATAAGGACATTTGTCATTGGATTTAGGGCCTGTCCATATAATCCAAGATGATCTCATCTCAAAATCTTTAACTTAATTATATCTGCAAAGACCTTTTCCCAAACAATGTCACATTCACAGATTCTGAGGGTTAAGCCGTGGACATATCTTTTGGGGGCCACCATTTGTGTCACTCAAGAGAAAATATGGTAAATAGAGCAGCCCGGGAGGCTCAGTGGTTTGGCACTGCCTTCAGCCCAGGGCCTGATCCTGGAGACCCGGGATCGAGTCCCATGTCGGGCTCCCTGCATGGAGCCTGCTTCTCCCTCTGCCTGTATCTCTGCACCTCTCTCTCTGTCTCTCATGAATAAATAAATAAAACCTTTTTTTAAAAAAAAAGAAAATATGGTAAATAAATGGTAATAGAAAAGATGGGAGGCAGGGATGGATTCTGCAAAAATATCTACAAAAAGAAATGTACAAGAAAACAGTGGCCTTATTCATAATAACCCCAGACATGAAACAACCCAAATGTTCATCAACAATACAATAATTAAATAAACTGTGATCTATTATAAAATGGAATACTATATGGCAACGAAAAATGAGCAAACTATTTACAAGCGTCAACATGGCTGCATTTCTATTAATGCAAAGTTCAAGAACAGGCTAAACCGATCCATGGTGCTAGAGGTCAGAATAGAGCTTACCTCCAGGGGGTCCTAACTGGGAGGGCACAAGGGACCCTCTGAGGTATGGGAAGTATTCTATATTTTAATATGCACGGTGATAATATACGTATGAAAAATTAATTATGCTATAATTCAAGATTTGTGTATGTTACTGTATGTACATTGTACTTTGATAAGTAGTTAAAAGAATAAAATTTTAATGACGGGTTGTAATATATTATCCACATTAAATCTATTTTAACAGCTCTATTGAGGCATAATTGATGTATGAGAAACTGCACACACTTAAATGAGAGAAACCGCACACATTCAAAGCATACAGTCTGATATTTGCTATTGACATATGTATATATCCGTGAACCCATCCGCACAATCAGACTAACCAACATACCATATCCATCACCCTCAAAAGTTGCCTCCTGCCCCCCCCACCTTCCCCCAGTCCCTATCGTATTAACATTTTTATGTTAAAAATTTTTGCAAATAAAATTACTGCTGAACTCTTTCTTTCAGGAATAATGCCAAACCAGCAAGGCGAATTTAGAAACATTAATGCACTCTCCACTTTTGGCATAACTAGGGGACATCTGAAAGGCCCGACCTTGGCCTGGGAGGCAGGGCTGCCGATACAGTGAAACTCAAATGGGTCTTAGACAGAAGCCAAGAAAGAGTGCCCATGGTTGTGACCTCAAGCTGAGCCCGGAAGGCACAAGAGGCTCATCCTGTTGGGTAAATGGTGGCAGTCACTTGTTTGGAATATGAAGAGGGGGATGTATAGCCTGACAGTTGGAACTTTCCTGGAACTGCCTGGCGTGGAGGTGGGGGACCGGGAGCCACCTGTGGGAGAGATTGCGAGGAGGCCTTCCCGCTGCCACTGGCCTGTGGGGCGAAGGCCAGTTAAACCTCTCACACAGGCACACAAGCCCTCTGAATTAGGAATTTGCTGGAGCCCACGGAGATTTCCCACGAGGCAGAAACGAAAGCCTCCCCTCAGCCCACAGATCTTTTTGTCAGTTGGCACTGAAGGGCTCTCCTCACTCCTGGTCAGAGGCAACTGGAAGCGGGGGCATGGCTGATGTATATAGAGGAGGAGGCCCGATGCCTATGATGTACTTCTAATGCACAAAACATAAGATGGAGCAGGTGCAGTGAAATGTTGACAGAAGAATCCCAGCAGTGGGTAAACAGGTGTTCACTGCACAGTTCTTTCAACTCTTCTGTATGTTTGAAATCTTTCATTAAACGGTTGAAGACAGAAGGATATGCACAGGAGCTGAGCAAAGATAAAGATATTGAAAGAAAAAAGGAGAAATAGAGCAATAAAATAATTCCAGATGAAGAATACTCAGCTAAAAATGCTGCTGGGGGGACATCTGAGGGGCTCAGTTGGTTAAGTGGCTGACTCTCAATTTCAGCTCAGGTTGCGATCTCAGGGTCCTGGGGTGGAGTCCCGTCAGGCTCCGCGCTCAGCAGGGAGTCTGCTCGAGGATTCTCTCTCTCTCCCTTTCCCTCTGTCCCTCCTATTCATGTGTTCCCTCACCCCCTCAAATAAATAAATAAATCTTAAAAAAAAAACAAAAAAACACTGCTGGGCTAGAAAGCCCAACTAATCCAGAGAAAAAATTAAGCAAATTTTTAAAAAAGATTTATTTTTATTTATTTATGATAGACATTTATATATAGAGAGAGGCAGAGACACAGGCAGAGGGAGAAGCAGGCTCCATGCACCGGGAGCCCGACGTGGGATTCGATCCCGGGACTCCAGGATTGCGCCCTGGGCCAAAGGCAGGCGCGAAACCGCTGAACCATCCAGGGATCCCCAATTAAGCAAATTTTTAAAATAAGATAAATAAAATGGAAAAGATAAGAAAAAAATAAGATAAAACTAAAATAGAAAAGATTTTTAAAAGATTTTTTAAAAGATAAAAAAATAAAAAAAAATAATAAAATGCACACCTGGAAACCAGAGAACACCAAAGGCAATGGGATGATCTTCAGAGCAGCTGGAAACAAAAGACAGATTACCTAGATGGAACCAAAATGCGATTTACTGCTGACTTCCCAATAGTAAAATGGGAACAAGAAGACAGGAGAGGAATGCCTTCCACATGCTGAGAAAAAATCATCGTCAACCCAGAACTGCATTCCCAGCCATCTTGCAAGGATGCAGATGAAGGAAGCACACTTTAAAATAAATAAAAATGAAAATATTTTTCTATGAACAGATCTTCACTAAAGGAAGTTCTAAAGAATTCAGCTCATCAGAAAGAAGTAATAACAAAAGGAAAATATGAACCATAAGACAGAATAATGAGGAATAAAAGTGAGAAATGTGTGGGCAAATCTAAGCAGACAATAATAGTATGAAACAAGAAATTTTTGTTTTTCAGTTTACAATAACAGGCTAGAACTAAAATCCATGGTGATAACAGCCTAAAAGTCAGGATGGATGATTGGAATTAAAGTGTTCTCGTGTTGTTCAAGGGGACTAAAGATACTGATAAGAAACTTTGAGACATGAAACATGCACCTAAAGTAAGAGAAAGAGAATATCCACCATCTAAATCTGTAGAGGGAAGAAAATGGAAAAGAAAAACCTTCAGTCCAAAATAAGGCACAAAATGTGGAAGAAGGAGGGAAAGTGGAATAAAGAGAAAGTGTATACAATATTATGGCTGAAGCATCAAAAGCACATCAAGTATTATAAAATAAGTAAAAAGATGAACTTCTCCAGGTAAAGCACAAACATTGCCAAACTAGACAAAGAGAAACATGTTGCTACATGCTCTTTACAAGAGAAATAACTGACAAATAAGGATAAAGAAAGATTGAAAGGAAAAAGAAAAAGACTTATCAGGAAAATACTAACAGAAGGAAAGGTAGTGTAGCTATAATACATCAGACAGACAACAAAGATGTAGGACAAAAAAAATATTTTTAAAGGTAAAGACAGCTACAACCTAACAATATCAAAGTTCCAAGTTACCAGGAAAATATACCAGTTCTAAGCTTGGGTGCACTAATATACAAACTGTATCCAGTAAGGAAAGAATGTACACTTTTTTAAAGTTTTTATTTATTTATTTATTTATTTATTTGAGAGCGAGACAGAGAGAGAAAGATAGAGCAGGAACAGGGAGGAGAAAGAGAAGCAGGCTTCCCACTGAGCAGGGAGCCCAACGTGGGGCTCCATCCCAGCACCCTGGATTCATGACCTGAGCTGAAGGCAGACACTTAACCAACTGAGCCATCCAGGGCCCCAAGAATGTACATTTTTAAAAACTGAAGTATTTTGACACATGCCACGTTAGCTTCAGGTGTACAACCTAGTGATAGGACAAGAATGTACATTCCTTTTTTTTTAAATTTTTATTTATTTATGATAGTCACAGAGAGAGAGAGAGAGAGGCAGAGACACAGGCAGAGGGAGAAGCAGGCTCCATGCACCGGGAGCCCGTCGCGGGACCCGATCCCGGGTCCCCAGGATCGCGCCCTGGGCCAAAGGCAGGCACCAAACCGCTGCGCCACCCAGGGATCCCCATTCCTTTTTTTTTTTTTTTTTAAGAAAGTACATTCTTTTAAGCACACATGGAATATTTACAAAATTTCATCACAGTCTAGGCCATAAAAAAGTGCCAGTGCATTGTTAATTTTTTTTTTAAGATTTTATTTATTTATTCATGAGAGACACAGAGAGAGAGAGGCAGAGACACAGGCAGAGGGAGAAGCAGGCTCCATGCAGGGAGCCGGACGTGGGACTCGATCCTGGGACTCCAGAATCACACCCTGGGCTGAAGGCGGCACTAAACCCCTAGGCCACCAGGGCTGCCCATTGTTAAATGTTTTAATGGCAAACAAATACATTCTCTGGTCTTAATAAAACTGTCATAAGTTAATAACTAAAATATTGCTAGAAAAACTCATGTGTTTGGAAATTAAACACATTCTCAATAATTCATGAGTCAAAGAAGAAACCATAATTAAAAATTAGAAAATATACAGAACTAACGAAAGTGAAAATACCATGTATACAAACTAGAAAGAAAATGATGGGCCACCTGGGTGGCTCAGTGGTTGAGTCTGCCTTCCGCTCAGGTCATGATCCTGGGATCCTGGGATCGAGTCCTGCGTCAGGCTCCTTTCAGGGAGTCTGCTTCTCTCTCTGTCTGTGTCTCTGCCTCTCTCTGTGTCTCTTATGAATAAATAAAGAAAATCCTAAAATAAAAAAAGAAGAAAATGAAAATTATAGCCTTAAGTGCTATTTAACAAAGTAAGCAACCACATTAAAAGATGGAAAAGAGATAGGAGAATAAATCCTAAGAATATATAAGGAAGGAACTAATAAAGGTAAGAGCAGAAAATTAAAATAGAAAACCAGGATACAATAGAGAAGATTGGAAGTCACAGGCTGGTTCTTGAAAACTTTGGAAAGATGGATTAGGGAAAAAACAAAGAGAGAAGGCACAAACAAGGGACAAAGATACAGATGCTACAGGTATTAAAACAACAGGGTATATTATGATCAACTTTTTGTTGATATATTTGAAAACTTAGATGCAAGGGACTAATTCCCAGGAAAAAAACTATAATTTACCAAAATGGATTCAATGAGAAATACAAAATATAGAGGTGCCTGGGTGGCTCAGTTGGTTAGGCATCCAACTCTTGGTTTCAGCTCAGGTCATGATCTCAGGGTCATGTGATCCGGCCCCACATTGGGCTCCATGCTCAGCACCAAGTCTGCCTGAGATTCTCTGTGTCTCTCCCTCTGCCCCTCACCTTCACTCTCTCTCTTTCAAATAAATGAACAAATCCATAAATAAATAAATAAATAAATAAATAAATAAATAAATAAATAAATAAATATAGGGATGCCTGGGTGGCTCAGTGGTTGAGTGTCTGCCTTCGGCTCAGGGCGTGATCCTGGGGTCCTGGGATCCAGTCCCACATAGAGCTCCCCATGGGGAGCCTGCTTCTCCCTCTGCCTATGTCTATGTCTCTCTCTCTGTCTCTCATGAATAAATAAATAAATCTTTAAAAACTCAAAATAAAGAAATAATAAAAGAAATATAGAATATAAACAATTGGGATCCCTGGGTGGCGCAGCGGTTTGGCGCCTGCCTTTGGCCCAGGGCGCGATCCTGGAGACCTGGGATCAAGTCCCACGTCGGGCTCCCGGTGCATGGAACCTGCTTCTCCCTCTGCCTGTCTCTCTTTCTCTCCCTCTCTCTGTGACTATCATAAATAAATTTTAAAAAAAAGAATATAAACAATTATATAAGAAGTAATGAAATACATTTAATTACTGGTTAAAAATTTCTGCTCCCTGCACTCCCCCATCAGACCACACACACAAAAACACAGACCAAATGGTTTTTAACAGCAAGTTCTGCCAAACATACTAGGAAAAAGTAATTACAATCTTAAACTGTTTTCCAGAAAGAAAAGTGAAGAGAGATCTCCCAACTCATTTTATAAGGCTAGCATTACCTTGATACTAAAATATGCAATCTCATCATGAGAAAGGAAAATTATATTCATAAGCATAGATGCAAAAAATCCCAAATAAAATATTAGCAGACTAAATCCTGCAGTTGGGTTTATGCTATGAATGCAAGGAAGGTTAACAAAGAAAGTCAATAAACGTAATTCAACATGTTAAGAGATCAAAAGATGGAAAAAAAAAGTATTCAAAAATTCTACATTGATTCATGATTAAAAACTCACAGCAATATGGAAATAGAGCACTTCCATTGACGAATAAATGGTATATACACTGGAAGTGTTAAACCAAAAGGAAAATTTGTAGAAAGTAGAACACAAGACATAATGGTAGTAGGAGAAAAGATAAGAAAATTAGAGGATAAATCCAGGAATTCAAAAAAAAGAGAGAGAGAGAAAATAGAAAACACAGTAGTGAAGAAGTTATTAAAGAAATATTACAAGAAAAAAAGAAATATTACAAGAAAAATCCTACAACTGAACATTGGAAGGGGCCTACAGAGTGTGGAGCACAATTATTAAAATACAATCATGTGGGAACCCTGGGTGGCGCAGCGGTTTAGCGCCTGCCTTTGGCCCAGGGCACGATCCTGGAGACCCGGGATTGAATCCCACGTCGGGCTCCCTGCATGGAGTCTGCTTCTCCCTCTGCCTGTGTCTCTGCCTCTCTCTCTCTCTCTCTCTGTGTGACTCTCATAAATAAATAAAAATTTAAAATAAAATAAAATCATGTTATTTCAGAACATCAGTTCTAAAAGTTTCCAGAAAGAAAAAAAAAAAAAAAACTATAGTTAAATGATTTGGAAGGACACCAAATAATCAACAGGAAATGTGATTAAACATTTTCAGACATACAGTGTCTGAAAAAATTGCCTTCCCAGCACTCTGTCTCCAGAAGCTTCTAGAAGATATTTCCACCAAAAAATGAAGGTGTAAACCAGGAGGGAGAAAATGGCAGGGAATCAACCTAGGAAGACGGTGAAAGAATTCTGCAGCCTGTTAAAGAGCAGCCAGTCCAGATGGGAGCAGAAGAACAGAGATGTTGGAGGTTAAATGATTCAAAAGGCCGGGGGTGGGGAGGTGGGGAGGCAAATGTCAACTCCAGTTGTGAAGAAAAACAAAAAGCTCGCATGAGGACAAAATGTAAATCACAGCACACTACATAGCTTGGCTCTGACCAACATTTTCCTAATCATAATCATAGAAGCACTGAATGTTGATTTCATAAAAATCATGAAATAACCACCTTCTGAGTTGGATGGAAGGGAAGGAAATAGGTGTGTGGAAAAGGATGTGTGTAATATGTAAATGCGTGTATAAGAGCTAATTTATCATCATCCAGTAAAAAGCCAATGGGTAAAACATACAACTAAAAAATCAAGACTGTAAAAAAAAAAAAATCAAGACTGTGTACAAACTTACTATCTATAAACCTGAAGATTGAAACAGAAGGGTCCACTAAAAGAGAGTGATTGATTCTGGAGAGAGGAATCAAGGATGAGAAGGCATGAGGTGGAGGAGACAACCGCATGCGGAATTATTTTACCTTTTCTACTATGTGTGTGCAGAACTTTGATCAACATAACAATTTAAAAGGTTGGCACTTGTTAGGCCCAATAATTTTAATTCTAAGAATCCATGTGATGGAACTACTAGCAATGTACATAAACATTTTAATGCATTTTTAAACTTCTCCAGTCACAATCCTCTGTCTTTTCATCCACGCACTCATGGAAGCTTCCTGCCTGGGATCTGTGAGTGGAGAAGCAAAGCTTTCCTGTCCTTTCACTGGGATGCCCTTCCCAAAGCGCTCCCACCAGCTACACCCCCCTTCCCTCGGCCTGCCTGTTGCCTGTCCTAAGTGTCCCTGATGCCAGCGTCCTCACCTGCCACTGCTCGCCCCTCATGAGGCCCTAAGTAGGGGCCAAGAGCAAACAGAAGGCCTACCGCACCAGGGATGCCGGACACTGATTCTCGGTGCCGGGGCAGAGGGGGGCTGAGCAGGAGCCATGCCCTGGGGTCACAGCACCACCCTGGGCAGGCACTACAGGCCCTAGAGAGGCAGGTCTCAAGGAAGAAAGTGGGAGATGGTGGGAGGGAAGCAATGGGAGAAGGGAAAGTGTAGCTGGTGTGTGTGTGTGTGTGTGTGTGTGCATGTGTGGTGGCGTAAGAGGGACCTTGGGGGGAGCCTCAGAGCAGACACATGGGATGAAGGCAGAGCACATTGTTCCACATCCCTCCTCAAACACCTGGGAGAGGAGAGTTGTTTGGGGACCCAGGAAGGAGAAGGATTTCTACCCAAGAGGAGTAGGACACCTGAGAGAAGAATGCTGGAAGGCCCTACTGGAGGAGAAGACATCTGGGCGTTCTCTGAACTCTTCAAAGAACTTTCCAGCATTGAGCACCTGGGTGGCTCAGTCAGTTGAGCATCAATCAGACTCTTGGTTTCAGCTCATGTCATGATCTCAGGGTCGTGAGATCGAGCCCCACCTGGGGCTCGGTGCTCAGTGAGGAGTCGGCTTTAGATGCTCTCTCCCTCTCCCCTGGCCTCTGCTCATGCTCACCCTCTTTCTCTCTCTCTCTCAAATAAATACATAAAAACTTTTTTTTTTTTCAGAAAAAGAACTTTACAGCATTTCATGTGGGCAGGAAATATACCCAAACTTTAACTTCCACTTTTTGCACCATAGAGAGGAACAGGAAAAGGAAGTAGGACACAGAGCAGTGGCCGTTATTTGAGAAGATGAACCGGCTCTCCTCCGTGGTGCTGACGGTGTGTCTACACAGGCCCCCTCTCTCGGCTCTGGGGCAGAGTTTGCCCATGATCCCCCGCCCCAGCACTTGCACCCCAGCGGCTGGATTGCTTTTCTCTCTCTGTTCTCTCTGTTACCCCCACCCCAACCCCCATTTAACTTAGCAAATCCGTCCACTTGGTTCGCGATTCATTATTCCACGAATATTTTGTGAAAGGGCTGGAGACACAACAGGAGCTCGGTTTCCTGCGTTCAGAAAAGCTACACCGTTATCGCTAACGTGTACTGAGACCCCCCTGGCGAACCTTCTAGCTGAACATGAGAAATCCTAGAAGTCGGTGGACGTTTAAGAGGAGATCAACTGAGAATTCTGGCACGAAAGAAGCAAACCCTCCGTTTGAGGAAGGAGAAGGGAGAAGGAAAGAGTGGGCTCAAATCCCCCAGAAATGCTACTGAACAGTGAGGGGAGAACAGCCGGGAGTCGGAGATTGCCACATCCTGGAAATAGCCCTGAGCAAATGGGGACATTTCACAAAGTGACTTCTCGTCCTCATTCGGCCTGACTCATCCTGCCAACTTCAGGGCATCTGTGCACCTGCCTGCCGCCCCGTTGCCCACATCTGTGTGGTTAACCCGGTCTCTGCTAAGAGGGTGGGTTATAGGTGCCGTGAAAATGCAGAGATGTACCTAAAGGTGCATTGGGATTGCAGAGCGCCATATAATTGGGGAAGAGGGAGAAAGGGATTTTTTTTTTTTTTTTTTTTTTTTTACAGTTCCTCCTAGGGGCACCTGGGTGGCTCAGTCGGTTGGGCAACCCATCCTTGATCTCAGCTCAGGTCATGACCTCAGGGTGGGGGAGCAGCCCGACCGCCAGCTCTGTGCTGGGCAGGGAGCCTGCTTAAGATTCCTCCCTCTCTCTCCCTCTCCCTCTCTCTCTCTCTCTCTCTCCTCTGTCCCTCCTCCCACCCCAAAGAAAAGGATATTTTGGGGAAAAGTCCCTCCAGACACTGGCGAGCTGCTCTGTCCTCCAGGTACCTTCTTCTTGAGCTCCCCCTCTCCATCGGCAGGGGCGGGGGTCCCACCATCAGCGGGGTGAGGGGGCGGGGTGGGGGTGCAGACATCTGCAGGGGGGACTCAACACATTTCCTGCTTTCAAGGCGACAACCAGGAGGCAGCATCACCGTAGGTGCTACCACCGAGCGCGGGGCCGGGGGACCAGGGTCCGGGCGCTGGTCTCCGAAGCCCCTTGAACACGAGACGCTTCCTCGGTGCTGCACGTTGGCCCGCACGTCACTATGACCCGGGGTCGCGGAGGGCCGGTCGCCCCGCCCCGGGCAGCCCTGAGAGGGGGCTCTGCACCCTGGCCTGCGGCTGCACCCCGGGCCGCCCAGCGCTGCTCCCCTGCAAGGTCCTGGGCGGGCGGGAAGGAGCTAGACTCGCCCAGAGACCAGTATCACCCTTGGGTGCGTGTGACAATCCTCCGGGGAGCCTTCGGCACGCTGCACGCGGGGGCCTCAAAATCAGAATCCCTGGGAGGAAGGGAGCTCTTGCATCAGGAGCTGTCACCCCCCCCCCCCACCCACCGCACGCCCCGCACCCCGGGGTGCGTCTAACCCGCGCCAGGAGTGAGGGCCACGGAGGCAGCGCCCTGCAAACCACGCTGCGCTCACGAATTCCCGGGGGGGCTTGACCAAACGCAGGTTTTGGTGCAGCAGGTCTGGTTTGGGGGCCCGAGGTTCCACCTTCCTAACGACTTCCCAGGCGACAACGCGGCCGATGCGGGTGCCCGGCCCCCCTGCGGCCCCCCTGCGGCTCCCCTGCGGCCCCAGGGAACCGGGCCTGTGGTTCTTGCGCCCCCTGGTGCCCAAAACCTCCTTAGCAGCGCCCCGCGGAGAAGAGGGGGCGTTTGTTGGGAGCCTCCCTCCTCCAATAGATGCTATTTCTAGACCATTTCCAGATTCTTCCCCAGAGCCTGGCCACTGACGTCTTCATTTCGGCGTCGCAATAAACTGCGTGTGAACCTGCCTGGACTCCTGACCTACAAAACTGTGAAGTAATAAATGGGTGTTGTTCAAGCTGTTAAATATGCGGTGATTTGTTATGCGGCAATGGGAAAGTAATACAGGGAGTTTTACAGGTTTTGAGATAAGAGGCCAAGTGAGACTCTCAGGCCCACAGGCTTGGCGCAGTGGCTCTGGCCGAGGTCTTCGATGGACCTATTCCCAGCCTCCCAGTCAATGGCAGGAGAGGGAGGAAGGATTGCTTTTCTTTTCTTTTCTTTTCTTTTCTTTTCTTTTCTTTTATTTATTTTATTTTATTTTATTTTATTTTATTTTATTTTATTTTATTATTTTTTATTTCCTTTCCTTTCCTTTTCTTTTCTTTTCTTTCTTTATTATTTTTTTTTTTAGATTTTATTTGAGAGAGAGAAAGAGAGAGAGAGAGAGAGAGAGAGGAGGAAGAGAGCGGAAGGGAAGGGCAGAGGGAGAGAGAAACCCAAGCAGACACCACACAGCGTGGAGCCCAGTGGGGGCCTGGATCCCATGACCCTGAGGTCAGACTTGAGCTGAAACCAGGAGCTGGATGCTCAACTGACTGCACCCCCTAGGCGCCCCAACTGCATCTCATATTTATCCATCATTGCACTTGTGGTCTTATTTCTCCTATCTAGACACTTCTGTTCCCCGACTGAGGTCTGTTGTCACTGACCCCCCTGAAGGCTCAAGGATGCAGTGGGGCTAGTTGGCCCTCTGTGGCAGATTGTGTTTTCCAAAGATGAATCCCATCTTATGTGCCGCTCCTACAACCTTCTTACAATGGAGACGCTCCTCCATCCCCAGGACTGGTGGGGAGGACTGGTGGGGAGGACTGGTCGGGATGTCTTTTGAGGCTAAGTCCTAACAGGTGGAACATCCTGCCTGAGTTCTGTCAGGACACTCATCCCTGGAGCCCAGGCACCGTGCTGTGAGGAAGCCCTAGCAGCCACAGAGCAGGGCCGCCTGTGGGTGTCCTGGCCGCAGCGCCCCACTGGGAGGCAGCAGCAATTGCAGACACGTGAGCGAGAGAGCCTGGAGAAGATTCCAGCTCCCTGTCTTCAGGCTGCCCTGGCTGAGGCTGAGGGCAGCAGACACGAGCTGCCCCACTGAGCCCTGGCCAGATCGCAGACCTGTAGGCAATACGAATGGTTTAAGCCACTAAACTCTGGCTTGTCGTTATGGGGCCATAGTCTAGAACACTCTCAGACTCTCCCCTGGGGACAGTCCTCTGAATCTGACCAAGTGTGAGGTGGTGGTGAGGAACCTCTGGATTCAATTAATTACAGGCAAGTTACCTATTTTTCATTATCTACTATTTTTACAGGGCTGTCGCATTAGAAATTAAGTTCAATGCTTATAAACTACCAGGAAATCAGCCCTAATGTTAACCTAATGGTTAACATTTTTTATAACTTTTCTTCTTTGCCATTTAATTCATTTAAAAGGTTGTCTCCTTACATAGGTCTCAAGAATAAGTATTTTCCTGCAGATTTTCCCTCACCTGTGGGAGGCCAACTTCTAAGAGGGCCTACAATGCCACCCCCCACCTACCCACCACCCTGTTGTTGGTGTAATTTCCTTCCTAGAAGGTGGACCTGACCTTGTGACTCGCTTCTAATGAATAGAACAGGGCAAAGGTGACGGGATGTCATCACATGACGAGAGCACAGCTGTTGTGACTCCTGTCTCACTAGCACACTCTCTCAATTGCCTTCTTGGCTTATGCACTTTGATGACGCTGCTGCCACGTTGGAAAGAAGGACCCAAAGGCAGCAAAGAACTGAAGTTCTCAATAGCCCATGAGAAAGGAATGTACTAGAACGTGGCTCCTTCTTGGTTGAGCCAGGAGATGAGACATCAGCCCTGGGTGGCATCTCCATTGCAGCCTCAGGACCGACCCAGAGCAGAGCACCCAGCTAAGCTGCAGCGGGACACCTGACCCACAGAAACAGGATGATAGATGTGTGTTGTTCCAAGCCACGAACCTTGGGGTGATTTGTTACACAGCAGTAGTAGTAGCTAACACGCCACCTCCCTCTGGCGGCCTGAGTGTCATTTCTTTACCCGAATCCTCAATCACTCTCGGTCTAAAACATGTGGCCACACTTAACCACACATACCAGGGTTCTTGGCCAAGCACGCGAGCCTGTGTGTAAGCGAAGGGAATATTCAGCCCCACACTGGCCAGGTGGCTTCTTTCCTGTGTGTCTGTACCTGTGTTTGCCAAGCCTGTCTTGGAACACGGACTCTCTTCATCACCCCTATAAATCTTCTTCCCTGGAGCCTCGGTTGGATTCAGGTAAAGTTTCATTATTCCCTAAATATTGCAAATTCGCGTTCTCTCCGCCCTGGACCAAGCTGAGCTCAGACTCTGCGAAGCATGTGGCTTCCTCAGGATATATTAGCTCTTCCTGTGGCAGGAAGAATCATTTCCTCCGAGCCAAGGGCTTTCTTTCGTTTAAGCTCCAGCCTCTCCTGTGGCAGTTCTGAACCGGGATCCTCAGATCAGAAGCCATCTACACTCCTCAGCGTTGGAATCTGAGAAGTCTTGCCCAGTACAGTTGATTGTTTGGAGCGTCCAGAGGGCAGGAGGAGCAGAAGTGGATTTCTGGACTGGGTTATATCGGAAGGAAACCATTTTAAGACAGATGAATGGAAGCTGGGGCCACGTGGGTTTCTCTGCCTGGCCTCCCTGCCTCCCCTCTCCGCACCCACATTCACCCACCTATAGATCATGTGAGAACAGAAGTTGTTTTCCCCACAAAGGGTGCCTTCATACCCCTGATCTTTCCTTTTGTCTTCACAACACTACATTTTAAATTTGCATCCTGTAAACCGGAACCAAACACCACACACCAGGACAAACAGACCCGTTTAGGTTCTCTAGCTCTAGATTTTTCCAGGACTTTTGGGTTCACGTCTTCAATGGTTTCCAGAGCCAGACAAGGACGAGGACGTCTTCTATATTCTGGAGCCAGGCATACTTTAGTTACCACCTCACATTATGAAAAAGAACCCGGCAAGGCTGGTGAGGTAACCATCCTGGAGACAGCAGTGGTGTAGACGGAGCGATCAGAGCCGAGTGGCCTTCACGCCTGAGGAGAGACTGCAGACAGTCCCCTTCTCGGAGAAATGTCCATGCACATTGCTCTCTGAGGAAATGCTCTGAGGGAGTTTTCCTGTGAGAAACAAGGGAAACGGGAGGCATGCCCCTGTGTGAGTCCCTTCTTTGGAGTGTGGGCCTGACTTTGCGTCTTGCTTCTAACCCCCAGAATATGGCAAATGTGAAGGGACGTCACTTCCATGATTAGGGCACAAAAGGTTGTGACTCCTGCCTTATAGCAGCCTCGTTCAAGTCCTGGCTTGCACGCTTTGATGATGCAAGCCGCCGTGTTGGAGTGTGCAGGACGGAGGCCCCCGAGATGCGCTAGGGCAGCACAGGGATCAGAAAATAATGGTTTCAGGAGAGGATGTATTGGCACAATCGTGTGTTAATTTGTGCATCCGTTCAACAAATACCCACTGAGTAACTGAGCTTAGAAAGTGGTGCTCCAGAGAAGGATAAGACACAGAGAGCCATCATCTCAAATCAGGATCCATTCCCAATGATGCAGACGTCTAAACATAAGCAATGGAATCCATGAAATACATAAGCTAGCATGGAGAAGTATTTTTATTTTTATTTTAAAGATTTTTATTTATTTATTCATGAGAGACAGAGACAGAGACAGAGAGAGACACAGGCAGAGGGAGGAGCAGGCTCCATGCAGGGAGCCCGATGTGGGACTCGATTCCGGGTCTCCAGGATCACACCCTGGGCCAAAGGCGGTGCTAAACTTCTGAGCCACCCAGGCTGCCCTGGAGAAGTATTTTTATTTTTTTTATTTTTTATTTTTTTTATTTTTTATTTTTTTTTTTATTTTTAAAAAAATTTTTTTTAACTTTTATTTATTTATGATAGTCACAGAGAGAGAGAGGCGCAGAGACACAGGCAGAGGGAGAAGCAGGCTCCATGCACCGGGAGCCCGATGTGGGACTCGATCCCGGGTCTCCAGGATCGCACCCTGGGCCAAAGGCAGGCGCCAAACCGCTGCGCCACCCAGGGATCCCCCTGGAGAAGTATTTTTAAAGATTAATCCCAGCTTTGGGATTTTTTTGTGTGTGTGTGGGGGGGGGGCTGTGAGGGGGATGGTTTTTCTATGTCTGATGTCAGAAACATAAAACTCTCTGACATTTTTCTAAAAGCCATAAATAAAACACAAATAAAATGCTAAAAATAATCGTTCTTCATATAATTTTTTCACATATAAAAAGAACTCCTATAAATCAATAAGAAAAAAAACAACAATCTACTTAAAACTGAGCAAAGAATATGATGAGATAGTTCACAGAAAAGGTAAATCTAAGGTCTCTTAGACATAAAAAAAAAAAAAAACACTCTAGCTCATTCATCTTGAGAAAAACGCCAACTGTCTTCTACATACATGCACAGTTTTCCACAACAATTTGTGGTTCAGAGAAGCCAGGACACCCCAACCTCACCAACTGTATTCCCAATGGCAGATTATGATTTTGCTTTTGGCTCTTCCCACTATCACATTTAGCCTCATGATCTCTTTATTTACTATATCATACATTTATTTATTCATCCAGAAGATTTTTCTTTTTTTTTTTTTTCAGAAGATTTTTCTTGTGGCTATATTATGTCTCGGCATCAAGCAGGATCTGGGTTGTGTCAGTGAATAAGATATGTTCCTTGTGGGGGATCCCTGGGTGGCTCAGCGGTTTGGTGTCTGCCTTTGGCCCAGGGCGTGATCCTGGAGTCCCGGGATCAAGTCCCGCATCGGGCTCCCTGCATGGAGCCTGCTTCTCCCTCTGCCTGTGTCTCTGCCTCTCTCTCTCTGTCTCTCATGAACAAATAAATAAAATCTTAAAAAAAAAAAAAAAAAGATATGTTCCTTGTGCTGAACAAGCGAATATAATGAAATATTTCCTACTGAAGTTAGCATTCACTGAGCACCCATGGTGAGTAAAACCTTTTCTATCTCAACATACGTTTTCACAAATGCTTGTAAATGATCTTCCATGTTGTAGTTAGCAACGTGAAACAGAAGATTTGGGTGATCTGGCTTTCACAGCTTTTATAGATTCAAATCAGACCTTGAAGACGAAAAAACACTTATTCTTCAGTATTTGCCAATACCGCGTTAAAACTTGGCCTTGGGGATCCCTGGGTGGCGCAGCGGTTTGGCGCCTGCCTTTGGCCCAGGGCGCGATCCTGGAGACCCGGGATCGAATCCCACGTCAGGCTCCCGGTGCATGGAGCCTGCTTCTCCCTCTGCCTGTGTCTCTGCCTCTCTCTCTCTCTGTGACTATCATAAATAAATAAAAATTAAAAAAAAAAAAAAAAAAAAAAAAACTTGGCCTTGACTCACTCTGAACAACCCATGCACCCCAGGGCTGGACCCAGGCCTGGACTGAAGTCATCCCACACAAGACATCCAAACCAGGGCAGCCAGGCAGAATTATTCCCAGGTGTTTTCCTTTTACCCACTTTCCACCCAGCCTTCTGTCAGTACCTGCTTCTTCGGTATGCACAACTTCCTTAGGTCTGTTCTTGGTTGATTGCATTCAAGGAGTCTGCAGGTCCTGTCAACAAATTCGAGCAACATTTTTTATTTGGCAGATCCTTTGGCATCAACTCTTTATTTTTTTTAAAAGATTTTATTTATTCATGAGAGATACACAGAGAGAGGAGAGGCAGAGACATAGAGAGGAAGGCAGGATCCCTGCAGGGAACCCGATGAGGCTAAATGTGAGACTTGATCCCAGGACCCCGGACTCACACCCTGAGCCCAAGGCAGACACTCAACTACTGAGCCAGCCAGACGTCCCCGGCATCAACTTTTTAATTTGAGAATCATAGAAGAAATGATAACAACTAATGGCATTTCTCTGGTGCTTTCAAATTTACAAAGCAGTCTCACATATGGGATCCTAGTCAATCCACACCTGAAACACGAGGACCCTAAAGCCTGGAGGGAAATGTAGTGGCCTGAGTGAAAGTTGAATCCAGAATTAGAAGCCAAATCTTTAGAGTTTTCTGTAACAAAAGTTACGTGTTTCCATGGAAGAGGTTTTGCAAGAGATAGCAGGTGTGGGAATGATGTCAGGAGATCAGCAAGGTGTGTGAAAAGAGGGGATGAGTTTTGTAAGAAAAGGGGACACCAAAAAAAAAAAAAAAGAAAGAAAAGGGGGCACCTTAGAAGTTAGTAGACATTTTGCAGGAGAATGAGTGAAAAAATAAGTGCAGAGGGAGGAAATATCAAGCACCCCTGTAAAGTGATGGGAGGGTGTGATGAAACTGTAAAGAGAGAATGAGGACAGGGTCCTAGAGACTCATCCACACTGATGAGGACGGGGTGCTGGGAGTTCTCTATCGCTGTGTCCAGAAGAGAGCATAGTATTTGAAAGCTAGACCTTGGACCAGTTCTGCCTTATATTAACTAAGGCCACTCTTAATCTGTCATTCAGTCCCTTCGACCATTAAATGGACGTGATTCTGAAGGTGAGTCTGAAGGTCAAATTCAATAACATCCATTAAAATACTTTGTGAGCAAGTGAACATGTGTGAGTGTCAGGATTCTAATAATTTCCCTGGAAATCCTCCCGATTCATTTCCAACCCATTCATGTAAACATCTCCACATTTAAAATCTGCCGCACGGACGTTGTGGCGGTTTATATCAGGTGGCTTCCACGACACTAGAGCCAGCTTCCTCAGAAGTCCGAGCCCTGCATGTTTTTGCATCAGAGTTGGCCAGCAAAGCACTTTGCATGAGATTTGGTTGGCGGAAGCGAAGCAGTTGTATAAGATCCAGTTCTTGTTTTCAAAAAGTTAATTTATTTATGTGAGACAGAGAGAGAGCTAGAGCGAGAGTGGGGAGGAGGGACAGGGAAAATCCTCAAGTAGACTCCCTGCTGAGCACAGAGCCTCCCACGGGGCTCCATCCCACCCTGAGATCATGACCTGATCTGAAATCAAGTCTGCCCCTTAACCCACTGAGCCTCCCAGGCGCCCCAAGGCCCAGGTCTTATAAGTAACCCCTAATCCCAGCAGACTCAGAAAGGTTCTAGTTCCCTGGCTGAATTTAGATGGATGGACAGCCACGGTGCTGTGAGTGGTTCCAGGGAACAGATAGTTGAGGACAGGCGTCTGGACCAGGCTCTCAGACCTGACCAGATTTTTTTTTTTTTACAGCTGGATTTTTTTTTTAAGATTTTATTTATTTATTCATGAGAGACAGACACAGAGAGAGAAAGAGAGGCAGAGACACAGGCAGAGGGAGAAGCAGGCTCCATGCAAGGAGCCTGACGTGGGACTCGATCCCAGGACCCCAGGATCACGGCCTGGGCCAAAGGCGGTGCTAAGCCACTGAGCCACCCGGGTGGCCCAGACCTGACCAGATTTAACTGCCCTCATGACCCTGTTTCTGATGGTAAAGGACACATCCGTCGTCTACAGCATGCTGGGGCAAACTAGTGACTCAAACCATTGCCTTTTTTAGTATAATGTCTGACATTAAGCGTTGATTGCCACAGCCTCCATTTCAAAAGACATCCGCTCCAGATAAACACATTGCCCGCCGTACGTATGACACAGCTACTGGGGAAAGAACCAGATAAGGAACTAGGCACCCCCACACCCATGAAGTTCTCCTTTCAGAAAACCCTGGATGACCGTGAAAACTGACATTCCTTGGGGCACCTGGATGGCTCAGTCAGTTGAGTGTTTGACTCTTGGTTTCAACTCAAGTCATGATCTCAAGGTGGTGAGATGGAGCCCCGGGTCAGGCTCCCTTCTCAACACTGAGTCTGCTTGGAGATTCTCTCCCTCTGTTCCTTCTCCTGCATGCTCTTTCTCTAAAATCAATCAATCAATCTTTAAAAATAAACACAAAATCTGACACTCCTTGTGTGACCCTGCCTTCAGTCTTCTGTGCCCTGACTCCCACTCAAATGCTTCAAATTAGCCAATATAGAGTGACCTCATGAAACCCCAGAGATCCCATTCTAAGACCTTCATAAAGGCAGAGCCCCAGGTCTGTGTTTTCTATCAGTGACCTTGCTCTGTGGCCCCAGCACGCCAAGATCGTGAGTAATTAGTCTTGTTTTCCAAAATTCCCTGATGATTTTCACCAAAGCACATCCTGCAATCAAAGTAAAAGCAATAAGATCCAGTCCAGCCACATTGGCACTGTTGGGGGAAGTATCTGGGGCTCCCTACCAGTAACATGGGCCTGCCGAGTGCCTCAGGTGTTCCTAGTTGAGAACATTACCTTCGACAGGCTGGGACCCACATGGCACCTGTAATCAAGATACCCGTAATGAAGCGTCTCTGAGGTGAGGTTCTGGATGACCACATAGTTGCTGCCATAGATCATTTTAGAAAATTTAAAAAGGAGTATAATGACGTTGGTTGATTGCTTTGAAGTACAGAAAGAAAATGAGCTCAGGGCTTCGAATTCTCAGCTCAAAGTCAAGGTAAGGGATGGAAAACTTTTATGACTGTCCTAAAAGAAACCCTTATCTTGGGGAATCCCTGATGGCTCAGTGGTTTAGTGCCTGCCCTGGGCCCAGGGCGTGATCCTGGAGACCCTGGATCGAGTCCCACATCAGGCTCCCTGCGTGGAGCCTGCTTCTCCCTCTGCCTGTGTCTCTGTCTCTCATGAATAAATAAATAAAATCTTAAAAAAAAAAAAAAGAAAGAAACCCTTATCTCCCTTCACCACCACCCGAGTTGAGATTTCTTAAAATTAAACCTAAAATATAATCCTGTGAATGACTGAATTATAATACAGATTGAATCTCCAACTTCTCATGGTCTCATGTTAAGGCAAAGGCATCTCAGAGATTTAAAAATCCAGGGGTTATAAGAAAACAGCTGTTTGACTCAGGGATATGTAAGCACTGTAGTTGAGTTACATGAGAGCGGGGAGTAAGATACACAATGTTAGTCAAGAGCTTGGTGACGGCATTTAATCTTCAGGGCTGGAACCCCAAAGAGTGGTCCTAGTGATTGTCAAGGTGGCTTGGCTGAGCTTTTGGAGAGGACAGTGAGAAACCATGCGATGCTGGCATGTAGTCTGGGGTTCAAGTCTAGGGTACCTGTCATATGTATGAAGCAAGAACCGATGACACTATCATTTGAGGCAGTTGTTGGTAAGAACTTGTGTAAAAGAGAGATCCGTATTTTGAAAAGGACAACATCAGAAAAACTCCTAGCATAAAAAGGGCAACTTGACTACTAGTAAATTGATGGCTTTATACACATTTTCTTCTTAAAGTTCACAGCAGGCTGTTTGTGGATGAGGCTAGTGGAGGCGCTAACAAGCAGCTGAGCCAGGAATCAAACCTATGCCTGAGCCCGATTTCTAAGTTTCAATGGAAAGAATAATTGAGAAGGGAACAGTCATATTTTGAAAGCAATCAATAACGAAGAAGTACTAGAAGCCATGAACAAACATTTCTCCAAAGAAGACAAACAGATGGCCAACAGACACATGAAAAGATACCCAACATCACTCATCATCAGGGAAATAAAATCAAGACCACAGTGAGATGCTACCTCACACCTGTCAGAATGGCTAAAATCAAAAACACAAGAAACATGGGGCACCTGGGGGGCTCAGCGGTTGAGCATCTGCCTTCGGCTCAGGGCGTGATCCCAGGGTCCTGGGATCGAGTCCCACGTCGGGCTCCCTATATGGAGCCTGCTTCTCCCTCTGCCTGTGTCTCTGCCTCTCTCTTTCTCTGTCTCTCATGAATAAATAAATAAAATCTTTTTAAAAAAGAATGAAATCTTGCTATTTGCAATGACATGGATGGAGCTGGAGTGTATAATGCTAAGCAGAAATAAGTCAGGCAGAGCGAGACAAATACCATATGATTTCACTCATATGTGGAATTTAAGAAACAAAGAAAAAATGAACAAAGAAAAAAGAGACAAATCAAGAAACAGACTCTTTTTGTTTTTTTTTTAAGAAACAGACTTTACTATAGAGAACAAACTGATGGTTCCCAGAGGGGAGATGGGTGGGGGGATGGGTGAAACAACTGAAGGGGATCGAGTGCACCTATCATCATGAGCACTGAGTAATGAATAGAATTGTTGAATCACTATATTGTACACCTGAAATTACTGTAACACTGTGAACTCTACTGGAATAAAAATTTTTAAAATAACAATATTTTTAAATACATTTTTAAAATAATAATAAAATTTCAGCTCAGGTCGTGATCTCAGGGTCCTAGGACTGAGCCCCACATCTGGCTCTGTGCTCAGCAGGGAGTCTGCTTGGGATTCTGTTTCTCCCTCTCCCTCTGTACCTCCCCCCTCCTCTCTCTTTGAAATAAATAAATAAATCTTTAAAATAATGATAAAATAATGAAAAGGCACTTACCGTTCCTCACATATAAATATTATGAAGCTATAGCAATTTAAAGAATGGAATTGAATTACATATGATTACATAATCCAAAGAAATAAAGCAATCTAAATGATAGGATTTTACGGAAAAAAGAATGTTGACATTAATGGGGAAAGAATAAGATGATAAAATTTAACATAGCAAAAGATGATTTTCTGCTTTTAAAGACTGGACTTACTTAAAAAACATTTTAAAATTCTGGGCCATGCTAATAATAAAAGTAAGACTTTTCAAATTAGAATTTCCTATTAGAAGAAAATCCAAAGAACATCTATATCTTTATTTTCTGGTAGGGGAGAGGGATGATCTTTGGAGGAATGTCAGAGAATCCATCTAATTAGAGATCCAAGAACAAAGAAGAACAAATGTAGGAGAGGACTTTTTTTTTTTTTTTTTTCCAAAAAGACATTTTCTAGATTGAACAATGACTCAGATTCTCAGATTGAAAGGGTCTGCTGATGTCTGGCTGGCTCAGGCAGGAGAGCCTGTGACTCTTGATCTCCAGATTGTGAGTTCAAGCCACACATTGGGTAGAGATTACTAAAAAATAAATAATCATAAAAGAAATCAAACCTTTAAAAAAGAAAAAGAAAAAAACAAAGGGTCCGCTGAATTCAAGAATACTACAGAAACACATGTAACTCCTCTGGAGGAAGGCACCTTCATCCCAGGTCCCAGAGAAGTCCCATATATATTTTAAAATAGGATGAGGGCATGTAATCAAAATAACCATGCAGACTTGCACTGCCCACGTGGTTGATTTGGGTCATTTCAGATCAGCCTTTCCAGTGGAAAGCAGTTGGAAAGCTGGACAAAATAGGAAAAGTTGAAGATATTTTGGAGGGTTGCCAGGGCAGTGAAAATCTCAGAATAATTAAACTGACTGGGAAGCCAGACAAAGGGGAGCGCCTACTGTTATGATTCCATGTATTTACAATTTTAGGAAATGCAAATGGCCAATCCAGACAAAATCCCTGCTAATGTGATCAGACCTAACTAGTCAGGCTCCTCTCCTCTCCACAGGCCCCTGAACTTCAGCCCCCCTGGGGTTTAAGCAAGCACTAGAACGCAGGACCACCTCCTCCACAGGCCCTTCAAAGGATTGGCTGACAGCAAAGAAAAACATTTCCTGTTCAGTTAGTTGCTTGACAACACACCACTTGCTCACCTTCCTACCCTACAGCCAGTTCTTTCCAGCCTTGTTTGTGCCTCCCTAGAAAAGAAATGGCATTTCCTGCAGCCTTCTGAGGTGCTCAGAGATCTTATAGTTGGAATGTGTGATTATAAGACTTCTTGAATAGTCTTTCCTTATGCAGTTGGATTTTTTTTTTTTTTTTTTTGGACAGTTTTCTGGCGCTATGACTCAGATGGAGTGCTGACTGCACCTCTTCAGGTACTTCTACCTTCACCGCCGGTGTTCATGCCAGCTTCGTGTATTCTTTGTGTCCTTTCTGCATTGGGGAAATGTGGATCCACACTATAAACTACAATCCCTAATCCAGTGCTCCAGACATGCACCTGTTGTAGTGCAGTAAAGAGTTACTTTGATTCTCTTTGGTTTTGTTTTTTTAAGATTTTATTTATTTATTCATGAGAGACACACAGAGAGAGGCAGAGACACAGGCAGAGGGAGAAGCAGGCTCCATGCAGGGAGCCCGATGTGGGACTCGATCTCAGGATTCCAGGATCATGACCTGAGCCAAAGGCAGTCTCAACCAGTGAGTCACCCAGGTGCCCACTTTGATTCTCTTTGAATGAAAAGTTTTTTCTTTGGCTCTTGAGTGGGCATCTGATCTCTGACTCTGTTGAGCAGGAATCTTCTGAGTTTTTGGATGGACGAGAATCTCCCCAGCTCTTTTGTGAAACCTCTTTTGTTTATTTGAATACTTGTCTAATCCCATTAGAAGTTCTCGCTCCACTGGATGCCCTCTCACCTCCTCTGTTCTTGATCATACGTTCTGCCTTGATAGCACTAATTCTAACATTTCAGAAAAGGTGGAATTTCATTAAGGATAATTTGGAACTACAATCATCTCCCTAGAGTTCTTGGGGTCTCCCCAAACTGATTTATTTCCAAGGGACTTTGAATCCTGGAGATCCCAAATCCCCTTTGGCCCCTTTGGCCCAACCTTCATCAGGTCATTCAATGATCTCAATCCACCTTATCCAAGGCTATGCAACCTCTCAAAGATCACCTGTCACCTGCAATTGATACTCCAAAGGACTCCCCTCTAAGGAATCTGTTCCTGTCCTCCCCCAGACACCCGTGAATAGACTGGGTTAAATGATCATCTTGATCAATGGACACCACCTGTCTGGTGGACACTGGTACCACCTACTCCACCCTCAACATCTCCGAATTCCCCACCATAATTCCTCAGAGTACACAACTCACCTCTGTAGTGAAAGTAGATAATTTACCACGTGATTTATCCCTTCAAAAAGCCCTTTCTTTGTCTCTCAGACCCCATGATGCTCAACACAGCCTTTTTTGTCAAGCTCCACAACTTCTTGTAAGCTATCAGGCAGAGATTTAATTTCTAATTGTAATGTTAATATTTAATGTGCACCCAAGAAACTGGCCTTTGAAGTTCTAGATTCCTCCTCCATTTGTTGTGCCCTCTGCCACAATTATGTGTTTTTTTGTTGTTTGTTTTTTGTTTTTTTTTTTGCCTCTCAGAGCTCTCCAAGCTCTAGATAAGCCCCACATCCAGGACATGCTCATTCACATTCCTGACCCAGTTCAGACTAAAGGAATGACAGATGTAGGACACTTCTGAGAGGCAGAGCCTATAAAAATGGATACAGACCTCACTATGTTTCTCCCTAAATTAACTCAATGCAGTACCCTAAAAATGATATAATTTGTGGTCTCAGACCAATTACTCATTGGTTACTTGACAAAGGGCTGTTTATCTCCACATCCAGCCCCTGCAGCAGATCTATTTTACCTGTAAAGAAACCAGATGGAAAGGAGGGTTACCAATTTGTCCAAGAACAGTGAGTCATAAAAAAAAATTGTAAAATACATATTGTTTTTCCCAAACCCCAACACTCTTTGTTTCTATATCCTCTGACGTAACTTATTTCATCATTGTTGCTTTACGCTCTGCTTTCTTCAGCAGATCCTCTTTTATCTAATTCCCAATACCTACTCACCCTCACATGTGAAAATCAACAGTATACCTGGACAGTCATGTTCCAGGGTTTTTCCAAAGTCTCCATTTATTTTACCTGGAAAACATTCCAGTGTAAATCTGAAGAATCTTGGGATCCCTGGGTGGCGCAGTGGTTTAGCGCCTGCCTTTGGCCCAGGGCGCGATCCTGGAGACCCGGGATCGAATCCCACGTCAGGCTCCCGGTGCATGGAGCCTGCTTCTCCCTCTGCCTGTGTCTCTGCCTCTCTCTCTCTCTCTCTGTGACTATCATAAAATAAATAAAAATTAAAAAAAAAAAAGTAAATCTGAAGAATCTGGGCTTCTCTTAGCATTTAAAGCTCAGTCAGTATGTGGATGACCTTCTTTGTTCTACTAAGTTCAGTAACTCACAGTCAGATATTTAATACTTATTAGAAGCTCTGGCTCCTGTTAACCTTAAAAATAAAACTGTCAATTATTTTGCCAGCAAAATGAGCTTATACAGGAATAGCAGAGAATTACAATTTGGGACATTCAAGCTACAGCGAAACCATAAGCAAATCCAATGAACAAAGAGAGGAATGATCTTTTCTAGAGAAAAGGGGGAAGTTGGGACGGGCTATTGTAAACAAAACAAAACAAAAAAATCCATTGGAGTAAACTGGAAGTCAAAAGTGTAGTGGCTTTTCATTGGCTGTGTTGTGACAGTCTCTCATTGGCTGGGCTGTTGCCAGGTGGGGAGAAAATCTTCCTTCCCCTTGCTGGGATAGTCAAGTAGGCTTCTTCCTCTTGGAAAATGCAAGTTATGTGTCTTCCTGTTGGTTCTGCAAAGGGCTGTGAGGAATATTACAGCATAAGAGCTCCTCCTTCTGGCCTCCCAGCTCCATTTCAAATGGTGTTCCCTTTATTCAGTTCCACAGTACTAGCTCAAAAGCTATCTGCTATCTATGCAGACATTAATTCTCCTATTCTTTTTTTTTAAGATTTTATGTATTTATTTGAGAGGGAGAGAGTGCATGACCAAGAGAGAGAGCAGGAGCAGGGGCAGAGGGAGAGGGGAAAACAAATTCCTTACTGAACAGGGAGCTCAAGATGGGGCTTGATCCCAGGAACCTGAGATCATGACCTGAGCTGAAAGCAGATGCTTAAGCAACTGAGCTTACCCAGGTGCCTCAATTCTCCTATTCTTAACTAAAGTGCAGGCCCTTGTGAGAATCATGAGTTCTGCTATCTGGAATGAATTCTGTTACCTGGAATGATTTTGTGTCAGGCTGAGACTCATATTTATGAGGTTCTGGAAATCTGTAATGGCATTCCAATGGCTGGAATGTTCCTTCCGAGGTGAGGAGATAAGATCCATCAACAAGGATGGTGAGTTCTGGGTCTGTAAGGAGAACCTCTAAAAGATCAGGATGAGGAAGGGTTAAGTTTCAGTGACTGCAATGCGGTCACATAGATATCCTCCTATTAGGAAAGGAAGAAGAGCATGAGGTTAAGATTTCGAACAACCAGCAATGGTAACATGAGAAGGAGAGAGCAAATGAATCTTCAGAGAGGCAAGGTGAGAGGTAAAAAAAAAAAATGGAGGGGTGTTTCAGTTAGGAGAAGGATCTGGGATCATGGGATACAGAAAAGTCAGAGTATGACCCAACACAAAATCCATTGTAGCTTGAACAAATTTTGCTGTTGTCATGACTGCTCTAAAACAAGAAAAAGCTTCAGCCATGCACTCTGAAGTGAGGCTAAAATATCCAATGGGTCTTTAGTTTCCCTTAAGCTTCTGAGATAAGGCACCTAAAGCATGTCCTTCTCTCTCTTGAGTGAATAAGGAAAACGGCAAAGGACAGTTTGTTTGCTTCAAGGTGGAGGCAGAGGAAAGGAAGGTTTTTAAGGATTTGAATGCCATCATGGAAAGTGAGTGCCAACGTAGGGGGTCAAGCAGAGATTCCTAAATTATGCCATCTAAAGGGGATTCCACATTAGAAAAATTAGGAATCTACTTCCTACAACATCCAATTAATCTTAGAAAGCCCCAGAGTTGTCTTTTTGTTTCAGGCAGAGGGTAATTAAGGATGGTCTTGATAGTCCTGAGGAAAAGGATTTTTCCCTCAGGGGAGATATCATGTTCTAAGTATTACACCTGGACAGTAAGGTTGCATTTTGTCCCTTGAAACCTTACATTCCTTGTAAATGTGAAGCTGAATAAAGAAATCTCATTTAAAATGGACTTGAGCCTGGGTGGCTCAGTCGGTTAAGCGTCCAACTCTTGATCTCAGCTCAAGTCTTGATCTTAGGGTTGTGAGTTCAAGCCCCATATTGGGCTCCATGCTGGGCATGGGGCCAACTAAATAAAATAATAATAAAATAAAACCAAATAAAGTCTTTAAAAAATAAAATGGAGCTGGGAGGCCAGAAGGAGCTCTCATGCTGTAATATTCCTCACAGCCCTTTGCAGAACCAACAGGAAGACACATAACTTGCATTTTCCAAGAGGAAGAAGCCTACTTGACTATCCCAGCAGGGGGAAGGAAGATTTTCTCCCCACCTGGCAACAGCCCAGCCAATGAGAGACTGTCACAACACAGCCAATGAAAAGCCACTATGGGACGCCTGGGTGCCCCAGTGGTTTAGCACCTGCCTTTGGACCAGGGCATGATCCTAGGGTCCTGGGATTGAGTCCCGCATCGGATTCCCTGCATGGAGCCTGCTTCTCCCTCTGCTTATGTCTCTGCTTGTCTGTGTCTCTCATGAATAAATAAATAAAATATTTTTTTTTAAAAAAGAAAAGAAAAGAAAAGCCACTACACTCTGGATTCCCGGTTTATTCCAATGGATTTTTTGTTTTCAACAGCCCCTCCCAACTTCCCCCTTTTCTCCATAAAAGACTGGTCCTCTCCTTTGTTCTTTGGACTTGCCTATAGTTTTCCTGTAGCTTGTGTGTCTTGAATTGCAATTCTCTGAAATTCTGAATAAACCTATTTTGCTGGTAAAACAATTGACAGTTTTATTTTTAAAATTAGCAGTTACCTGACTAGTATTTATGACTGCACTGGAACAGCAATTAAACATGGGAAGCCTGTGGCTGATCACTTAGAGGATTTATTATTACCAAAAGAAGTGGACATATTTAAAAATAGAAACTCATATGGGTAATAAGATCCCAAAGCAAAGGGGGATCTTGCTAAAGCTAGCAGCTCATAAACACGCTAATCCAGCAACTCATGAATCTGTCCCAATTCCCACAACAACCAGACACAATATTAAATCTATTCTGCTGACCTTCTGACCCTCAGATAGAAGAAATGAAAAGCTCTCAGTTCAAAGCCCATAAGATTAAGTTGGAAACAAGCTGGATGTCTTTGCATTCAGATAAACTTTGGAGAAACCCAGCTGGACATTCAAGTTCTCCTCAATCCCTTGCCTGAAATGTAGTATATAACTTTCACAAAATGGGAAAGAAAACTAGATCAGCTCCTAGTATTGGTATTGCTGGGAAATTTTTACTTTTTACCTGGACCAATGGGTATCTTTTTGCCCCATCTGCTGAAAACATAATCCTGGTCAAGCTGTAATGGTGGGGCAAGGAAGAAAGCCACCTCCAGCAGGACCCTTTTCCTACTGGCAATTACAGTTTATTCCATTTCCTATATATTATGGTTATGAAATGTCCTTATCATTATTCATGTGTTCTCTCATTGGATCAAAGCTTTCCTATGTAGGAGGGCTACTGCTACGATTGTTGTAATTGTTCTATTAGAACAATTTTTCTCTGTCTGGGCTATTCCTTTTGCCCTGTCTTGATTGAGTGGGCAAATGGATTATTAAATCTAAAATTGCAAAACTCTCAAAGAAACTCGGTCTTTCACGGTCCAAGGTTTTATCTTTGGCTTTGATGACTTTCTGCTCTACCTACAAAGCCACAGCAACTCTTCTTCTATGGGATAATTAATTAACATCTATGAGAATTCCCACATAGACATGGGCTACAGAAGATGCCAATTTGGTCAATTCAGACATTCTCAAATATTGCAATGGGCTTATTAACTATACCTAAACCTATCAACTCGTTACACTGTTTTTTCCTCCTGTCTTCTCATCTAAACTAGTCGACATATAGAGTTGGAGATTTGGTTCTCTGGAGACAACACTATCAATGAACCTTGACCTTCATTGGGAGGGTTCATACATGCAAGTCCCAATTTCCCTAACTGCAGACAGAAGCTCTATGGATCTGATCCTCTATCCTCACACTTTTCTTGACACTTTTCTTGACATATCCTCTGGCCATATCACACTTGTAAAGTCTAAGAGAACCCAGAATTTTAAAACTAGTAATAGACTTTATGCTTTTTAAGACTACTTTTAGGGGTGCCTGGGTGGCTCAGTTGGTTGGGTGTCTGCCTTCAGCTCAGGTCTTGGTCTCGGGGTCCTGGAATGGAGCTCTGCATGGGGCTCCCTGCTCAGTGGGATGTCTGCTTCTCCCTCCCCTTCTGCCTGCTGCTCCCCCTGCTTGTGCTTTCTCTCTGTGTGTGTGTCAAATGAATAAATTTTTTAAACTTTTTTTTTTAAAAAAAGACTACTTTTAGATTTACAAAATAAACTGAACAATTAGTACAGAGGGTTCTTATATACCTCTCCCATATGCATATAACATCCTACATTATCTGATTACAGTTGTTACAATGAATGAATCAATGTTGATATATTATTATTAAGTGAGGCCCATAGTTTACTCAAATTTCCTGAGTTCTTAACCTAATGCCCTTTCTATGCATCAGACTGCCATCCAGGATGCCATGTTGCATTCAGTTGTCATGTTTTTGCAGGCCCTACTTGCCCATGACCGCGTCTATGATTTTTCCTGTTTTTGATAACTTTAACAGTTTTGAGTAGTAGTGGTCAGGTATGCTATAGGATGTGCCTCTATGGGAATTTGTTTTATGATTTTCTCATAGACTGGAGTTACAGGACTTGGGCAAGAAGATCATAGAGGTAAAGTGTCATTTGCCCCACATCTAATCAAAGGTACTCTGCTATAATAAAAAATACATTTAGTTTTTGTCTCTGGTCCCTGAACAAAATTCTAAAACCCATGGAATTTCCTGAGTGATAAGAATGTCTTTGTTATTCATAAGGAACCCCTTTTGGGACACCCAGGTGGCTCAGTCAGTTAAGCATCTGCCTTTGGAAGCCCTGAGTCATGCTCCCTGCTCAGTGGAGCCTGCTTCTTCCTCTCCCTCTGCTCCTCCCTCTACTTATGCACTCTCTCTCTCATTCTCAAATAAATAAAATCTTTAAAAATAAAGAAATACATAAAAGCAGGTACATCTTATTAAAAAAAAAATAAGGAACCCTTTTTGAGTACACCTGAGTTTCTGCTAATGAGCTGACTTAGGATGGGGTTCCTTAGGATAGCCTTAGGATGGGGCTGATCACCAGAGAGATCAGGTGATTTAAGGTTGGAAGTTTCAGCTCCAGCTGAATTGATCTCTGGGAAGGGAGGTGGGGGTCATTACAGATGATATTCTATAAAAAACCTTGAACAGCAAGATTTGATGAGCTTCCAGTTTGGCGAACTCATCCACATACCTTGAGGGTATGTGTATCCCCAGTTTCATGGGGATAGAAGCTCCTGCATTTATTTGAGACTCTTCCAAACCTGTCCCTATGTACCTCTTCATCAGGCTGTTCGTCAGTATTCTTTATAATAGCCTTTATAATAAACTGGAAATTTTAGGTAAGGGTTTCCCTGAGCTTTGTGAGCCATTCTAACAAATGATCAGGGATGCCTAGGTGGCTCAGTGCTTGAATGTCTGCCTTTGGCTCAAGTAATGATCAAGTCCCACATCAGGCTCCCCGCAAGGACCCTGTTTCTCCCTCTGCCTATGTCTCTGCCTCTGTGTGTGTGTGTCTCATGAATAAATAAATTTAAAATCTTAAAAAAAAAACAAATAATCAGATCCAAGGAGGAGGTTGTGGGAACCTCTGATTTATATTCATTCAGTCAGTAGCATAGGAAACAATCTGGACTTGGAATTGGAATCTAAAGTAGGGGACTGTTTTATGAGACTGAGCCTTTAATCTGCAGGTTATGATGCTAACTCCCAGTAAAGAGTGTCAGAATTGAGTCAGATTCATAGGACACCCAGTCAGTGTCTGCTGAGAACTCGAGAACTGCATAGTGGTCTTGGAGAGCTCAGAAATGGACCCATACACATCTAGTCAACTTATCTTTGACAAAGGAGAAAAGACAGTTCAATGGAGAGAGGGTAATCCTTTCAACAAGTGGTGCTGGAACAAGTGGACAACCATATACAAAATAATAAAATTAATAATAATAATCATCATCATCATCATCTAGACACAGACCTTTTGTCTCCACAAAAATCAACTCAAAATTGTTCACAGACCTAAATTTAAAACAGACCTAAAATTAAAACAGTAGGAAATCTGAATGACCTTGTGTTTGGCTGTGACTTTATATACAGTACCAAAGGGCGACCCATGAATGAAAAAATTGACTAACGGGGCTTCAACAAAATTAAAAATTTCTGCTCTGTGAAAGGCACTGGCAATAGAACCAGACAAGCTTCAGATTGGGAGGAGATTTTTTGCAAAAGGTATGTCTGATAAAGGACTGTGAGCTAAAACAAACAAAGGACTGTTAAGTCGACAGAGAAAGTAAACAACCCAATAAAAAACAGCAAAAGATTGTACAGATACTTCACCAAAGATATACAGAGGGCAAACAAGCATATGAAAAGACGCGCAACACCAGGTATCAATAGGGAAATGCAAATTAACACAGCAAATGTCATACCACTACGTATTTATTAGGATTGCTAAAATCCAAAACACTGACAACACTAAATGCTGGTGAGGATGTGAAGCACCAGGAACTCTACTTCATTGCTTGGGGCAGGGGAACACAAAATGGTACATTTGCTTTGGAGACAGTTTGGCAATTTCTTACGAAACTAAATGGAGTCATACCACACAATCCAGCAACTGTATTCTGTGGTATTTACTCAGAAGTGAAAACTTAAGTCCACACAAAAACTTGCACATGCAGCTTTGTTCATAATTACCAGAAACTGGAAGCAACCAAGATGTCCTTCAGTAGGTGAATGGATATGTAAACAATGGTATGACCAGACAGTGGAATATTATGCAGTGCTAAAAAGAAAAGAGCTATCAAGCTATGAAAAGACTTAGAGGAAACCTACATGGATATTACTAAGTGAAAGAAGCCAGGCCAAAAAGGCTAAGTATTGTATGATTCCAACTATATGCCATTCTGGAAAAGATAAAATTATGGAGGCAGTAAAAAAGGTCCATGGTTACAAGGAGTTTGCAGGGGTTGACAGGGGATGGACCGATGAAGAGATGGAAAATGGGATTTTATTATTTAGGGCAGTGGAAGTATTTTGTATGAAACTATATGATGGTGAATGGATGATGTAGAGGTCGCTTTTTTAGGCAAATGGACTTGAGCGATGGAATGTAGAAAGGACCCACAGTGACCACCTGGGTGAATACAGACAGGTCATCACGTGACCTGCCTCAAAACATCTACAGGCCCTAACTGATCAATGCGCTACTTACAACCAGGCACAGTTACCAAAAATGGAGAATTCCATATATTGTCATAACTGTTCCTCTTCCCCTTTAGAAACAGTCCCTACCCACTGCCTCCTGGTAGACAGCCTCTCCTCTGCTGTCCTGCCCACTGCTCCCTTGCAGGGTATTCCGTAAACTTCTATCTCCTGTGTTCTGCCTCGGGTGAATTCTTTCAGGGCCCCTGCCACTGGCTTCCACCCAATTGTCGCTCCACATTTGGGGGCCCTCATCTGATCAGAAGAGACACTCCCTTCAGACACCACACATGATATTATATATTTGTCAAAACCCCTAGAAAGTGAGGCAGGTAAGCCAGGTCTGAGGACCCAGAGGGGGTCACACAAGACCAGCTAAGAGCATCCTTGGCTTCATCCAGGATGGAAATCAAATACGAGCCCTCAGGAAGTGAGAGCAGAGTTTACTGCAGTTGTAGACAGGGCAGATACAGATGGAACATCTGGGACACTCAGAAAGGAAAGGAGAGAGATTCTCATCTTTGTTTGGGGGTCTGGAGTTTTATTGAGGATGGTGGTCTGGTGTACGTATCCTTAGGCATCCAGGAACCAATCTAACAAGGACAAGTGCTCAAGTGTCCCCCATAAGTCACTTATACCCTCAGGCCAGGAGTCTTGGCCCCAAGGTGTCCAGAATCAGTGGCCCTGGAAAATGTACATGATGATCTCACTTGGTCACCCCTTTAGATGTCAGCCATTATGCTAGAAGATTCCAAAGAAATCATTAACTCCTTGACCTTCACAAGGAGGACATACATGAAGGCATATGTGAGGTGGGGGTGCAGCTTCTAGCAAGAATAGAAGCAGGAAAAGGACAAAAAAAGAGCAGTCTTAAAAATGGGATCCTTTCAGTTCCCCTGTCTTCAAAGCATAACACAGTGGACTCTAATGTAAAACAGCCTAAAAGGGCCCCTACTTATTTTATTTAAGCTAAAAATTACAAATACTGGGCAGCCCGGGTGGCTCAGCGGTTTAGCGCTGCCTTCAGCCCAGGACCTGATCCTGGAGACCCGGGATCAGGTCCCGCATCAGGCTCCGTGTGTAGAGACTACTTCTCCCTCTCCCTGTGTCTCTGCCTCTCTCTCTCTGTCTCTCATGAATAAATAAATAAAATCTTTTTAAAAATAAAAAATAAATAAAAATAAAAAAATAAAAATTACAAATACTTATTTCAACACATTAGCACAGAGTGTTATAAATACCTTTATCTTCCTCCTGGACAGTATAGGGAACTTGGAATATTCATCACTTTGTCCCATTTTCACTACTATGATCTTTATGGTACACATGGTAATGCCATCATTTAAATTCCGCAGGAGATAATATTCACATGTTATACAGAGAATGAACAGTTACACGAATCCACAGACACACTCGTCTCTCACATCTTCATTCCCATCACCCCAAAGATTTCACCTGGAATCATTTTCATTGCTCTTAAATTATATTCATTAGAATTGCATATTATGTGAGTTAATTTTCCACTAAAATTTTCATTTGGGGCTTGAAATAATCTTATTTCAGATCTTTTTTTCTTGAGAGTCACTTTTGCTATGTATAGAAATCTAGATTGGCAGGAATTTCTTCAGTAGTTTGAAAAGATCCTTGCATAGTGTCCCTGAAACCACAACTTACAGTGGGAGTGAGAGGTGACAAGTAACCTATTTTGTTATAGCCTCCTAGTTATAGGTTAGGTTAGGAGCCTAAGGTCTAAGACTGAAATTGAGGTAGTGACTGGATGAGGTTTTGGGGTTGTCCTATAAAAGAGAGTTAATGAGTATTGAATGCGTAGGAGGAATAAAAGAGGAGTATGCGGTTACCAAACTGATGGATTGTCTTGAAACTGGTTATATGCTCACCAATTGCTTTTTCTCTTTCTGTCCACCCAGCTTCCCTTACATTTAATTTGAACCACATAAATGAGTTTGGGGCAATGAAAAATGGACGGAAGCAACTGTGAAATTGTGTCTCCATTACATCTTCCCTTTGTGCCTCATCCTGGTATGGCCTCCTTGGACCGCTGTTTCCACCTCTCCAGGAGTTAGTGCTCCCTGGTGGGCTGAAGCTTCAGGTGGTGGGCCGATTCAGCATTGATGAGGACAGGCCTGGTCCCCTCCAGCCACTGGACACCAAGCTGGGATATCTCGTGATCATATATTTGTACCTGGATCTGGCTGCTCTGAATGCCACAGGGTAGTCAGGAGGGGAAAGTTTTGGTTCCTGTGACAAAGATATTCCCCTTGATCAACCTCTACTTAGTCTGTTCTGAATTCTCTTCTCTGCAGGGGCCTGACTTTCAGACTTCCATGGTCCTCTCTGCATTGTCTAATTGTAGCAAGAATCCTAAAGTCAGTTTGACCAGAACTACCCTCCGTATTGATCACTGGTGATATCTGATCAGGTCCCTCATTCCCCAACACCCCCCTGGTGACATCTGATCCTCCTAGGCTGCCTTCAGCAATAATTCTGCTAGGTTGGTTTAGCCAGAACCCCTCTTATCTTCTGAAGTCTTCTTTTAGTAATTTCCCATCCCCAACCCCACCTGTTGCTTTGCTATAAATTCCATTTTCCTTGTTCTACCTGGAGTTGATCTCAATCCCTCTCACTACAAGCTCTCACTGCAGTGGTTCCTATTCCCAGCACAATAGGGTCTCTGAACCGTCTGTCTTATTCTCAACAAGTGTCCTGAATTTTTTTCCTTTAATCCCTGAGAATTAGACGTGAGTAATGTATTGAACTTGAAACCACTGAAAGAAACCATGTCAGTTCCATTGTGTCCACTCATGCCTGAGGAGGTTTCAGCCTGATGCTCTCAAATGTTGAATCAAGTGACCTGTAAGAATCCGTCCTTTGCGCAGTAGACTTGTTTGTGAAACTCTCCTGCATGATGCATTTTTTTCTATAATGTATTTTAAATAATAAAACAGCCAAATGGTTAAAAGTGTGCTTTCATGTAAGTATTACACCATCACCGATGCAGTTATTTGCTGAGTCATTATTTGTGGAGCGCGGTCTCCGTTTGCCCTCCCACAAGGGGCTTCGTGACCCCTGACGACGACGTTACAGATCCTGCTGCTAATGGCTCAGGTCCCCCGCAGTAAATACGTGTGGGCCCTGTGACCCTACCAAGGCTCCCCTTTCTCAAATTGGAGTCCCCTGGAGGGTTTGTCCACACACGGAAGGCCGGGCCCCAGCCGCCGAATTTCCGAGTCCCTAGGCCTGGGTTGTTGCCCAAGACTTTGCATTTTTAGCAAATTTCCAGACGATGCTGATGCTGGTTTGAGAAGCACTGAGTGAACCTACAGATCCCGCAGATCAGGCGTTAGCTTCGTCCGTCAGGGCCAGCCTGGGCCCTCCCGAGGGTCCGAGAGGTGGAGGCCCAAACAGGTCTCCGTGGCGCACCCCCGCGGGCGCCTGGGACGCGGCTCCCGGCACAGAGAAGCCCCGGGACAGCCCCCGACGCCGAGGACCGGCGGGAACCAGCGAGACGCCGGGAGCAGGCGCGCGCCCCGCCCTCCGCACGGACACCCCGGCACCGCCCCTCGCATCCCCGCCTCGCCCCGCCCCTGCACCACCCCCAGCACCGCCCCCTCGCGCCGCCCCGGTCTCCCGCCACCCCAGCACCGCCCCCCGCCCCACCACCAAGCACCGCCCCAGCACCCGGCACCGCCACCTCCGCATCACCACTCACCACTCCGCACCGCGCCCCCCTTACCACGACCTCGCACGGCCCTCCCAGCACCGCCACCCACACCCCCCGCCGCACGACGCAGCACCGCCTCCCAGACCCGAGCCCCACCACTACCCAGCACGGCCCTCCCGGCACCGCCCCCCGCAGCATCGCGCTCCGAGCACCACCGCCCGGCACCGCCCGCGCCCCGCCCCTCCACCCAGCACCGCCTCACCACCTAGCCCCGCCCCCAGCACCGCCCCCGCCCCGCCCCACCTCCTGGCACCGCCCCTGCCCCTCGCCCCTCCACCCAGCACCGCCCCCTGGCACCGTCCCCCGCCTCTCCCCCCAGCACCACCCTCCACCCAGCACCGCCCCACCGCCTAGCACCGCCCCTACACCCAGCTTCGTCTCACCACCCAGCACCGCCCCCGCACCGCCCCCGCACCGCCTCACTACCCAGCACCGCCCCCCGCCCCTCCGCCCCGCCCCGGCCACCCAGCACCGCCCCCCAGCACCGCCCCCAGCACCGCCCCACCACCCAGCCCCGCCTCCGCCCCTCCACCCAGCCCCGCCCCCGCCCCTCCACCCAGCGCCGCCCCCAGCACCGCCCCCAGCACCGCCCCACCACCCAGCCCCGCCTCCGCCCCTCCACCCAGCCCCGCCCCCGCCCCTCCACCCAGCGCCGCCCCCAGCACCGCCCCCAGCACCGCCCCACCACCCAGCACCGCCCCCGCCCCTCCACCCAGCACCGCCCCCAGCACCGCCCACAGCACCGCCCCTCCACCCAGCCCCGCCTCCGCCCCTCCACCCAGCCCCGCCCCCGCCCCTCCACCCAGCGCCGCCCCCAGCACCGCCCCCAGCACCGCCCCACCACCCAGCCCCGCCTCCGCCCCTCCACCCAGCCCCGCCCCCGCCCCTCCACCCAGCGCCGCCCTCAGCACCGCCCCCCAGCACCGCCCCGCCCCGCCCCCCGGCAGGTTTGCCCCCCACGCCCCCCCAGCTCCGTCCCCCAGCGCGGCCGTGGGCGGGACGGGAAGCGCCGGCGGGGGACTGAACGCGGAGTCCGCGCCTGGCTCGGGGCCAATGACAGCCGGGAGCCGGGCGCCGCTCGGGGCGGGAACTTCCTGCGTCCCAGGCCCGCCAGTCCCCGCCGGGCCGGGGGTGCGCGCCCGCGTCCCCCGTGGCCTTTCCGGAGCCAGGGGCCGAGGCCGGGGAGCCGGGACCCTGCTCCGCCCCGCGTCCCCCGCGCGTGCACCAGCCCGAGGCCCGAGGCCCGCCGCGCCCGGGGCGGGAGAAGCCGGGGAGCCCGGGGGGCCGAGTCCCGGGCGGATCCGCTGCGAGCCCGGGCACCGATGGCGGCGGCGGCGGCGCTCGGGGACCCGGCGCAGGTGAGTGCGCAGGTAGCCGCCGCGGCGGGGGCCTTGTCTGTCCGCTAGCCTCGCCCGCCTCTCCTCGGCTTTGGAGTCTGGGGGCGCTGGAGGGGAGCCCCGCCCCGCCTGGGGTGCTGGATCCAGGCCGGAGAGGATACCGGGCGCTTCCCACTTCCGAAATCCAGTGGCAGGAGGCGAGCAAGGGTTTCCCGGGCACACGGACGGGCGTGTGCAAATGCTTGGCGGGGAGAGTGAGCTGAGGGTCCGGAGAGCAGGTGGGAGACGGGGAGCCCCGGATGGCGGGCAGAGGAGCTGGGCCTCTGTTCTGAGGGGGTGGGAGCCACAGCCGGTCGCGAGGAGAAGAGGAAGGTGATCTGACTCGGGTCCTGACAGGCTCCCTGTGGACGCGGAGTGGAAAGCTGACCCGGGGGAAGGGTGGAGGCAGGGAGAGCAGGAGCCGCCGCTGCGCTGGCTCGGGTGGGCGCTGCAGGGGCTGGAGGTGGAAGTCACTGGATTCTGGATCCCTCTTTTAAGTCAGGCTGACCAGATGTTCTGACGTGGAAGGTGAGAAAGGGAAGGGATGGTTTTGGGCTTCAGCAGCTGGAAGGCTGGATGGGAAAGTTGGTTGTAGAAGGAATTTTCAATATAAAAGTAGAAGTGAGGTTTTGGCGCCGCTGAGCTCTGGTGTTCCAGAGACCCCTGAGCGGAGCGGAGCGGGCAGCTAGACACCAGTTATGGGGTGTTTGGGGGCCGTAGAGTTAAGGTTATGAAGGACTGAATACACAAAGGGACAAAGGCTAGGCCTTATACAAAAATAGAATTCCGACCCACAACCTGCAGGGACCTGCCCAGGAAACCAACCTCTTTATCTACAATAAACAACCCAGGAAGCTAGCCTGCTCACGTTAGACTGCAGGAAGCCAGATTGCTATCTCCAGTGACAAGCCAGGAACAATAGCTTCTCTAACAACTGGCCCCAGATGACCAGGGCTTCATTAACCACTGACAGCTTCTCTAATTTTTGTTCCTGCTTCCAACTTCTCTTCTCTTCTCTTCCAAGTAGAACCAAATGTACACCCCTAACCAGTCACACAGGGGGCCCGCTTCTGGTTAGCCTGGCTCCAGCTTCCCCGTGCCAGCACCCCCCCCTCGCCCCCCCCCGCCCCCGCCCCCGTCAGCGCACACTTGAAGGCTTCTGTTTTCTGCTACTCAGCTCTCCCACTCCCCTGCCTGCCTTTGGGTCTACCAAAACTCGAGCGACGGCGGCTCTCTCCCTTGCCATAGCGAGCTCAGTATAAACAGCCTTGGCTGTTATTCTGCAGCTAAAACATCTAAAATGTGGCATGTGGTTGTGCGTCCGAACCTTCAGGTCCTGGGGGCAACGACGTTCAGCGGGAAAGAGGAAGGTGGGGGCTGAGAACAGAGCACTGGGTCTGTTGCTGGGACAGCATGGTTGGCTTGTTTGGCTTCATGAAGACTGACATGGAAGAGTAGTGGTGGTGGTGGTGGTGGTGGTGGTGGTGGTAGTGGTGCTCTGTAGGGAAAGGGGGTGTGGCTGGGGGTGTAGAGATGGATGGGATGGAGAGGATCAGTAGTAATGGAGATTGGAGCTTAGTCACCCCTCCACATCCTCAGCAGGACTTTGTGGTGCCCCTTGGTGGGGCCGGGGGTTTTCAGTTGGGCTGGTGAATTAGCTTAGGGGCAAATGGTGTCAGCTGGGAGCAGGTGACCCTGAGTGGGTGGGGGTAGGAGAACCCATGTGCAAGAGGCCCAAGGGTGTCTGATATGTGTGGCTCTGCATAGCTTTGGATTGAAGCCAGGAAAGGACCAGGCAAAGGGACCTTTAACTCCCTGGCGAGTGTTGCCCTTGGCGGTGGGAGCCATCCCGGATGGGATCATGGTTGTCTTTGCCAAGAACTTTCCAGATGTCATGTGTGGAGTAACATGAGGGTCCATGGCGATGGCTATGATGTGGGCTGAGATGGGGGAGGGCACGGTGACAATGGGGATGCAGCAGTGTGGTCCAGAGTCTGAGGAAGGTGCAGTCCAAGTTCTTGGCCCAGGACCTTGTGACTGGCAATTAAGGGAGAAGATTGAGTCCATGTTTGTCTGTTAATGACATAGGAGGGGGGCCCACAAAGGAGGGGGTTCAGTCCTGCACTTCGGGCCCAGAGCGTAGCTGGTGTCTCTCTCCCCCCTGCCTGTTGATGTTGTGGACCACCACAGTGGTCAGACGAGGCATAGAAAAACGCAAACACCAGTGGAACCAGGGCCTTGAGTCTCCTCTGAGTTGGGAGCTAGGGAGGAGGCAGTGCAGGGGACAGACAAGGGAGTCCTGAGGAGAGAAGCTGATCATGGCATGAACTGTCCCCATCATGGCAGGGCTGTGTGACCTTTGAGGACGTGACCATTTACTTCTCCCAGGAGGAGTGGGGGCTCCTTGATGAGGCTCAGAGACTCCTGTACTGCGACGTGATGCTGGAGAACTTTGCACTTATAGCCTCGCTGGGTAAGGCCTTCCCACCCACCTGATGTCCTGAGCTCACGCTGCCTGTCCCCTGTTCCTTCCTATGGCCAGACTGTGGCACCACTTCCTTCCCAGTTCTCCCAGGATATGTGGTGCACATTGGAGGCCTGTGCCATGTGCAGTGTCCCATCCTCTCCCTGAGCCACCCCAACACCTGCTGCCCCAAAGCATTGTGGGGAAGGGGCCAGAAGTGAGGAGTCTTGCATGTAGCCCCATGGATCCTGGCTGGCTCGGCTGCTCTCTGCCTGGGTGACCCTGTCCTTGAGCTGATGTGTCCTGGGGCCTGACTGCTGGGAACACTGTGTGTTCCTTTTGTAATATTTCACCTTGTTTCCTGTGGTCTGTCATCAGGTAGTTCACCTGGCCAAGTGCTGGCCACTTAGCTGCCATGTCTTTCCCTCAGGACTTACGTCTTTCAGGTCTTACATAGTTGCCCAGCTGCAGATGGGGGCAGAGCCATGGGTACCTGACAGGGTGGACATGACTTCAGCCATGGCAAGAGGGGCATACAGCGGACCCATCTCTGGTGAGTGGGGGGTGAGGGGGCAGGTGACATCACCACCATCCTCACATCACACCTGCAGCTTTTCTCATGTTCATCCTTGTTTTGGTGCCCAAGCCCATGGCCACATCTCTCTTCTACCTTTCCTGTTCTTGACACATCACCCATTTGTCATTTCTGCTCTGACTTGTGACCCCTGACTCACTCTTTCCACAGCTCCCCCTGTGACTGTCTCCACCAGGACATACACTTAATGTCATGATATGTGCATATTTCCCTTTCGTAGTCCTTAAACAATGGCTACTCAGTTACAATCAGATTTTCCTGGGCCTGGACACGCCGTTCTGCACAGGGCTTATGGGTTAGCAATAGCTAAGGCCCTGCTGAAAAGCCTTTAGAGAAGTGAGATGAAGACCCCACCTTTTGTCCCAATACTGTGCCCATACCTGTGTCCTTGGTCCTGGCAAGGCCACCCTTAGTTTGTGACCTTGCCAATCACGGTACTGCAGAGCAGATCATCCCTTACCCTGACTTCAGGCTTCTCGTCTTGCCAGCTATCCTGAGGACCCATTCCAGGGTCAGGGGTGCCTTTGTCATGGGGCTGCTTCCTTCCATCAGAGCTCCTAGTAACTTCACCAGCATTTCTCTGTTTTCAGGTTTTTGCTGTGCAACAGAGGCTGAGCATAGTGTGTCTGTAGCAGGAGTGTCCCAGGACAGGAAGCTCAAGGCGGCTCTGTCCAAGCAGAAGGACTACTCCTGTGACATGTGTGGCCTACACTTGAGAGACATTTTGCACCTGGCTGAACACCAGGCAACACATTCCAGCCAGAAACCATACATGTGTGAGGCACCTGGGAGAGAGTCCAAGTCCAGAGCAAACCTTTACAAGCATCAGATGCAGCAGAGTATAGACAAGCCTGTCAGAAGGGATGAGGACAGGGCCTCATTTGTGAAGAGCTGCAGAGATGACACATCAAAAGAACCTTTTACAGTCAGGGAGGGTGGGAAGGACTTTGTGGGTGGGACAGCTACATCTGACCTTCCGCAGCATCAGGTCGCTCACAGAGTGGAGGAGCCACCCCAGAGCACTGGTCACACTGTGCAAAGCCACAGCAAGTGCGGTGAATTTGGGAATGCTTTCAGCGACAAACCCACACCTATTCAGCACCAGAGAACCCACACTGGAGAAAGGCCTTATGAATGCAACAAATGTGGGATATTCTTTAGCCACGCCTCTGGCCTCTTTCAGCACCAGAGAGATCACAACAGAGGAAAGCCCTATGAGTGCTGCGAGTGTGGGAAGTTCTTTAGCCAACACTCAAGTCTTGTTAAACATCAGAGAGTTCACACTGGGGAAAGCCCTCATGTGTGCAGTGAATGTGGGAAATTCTTTAGCCGAAGCTCCAACCTCATTCAGCATAAGAGGGTGCACACTGGAGAGAAGCCTTATGAGTGCGGTGAATGTGGGAAATTCTTCAGCCAGCGTTCCAACCTCATTCATCATAAGAGGGTTCACACTGGCAAAAGCGCTCATGAGTGTAGTGAGTGTGGGAAGTCTTTCAACTGCAACTCCAGCCTCATTAAACACTTGAGGGTTCACACTGGAGAAAGACCTTATAAGTGCAATGAATGTGGGAAATTCTTCAGCCACATCGCCAGTCTCATCCAACACCAGATAGTCCACACTGGCGAGCGGCCTTACAGGTGCAGTGAATGTGGGAAAGCCTTCAGCCGAAGCTCCGACCTCATGAAGCATCAGAGAGTCCACACTGGGGAACGGCCTTATGAGTGCATCGAATGTGGGAAATTGTTTAGCCAGAGCTCCAGCCTAAATAGCCATCGGAGACTTCACACTGGCGAGAGGCCTTATCAGTGCCCTGAATGTGGGAAATTCTTTAACCAAAGCTCTAGCCTTAATAACCATCGGAGGCTTCACACTGGCGAGCGACCTTATGAGTGCCTGGAATGTGGGAAAACCTTCAGGCAAAGATCTAATCTGAGGCAGCACCAGAAGGTTCACAAATCAGACAAGCCGTATAAGTGCAGTGAATGTGGAAAAGCCTTTAGCCAGAGGCCTACCCTCGTCCGGCACCAGAAAATTCACACCAGAGAAAGGAGTGCAGAAAATGTGCACCCTCCTCCAGCACAGCGATGTGCAGTGGAGATGAGCTCTGAGAACAGTCTCTATAAGGGGGCCATCAGCCAGAGGTTGAACCTTGTTCATCCCAATGTCCACACTGGACAGATTCCCTATGAATGCTAATTATGTTGGAAGCTTTCTGGAATAAAGTAGCATTTTCTCACCATGGACTCTATCAGACCTTTGTCACTGCGAGTGTTTGTGGTAGAAGCCGTTTAGCTCTGGCAGGTCTCCAAGAGCGTGGGTCAGCCAGTCCCTGTATTCAGACTCCTCTCTCCCAGGAGGGAATCCAGAGGAGCCTGAGGCCACAGGGAGATGTCATTCCCTCCCTCTGACCAGTGTAGCTGTGGACATGACCCATCTTTGACCATGAAGACCTGAGCTGAGTTCTGCTGGCAGCTTGTGGAGAAGGTTTCCCTTCTTTCAAGGACATGGCTGATCTCATACGATGCTCATGGTGGATTTATCCGATCTCCACATTACCCATCCCAACAGCTACCTACTTTGCATTGCCTTAGTGATAAAGCCACCTTAAATCTCATGTGTCTTGATCACTGTGGAGTGGGTTGAGAACAGTTGAGGTCTACCAAATTAAAAGGGCCTCTTAAACGTATTGCTTCTAAGGGAAGAGCAGGATGGTTGGAGAACAGCTCTTAGTCTAAATTTGGCCTCCTCTGTGTTGCTGCTCAAGGCCTCCAGGGGAAGATGGTAGGACTTTGTGGGCCTAATGCAATCTGAATGGCATGAATTTTTGTGAGCCAGAGATTACTCCGAGGACAGGGCAGTTGTGACAACCTCCACTGCATCTGGGAGCAACATGAATAGGGCCTCTTGTTTCCCAGATACTGTTTACCTGGCTGGCACCTTCCAAGGAGCCATATGCCATGAATTTTAGCATCTGGTATACAGGTTTCCTAATTGTAAGACTTACTGGGACCAATTGAGACCATAATTTGTATGGAAAAACTGCGGGTAATAATGGAGTAGGCAAGTCTACAGCAAACTAGAGGGAATGTACCTGTTCTAAAAGTGCATCCACAAATGTTCCTTTGAATGTGACTCTGCATTCAGGATTCAGGCTCTGCAGAAATTCTCAGGACCTCTAGACCTCTGCCCTATGGCTTAGGTCACCAGCAGAGCAAAAATCGAAAGGTTTTGTGCATACTAAGGCTCTCTGCACTATTTGTGTCATGGCCATTGCTGCATTGGCAGGAGAATAGGGGTAAGAGAAGGTAATCTTGTACTCCAGGGATGTAGCGTTTGTGACATAGCCAGCCATTTTTGCAACCAAGGCTTCAGAGACAGAGAAAGAGAGCAGAGTCAATATAGGGTTGGCAAATCTAATTTTCTAAAATGAATGGGAGATCAGATTTTTATGTGCAACAATTTCTTTAAATGTTTTATTGAGATATAATTGTCATGCAATAGTTGTACATATTTGATGTGCACAATTTAATAAGTTTTTCAGTAAGTAAACACTCAGGGAACCAACACCAGAACTGTGACAGTGGACCTATCCATCACCCACAAAGCTACCTCGTGCCTTTTACTTTCCCTCCTTGCCTTCCCAGAAAACTATTGATTTACCTTTTTTTCTCCCACTATAGATATGTTTGCCTTCCTTAGAATTTTATACAACTGGAATCATAAAGTATTTCTACCCTATTTTTGGTCTATTTTCTTCCACAACAGAATTATCTTGAGGATTATCCATGCTGTATGTATGAACAGCTCATTCCTTTTGCTGTGAGTGGTGCTCTCTTGAGATCCATCACAGTTTGTTATGCTTAATTTTTAAATTAAAAAATCTCTGGTAAAATACATCATAAAATTTACCATCTTAACCATCTTTAAGTGCATAGTTCAGGGGTATTAGGTACATTTATATTGTACAACCAGCACTACCATTCACATCCTGAGCTCTTTTCATCTTGCAAAACTGGAAGTCTGTACCCATTAAACAATAATTCCAAAGACCCCACCACCACCACCATCACCTAAACCCCTGGAAACTGCCCTTCCACTTTCTGTTTCTGTGAATTTGACTGCTTCAGGTACATCATATAAATAGAGTCATCTAGTATTTGTCTTTTTGTAACTGGTATATTTCACTTAGCATTAGTGTCCTCAAGGTTCATCCATGTTTTATGGCATGTGTCAGAATTTCCTTTCGTTTTAAGGATGCATAGTATGTATTCATAACATTGTATTTCTATGCCATATTTTGCTTTTTATTCATCTATCAATGGATATTTTATTTCCATCTTTCAGCTATTGTGAATCATGCAGCTACGAACATGGGTGTAGAAATCTCTCTTTGAGACCTTGCTTTCTGTTCTGTTAGACATATCTGGAAATGGAATTACTGGATCCTATGGTAATTATATTTTTAATTTTTTGAGGAACCTCCATACTGATTTCCACAGTTGCTCTATCATTTTACATTCCTACTAACAGTAGGAATATGGGTTCTGGTTTTCCCATATCCTCACCAACACTTGTTTTTTTGCTTTTTTTTTAAGATTTTTTATTTATTTATTCAAGAGAGACACAGAGACAGAGAGGTGGAGACACAGGCAGAGGGAGAAGCAGGCTCCATACAGGGAGCCCAACGTGGAACCCTATCCTGGGACCCCAGGATCATGCCCCGAGCCAAAGGCAGACACCCAACCACTGAGCTACCCAGGCATTCCCACTTGTTTTTTCTTTGAAAAAAAAATTTTTTTAATTTCTGAATAGTATCTAGCTAGATAGATATGAAGTGGTTTCCATCTATACTAGCTTGTTGAGTGTTTCTATCTTGCAGGAGTTGGATTTTGTCAAATGTGGGTTTCTTTTGGGGGGGGGGTTGCATCATTTGAGAGGATCCTGTTTTTTCCTTCTATTAGTGTGGGGTATTACACTGATTTTCGTATGTTGAACCTTCCTTCCATACCAAGAATAAATCCCACTTAAACATAGTGTATAATCCTTTCAATGTGCTGCTAAATTCTGTTTGCTAGTATTTTGAAAATTTTAACAAAGGTTAGTGTTATTTCTTTAACATATAGAATTCACCAATAAAGTCATTGGGTCCAGAGCTTTGTCTGTTGTGGGGAGGTTTTTGGTTGTATATTCATTATACTAATTATAAGTTTATTCAGATATTCTCTTCATGCTTCAGTCTTGACAGGATTTGTTTCTGGGGCTTAGTCTATTTCATTTAGGTTCCATTTTTTTGTGTGTACAATTGTCCAGAGTACTCTCATTATCCTTTTTACTTTGGTAAAATTGGTAGTAATGTCCCCACTTTTACTTCTGGTTTTAGTATTTGAGTCTTTTAGTCATTCTAGCTAAAGGTAGTCAATGTTGTTAATCTTTTTAAGAACCATCTTCTGGTTTTGTTGATTTTTCTGTATTGTTTTTCTATTCTCTATTTTTTAAATCTGTAGTCTTTATTATTTATTTCCTTTGTCTAGCTCTTGGTTTAGTTCTTTTCCTAGTTCTTTAAGTTGTAAACTAAGGTTGTTGATTTGAGATCTTTCTTTTTTAATGTAAGCATCCTCCTTCATACATTTTTTGCTACATCTCATAAATGTTGATATGTTGTGTTTTTCTTATCCTTTTTTTTTTTTTTTTGAGAGAGAAAGAGAGAGAGCGCGCATGCTGAGAGAGTACATACACATAAGCAGAAAATGGAGATCCAGAGGGAGAGGGAGAGAATTTTCCTTTTTAAGATTTTATTTATTCATATGAGAGAGCGAGGCAGCGTAAGAGGGAGGGAGCGCAAGCATGTGAGCATGAGCAGGGGAAGCAGGAGAGGGAGAGGGAGAAGCAGACTTCCTGCTGAGCAGAGCCTAATATGGGGCTCAATCCCAGGATGCTGGGATCATGACCTGAGCCAAAGGCAGATACTTAACTGACTGAGCCACCCAGGTGCCCCAACAGGGAGAGAATCTTAAGCAGACTCTGCATTGAACACAGCCCTGACCCGGGGCTTAATCTCAGGATCCTGAGATCATGACCTGAGCTAAAATCAAGAGTCGGATACTTAACCAACTGAGCCACCCAGTTGGTGCTCTGTATTTTTGCTTTCTTTCATCTCCAAAAATTTTCTAATATTCCTTGTGATTTCTCCTTTGGTTCCATTGTTTAAACCTGTGTTTAATTTCCACAAATTTATGAATTTTCCAGTTTGCTTTTTATCAATTTTTAACTTCATCCTGTTGAGGTTGGAGAAAATAGTTTGCATATTTATCTTTTAAAATCTATTAAGCCTTAATTTGTGGCCTAATGTGGTCTATCATGGAAATGTCCATGTGCACTTGAGAACAATGTGTTTTCTGTTGGTGGTGGTTAGAGTATTGTGTACATTTCCATTAGATCTGATTGGTTTATTGTGTTGTTCTAGACCTTTATTTCCTTAATGACTTTTGTCTATTGTTGAGCACAGGGTATTGAAGTCTCCATCTAATGTAAAACTATTTCTTCTTGCCAATTTTTAAGTCATATATTTTCTTGGTCCATTATTAGTTTCACAAGTGTTTGTAATTGTTACACTTTCTTACTGAACCTTTTATTATGATATAAAATTATCCAAATTTGTGTTGTAAATTTTTTTGTTTGGGAACTTATTTGTATGGAATATTTTTGCATTCTTTCACTGTCAACATGCTTGTATCTTTGGCTGTAAATTGGGTCTCTGTGGACAGCATATAGTTGGATAATTTTTTAAACGTCTCTTCTGTCAGTCTTTGACTTTTGATTGGAGAGTTTAGTCCATTTACATTTAAAGTAGTTACTGATGAGGGATTTACTTATGTCACCTTGCTTTTTTTTCTGCATCTTTTTTGTCCTCCATTTCCTATATTAGTATCTTCTGTTTTTTATTTTTTTAAGTGAAATGTTTTAGTTCCCTTCTCATTTCCTTTTGTGTATATTCTGTAGCTATTTTCTTAGTGGTTACCATGGAGATTATGTTCAACATCCAAAAATTATAAATATTCTAATTTGAATTTATGTCAGCCTAACTTCAATACCATATAAAAACTCTACCCTATCCTATTCCATCCCCAAATCTTTCAGTTATTGATATCCCAGAATTACATCTTTATACATTTTATGTCCAAAACATAGGGTAATATTTGTTTTTAAATGCATGAACTTCTTACCAAAAAAAAAAAAAAATGCATGAGTTTTTAAAATCATGTAGAAATTTAAAAATGGAGTTATAAATTAAAGGTACAATAATGGTAGTTTTTAAAATTACCTATGTATTTATCCTTACAAGTGATCTTATTCCTTCATATTGCTTAGCATTAGTCCAATGTCCTTTGGTTTCAAGTGAAAGACTCCTTTAGGCACTTCTTGCTGGGCATATCTAGTGGTAACAAACTTCCTTGGATTTTGTTTATCTGGGAATTAATTTCTGCCTTACTTTTGAAAGACAATTTTGCCAGATATACAATTCTTGGTTATCATTTTTCTTTTCTTTCAGCACTTTGAATATACCAGCCCACTGCCTTCTGGCTTTAAGGATTCTGATGAAGAATCTGTGGATAATCTTATTGAGTATCCTTTGTACATGACAAGTCATCTCTCTTGTTCCTTTCAAATTTCTCTTTGTGTTTTGATTGTAATTTGTCTTGGTTTGAGCCTCTTTGAATTCATCCTTCTTGGAGTTCACTGAGATTCTTGGATACTTCTATTCATGTATTTCATCAAATTGGGGTTCAAATCAAGTTCAAGTTATCCCTCTTCTCCTTTCGTTCGCCTCCTGGGACTCCCACAGCATGTATATTGTTTCACTTAAAGGTGTTCCAGATGTGCTTTATATTCTGGTCACTTTTCTTCAATCTTTCTTTTGATTTTCCTATCTTGAAGTTGACTGATTCTTCTGTAGTCTCAAATCTGCTTTTGAATCCCTCTAGCAAATTTTTCATTTCAGTTATGGTAATTTTAGCACCAGAATTTTTTTTATTTCGTTTTGTGTTTGTGTGATATTTCCATTTTGTTCATGCATCATTTTCCTGCCCTTCTCCATGTCTTCCTTTAGTTATTTGACCATCTGTGAGATAGATGTTTGTATAATAGAACTGCCATCACGTCTTTTTAAGAGACAGTTTCTGAATTTTTTTTTAAAGTGGGCCTTGTTTTTTTCTTTCTGTTGTTTTGTTTGGGGTTTTTTTGTGTGTGTGTGTTTCTTGTGGTTTTGTTTTTGGCTGTTGGGTTGTTTTTGTTTTTGAACACTGGACATTTAAATTTAGTACTGTGTTAACTCTGGAAATCAGATTCTTCATCTTTTCCCAGGGTTTGCCATTTTTACTTAATTTGTTTAATTGTCATAGGCTGTCTCTACTGGGGAACAGCGTGTGGTGTATCTCAGGGTCTTTTCTGAACCTGTGCCTTAACTTTTAAAATTCTACTGTATATGTGATTGCTTTGAGATGTCTTAATCCTAAATATCTGGCTCCCAAGAGAAGAGAAAGAAAAATGAAGAGGAAAGGTATGTGGTACCTTAAGTTCCCTGGAAGTCACTTCAGCCACAGAGGGAGGGGCTTGCAACAATTGGATAAGGGTTGTACAAATGGCTGCCCACTTCTATGTTTTCACCTCTGCAATCAGTTTAGAGCACAGATCCCCAATATTTGTAGAGTGGGATCCTACCCAGGCTCCCAAAAACTGCATGCAAGCTGCTCCAAGGACACACATATAGCTGCCTGACAGGGCAAGTGGATAAGGGATGGGTAGCTGCTACAGTGCTAAAGACTGATACTGGCCCAAAATAGCTGCAATTTACTACTGCTTATGCTTTCCTCTGGAAGTTATAAGCCTTCAATGGACCCCAGAGTTCCAAAATAGTTACAGTAGACATTCTGCCAGTATAATTGTTGTCAGGGTAGGGAGATGACTTCCTTATTGCTTCCTATCTACTATCTTCCCAGAATCCTTATTCAAATGTACTAGAATTTTTTAACCCTTTTATGTTACATGACATGGGTTTTTGGCTATTACAAATTAAGCTATGACCTTGAATATACAGGTCTTCAGATGGGTCTATGCTTTCATTTCCTAAAATCTAGAAGTACAATACCTTTGTTACAAGTCAGGGGAATATTTAAATTTTTGGAAACCAACAAATTGTGTTCTAAAGTGCCTATAGCATGTTACTTTCCCCCAGCAGTGAATGAGGTCCAATTCTTCCATATACTAGCCAATAATTGCTATGATCAGCATTTTTAATGTTTGCCATTTTAACAGGCAGGTAGTTGTAGAATCTCATTGTGGCTTTACCTTGCATTTATCTAATGACTCATGATCTCAATCGAACATTTTTAAAATGTTATTTACCACCCACATACCTTTGGTAAAATTTACATTCATATCTTTTGCCTATTGTTGAAATAAATGTTGGTTGATATTTCTATTTTCATTATCAAGAATATAATGAAACAGCAAAGAAATTTGTTGGAACTTCAGTCATTTATCAGTGATGTCAGTAACTTATTTACTTAACGGGGTAATAAGTTTTGGATACCAAAAATATTTCCTCAAATTTCCAATGGAAAACTATAGACACAATGCACTTTTTAAAAAATATTTTACTTATTTATTAATGAGAGACAGAGAGAGGCACAGAGACACAGGCAGAGGGAAAAGCAGGCTCCATGCAGGGAGCCCAACATGGGACTCGATCCGGGGTCTCCAGGATCAGGCCCTGGGCGGAAGGCGGTGCCAAACTGCTGAGCCACCCAGGCTGCCCGACACAATGCACTTTTAAGTTTAATTTGAATTATTAACATAATGTCTACTTTCTTAAATCTTCACAGCTAATGAAACAATAAGTTGAGCTCTGAGTTATAGTGTTTACCACGCAGCCATTTTCAAACTACAACATGCTGTCATTGAATGTGGAGTTGGGAGACTATGTGCAGTAACACACCATTGTAGTCTATTTCCACTACAGAGATGCAGTAGATGTAAATTACCTTATGCAAAGGTTTCTCTTTTTTTAAGATTTTATTTATTTATTCATGAGAGAGGCAGAGACATAGACAGAGGGAAAAGCAGACTCCCTGCAGCGAACCTGATGCGGGACTTGATCCCAGGACTCCAGGATCATGACCTGAGCCAAAGGCAGACACTCAACTACTAAACCCCCCAGATGCCCCATGTTTTCTGAATTCCATTATGAATTCTCTAATATGAGAATATTTTCTAAAGGCATACCAAGATTTTTTACATCCAAGTTTCTCATTAGCATAAATTCTGTAATCCTGAGCAGTGTTGGAGTCATCCATAAAGGACTTCCCAAATTCCTTAAATTCTTAGGAAATTTTCACCCATATGGTTTCTCTGGTGTACTTTTAGGGCTGGACTGTATATAAAGGCCTTCCTGCATTTTTCACATTTAAAGGGTTTCTCACCAGTGTGTATCCTCTGATGTTCAGTAAGGAATGAATTAAGTCTAAAGGTCTTGCCACATTCCTTACATTCAAAGGATTTCTCACCAGTATGAACATTCTAATGTCCAATAAGTTGCCCATACAGGGTAAAGGCCTTTCCACATCCCTTACATTCATAGGGTTTTTCACCAGGATGAATTCTTCCATGTTGTACAAAGTATGAGGCATGACTATAAGTTTTCCACATTCCTTGAATTTATATGGTTTCACATCAATGTAAATTTTCTGAGGTTGTGTAGGATGTACATGTATTCTAAAGGCCTTCTCACATTCCTTAGATTCATAGGGTTTCTCACCAGTATGAATCCTCCGGTGCTGAACAAGGTACAAGCCAGTACTAAAGGCCTTGCCACACTCTTTACACTAATAGGATTTCTCACCTGAATGAAGTCTTTCATGTTGAACAGGATATGAGGTATGACTAAAGGCTTTCCCACATTCTTTGCATTCATAGGGCTTTATCCCTGCATGAATTCTCTGATGTGCATTAAGAAATGAACTAAGTCGAGAGGCCTTTCCACATTCCTTACATTCAAAAGGTTTCTCATCAGTATGAATACTCTGACATGGAGTAAGCTGTCCATATACAGTAAAGGCTTTCCCACATTCCTCACATTCACAGGATTTCTCAACAGTATGAATTCTCTGATGTTTAACAAGGGGTGAGCCTCTAATAAAAGCCTTCCCACATTCTTTACATTCATAGAGTTTCTCAAAAGTGTGAATTCTCTGATGTTGAACAAAGCACAAAATGGTATAGTAAAGGCCTTCCCATATGCCTTACGTTTATAAGGTTTCTCACCAATATGAAGTCTGATGCTCAGGGAGTCGATGTCTATTCCTAAAGTTCTTTCCACATTCTTTATGTTTCCAGGGTTTTTCACTAGAATGTGTTCTCCCATGTTGAACAGGGTTTGAGCCTTGACAAAAAGTCTTCCCATATTCCTGACATTCATATGATTGCTCTCTATTAAGAATTCTCTGATGTAGACCAAAAGATGTACACTTCTCAATTGTGGGCACTTCTTTAGAGCTGACTGTCTCATTCTTCAGTTGAAAATCTGAAAGAAGGGGATGCCTGGGTGGCTCAGTGGTTGAGTGTCTACCTTCAGCTCAGGACATGATCCCAGGATCCAGGGATCGAGTTCTGCAATGGGCTTCCTGCAAGGAGCCTGCTTCTCCCTCTGCCTGTGTCTCTGCCTCTGTGTCTCTCATGAATAAATAAGTAAAATCTTTAAAAATAATCATAATAATAAAATAAGATAAAATAAAATATATTATTTTAAAAAGCAGAGCTTTCTCCTGGCTAAGGGCAGAGGGGAGTCAGAGACCATCAAAGTGTGAGAAGGACAAGACTTGCTGGTTGCTAGCCAGAAGACAGAGGGGGCCACATGGAAAGTGTGAGAAGGAAATAAATTCTACCAGTAACCAGTGAGCTTCAAAGAAGACTTCATGCCCTAAAGAACTGCAGTCACAGCTGATACTAGGATTTACCATCCTGTGAACTAATGTATAGAACTATGTGATGATAAATTACTGTAGTCTTAAGCTACAAAATTTGTGGTCTTTGGTTACAAAGCAATAGAAAACTAACACACTCTCTAAAAGCAGGCCCAACCCCTATTTCATTCAGCACTGAACTATATAACTCTTCTAGCACATAGCAGAAATAGATTATAAGGGGAAAAAAAGGACAAATCCCTAGACAAAAGAATTAGGATATAATTAAAAGACAGTATCATACAAATAATTCACTGATAACCGATTAATATGAAATAGATAATCCCTGAAGAAATAAACAATTTCTGAAATGAGGCAGGGAAGGAGGAACCTTAGATATCTTTGCCAAAAAGTCAGGTAAGTTTCCAAGATTCATAGATTTCTCCAAGAAACAGGAGAGACTTAATATGGAGCTCCGTATGGCAAATACAATGACAAAAGGAACACACAAATGATTATTTTGATTTACACATTCTGAACAAGTGCTATTGGATGGATAAAAGATGAATCCATATTAATTCTTGCAAGGGAACAGAAAAAATTAAGTTTTAATCTTTGTTGTTGGATAATCTCCTACTTAGGAAAAGTATTTAACTACTAGTAAAGAATCAAGTAATTTCTCTTTCTCTTTTATTGGAACTATGTTTCAAGACAACTAAAATTACTAATTTACACAAGAAATAATAGTAACAAAGTATCTTCCTACAAATAATGATTTTTTTTTATTCTGATGAGGATTAACAACATGACAGGTTGCTAAAGAAATGACTATTTCTTGATAATAAAATAAAACCACACAGATTACTGTTTAGCCACAAGGGGAAAAATTAACTACTGTGACTGTAGACTATTATCACTCTAATCCAGTGGTCAATCTTTTTTTCTTTTTTTTTTTTTTAGATTTATTTATTTTACAGAGAGAAAGAGAGAGCAAGCAAGCATGGTACACACATCCATGTGAGTGCGGGGAGGAGAAGGAGAAGGAGAGAGAAAATCCTCAAGCACACTCCCAGCTGAGTGCAGAGCCCAATGCAGGGCTCAATCTCAGGACTCAATCTCAGGACCCTGAGATCATGACCAGAGCTGAAATGAAGAGTTGGCTGCTTAACAAACTGAGCCATCCAAGACTCCTCCAGTGATCAACCTTAATAATGAGTGCAACCAGATACTATGCATTTTCTGATAAAATACACATCACCTCCTGTGATGTATTCCAGACAAAAATGTTAACCTTTTAAAAACATTTCCATACAATGTGATAAGCCATACAGGCATTTTGACTGGAACCAGACCACTGGGATGGCCCTCAAAGATTAGTACTGAATTTGCACACAAAAGTCAACAGAAAATTGAATCAGACATGTTATTTAACTATCTGCCTTTAGGATGATTTCTGTTATCTCTTAAGACCATTTTGGCCTATCAACCTCCCAATTCTCAGAAAAAAAAAAAAAAAGAGATATTTAGATCATTTGATTCAAAGAAGAGGAAAATCTGGGTGTTGATTATTGTCAAAAAACTTCCAACCACTATTAAAGGATAATTTTCAACTGCTTTCTTCTGCCCTCATGGCTTTTCATGTCACACTACACCAGAGGACCTCAAAATGGGGAAAATTATACAGCACTATGGCCCAGTAACACTAGATCTAGATAATGTCACAAAGGCATAGAACTCTTATCCAAGAAATTGCATAGGCACTAGTACAAAAAAGATTCTGTTTAGAAAATATACTGGCCAACAAGAGAGATGACTCTTATGAAAATGTTGTACTCACATCTTTAAAGACCTCTCTGAGATCTTTAAAATCACTAAAATTATCCAGGAAACAAGCAAGAAATCACCAAGTTAGGTAATTAGGATAATTTCCTCCATATTGGGCTCTGTGGGCTCTTTGGATTAGGTATGGAATTTGTTCTTTTGTCTAAATCTGAGTACTAGTCTTTGATTCTGGCCTAGAAGCAGATTAGAAATCCTGATCATAATACTTTTCTTAGTATTGTCTACCCTGCAGTATTCAAATGTATAATCTAGTCCCAAGTGCTGTAATGCCGCCATTTTCTTATCAACGGTCAAATAATCTTCCAAATAAAAGAATACAAAAATACAACACTTTCAGAGGTTGAACTGACTTTCATATACACACTATCATGATACACCCAACAGCTGTGTCCATTTGGATAATTTTGCTCCCAAGAAGATCTGTTCTATCCTCCAAGTAAGGCTGAAAAATGATCAAAAAGGTGGTGGAAGAATCCAAGAAGTAAAACCAACATAATTCCTTGGGTTACATAAAATTGAGAAAAACACACTTCCTAGGACCTATCTTAGCATTCCATGAACTATCAGGGCCCATGGGATTAAGTTTTAGTTACTGGGGTTTTCTTTTTAAAGCAGTTCTATTTGTAAGGATTAATATTTTCTGACTTTTATTCTTTATTAAAGATCTTCCAAAGAGGAAAATTCACTTATTTTCAAAATAGAATAAATCTCATTCTACCTTACAGTTACATAGGATTCTACTGAATCCTTTTATAGAAATAAGATATACAATGTGATACCAGTCATCTATTTTTTCCTTTAAGGATAAAGGAATAATGTTCCCTTGGGACATTTTTCTGTTTTATCTTCTGAAAAGCTACTTTATCATTACATCAATTATATCCTAGTATGCAAAAAGGAAAGATTAAAATAAGAAAGTGGAAGAATGCTGGCATCACTCAGAAAGATACAGTAGTAATATAAGTCATTACACTGCTCTTCAGTTTTCTCAATGTGTTGCTCAAAGGATTGCATCCATCACCTTTTTTTTTTTTTTTAATTTATTTATGGGCAGCCCGGGTGGCTCAGTGGTTTGGCACCGCCTTCAGCCCAGGGGGTGATCCTGAAGACCTGGGATCAAGTCCCATATCGGGTACCCTGCATGGAGCCTGCTTCTCCCTCTGCCTGTGTCTCTGCCTCTCTCTCTCTCTCTCTCTCTCCTTCTCTCTGTCTCTCATGAATAAATAAAATCTTTTTAAAAATTATTTATTTTAAAGAGAGAGAAGGGATGCTGGGGGCAGAGGAAGAGGGAGAGATAATACTAAGTAGACTCCTTGCTGAGAGAGGGGCCCAACACAGGGCTCAATCCCATGACCCTGAGATCAGGACCTGAATTGAAATCAAGAGTCAGACGCTTAACTGACTGAGCTACCTGGCTCTCCCATCCATCATCCTTTTTTTTCCATCCATCATCCTTTAAGGCCTCAAAGAAGTTTGCAGACATCAATTTTGTGCCTTAAAAAAAATTAGCTTTATTGAACACAGTTAAGAATTCAAAATTTTTCATTTTCTACCCATTATGGCAAAGATAAGCAAAGTGACAAAGAAAGGCATTTCATAAATATCAAAGAAATCAGAAGATGAGTATAAAGTGAAAGAAAGCAGAGCTCTAGAGCAGCCTGTCCAGTATGGGAGCCACTAGTTATGTTACTAGACTAAATTGAGATGTGCTGTGAATGTAACAAGCACACCAGGTTTTGAAGATGTTGAGCTAAGAGAAATGTAAATGATCTATTAGTAATTTTATAGTGATCGTACATAAAAATGACCATATTGGGGATATATTGAAATAAACAAAATGCATTATTAATATTACCATTTTCTTTTAAAAATTCACCACTAGGAGATTCTAAATTACATATGTGACTTGTATTACATTTCTATTGGACAGGGCTGTTCTAGATCACAAAATGGTAAGTAGTGTACTATCTTACTGATATTGCTTATGTTAAAAAAGACCACTGAAAGACAAGTTGCCTATGGACTGAGAAAATAGAAAAAGCCACCAGGAGGCCAATTCTGTAGTGCAAACGGGATGATGGTGGTTTGGATTAGAATGTTAATGGTGGAAAGTGCTGAGAAAGTGTAACACTCATAATGTATTTTGAACATAGACCTAACATGCTGGTGTTCTTGGTATGTGTGATATTCCAAATAGTCAAAGCCAAGATCACCAAAGGCAAGTCTTAGTCTGAATATTCATTTGAGCCTAAGATGATCCTCTTATAGGCATTGCAGGTTTAAAAAAAAATGATTTTCTTTTTATGGTTATAACGAATAATTTTATTTTATTTTATTTTATTTATTCATGAGAAACAGAGAGAGAGAGGCAGAGACACAGGCAGAAGGAGAAGCAGACTCCATGCACGGAGCCCGATGTAGGACTCGATCCTGGGACTCCAGGATCACACCCTGAGCCAAAGGCAGACGCTCAACCACTGAGCCACCCAGGCGTCCCACGAATAATGTTCTTATTCTTAGTATATTCTTAAGTATTTAGGGATAAATGTTATAATCTGTGCAACTTACTTAAATGGTACAGCAAAACTTTATACAGATACAGAACATAGTAGCAAAATATTAAAAATCAGTGAATCTATGTGATGGTTTTAAGGATTGCAACATTACTCTATTAACTTGTGTGCTTTTTAATTCAGCTGGCAAAATACGGAAACAAAGCAAAACAAAACAGACTTTTAAGAATGGTATATCTCCATACTAATGTCCATACTAAGATACATTTTAAATTCTCTCTCCCGGGATCCCTCGGTGGCGCAGCGGTTTGGCGCCTGCCTTTGGCCCAGGGCGCGATCCTGGAAACCCGGGATCGAATCCCACGTCGGGCTCCCGGTGCATGGAGCCTGCTTCTCCCTCTGCCTGTGTCTCTGCCTCTCTCTCTCTGTGTGACTATCATGAATAAATAAATAAAATCTTTAAAAAAAAAAAATAAATAAAATAAATAAATAAATTCTCTCTCCCTCTCCCTCTGTCCCCAGCCCTCACTCCCTCTCTCTCTCTAATAGATAGATAGATAGATAGATAGATAGATAGATAGATAGATAAATAAGTAAGTAAGTAAGTAAGTAAATAAAATGATGGATGGGGCAGCCCGGGTGGCTCAGTGGTTTAGCACTGCCTTCAGTCCAGGGCATGATCCTGGAGACCCGTGATCCTGGAAACCCGGGATCAAGTCCCACGTTGGGCTCCCTGCATGGAGCCTGCTTCTCCCTCTGCCTGTTTCTCCCTCTGCCTCTCTCTCTCTCTCTCTGTCTCTCATGAATAAATAAATAAAATCTTTAAAATAAAAAAGATGATGGATGCAATCCTTTGAGCAACACATTGAGAAAACTAAAAGACAATGTATTAATGACTTATTTTACTACTGTATCATCTTTCTGGGCAATGCCAGCATTCTTCCACTTTCTCATTTTAATCCTTTTTGGCATTCTAGGATATAACTGATGTAATGATAAAATAGCTTTTCAGAAGATAAAAATACAAAAATGTCCCAAGGGAACATTATTTTTTTATTCTTAAAGGAAAAATAGATGACTGGTATCCCATTTTTTTAGTTCTATAAAAGGATTCAGTAGAACCCTATGTATTGTATGGAGATATACCATTAAAAACAATATGATTTATTTAAAAAAAGCAAAACAAAAAAATCCTCAAAGTAATGTAAGTAGATTAGATGCAAAGTGTATAGGGTTAAATAGTGTTTCCTCCTCCGTCTGTGAGGAAATAGGGTTTTGTATTAACTAATATGAGGTCATTTTGGGTTAGTGTGAACACTAAATCTAAAATGACTGGTGCCCTTAGCTGAAAGAAGAGGACACAAAGAAAGAGACACAAAGGAGAACACACTGTGACCACGGAGGCAGAGATAGGTGTGATGTAGCTGTAAGTCAAAGAATGCCTAGACTATCAGCAAACACCAGAAGCTACAAAGAGACAAAAAAGGATCCTCCGCTGGAACCTTCAGAGAGAGCATGCCCTTGACTTCTTGAGTTCAAACTTCTGGCTTTGAGAATTATGAGGCAGTAGATTTCCATTGCCTGAAGCCACCAAATTTGTGGTAATTTGTTACAGCAAAACTAGTTTACAAGTTTATGGTGATTTATTATGGCAAAAACTAATACACAAAGGTAAGTATATAATAAAGAAAAGAGCTTTGAAATAGGTGTTAAACTTTTCTTCATGTAATTTCCATTTCTGATTAAACTGATTAAAATCAACTCTAAGCAAATGCTGAATAATTGTAGGAATAAGTAGAGAGTTAATGTCAATTTCAATAAAAAATAGGTGGAAGGAGTACCTGGGTGGCTCAGCTGTTGGGTATCTGCCTTTGGCTTGGGTCATGATCCCAGGGTCCTAGGATTGACCCCTGCAGGGAACCTGATTCTCCCTCTGCCTAGGTCTCTGCCTCTCTCTGTGTCTCCCATGAATAAATAAATAAAAATCTTTAAAAAAAAAATAGGTGGGAGCCCACCTAACTGTATAACACAGAATTGAAACTAAATAAAAATTTTAAATATAACATAAAATATAATAGTCTGAAAAAAATTATATATTTCAAACATGAACTTTTTTTAATTTAAATTTTACTTAGTCAACATACAGTGCAATATTGGTTTCTGAAGTAGAATTCAGTGATTCATCACTTACATACAGCACCCAGTGCTCATCACAAGTGTCCTTAATCCCCATCACCCATCTAGCCCATCCCCCACCCACCTCCTTTCATCAACCCTAAGTTTGTTCTCTACAGTTAAGAGTCTTTTATGGTTTGTTTCCCTCTCTCCTTTTTCCCCCTTCCCATCAAGTGTGAACATTTTCTATCAGAACTTACATCAACTTTTTAAAAAAGAAGCTAAATTTCTTTTTTTTTTGTTTTTTTTTTGTTTTTTTTTAATTTTTTTTTTATTTATTTATGATAGTCACAGAGAGAGAGAGAGAGGCAGAGACACAAGCAGGCTCCATGCACCGGGAGCCTGACATGGGATTCGATCCAGGGTCTCCAGGATCGCGCCCTGGGCCAAAGGCAGGCGCCAAACCGCTGCGCCACCCAGGGATCCCTCTTTTTGTTTTTTAAATGAAAAAGAATTAGTGCTTGTTCCTAACTATAGGACTTTCAACCATAGAACTGTATCTGAAATGTTGCAAAAGACCTTCATTTTATCAAAAAGTACACACATATATCTCTTTCTTCCTGCCTTCTCTTCACTGCTAGGATGCTGCATTTTCTTACAGGACATTCCTCCTTCCCAGCCATTTTTGGGCCATCTCTCCTCAGCAGACTCCAGCATCTATGTCTCTTGCCCTCACTTTCATCTCCGTACCCTACTAGAGTTGCTCTTTACTAAGTTGTGAATGCCATTTAATTACATATTCTAGCTCACATATTAAGACCAGATTCCATTATGTGTTTTTCTAAGTAAAAAAGGACACAGAGGCTACCAAGAAGAGGCTCCCATTAGCCAAATATGAAACAATTTTAATATCAAAATGATAGTAGAAAATTACAACTAACTGAATACAGTAAGAATACCTGGGTCATGCTGTACAAATAAGTGAAACATTGTTCAAACTGAGGAACAATCTGCAAAAGAGACATACTCATCAAAAATACCAAGGTCATAAAAGGCAAAGAGAGACCAAAGAGTTCTTTCAAATTAAAGGAGATGAAAGTAAGAAGACTGCTAAATGAAATTCACCATTTTGTCTTGAATGCTGGGTTGAATTTTATATTTTTTCTATAAAGGATATCATTGAGACAATTGATAACAGTTGATTAAAGTCTGTAGATAGGGACACCTGGGTGGTTCAGCAGTTCACCATCTGTCTTTGGCTCAGGGAGTGATCCTGGAGTCCTGGGATCGAGTCCTCCATCGGGCTCTTTGTGTGGAGCCTGTTTCTCCCTCTGTCTGTCATGAATAAATAAATAAAATCTTTTTGTAAAAAGTCTGTAAATTAAACAAAGGTTATTTTATCAATTTTTTTTTTTTTTAAGAAAGATTTGACTGAGCAAGATAGCAAGAGAGAGCACATGGGTGAGGGGCAAGGAGAAGGAGAAGCAGGCTCACTGCTGAGCAGGGAGCCCAATGTGGGGCTTAATTCCAAGGCCCTGGGATCACCACCTGCATCAAAGGCAGACACTTAACTGACAGAGCCACTCAGGTGCCCATATATCAAAGTTTGATTTTGATCATCATGCCACAGTTATAAGGAGAATGAACTTGTTCTCAAGAAATACACACTGAGGGCAGCCCCGGTGGCGCAGCGGTTTAGCGCCGCCTGCAGCCCGGGGTGTGATCCTGGAGACCCTGGATCAAGTCCCATGTCAGGCTCTCTGCATGGAGCCTGCTTCTCCCTCTGCCTGTGTCTCTGCTACTCTCTCTCTGCATCTCTGTGAATAAATAAATAAAATATTAAAAAAAAAAAAAAAAGAAAAGAAATACACACTGAGGAGTGCCTAGTGGCTCAGTTGGTTAGGAATCTGGCTCTTGTCTTCGGCTCAGGTCATGATTTCAGGGTCATGAGATAGAGCCTGTGTCTGGCTCTGCACTCAGTGGGGAGTCTGCTTGGGATTCTCTCTCTCCCTCTCCTTCTGCCCATCCCCCTGTTGGTGTGCTCTCTCTCACTCTCTCTGTCTAAAATAAATGAAATAAAATAAAAGAAAGAAAAAAGAAATACACACTGAAACATTTACGGTAAAGTCATTTCAAGGAAAAGGGTCAAAATGAGAAATGACAAAAAGCAATATATAAAATACTATCATTCTCTGAGTAAAGGTTACATGTATGTTCTGTACTATTCTCACAAGTTTTCTGCTTAGGAATTATTTAAAAATAAAGAGTTATATAAAATCCATCAATTGGGCAGCCCAGGTGGCTCAGTGGTTTAGTGCCGCCTTTGGCCCAGGGTGTGATCCTGGAGTCCCGGGATCGAGTTCCATTGGGCTCCCTGCATGGAGCCTGCTTCTCCCTCTGCTGTGTTTCTGCTTCTCTCTCTTTCTATGTGTCTCTCATTAATAAATAAAATTTTTAAAAATCCATCAATTAAGAACCTTGTACCTATTTAAATTAATACATTTCTGCTAAAAGGGGAATACACAAATGCAGAATGGCACAGTGATGATTTTTTTAAGATGTCTTTTTTTTCAGATTTATTTATTTATTCATGAGAGAGAGAGGCAGAGACGCAGGCAGAGGGAGAAGCAGGCTCTATGCAAGGAGGCCCGATGTGGGACTCAATCCCTGGACCTCAGGATCACGCCCTGAGCCAAACACAGATGCTGAACCACTGAGCCACTCAGGCGTCCCTGGCACAGTGATTATTAAAGATAAGCCAGACTCTGTCTAAATTCTAGTTCTAAGAACAAGCTCTGTAATTAGAAAAATTTCTTAATCATTCCAAACCTTAGTTTCCTCAAATATAAAATACTGATAGCAATTTGAAAAACGTCTCACAATGTTGCTCTGAGAATCCATAAGGCAATACATGTAAAATAATGAACACCAATTAGAAAGGGAGGCCTCATAACAAAGCAGTAATTTTTTGGCACTGTTTCAAACAGGAGGAATCAAGCAGGTATCGAGATGGTGCCTAACAACATCTACATAGTCTAAAAATCCCAATATTCCAAGGAAGAACAACTTACTCGGGCCATGCTTTTAGAAATGTAAGAACTGATCAGTCTTCCTGGGGGTCCCACTACCAGAGAAGCTCAAACTCTAGAAAATCCAGAGTTGAGAGAAGAAAAGGTAGGTTATTGTTCCCAATAACTGCAGCCGATAAATCTTCCTGTCCCCCCATCTCAGCTTCCAAATTATACTACAACCACCCTCACATAAAATTTTAGAGAACAGGGATCCCTGGGTGGCGCAGCGGTTTGGCGCCTGCCTTTGGCCCGGGGCGTGATCCTGGAGACCGGGATCGAATCCCACGTCAGGCTCCCTGCATGGAGCCTGCTTCTCCCTCTGCCTAGGTCTCTCTCTCTCTCTCTCTCTCTGTGACTATCATAAATAAAAATAAAAAAAAAAGATTAAAAAAAAATTTTAGAGAACAGAGGGATTCTGGATAAATCCAAACCCCCGTAACCAAGCTGCACACAGCTGGATACAGAACAGCACTTCTTCAGTGAAGCCAGAATTAGACAGTTCAGCAGGAAGTTTCCTGGCTTGGCCTTCATTTTCGGGAGGCTGAGCTGGATCTAATAATGGCCTGTACAGTTTTACTTTGAACAGATTCTCCTGCCTACATTCCTATATTCTCTTTCCTTTTTTTTTTTTTTTTAGTTGGAACTTTTATTATTGAAGAATAGTTCATATTAGTTTCAGTTTCAGGTGTACTTGACATATATACACATTATGAAACAATCATCCCAATAAATCTATTTATCACCTGCCACCATACGAAGTTATTATCATATCATTGACTATAATCCCTATGCTGTACTTCATATCTCTGTGACTTGCTTATTTTACTGGAGGTTGTACCTTTTAATCCCTCTCACTCATTTTGCCCACCCCATCCCCCTCCCCTCTGGCCACCGCCAATTTATTCTCTGTATTTTGAGTCTGTTTGTTTTGTTTGCTCGATTGTTTTGGTTTTCATATTCAACATATAAGTGAAATCATATGGTATTTGTCTTCTTCTGACTTATTTTACCTGGCATAATATCCTATAGGTCAGTCCATGTTGTCACAAATGGCAAGATTTTATTCTTTTTCATGGATGAATTATATTCTACTGTATGGATATATGTGCTACATTTTTATCCATTCATCTATTGATGGATGCTTCCATATGTTAGCTATTGTAAATAATGCTACAATGAACATAGGGGTGCAGCTATCTTTTCAAATTTGTGCTTTTGTTTTCTTTGGGTAAATACCCAAAGTAAAATTGCTGAATTTTAAGGTAGTTCTATTTTTACCTTTTTGAGAAACCTCCATACCTTTCCACAACGGCTACACCAGTCTGCATTCCTACCAACAGTGCGTGAGGATTCCCTTTTTCTCTACATCCTCACCAATACTTGTTATTTCTTGTCTCTTTGATAATAGCCATTCTAACAGTGTGAGGTTATATCTCATTGTGGTTTTGATTTGCATTTTCCTGATGATAAGTGATACTGAGCATCTTTTCATGTGTCATTCGCCATCTATATGTCTTGTTTGGAAAAATGCTTATTCAGGTCTTCTGCCCATTTTAAAATCATTCCTTAAGAACGCAACTCTTCTTTTAAAAAATAGCAGGAAAGAGTCTCTGACATTTAAATTTCCCTTCTCTATAGAAATTAAAGAGAGGCACCATTCTGTAATAAGATGCAAAACTGAAATAACAAAGGTTGAATCTGGGCAGCCAGGGTGGCTCAGCAGTTTAGTGCTGCCTTCAGCCCAAGACGTGATCCTGGAGCCCCGGGATCAAGTCCCACGTTGGGCTCCTTCCATGGAGCCTGCTTCTCCCTCTGCCTGTGTGTCTCCGCCTGTCTCTCTCTCTCTGTATCCCTCATGAATAAATAAATAAAATCTTATTTTTTAAAAAAAGGTTGAATCTTGTTCTTTCTGTGCAACTTGGAGATCAGTGCACATGTTTATAACTGTTATCATCTTATTGTCTTTTCTTATATAAATTTGTCACTGGAAGAGTAATTTGTACAAGAGATCCTTGGAAGTCCTTTTATCTGCACCCATCATTTTTTATGACATTGCTATAATCCCCAAAGGTATAAACTGACAAGGTTTTTCAAACAAGAGGATCATTGGTGCTCCCCTCTTCTTCCTGCTGCATGCAGAGAATAATGAGTCCTATAGTTTCCCTTTTTAAATCTAAGAGTTGAGGAATCTTTGCTACTTTAATCAATTAGTGTGATTCTATTCTGCAGATACAATAAAATCCTGTATATCTGCTAACAAAAATGGGGAGAGGGGAGTGCACACCAAAATATTAATATTATGTCTGTGTTTAGGACATAATAAAACCAACATGCATTGGTTTCCTCTACTCGCATACTCATAGTGCTTCTGACACTAAATACGCATTTAAAAAAAAAACACACAAACAATTCTCTGACACCAGCTGGATGCCCTATAATTCAATTCAGCTCTAAGCTTTGACACTATCTGCCTGGAGCTGGCATCAAATCCCATAAATTAAGAGCTCAGTCAAAGACTGCCACATTTCAGATACCAATCACAAGTCCCAGGTTGTCACCTGTACTTCCAACCAAATGGCTATAAATTGAGGTTCCCACAACCCCCTCCTCAGGTTCAAAAATTCGCTAGAACAGCTCATACAAGTCAGGGAAACACTTAAGTTTATCAGTTTATTATACGTTAAGGGATATGATAAAGTATACAGCTGAACAGCCAAATGAAGAGATACATAGGGCAAGGTCTAGAAGAGTTCCAAGTGCAGGAGCTTCTGAGGAGTTATGGAAGTTCTCTAGAACCTGTACTTCAGAGATTCTTATGAAGGTTTCACCATGTAGGCAAGATTGCTTATCAACTAATTTTCCAGTCCCTCTCTCCTGCCCCTGCCCCAAGAACGGGAGCTAGAGCTGAAGGTTCAAGCTTCTAATCATGGTTTGGTCTTCCTAGTCACCAAGCGCCATCCAAGAACCTGAGTCACCTCTTTAGAACAAAAGATGCTCCTATCATCCAGGAAAGTCTAAGAGATTTAGGAGCTCTGTGTCAGACACTCCTATTACTCAGGAAAATCACAAGGATTTTAGGAGCTCTGTGTCAGGAACCCAGGTCAAAGACCAAATATTAGTAGGAACCAGGGGCAGATATATATATATATACACACACACACACACACATATATATTATCACACAGTCTAATAGAGTTATGGGTAACTTTTTTCTTTTTTTAATTTTAACTTTTTCCATCAATTCTTTAGATTATTGATTTTTTGGAGGAGAGGACAAGTCTGAACTAATTCTACCTTCAGAATTTATTTTTTATTTATTTTTTTAAAAAAGATTTATTTATTCATGAGAGACACACAGAGAAAGAGAGAGAGAGGCAGAGACACAGGCAGAGGGAGAAGCAGGCTCCATGCAGGGAGCCCAACATGGGACTCCATCCCGGGACTCCAGGATCACGCCCTAGGCCAAAGGCAGGCACCAAACAGCTGAGCCACCCAAGGATCCCCTAATTCGACCTTCAGAACTTAATATGAAGATTTTTACCATAATTTTACAATATTAAAACAGTTATTCGTAGCAGATACATTTTGGCCATTAATAAAACCAAGATCAAAAAGCATCATTAGTGGGGGATCCCTGGGTAGCTCAGGCGGTTTGGCGCCTGCCTTTGGCCAAGGGCGCGATCCTGGAGTCCCAGGTTCGAGTCCCACGTCGGGCTCCCGGCATGGAGCCTGCTTCTCCCTCCTCCTGTGTCTCTGCCTCTTTCTCTCTCTCTCTCTATCATAAATAAAAATAAATAAATAAATAAATCTTAAAAAAAAAAAGCATCATTAGGGAAAAGCAGTACTTGGACATCTTTAGTTGTAGCTTATCAATATAATTAGATCTAGTCTAACCAAGACTCTTTTCTGAAAGACATAATTCAGGTTAAGTGGCCACCGCAGACTGAATGAGAATATGAATACAAAGTTGAGAGAACAGCCTTGGGTACACAAGGAATACTCCATAAATGTGGCCAAATACCTCTTCTCCTTCACTAACTAATATATATACCCGTCCTTGCAAAATATCTTACAAAACCATACAATAGCAAGTGAGATTCATATATAATTTTTTAAAATATTTTATCTATTTATTCATGAGAGAGAGAGAGAGAGAGAGGGAGAGGCAGAGACACAGGCAGAGGGAGAGAGGGAGAAGCAGGCTCCATACAGGGAGCCTGATGCGGGACTCGATTCCAGGTCTCCAAGATCAGGCCCTGGACTGAAGGTAGCACTAAACCGCTGAGCCACCGGGGCTGCCGAATATTCATATATAATTTAATATTTTCCTGAATACCACCATCCATAACTGTGTACGTAGTTTAAAACTACTTCATACATTTTTTTTCTTGTGACTGATCTTTTATAAACATATTTTGGTTAGTTGCATAATATTCCATCACATGAATGTAGACTGAGGTACTTAACCTTTATACAATATTGAACTCTAATTTTGTGCAAGATCATTCCCAACTATTAAAGTCTTGCTTGCACACTAACGGTTTTAAATATTTTTATTATATATACCACCTTTGTTAACTGAATAAGTCACAATGTTTCTCTACAGAAAAATACACATAAAAACTATAACTCTGTATGCAATTATAAGTGGTTTGTGGTCACTTGGAAGCCCTAGTTAGTCTTCAGTTTAATAATTTGTTTAAAAAAAAAAAGAATTTGTTTTTAACAACTTAAGTTTATTTCTATTGCTACTGAACTCTAAAAGGAATGACCCAGCATCACCAAATGAACAGTTAATACTTCCTGAGCACTCATTATGTTCAGACCTGGTTTTAAAAGACATTACATACACTAATACTTCTTATCCTTATTTTATCCCTATGAAGCAAAAACTATTGCTACCCCCATTTAAAAAATTAGAAAAAGGAGTGTGCAGAGTAAGGAAATAGTCAACAAAACCAAAAGGCAACCTACAGAATAGGAGAAGATATTTGCAAATGACACATCAGATAGGGGCTTGTATCGAAAAATCTATAAAGAACTACTCAAACTCTACACCAAAAGAACAAATAATCCAGTCAAGTAGTGGGCAGAAGACGTGAACAGGCATTTCTCCAAAGAAGACCTACACAAGGCCAACAGACTCATGAAAAAAATGTTCATCACTTGACATCTGGGAAATACAAATCAAAACCACAATGAGATACCACCTCACACCAGTCAGAACTGCTAAAATCAACAAGTCAGAAAACAGATGCTGGTGAGGATGCAGAGAAAGGAACCCTCGTTCCACGCATGGGAATGCAAGCTGGTGCAGCCACTCTGGAAAACAGTATAGAGGCTCTTCAAAAAGTTGAAAATAGAGCTACCCCTACCACCAAGCAATTGTACTACTAGGTATTTACTCCCAAAGACACAAATGTAGTGATCCAAAGGGGCACCTGCACCCCATGCTTATAGCAGAAATGTCCACATAACTAAATTATGGAAAGAGCTCAGAAGTCCATTGGCAGATGAATGGTTAAAGAAGATATATATACACAATGGACTACTACTCAGCCAAAAAATATGAAATCTTGCCATTTGCAACAATGTGGATGGACTAGAGGGTATTATACTATATGAAACAAATCAATCAGAGAAAAACTATTATCATATGATCTCACTCATATGTGGAATTTAAGAAACAGGATCATGGGGGAAGAGGAAAAAATAAAATAAGACAAAATCAGAGAGGGAGACAAACTATAAGAGACTCTTAATCACAGGAAACAAACGGAGTGCCACTGGTGGGGAGGCGGATGGGAGGACAAGGTAATTGGCTGATGAACATTAAAGGAAGGCATGGGATGTAATGAGCACTGGGTGTCATGTAAGACTAATGAATCACTGACCTCTGCCTCTGAAACCAATAGTACATTATATGTTAATTGAATTTAACTAAAATTTAAAATAAAATTAAAAAGGGAATGTGCAGAGTATGCAGATTGTAAACATTTAGTAGTGGCAAAGCCCGAATTGAAAGCCAGATATTTAAGACTCAGAACTCCTATTCTTCAACAGCAGTGTGGTAATACTGCCCCTCACTGTTCAACGACATGTGTAAACAAACTCTGCTGTCAAATCTGAAACAAGGGCTAACAAATAACATGAAATTTAAAAATTAAAATAGAGGTCAGCCCTGGTGGCGCAGAGGTTTAGCGCCACCTGCAGCCCAGGTTGTGATTCTAGAGACCCGGGATAGAGTCCCACGTCGGGCTTCCTGCGTGGAGCCTGCTTCTCCCTCTGCCTGTGTCTCTGCCTCTCTCTCGCTCTCTCTGAATGAATAAATAAATAAATCATAAATAAATAAATAAATAAATATATATATATATATTAAAAATTAAAATAGAAAAATTGAGTACAGGACACAGACCTATCGACATGTTCAAACCTACAGTCTCGTTCCCACTTCTAAAAGCTTCCCGTAGAAGACGACTGTTATATGCCACCGAAATTATTACGCCAATGCCTATCCTGCTAAACCTGACAATGAAGCCTCAGGAGAAGGTGAATTATCTAGTATAGTAGCATCCAGTACGCCAACCCAATATCAACGCTCATCTTTTTACTCCATCAAAGGCTAAAATACAGCCCCAAGAACAAACATCAGGAGTTGTGTTCCCACAACACATTATCGAAATTCTTAGAAAAGGGATCACAGAATAAGATTTAAATGATTTGTAATCAGCAGTGAGAAATAACAACTAAAACGGTAATGAGAATATTGGGTAAAAAAAAGGGGGGGGTGATGAGAGGGACTCCATCTGTAAGGACCCCATCATTCCCTGGAAAGAAGATGCAGAGTAGGTCACAGTTGCGTGGAGTACTCTGTGCAAAGGAAAACACACGTCCTCCTGAAACAATTCAGTGAACGAAAAGGAAACACCAAGACCCGCCTAAATCTTAACTTTTAGATATGCAACTTTTAGATATTTCTCGTCTTCTGGGGTTTTTCTTTTGGAGACCACCACAATCGGAGAGGAGACCTGTGCGGCGACAGCTGTTCTTTGTGTTTTGGGGTTCGGAGTGACTCAGAAAACCACGCTGCAGGGCTCAGCGCCGCCTTCGGCCCGGGGCGTGATCCTGGGGTCCCGGGATCGAGTCCCACGTCGGGCTCCCTGCGTGGAGCCTGCTTCTCCCTCTGCCTGTGTCTCAGCCTCTCTGGGTGTGTCTCTCATGAGTAAATAAATAAAATATTTAAAAAAAAGAAAACACCGTGCAGGCCAGATCCACCGCGACCGCAGCCCCCACGCAGAGGGAAGGGAGAGCAAGGCGGGTGTCTGCGGTCCGCGCTCTGGGGCGGCCGCGCTTCCCAAAGTTGTGAAGAGCGCCCCACCCCCACCCCGAGGTTCCCCACCGGGGTGCGCTCTCGGGGGAAGGTCACGCCGGGGCTGTCCCAGCCTGTCCTCTCGCGAGCTTCTCTGGGAGGAACTCGAGGCTCTAAAGGCCCGTCCCCAGGTCAGTTCCCGGCCTTCCCGCTCGGAAGCTCCCGTTCAAAGGCTCCACTCCCGACCTCCTCCCCCCGGGACCGTCAGTCTCGGGCAGGCCGGCTGGCTGCGCGGGGAAAGGCGCAGGACCGCGCAGGAGCTCGCCGAGGCAGTCGGCCACCCGCGTCGCCCCCGCAGCCCCCTCGCCCGGGCCGCACCATCACCGCCCCGCATCCCCGCTGCGCACGCGCACGCGCGCGTCCCCGCCCACGCCCCGCACTCACTGCCTTCCTCCGCCGGAGCCCGCGCCGCCCCGTGGGCGGGCCTGAGGCCGCAGAGCTCTCCCCTGGAGGCTGACGGGGGACCGACTCCTCCGGCTTCCAGGTCCGCAGCCGCGCCCACAATCACGAGAAACAGGCTGGGAAACGCAGAGGTCCCCGTTGCCCCGGTGGCCTTTGGGAAATGTAGTCCCAAGGCTGAGTCGGCCTCGTCGCAGTTTCCTGTGGGAAATGTAGTCTAGGGCTGTAAAACCGTAGAACCTACGCGGCCCACGGACCGCCCCTTCCGCGCCCGGAGACTTCTGGGAGTTCCCGTCGGCCCTGGGATTACGCAGGCGCAGGCGTGGCTGAAGGGACGCCCCGACCCGCTTCCGCCCGCTTTAGGGCTGGGCGAGTGTGATGGGGCGCGAGGCGAGTGAGTACCTGACCCTACCGGGCGAGGCGGGCTTGGGGGCCCCTGAAGCCCCAGAACAGGGAGCCAACCCGGGGGGCACTGACCGAAGCAGCCGTCCCCAGGCCACAGTAGTGACATTTCTCGGTTGTGTTACTACTTTCACATAAAAATAGGGGGAAATAGGTATTTGGAAGTATTTCTGTAGGGTTTCGTTTTCTATTACGGAAATGTCATTAGGTAGAGCTAATAGTGGCAACTAATAATAGGAAGACAAACACGTTTGAGGAAAATGTTTCCATCCTCTGACACGGCAGCTTCTTACGAGATGTTTAAATTGTGTACGTTCAAAAAATAAAAAAATATAAAATAAAATAAATTGTGTACGTTCTATTACTGTGTGTTAAGATACGTGAACGCAAGAACCTTAAAAAGGAGAATGTAAGTACTGAAGGACTAATTAAACATACATATATTTTTTTTAGTTAAAATTTTTTTACAAAAAGAGAAAGAAAACTGATAGTTATACTGACTTACAATTGTTCTGTTTCCTTTTTTTAAAAAGTGACATGAAACACAAGTAAAAATATAAACATATATTTTAAAGAAATGTTTCTGTGTCATACATCAGGATATTTCTACTCTTTCTTCTTCCTCTTCCAATAATTCTTGTCTGAACGATCTGTAGGCTTTGTGACATTCCTATCTTATCTTTTTTTATTTCTTTTTTTTCTTTTTTAACGTAGTGGTGAACCTGAATACAGTCAAAATTCACTTCGACTTGCAGATCTGGTCATTTTTTAAGATTTATTTATTTAGGGGCAGCTGAGTGGGTCAATGGTTGAGTATCTGCCTTCCGCCTGGGGTGTGATCCTGGAGTCCTGGGATCGAGTCCCGTGTCCAGCTTCTTGCATGGAGCCTGCTTCTCCCTGTAGCTGTCTCTGTGTATGTGTGTGTGTGTGTGTGTGTGTGTGTGTGTCTCATGAATAAAGAAATAAAATCTTTTTTTAAAAAAAGTCAGATCTGCTCTTCTCTCTCTTAAAAAAAAAAGATTTATTTCGTTTAAGTATTTTATTTATTTATTTATTTATTTATTTATTTATTCATTCATGATAGAGAGAGAGAGGCAGAGACACAGGCAGAGGGAGAAGCAGCCTCCATGCGGGGAGCCTGACGTGGGACTTGATCCCGGGTCTCCAGCATCACGCCCTGGGCCAAAGGCAGGCGCTAAACCGCTGAGCCACCCAGGGATCCCCGATTTATTTATTTTTTTGAGAGAGAGAATGAGCGGGGAAGGGGTAAAGGGAGAGGAAAAGAATCTCAAGCCGACTCCCCTTTAAGCCCATTGCTGAACTGGATCTCACTACCCTGAGATCATGACCTGAGCTGAAATCAAGAATTGGACGCTTAACTGACTGAGCCCCCCAGGTACCCTTACATCTGCCATTTTTAAACACTTTGAAACACATTGGATGTCATCATAAGTTATACCTTTTTCTCAGGGAAAATGGCATTAAATCACAGAGGCAATATCAACTTGTGAAACTGGTTTCCACACAAGCAGCATCATGCATTCTTCATCCACTTAGTGAACACTGGCTGGGGTAGGCCCAGTCTGTTCTAATCTTGGGGATAGAGTGGTGAAGGGTAGCTCATGTTCCAGGGCTAAAGGCAGATCCACAAAAAGGAACTAAATGAGGAAGATGATATTAGTTCAACCAAATAGAAGTAAAGAAATTAAAGAGATTTGGGGTAACTTACATGGGATAACTGGGCAAGATGTCTTTAGGATGGGATGCTAGTACAAGGCAGGGCTGAAGTGAAGGAGCCAAATGGAAATAAATAAATAGAAAGGAAAGGTCCTGACAATGATCATGGCTATAATGAATGTCAACAGGACTACATGTTAGAGAGTAAGAGTGTCCACAGGACACGCTAGAAAAGAACCCAGGTCCTATTGCATGTTTACACCCTAAGGGACACAACACTCCTACACACTATCATTACTGAGTATTCTAAAAGGCTCCCTTTTCAAATGTAAATAAATGACTTATAATAAATGTAGATTCCCTGTCAATAGAAAACCATCTACACTTGCCATGAACAAATGGCAACTACAAAGATAAATCCAGTGAACTTCCAGACTGCCCAGGGGCCCTTGTGCTCTAGCAGGGAAGCAACAATGCTAAAGATGCTGCTCTCCCCACCTATGTTCTTGAGGGTTTTCCCTATTCTCCCAGTCCAAGAAGGCTCCAGGATTGTCCCAAAGATGAGCCCTCAGAAAAGCTGTCTCCTTGAAAAAGCATGCGGAGCCTTGCTCCCTGGGATTGGGATGCCCTGGGCACAGGGGACACACATCACACACATGTTTTCATCAGGTCCCCACAACCCAGAAGGACTTGTCATGATTTCCTTGCTAGACCAAAGGAAATGGCATCTAAAGGCAGTGAGGGGATTTACTTAAGGTTAGAATAAATAAATAAATAGAAACCCTTCCATAAACCCCCTAGATTCAGGCCCCTGGGCAGAAGTGATGGGATTCTTCCAGGATCTCCAAACCCACTAAGTGTTTTCGATTGCCCTGTTTCTTATCTTCTGCTTTATTTGGACCAAACTCTAGTCAGGCTTCTCCTCTCCCCTTTGTTTTGAGATAGGGAAGCTAAAGGAACTCTGTTCTAGAGGATCAACCTCTGCTATTTTTTCTATTAGGCCCCAGTTACTCATGTTCCATATTTTGCCTCTGAATAAGCCAAAGAAGCTATGTTCCCACTTCAAGGAGGAAGAAAGCCATTCTCTGAGTTTTGTCCTAGGCGCCAAACACCTAATAACATCTAAGAAGAACCAGATCCCATACATGTTCCAGGACACTAGCTTTAAACAAACCTCGGTTGACACTGGTATCAACACCCCAACCTTCCGTAACTTACGCACTAACGCCTACTGTTCACTGGACACTTGCCTTTGACCCAACCCTACCTGGATTCCCAAAGGAACACACAGACCTCTTTCCAATATAAATCCCTAACCCTAAGCAACCAGGCTCATTCTCCTTTCCTTTCTGAGTCTCCCAGACACTGTCTGCTGTTGTCTCACAAACAATTAAACTCTGCCTTCACTTTGGGTCCTGTTTGATTTCTAACCCATGTGAAGCCAAGGACTCTCTTGGCTGGTCCTATGGGTCATGTCCATCTGGGTCCCCAAGCTTTGAACAAGCACTAAAGGGCAGCACATGACCCCCCCTCCTCTCCATCAGCTTATCCAGAGAATTGGCTGAGGAGAACAAGACAACTTTCCTATCAAACTGGCAGTGATCATGCTTCCTCTTGCCGGTCCAACTTCCCCTTAAAAGTTTCTGCTTTTACATGAGAAAATGCTCCGCATCACTGGCCATCAGGGAAATACAAATCAAAACCACAATGAGATCCCACCTCACACCAGTGAGAATGGTGAACATTACCAAGGCAGGAAACCACAAATGTTAGAGAGGATGTGGAGAAAGGGGAACCCTCTTGCACTGTCGGTGGGAATGTGAACTGGTGCAGCCACTCTGGAAAACTGTGTGGAGGTTCCTCAAAGAGTTAAAAATAGACCTGCCCTACGACCCAGCAATTGCACTTCTGGGGATTTACCCCAAAGATACAGATGCAATGAAACGCCGGGACACCTGCACCCCGATGTTTACAGCAGCAATGTCCACAATAGCCAAACTGTGGAAGGAGCCTCGGTGTCCATCGAAAGATGAATGGATAAAGAAGCTGTGGTCTATGTAGACAGTGGAATATTCCTCAGCCATTAGAAATGACAAATACCCACCATTTGCTTCAACGTGGATGGAACTGGAGGGTATTATGCTGAGTTAAATAAGTCAATCGGAGAAGGACAAACATTATATGGTCTCATTCATTTGGGGAATATAAAAAATAGTGAAAGGGAATAAAGGGGAAAGGAGAAAAGATGAGTGGGAAATATCAGAAAGGGAGACAGAACATGAGAGACTCCTAACTCTGGGAAACAAACACGAGGTGGCAGAAAGGGAGGTGGGTGGGGAGTGGGGGTGACTGGGTGACGGCACTGAGGGGGGCACTTGGCGGGATGAGCACTGGGTGTTATGCTATATGTTGGCAAATTGAACTCCAAAAAAAAAAAGTTTCTGCTTTTGCTTATCACTCGCTATTAAAAAAACAAAGGCAGCCTTTTTCTGTAATTGAGATGCTTGCAGATGTCAGAGATCAGAGTTCTCTCTATTGCAATAGTATTTTTGAATAATCTCTCTTTATTGAAGTCTAGATTTGTTTTTATTTGACAGAAACAGGGAGAGGGGAAGAGTCCCAGACACCACACATGCCCCCTAAGTGGGAGTCTGAGAAGGTGAGGGACGATGTAGGCAGAGTGAGGCAATGAGAGGTGGGCAAATGGGGAGGGGGTGTCTGCAGCCTCGCTAGACCTCTTCCTCCCAGCTCTGGGTGGGGTGGGACCTCCACGGATTGCCAGTCTCGGTGAAACCCGAGTGAAATGCACACAAGGGACAGGGTGCCACGCCCAGGGCCCGGAGGACATCTGTCCAGTCCTACTGTCAGGGACACAGAATCTCAGAAAGGCAAAGATGTCCTTGAGGCAGCACTGTTTGCACAAGGGCGTGGTGATGGGACTCATTGCAGACGCATCCCATCTGGGCTGTGATTGGCCCAATGGCCCATGTAATATAGGATATCCAGTGATGTCGTTTTTTTCTTTTTCTTTTTCTTTTTTTTTAAGATTTTATTTATTCATGAGAGACACACAGAGAGAGTCAGAGACACAGGCAGAGGGAGAAACAGGCTCCCTGCCAGGAACCTGATGCAGGACTAAATCCCAGGACCCCAGGACCATGACTTGAACAGAAAGCAGACAGTTCAACCACTGAGCCGCCCAGGCTGCCTGAGTGATGCAGTGTTTGTGCGGATTCCTGCCAAGCTAGGAGAAAGCTTCTAGCTCCTGGGAAAGGCCAACATGCACCACCACCAGGGTCGCTGTTTTTTTTTTTTAAACAGCACATGCAGGAGGTTTCATAAACTAAAGACAGACCAATTACCCAGGGGATGATTCAGGCTACATGATTTAGGCTACATGACTCAACCCTTGGAACATCTGGGTTTATTCCCTCAGGCAAGAGTGGAGAGTGTAGTTGACATGGTTTCATGTTTGTGACATAAGGTGACAGGCTGTTATTCATGCCTTATTCTCAGGAATCAGGACAACACCTGCCCTTGCCTCAGTGTCTAGCCAGTTTCTAAGACAATCCATCAATTTGGTTATCAGATATGTACTTTATTTTTCCTCCAATACGTCCTCTCGACTATGTTCTCTGCTTTCTCTCCTAATGTCCATAGTTTTACAAACTTTAAAGGAGTCTTTCCTTTACCTTATCCTAATGCCAAAAAGGATTTGAGTAGGGAAAACACACAATAACCTATGTAGCCCACATAAATGAAATATAAATCAGAATGTTAATCCTTTTCCTAATAGCAGTTATGTTTATGATACATCTTTTTAAATGGAGAAAAATATACGGGACAAGTGCATTTTTTTCTAATTGAACCAAACAGCTGACATCTCCATTTTGGCCTTTCCTACCTCTTGCCTTTGTTCACAAATTTACATAAAATCACATCACACTTTCTCACTGAGGTGATGGTATAATATAGACTGTAGCCTTCTGCTTTTTTGACAAACTTTTAGTTTGAGCCACATGAAATTGCCATCCCTCTAAGTCAAAAGAGGTCAAATGTTTGCAATTTAATTTCGTCCAATTTAATAAAGTAAGCACTACTCAATTTAACTCAGTCACCATAATTAGGAAATTTGGGTGTTTACAAATTATTTTGTTTTATAATAAAATAATATTTTACTTATTTTTCTCTTAAGAGCCAGATATCTCAAGAGTTTCCAATTATTTGAAGCTCAAGTAATATATAATACAATAAGTCATCTGCACATACATAGTGTTTTTCTTCTTTGGATTCTTTTTAAAATATATATTAGGCTCAAGTCATACCCATGTCAATTATATTTCTAATTAAGATGGATCTGTTGCCTATTGCAGGTTGATTGTATATAATTAAGTTGAAACAAAAGTCCATGATTAGGGGATCCCTGGGTGGCGCAGCGGTTTGGCGCCTGCCTTTGGACCAGGGCGCGATCCTGGAGACCCGGGATCGAGTCCCAAGTCGGGCTCCCGGTGCATGGAGCCTGCTTCTCCCTCTGCCTGTGTCTCTGCCTCTCTCTCTCTCTCTCTCTCTCACTGTGTGCCTATCATAAATAAATAAAAATTAAAAAAAAAAAAAAACACAAAATAGAAGGGGATTAGATTTAGTCTTCTTACAACAAAGGTGGGGGGGTGCTGCCTTAAACTTAGGATGTTGCTTCTTTGCTGAAATGTAAATGGGAGCGAGAACAGCAACAAGGTTGGTTCGAATCCTGGTTTAATCATTCCCCCTGGCTCACTCTGAGAGCAACCTGGATCCATGATTAGGTCCTTCCTTAGGTTCCTCTGAGAGGGGGAAATGTGGAGGCCGAGAAAATTAAGGCCATTCCACTTTAAGTTCAGCGTTAGCACAAGTCCAGCCATCCGAGGCCCCTGGGAATAAGAGCTGAAATTTACATTATTTCAGTTACAGGAAAAAACAAAACAAAACAAAAACAAAAAAACAGCTTACAGATTAAGGTCCTAGAAAGCCCCATATTAGAATGAGAACAGAGCTCAATGCCCTTGAAAGCCCCATATCAGAATGTAAACAGAACTTAAAAAAAAAAAAAAAAGAACTTAAGAAATTCCTCCAGCCCTTCTGGAGGTCCCCTAGACCAGCCCTTAAAACCCAGCTGCAACCCACCTCGGGGTCCAAGTCCCTGCTCCGCTGTGTCGGGTGTACTTGGACCCGAGCTCGAGCTTGTAAATAAACCCTCGTGTGTTTGCATCGGTGTCGGCTCCTTGGTGGTTTCTCGGATTCGCAATCTTGGGCACAACAACACAAAGGAACGAGGATTAAGGAGCAACTTGGGTGAACCTCACATTTATTTCCTGAAAGAAGAGCAATCACTTGCAAAGCCCATAATTGATATTAGAAAAAATATGTTTTTAGATTTTTTTATGCAGTAGGGAAAGTTATTTACAAAACAACAACAACACGGGACGCTGGGTGGCTCAGGGGTTGAGCATCTATCAGCCTTCGGCTCAGGGCCTGATCCTGGGGTCTGGGGATTGGTTCCCGATCCAGCTCCCCTGGGGAGCCTGCTTCTCCCTCTGCCTGTGTCTCTGCCTCCCTCACTGTCTCTCTCGTGAATAAATAAAATCTTTAAAGCAACGATGACGACGACAACAACAGGACCTGCTGATTTAAAAATCAAGATGTTGGGTCCCTCTTGGGAAGGGGCTGTGACAGGGATGGAGCATTCAGGACTCTGCGGCACTAATATTCTTTGTATTGCCCTCAGGGTGGGATCGCTACATAGGCAGGACTTCAGTCCTTAAACTTGTGGAGGCGGAGAAAATTAAGGCCCTTCCACCGCAAGTTCAGCAGTAGCACAAGTACAGCCATCTCAGGCCCCTGTGACTAAGAGCTTAACGCCCTTGAAAGCCCCATATCAGAATGAGAACAGAGCTTAAGAAATTCCTCCACCCCTTCTGGAAATGTCCTAGACCAGCCCATAAAAACCCAGCTGGAACCCACCTCGGGGTCCAAGTCCCTGCTCCGCAGTGTCGGGTGTACTTGGACCCGAGCTCGAGCTTGTAAATAAACTCTCGTGTGTTTGCATCAGTGTCGGCTTCTTGGTGGTTTCTCAGATTCGCAATCTCGGGCACCAAACTGTATATACGTATAAAGCAATTTTCTATACTAATGACTTGTTTCTCATCTTGGTGTCCAAATGAACCTAAAGGTAGGATTCTCAAGAAATAGAATCAAACACGGGGATTATCGAGCTGCACTACACAGCACTTGTACAAAATGCTTGGGTCTCTTATTAAAATCAAAAGGTTAAGTTTAAGTCCTTAAAGACAATATGAGGGACAATTTTCTATACTAATGACGTGTTTCTCATCTTGGTGTCCAAATGAACCTAAAGGTAGGATTCTCAAGAAATAGAATCAAACACGGGGATTATCGAGCTGCACTACACAGCACTTGTACAAAATGCTTGGGTCTCTTATTAAAATCAAAAGGTTAAGTTTAAGTCCTTAAAGACAATATGAGGGACAGCAGGGGGGCTCAGCGGTTGACCGTCTGCCTTGCTAGGGCTGGGGCTGTGATCCCAGACCCCACAGCCGGCTGCTGCATGGACCCTGCTTCTCCCTCCGCCTGTGTCAGCCTCTCTCTGTGTGTCTCTCATGAACAAATAAATATCTGTAAAAAAAAAAAAAAAGAAAGAAAAAAAAAAGACAATATATGAGCAGCCCCAATCAAATAGCCAAAAATAGATCATTGAAAAGAATTAGGAGACGCCTGGGTGGCTCAGCGGTTTAGCGCAGCCTTCGGCCCAGGGCGCGATCCTGGAGTCCCCGGATCGAGTCCCGCGTGGGGCTCCCTGCATGGAGCCTGCTTCTCCCTCCGCCTGTGTCTCTGCCTCTCTCTGTGTCTCATGAATGAATAAATAAAACTTTTTTAAAAGCAAGCAAGCGAGCAAACTAAGGGGCCGTAAGACACGGGACTGCATCAGAGCAGCCCGCGGAGACACGCGGGGCGCAGGGTGAGCGAGGCGGTGCCAGCCCCGAGGGAGACGCTGCTGGGGGCGGGGGGCGGCGCTGGCGGAGGAGGCGGCGCGGGGCGCGGGGCGCTGGGCGCGCGGCGGCCGGGGTTGGGGGCTGCGGCCTGGGGCGCAGGGGACCGTCCCGCCCCCCGCTCGGCCACCCGGCAGCGCCGCCCAGCGGCTGTCCTGCGCCACGGCCGCATCGGGTGGCGGAGCCGGCGAGCGCGAGCCCGGGGCGCGAGGGCCCAACGGCCGGCGGCCAGCCGAGCCCCGGGCGCCCCCCGCCCCGTGCCCCGCCTGCGGGCGTCGGGCCCCAGAGCGCCCCCCGGGCCGAGACTGCCGAGCACGGCGGAGGCGCGCCCGGAGCGGGACCCCCGCGCGACCCTCGGGGCAGCCCCGGGGAGGACAGGGTTTCCCTCCGTCCCGCACACAGGCAGCGCGGAGCCCCCGCCGCGCCCCCCCCCCGCCACGAGCCTCTCCTGTCCCGGCGCCGGGAGGGGCCCCCGCTCTGGCCAGGGACGTCGCCCGAGGTGGAAGCCAGATGCCCCCAGCGGCCTGGACGCTGCTGTCCACGCCTCGTCCCAGCGGGCAGGTTCTCCTCACTGCTGCTGTGTGTGCGTGTGCGTGTGCGTGTGTGTGTGTGTGTGTGTGCATTCGGTAAAACCGCATTTAAGCCTTAGAACTTTGCTCCCCTTATTCAGGTGGTCGTGGCGGAGCAGCCCTGGAACCCAGCCTGGCTGGCAGAGCTCCTGAATGTAGCCACTCGGCTGTGGTGCCTCTTCATCCTGTAGGCCTCAGGTATTACCATTTTTTTAAAATAATTTTTAAAGATTTTATGTATTTATTCATGAGAGATACAGAGAGAGAGGCTGAGACACAGGCAGAGGGCAGCCCAATGCGGGACTCGATTCCAGGATCACGCCCTGGGCTGAAGGCGGAGCTAAACTGCTGAGCCCTCCAGGCTGCCCCTAAATGGTGTCTCTTAAATAGGTAATTAGTAGTACATGGGAAATACACTTTCCTCCCTCTTTCCTTCCCTCCCTCCCCCCCTAGATATATGTGGAGATATAATATATACATATATATACACACACATACATACATCGGCCCAGGGCGCGATGTGTAGTGGGTGTGTACCTCGCTAAATTTTTTACTTCTGGTAGTTTCTTTGCAGATTCCTTTGAGTTTTCTCCATACACATAGTATTTTCTGTAGATCATACATCTCTGAATAAAGTCAGCTTTACTTGTGTTTAATCTGCCTTTCTTTTTTTTTCTTTCTTACCTCCTACATTTGCAGGGACCAACAATTGTCAGCACAGCAATTTGGGGCATTTCTCTTCTAGTCGAGCCTGCAGCTGACTACATAGCTGGCTATCAGGGATCTTCTCCCACAGGCAAGGAGAGGAGATGTATTTCAGGTGGGTGAAGTATCCACCCCGGCTTAAAAGCCAAGAACTGCAACATATCTTTTTTTTTTTTTTATGTAGATCTTATAATAATTCCATAACCGGCTTTTAGGGTCCTGGCTGAAAATTACTACTTAACAATATTCACTTTTCTAGTCCACTCCTGTGGTATATAGAGAAATAGGTACAGATAAAGATGGACACAAAGATACAGACGATATATAGACATAGATATCTGTTATCTGTATGTATATATGGTTTTGGCAATGATTTTTTAGATTTGACACCCAAAGCAAAGGCAACAAAAGTAAAAATAAGTGGGACTACATCAAACCAAAAGGCTTCTGCACAAAAAAAAAAAGAAAAAAGAAAAAAATCAATGAAATGAAAAGCCAACCTGAGTGAGAAAAAATATTTGCAAATCCTATATCTGATAAAAAGTTAATATCTAAAACAGAAATAACTCATATAACACAATAGCAAAAAAACTAAATAACCTGATTTCAAAATGAGCAGAGTAATATTCCATTGTATACCACATCTTCTTCTTTTTTTTTTTTTTTTCCACATCTTCTTTATCCATTCATCTGTCCATGAACATCTGAGCTCTTTCCATAGTTTGGCTATTGCTGCTATAAACTTAAGGGTACAGGTGCCCCTTCAAATCACTATGTTTATATCCTTTGGATAAATACCTAGTAGTGCAACTGCTGGATCGTAGGATAGATTTATTTTTTAACTTTTTGAGCTAACTCCATACTGTTTTCCAGACATATATGGAAATTAAGAAACAAATAGAGGATCATAGATGAAGGGAGGGAAAAATAAGATGGAATCAGAGAAGGAGACAAACCATAAGAGACTCTTAGCTATAAGAAACAAACTAAGGGTTGCTGGAGGGGAGGTGGGTGGAGAGATGGGGTAATTGGGTGATGGTCATTAAGGAGAGCAAGGGACGCCTGGGTGGCTCAGTGGTTTAGCACCTGCTTTCGGCCCAGGGCGTGATCCCAAGTACCGGGATCGAGTCCCACATTGGGCTCCCTGCATGGAGCCTGCTTCTCCCTCTGCCTGTGTCTCTGCCTCTCTCTCTGTCTCATGAGTAAATAAATAAAATCTTTTTAAAAAATAAGAAATTGAGAGGAAAACCCACAGAATGGGAGAAAATGGGTATACTTCATATATCTCATTAGGGACTTGTATCTATATGTATTGTAAGTAACACAACTCAATAATAGAAAGATATAAACAAAAAAATAGAAAAATCGGCAAAGTATCTGAATAGACATTCCTTAGTAAGACATATAAGTGGCCAATTTGCAAATGAAAAGATGTTCAACAGTATTAGTCATCAGGGAAATGCAAATCAAAACCACAATGATATGCCGGTTCATACCAACTAGGATGACTAGAATCAAAAAGTAAGATAACAAATAAGGGTGAGAATATGGAAAAATTGGAAGCCTCAAACACTGTTAAGTAGGAATGTAGAAGGGTGCAGACACTTTGGAAAACAGTGTGTCAGTTCCTCAAAATATTAAACATAGAGTTACCCTATGTCCCAGCAATTCTACTTCAAGGCATATGTACATGAGAAGTGAAAACATATGACCACATGGAAACTGCATATGAATGATTATAGCATTATTCAGCAAGGCCAAAAGGTAAAAATAATCTAAATGTCCGTCAGCTGATAAATGGATAAACAAATTAGTGTATCCACACACTGAATAATGGGACATTATTCAGTCATAAAAAGCAGTGAAACACTGATTTATGCTACAACATGGATAAAACTCTGAAAACATTACACTAAGTGAAAGAAGACAATCACAAAAGACCACATATTATATGATTTCATTTAAATGAAATGTCCAGAATATAGACTGTGTTGACATAAAAATAGATTCGTGGTTGCCTAGGGCTTGAAAAGGTTGGGAGATAGAGTTGTGGCTGAACAGGAGGGGGTTTCTTTTCGAGGTGATTAACTGATTTTGGTGGTGATGGTTGCTGAACTTTGGGATTTCCTAAGTAACAAGAGGGATAGTTATTTTTTGTTATGTTAATAAGGGACCAACTATATCAATAAAGGGTTGGAACATCCGGTCCTTCTACCTACCTTTGGGAAGAGGGACTGGAGAAAATTGAGTTCAATCACCAATAGCCAGTGACTAAATCAGCTGTGCCTATGTAACAAAAACCCAAAAGGACAGGGTTCAGACAACTTGCATGTTTGTGAATCAGAATGCATGCTGATAAGGTGGTGTACCCGAACTCCACAGGGAAAGAGGCTCCCATGTTTGGGACCTTTCCCAACCTTGGCCTGTGTATCTCTTCATCTAGCTATTCATTTATATCCTTTAAACCCTCTACTGTAAGCTAGCGGTTTAGTAGGTAAACTGGTTTCCTGAGTTCTGTAAGCTGCACTAGCAAATTAATTGAACCTGTGGAGAAAGTCATGGGAACCCCTAATATATAGCCAATCAGAAGCACGAGTAACAACCTGAGACTTGTGGTTGGCACCTGAAATGGGGGTGGTCTTGTGGGACTCGGCCCTTAACCTAAGGGATCTGACACTATCTCCAGATAGACCATGTCAGAATTGAGCTAAATTTGTAGGACTCTGCTGAGAATTGGAGAATTGCTTGATACGTAGAAAACCTACATGTTTGGTATCAGAAGTGAAGTGGTGTGGTAGTGTAAGAGTAGGCAAGAGACACAAGAGTGTGAGTCTCCATTACAGTTGCACGTATCTGTGAATATACTGCAAGCCATTGAATTGTACACTTTAATTGGGTAAACTGTATGAGTATCTGAACCATATCTCAATAAAGCTGTAAAAAAACACTCCAAACAACTAGAAATATGAATAAGACAGAGTGAATACAGATATGAAACATATTGAACAAGTAACAGAACTAAAAACACTTTCCAGGAAAAGGACTGCAGGTCCAAATGATTTTACTGGTGAATTCTATCAAACATATAAGAAAGAAATTTTGCCAGTGTTCTGCACACTCTTTCAAAAAAACAGAAGGAAAATTTCCCTAATTTGTTCTATGTGGCCAGCATTACCCTAATACCAGACCTTAACAAAAAAGAACACAATGGATTAATAACTCTCATGACCATTGACATTAAAAATTCTTTCACAATATTTTAGAGATTTATTATTATTATTTTTAAAGATTTTATTTATTCATTTATGAGAGACACAGAGAGAGGCAGAGACATAGGAGAGGGAGAAGCAGGCTCCCCACAGGAAACCTGACACAGACGGAACTCGATCCCAGGACCCTGGGATCACGACCTGAGCCAAAGGCAGATGCTCAACCACTGAGCCACCCAGGTGCCCCTATTATTATTATTTTTTAAAGATTTTATTTATTTATTTGAGAGAGAGAGCATGAGCTGGGGGCGGGGGAGGGGGGGACAGAGGAAGGGGTAGAGAGCAGCAGACTCCCTGCTGATCAGGGGATCAAATTGCAACTTGGGGTACACAGATTTGGGTAGCAATCCAAATAGTGTCCCACTAGGAAGCAAAAATTGATTTTTTTTAAGACAAAAAGGAATGCGTGTACACATTGTTTACAAAGAATTTTGATTGGTGTTGGCAGCAGAAAACTAATCTCGGCGAAACATAACTGGTTGCTACAGCTATCACTAAGCAAAAATAGGTCCATTACTGTAGGAAATTGCAGGCGTTTGTGCAGAATCCTTGGGGGGTATTTGTGGTTTGGTTCAATTCAAGAGTTCAAGGTTCTACCTGGAGAGGACCTGCATTAAAGCCCATCTCCTTAGGGTGCCTGGGTGGCTCAGTTCATGATCTTGGGGTCCTGCAATAAAGCCCCAGGTCTGGCTCCCTGCTCAGCTGGGACCCTGCTTCTCCCTCTCCCTCTGCCCCTCCCCCTTGCTTGTGCATGCTCTCTCTCTCTGTCTCAAATAAATACAATCTTAAAACAAAACAAAAAATCCCATCTTTTGGGCTTCCTGGCTCCATTTAAAAACCCCTTGACATAAGTGACTCCATTTTATTTCACCGTTCATAGATATAGTTGGATTAATATTTCTTATTTTTTTGTTTGTTGCTTTCTTCTATGTTCCTATTTTTTGTCTTCTGCTTTTTCTGTCACAATTGAGTGTTTTATTCCATTTTCTTTCCTTTTTTTAAACATATCAGGCATATTTCACTTTTTCCCTCTTAGTGGTTGCCCTAGAGTTTACAATATACATTTACAACTGACACAAGTCTACCTTTAGGTAATACTATACCACCTCACAGGTGAGTACCTTAAAATAATAAAATAATCCAAATACTCCCTCCCATCCCTTGTATCATTGCTGTCACTCATTTCACCTATATCTAAGCATATATAACCATAGACAGATAACCACACATAATATTATTTTATTTCATTTTAATTTTTTAGAAGATTTTATTTATTTATTCATGAGAGACACAGAGAGAGAGGCAGAGACACAGGCAGGGGGAGGAGCAGGCTCCCTGCAAGGACGATGCAGGACTCCATCCCAGGACCCCGGGATCATGACCCACCCAGGTGTCCCTAGAAGGGCCAGTTCTGATCCAGAGGCCAGCACTGTCAATAACCGGGCTTCCAAAGTCACTTATGTAGCACAAATCTCATAAACAATACTCTTTAGCCTGCCTGTGTACGTGCAGGTCAGGGTGATCAGTTATGCGGGACAAATCACAGAAACCTCCAGCCATACAATATAGTTTTCCAACCTTGGCACTGGTTCCCACAGTGGTTTTTCCACTCATGAGTCTCTGGTAAACCATGATGCCCTATATTCACCTGTCTTTCCAATCCTAGGAGTAGTGTCCTTAACTCTCACAGATCTAAGAAGAGTAGTTGACTTTTCAGTCTGTTCAGCTTCTCTCCTGTGACTTTCCAGCTCCTTCAATGTGGAATTGAAAGTCCCCTCTTCTTTTTGGATGGAGTTTCTGAGGAATTGGTATTCTTAGTTTTATGTCTTTCTTACCTGCTCCCATATCCCTACCAACAACCCCTCCAGTTTTAACCTTGATATATTCGTCTGTCCTCTCCTACTATATTGTAAATTCCTTTCGGGCAAGAGAGGTCTCTCAACTCTGTTATTAGGCTCTAGCAGCACGATGTCTAGTGTAAAATCATCAACGGATAAATAATAAAATAATATGTAAAAGATGAGGGAACTGCTTATATTTTCTTTTTTTCCCAGCTTCAGTTAGTTCTTTTTTTTTTTAATTTTTATTTATTTATGATAGTCACACACAGAGAGAGAGAGGCAGAGACACAGGCAGAAGGAGAAGCAGGCTCCATACACCAGGAGTCTGACGTGGGATTCGATCCCGGGTCTCCAGGATCGCGCCCTGGGCCAAAGGCAGGCGCTAAACCACTGCACCACCCAGGGATCCCTAGTTAGTTCTTATAGTATATGAATTGTCTTAGAAAGCAGAATATTTTCAAGAGTTAAGTAGTGGAGATACAGCGGGACTCTACAGCCTGCCAGAACTGGGTGAAATTATAACTGTTGTGATTTGCTATTTTAGAGATTTAGAGCAATGCCAGATCAGTTATTTTTCCAAACAGGCTATATCTAGTAGTTCTCTTGAAGAAGGAATCTTTTCCGAATTCTTATGGAGCATGAAAACACTGCTATATGAAGCATTCTAAACCTAAAATTTCCAATAATTACAAAGCAGTGGTGAGCTTTTCTCCCCTTTGTTCTTTAAGGCAAGAGAGCCTAGATGCCACATCCATCCTCTCTAGTTGAATTATGGGTGGAGATGGTTGCCTAAATTCAAATTAAAGAGAAAGACACAAACAATGGGTGCCTGGGTGGCTCAATTGGTTAAACACCTGCCTTTGGTCATGATCCTAGGATCCTGAGATCAAGCCCCAGATTGGGAATCTCTGCTCAGCAGGGAGCCTGCTTCTCCCTCTCCCTCTGCCATTCCCCACCCCTGCTTGAGCTGTCTCTTTCTCTTTCTGTTAAATAAATCTTTTTTTTTTAAGACACAAATGACACATTTATTTTTAAAAATTATTAAGTGTGTTTTGCTAATGCACATTAGGGATGATCTGACCTATAGTGAAATCAGAGTGATGGGAGAGGGCCACCCATCTCTCTCGCCTCTGAACTTCACTTCCTCATGATTGTCATCCCTTACATTTAAAAGAGAGGTTTCAGACATCAGCATGTGCAGTTGTAAAGTGTGGCTATACCATAACCATATACATATATTTTTTCTTGTTCTCATTAATTTATCTGCTGTTCATACATCTTTGTTCTTTTATTCAACTGCGGAGGAAAATTTGACTTGTGTGAATGGTAATGTGTGGAGTCAGCCTTAACTTTTTAAAGTTCTGTGGTTCGGCAAATAGGATGTGGTATATCCTAATATATTGTAATATATAATATTATATATTTTTATATAATAATGTATATGTGTTACATGTATATTACATAATATAGTACATTATGATGTATAATTTGTCATATTATATATTATCTAATCTGGGTAAGAAAGAAAAGAGCCTGCTGAGGCAAATGGGTAATGCAAATGCAGTAGGGGACAGCTTTAGGTAGTAGCAGGAGGTCCTGCACACCCAAGAATAGAGGAAAACTGGCCTATAGCTTGAGTCTGCTAGGTTAGCAGTTGCAACCAGGTATGACATGGTTGATACTTACTGATCTCTTTCTTCTTGCCACAGGGGAACTTCTCATGGCCAGTCAGTGTGTTGACTTCGGATTCAGCCTCATCTGAAACTACACCATTTTACACATATACAAACGCCCTGAGGTATTGGGCTTCAGCTTGCTCTAAGAGGACAGAGTGTAGGTTAAGTTTGTTTGACATAACTAGAGGGGTTGAGCCTCTTCCTGTTAATGGCAATTAGTGGTCACCCACCATTTCTAGAAAGCTTTTGCTGAGACATTGTTTCTTTCAGTAGAAGAAAATGAAAGGGCTGGTGATCCAACACTTCTGTCTCCAAAGAAAACTGGGCAGGTGATAATGGTGACCCAAAGTGAGAGCGTTGCTTGCCATGCCCATGCCAGAGCTACATTTGCTCTGAAAGACAGCAACAAAAGTGCTGAAATTTGGACATATCCTTGGTGTGGTGTTCACTATTCCACATCAAAGAGAGTACTGTAAGTAGACTCCAAATGTTCTGAGTGAAGATGTGAATAGAAAATTCCTGAATTCCTATTTTCCTGTGAATTAAGATTTCCTGTGAATAGAGAATCTTCCTAAAAGTGTATGATGTTCTCATGAGACTGCAACAGATGTGCTCTGACTGTGAGTGCTGCTGCTCTGAATGAGAGAACAAAAATATCCAGAAGGGCAGCTATGGTGCTGCCTTTTCCTACAGTATCACCTGTGTTTTGGACCACATCCATCAAGTACCCTGACATAGCATTTCCAATCACAGGTATGATGCTAGCCCTTCAGACAGCAACAGATGTGCTCTGGCCTGGTGGACACTAGGTGTCTGATGGAGGACAGGAACAGATGTATCATGACATACATCTTTTAGTGGTGGAGGCTTCTCCAGTAGTAACAGGTTTCCTGTGACTAGATGGGCCCCAAGTGCTCAGACCAGATACAGGAAAAAAATCCTCCAAACAGAGTTATGGGGTCAGCCCTTCCCATTGTAAAACATGTGCTCCTTCCAGTGGGACCCAGGAGCTCTGACTGCAGATAGGAACATAAAGCCCCCCAGACACAGGTATGATGTTGTCCTCTTGGCTACAATAGATGTACCCTGGTTGGATGGATTCCAGGTGATCTGACCACAGGAAGAACAAAAGTGTCTTATGGCATGTGTTCCTTCTCATTGACGCTCTCTTGACCAGTAGTAGTAGGCATGTGATAGCTGGGTTGGCTCTGGGTGATCTGATTATAGGTAGGAAGGAAAGTGTTTCCATGGACCGATTTGCTCTCAGCAGTACTGGCCTTTCCAATTGCAACAGGGATACAACAGGCGGACAGCACCTCCCAACATGAGCTGTGGTGCTGGTGTCACACTTGGCCTTGCTCCAAAACTGAGTATTCCAGACATGAAGCTAAAGTCTGGGACATCCACAATGACCCCAAAGCTTCCACTACCCATAAGGTAGCAAATCCCATAAACCCAAATGGCTCTGTAGTAGTACCAGCAAAAGTGAGCAGTGATCTTCAGTGCTATGCATGCTGGTGGCAGCTCCAGAGCAGGAAAGAGTGGCCATACCATTGGGGAAAACAACTGAAGTGCCACCAAAAGCTGGCTGGGTGCTGACAGAGATGCCAAATTTGAAACATAGGGGTGTCAAAACACTCAAAAGCTGACTGCTTGGGTTCCAGGACTGCTATAGTATAGGCTAGGTATGTAGGTTCTGCTGGGGCTGCCGGCTTTCCCAAAGGGGAAGAGCTGTTAAAGCTGGCAAAAAGAGGCAGGAAGATAGCAGGCTGGGAATTGAGCATGGTATCCACATCGATTTCATCAGAGTCGAAGGCAGGCTTGGTTGGCGAGTCTGAAGAGTCTTGGAGTGAGGCTACTGCAGAAGCAGTGGTAGATGGACCAGAAAAAAAAAACAAAACCAGGGGCATTGAAGAGAGTGGCTTCCTGCTGCTGTCCACATAGACTCCCAACTTGCAGCTAATGGGTGATTCCTGCCCTAAAGGGAAGGGTGAAAGTGCCAGTGGGGCTGCTAGCCATAAAAGCAGGTGGGCTGGTGGCAACTGGGGCCTTTGCAGGGGTTATTTGTTCCACACTGGGAGAAGCTGGTCCCATGGGATGGAGCTCATGCAGGATCCTGGTGGAAATCTGAAAATGAAAGCCTGGCAAGGCAGAGTGGTGTTGTGTCTACGCCAGTCACACCAAGTCCAAAGCACCCGCTGAGGTCCATCCAATCCGCAGATGGTGCCCGCTGGGATGTTGAGGGTGATTGAGGAGGCAGTGATGGGCTGGCTGGTGAAGACAGGGACACTGGCGAAAGGGACTTGAAGAGGAGTCTGTAAGAAAAAGGGAGGAGAATCTACACACACAGGTGTAGGTGACTTGATTCTATGGAAGGGAGACAGAGGGATGAGGTGTTTAGGAGCTATGGTAAGAGAAGCAGAAGATCCTGCAAACATGACTGAGGGATTGGAATGCAAAGGGCCTCTATTTTTCATCGTTAAGAGGAACCTCAAAAATGGGTCAGAATCTAAAGTGAGCAATGATGGCAGCGGCAGCAAAAGGAGAGTTAGAAATTGTGCATCCCATTTCATGATCAGTATCTGGTGTGGGGGTTAAGTAAAGGGGTAGACAGGATTGGGCCCCCATAGACAAGTCAGTCAAGTCCATGACTGCTGATTTGGCAATTTCTGGAATCTGCGAGGGGAGAGTGGCCAATGGCAAAGTAACTATTCCCTGCAAGAGACAGAGGAAGGAACAGGCAGGCTGAGTGGCACTGCTGTCTAAAGTGGTCTGAGTTTTAGCCTCCAACCTTGTGGTTCCATTGGTGCTCTTTTTCTCCAAGCTGAGGTCTTCAGCAATGACCATACAAGGAAGGTAGGAGGTGGGAGCAGGCTCCCTCTGACCCCACAACAATGACAGTAGCAGCAGCAGTGGCAGCAGTTGTGGCACTGAAAATTACTGTTTAGAGAGCCCACGACTGACAGGTGTGGATGGAGAATTTCTCCTTGACAGGGTATCTGAAAGCTTTTCTCTCTTGAGATTTCTTCTTTGACTTCAATTAGGGTAGAGAGCTGAGTCAGGGGCTTTCACCATGCTCTTCCTTTCTCAACCTCTCTAGCAGCTGGGAAGAGAATATGGCTGGGCCAGAACCCCACTGCACCTGGACCACCCCTGCAGAGGCAATGAAGCCTCCAGCAGGGCTGTATGAGCTGCTGAAGGCATGGCCTTTGGGGAAGGAGCTCATGGGACGTGTGTGTGATATCTTACCTACGCTATCGTCTCCGAATAGAGATTTCCCTTCTGAGGCTCAGAATACTCCCAAAAATGTGACAACTCCACTTGTCACCAGGAGCCTAGATGCTGATGGTACATACCCACTGCTATGGGAACCCCCTTCGGGGTAGTCCTGCCCTTTGCACACTTTTCTTTGACAATCCCCTTCCTTCACACTCCTGGTGACTTCAGCTCAGTCTCCTTTAAGCAAGGATCTGGAGGGTGATTGGCTGGCCCTCGCCTTATAGAGGGGACTACCTGATTAGGTGACAAAGGAAGGAGAGTCATTGTGTGCCCTAGGAAGGATCTTTACCATTCCAGAGTGGACACACACTTTGAGGTACATGCAGAGAGCAGCAGCTTCTTCGGGGAGTCAGTCCCCTCAAGACCTTTAGAGGGTTGCTGAGGCTGCCTCATCGGATACTACCCGTTAGGGGGATGGGACACGGAGAGGCAAAGGCAGTGGATCCGGGCAGAACTGTCTAGGAAAGGGGCCAAGGGGAGGGGTAGCAGAGGCAGCAGGGCAATCTCTGCCAGAAGAGGGACACATGTGTGCTGAGGGCCAGGGACAGCACAAGCGAGAAGCTTGCTGAGGAAGTTGCCCATGAAGAAGAGTTCATGCTATTGGGTCTTGGAAGAGTCGTGTGACATTTGGAGAGCTCTCCTAGCTACCTGCTCCTCCGTGGCAAACCGTGCACTCTCCAGCCTGATGCTGTGGCATGGCACTGGAACACGGGACACCCAGCTGAGCCTACATCAGCAAAGGGCATGAGGAAAAAGTGCCAAATGGCAAGGCCCAGGGGCCAAATCCCAGCAGGACTTTCTAGCACTTCTGTTCCTGCTGCTGGTTGCAGGTGTTTGACACCAGCTGGGCCTGGCAGTTTAGTGAGACCGTTAAAGACGATAAATTCCAAGACCCTGAATGGCTGTCACCTCAGCGCCTAAATGGAGGGCAGAAACAGAGGCAACCTGTGGTTGGGGGTCACTAGCCCTCCCCCCAGTGATCACTAGAGGGCAGAGCCTGCTCAATGCCTTGGGCATGGCTTATGGGAGGTTGGGGTAAAAAAACTAAAGGTGGGGAGACTGGGGGTTGGCTGTGTCTCACTCACATGGTGTATCAGACAGTAGGGGATGGCTGCAGCAGGGTATGTGCTAAGGTGGGAGGGCAGTAAATTTACCCCAGTCTCTTCCTTTCAGGTAATGAGCACAGGAGCCACCAGTTAATTCTCACAACCTATCCCCTACCCCTTCTGTTGCCAGTAGGTCATGACTCAGAACACCACCTCCTCCAGAGGCCACTCTAGCTCCTCCCTAGTTCCTGGAGCCAGGGGCACCTTTTCTGTGGTCACTCTGGAAAGGCAAGTGTCATGAGCATCACCAGCTGGACTACTAGGTTTCCGAATGCCAGTGGAGACATGGATACTACACCACAGCACATCCTTTTCTGACAGACAGGTTCTCTTCGCTTGTTTTCACAAATTTGGTGAAAGCCTTAGAACTTTCAAGTCACACAGGTGTAATGCAGCAAGAATTTTAACCCAGGCTGTCTGATTCCAGGGCTCACGCATTTAGCCACCAGACTGTGGTATGCACCTGTATTACCATTTTTTGATACTTAGTACAGTTACATACCCTTAATGAGTAGTCACTGCCTTTGAGATCTTTTTTGGCTCAACTCGTAAGTCTACCATTGGCCACATGAGGCTTCAGTCTCAGAAAATGTACTGCAGGGATTGTGAGTTGGTAACTCATCCGTATCAAACATTTCTCAGTATGAGCCTTGCAGCAAATCATGCAGCTATGAGAGGTCTTTCAGGTTCATGAACAGGCGCATACCAGTTGTGCACTGGATCTATCCTGGCTTATAAGCCTTTTGCCCCAAGGGCACCAATATCTCTTGTAATAATTCCACAGACCAGCTTTCAAGGTCACGGCCAAGAGGAACAACTCACCAATATTAACTTTGCTAGTTCATTAGTTGGTACTTTTCCTTTAAGTCTTTAAAATTTTTTTCTCATTATTTTGTAGCAGAGTTCTAGAAATGTCAGATCATAGATCGTGGGTCAAATTTGGCCCATGGCTTGTTATTGTAATGCCAATTAGCTTGAAATGGTGTTAACACTTTTTAAATTTTTTTTTCACTTTTTAAATTTAAATTCAATTTACTAATAGTGTAACACCCAATGCTCATCTCATCATATGCCCTCTTTAATGCCTGTCATGCAGTTCCCCTATCCTATTCAGATGTTAACATTTAAAAAAAAACACCAGAATATGTGACAGACACCACTTCTGCAAAGCCTGAATTATTTCCTATTGTGCTTTATAGTGAAAGCTTGCCAACCCCTGCTGTGTACTTTTTAGTGTGCAGGCCTTACACAGAATCTCCTAATTTATTCTAGTACTTTATGAGATTTAAAAAATGCTATTGTTGGGCAACCTGGGTGGCTCATGTTTAGTGCTGCCTTCAGCCTAGGGCATGATCCTGAAGACCCAGGATCGAGTCCCGCGTCAGGATCCCTGCATGGAGCCTGCTTCTCCCTCTGCCTGTGTCTCTCTCATGAATAAATAAAAAAATCTTAAAAAAATAAAAATAAAAAATGCTATTGTAAATGTTATCTTTCAAATTTTAGTTTTCAAATCTTTGCTGGTAGCATATAAAATATACAATTGGTTTTTATATATTGACCTTGTATCCTGGAAGCATGCTAAATTCACTCCATGCTTCTGGTTATTTCTTGTAGATTTCTTAGGACTTCTTAAAAATATATTCATGTTTTCTGTAAATAGAGTTTTACATAATCCTTTTTAATCAATATGCCTTTTACTACTTCTTTTTACCTTTACATTTGCTCTGACGCTCTGTAAAATATTGAATCCAGTGAAGATAAGGAACATCCTTTCTAGGATCCAGATCTTAAGAGAAGTGTTTGGTATGCTATTAGCTGAAGGCTTTTTGTATATGTTTCATCATATCAAGGAATGCCCTCCAATCTCTATTTTGGTGGAGGTTACTTTGAAGTAATCTTTGAGCATGAAGCATTGAATTTTGTCAATTACTTCACTTAGAGATTTCAGATAATAATATGGCTTCTCTCCTTTATTCTGTAAATATAAATTACATTGACTGGATTCTTTAAATGTTAAAACATTAATTCTTGGGACAAACCCGACCCAAAATTATCTTTGTATTTGGCTGGATTATTTCCTGAAATGGTCATTGAAGAGGTTTATGTCGGGACACCTGGGTGGCTCAGTGGTTGAGCATCTGCCTTTGGCTCAGGGTGTGATCCTGGGGTCCTGGGATCAAGTCCTGTCATTGAGCTTATTACGGGGAGCCTGTTTCTCCATCTGCCTGTGTCTCTGCCTCTGTGTGTCTCTCATGAATAAAATCCTAAAAAAAAAAAAAATGTTTATGTCCATGTTCCTGAGGGATACTAATCTTTAAATTTCATTTTTAAAAATTTCATTGTTTTAACTAGGGTAATGAGAGCTTCTTTATAGAATGAATTAAAGTTTCCATCTTTGTTTTCAGAAAGTTGTGGAACCTTAGTAAAATAGCTTATACTTTTAATAATTTATAGGAAAACCACATGGATGTGCAATTTTCCTCATACAATGGTTTATGGTCATTTGTTATCCTGTTATTTTTTTTCAATCCTGCTAATTTCTATCAAATCTGCAGTGATGATTCCTGATGATTCCCTTCATTCCTGACACTGGAAATTTTTCTTTTTTTATTTCCTGGTCAATTTTTCTAGGGGTTTGTCAATTTCATTAAAACCCATTTTTAGTGTATTAATTTTTGTTTATTTTCAATTTCTGCTATTAGCTTTATCATTTATTTCTCTCTAATTTGCATATACTTTCTTTTTTTAAAAAGATTATTTGAGAGATGAGCAGAATGGGGGGAGAGGGAGAGAATCTTAAGCAGACTCTGCACTGAGTGTGGAACCCAACACGGGACTTGGGATCCCATGGCCCAGAGATCATGGACCAGAGCCAAAACCAAGAGTTGGGCACTCAATTGTGCCATGCAGGCATCCAGGGCTGTCCAGTGTTTTTAAGTGCAAAAGGCTTTCATGGACCATAAAGAAAATACGTTAAGTTAGCTGGGCTACCTTCAGTCAGGAGTTGTGCTGCTGTTGGCTCAGAGTTCAGTGTGAGTGAATCAACAATACAGCATATCCAAAAGTAGGAAGAAGAAATTCACTGGTCTGTACATGAAGCCACTCCAGAAAATGTTAAAAGTAACTTTTATAATTTGTGGTGAAGCTACAAAAAAGATGGAAAAGCAGGTAAAGCTGTGGATTTGCAAAATGAAGACCAATTTAAAAAGTTTGGGAAGGCATTGTTATGAGGCAGAAAGCCAAAATTTAGTCATGTTACGGAGATAGGGAAAATGTTAAACCTGGATCAGCTAGTGTTAGCTGGCTTGCACATTTTCAAGAGGCAATAGAATATAAACAGTGTGCAGAGAAGGCAGGTCCTGCAGATCAAGATGTGTGGAATCTTTAAAATACCTGCTAAATGTTCATACAGTGTTATGTTGAAAGCAGATTTTGATGCCAATGAGACTGACTTGCTTTACTAGGCTCTTGGCAAATAAAACCTATATAATGCAAATGGCCTCCAAACCCTGAGTCTTCAAATTATCCAGATACCATGCAATCTTGCTATTGTGTGTCAATACCAACAGCAACAGACTTTAAGTACAAACCCCTCGAGGTGTACAGAACTCCAAATTCACAAGAACTTAAAAGGAAACTCTGGTTCAGGAGTTTGACATGTAACATATGAGATGTCAGAAACATTCCAGGATTGCTTCCACAATTGCTCATCCAAGAAGTGGACTATCTCCAGGGCAAAAACCTTGCCTCCAAGTTGTATTGATTTTGAATAATGCCCCGGTCCATCGCCACAAAGAGCTTGCAAATACCCACCCCAACCTAGATGTACTTTCCATACCCCTACACAGCAAGTCTGTCATTTAACCTCTCCATCAGGACGTAATAAAGCTTTCATGGTGCACAGCATGAGGGAACTTTACAGTAAAGCACACAACACCTACAAGGACACCATCATGAGGACTATTGGAAGTCCGTCACTACATGAACTGTCAGTGATTGCGGTGCACAGCCTGGGATCATATCAAGCAGACTACTATCAGTAATGTCTGGGAAAATGGCCAGACTGCCTGTAAAACCTAAAATTTCAAAGGTTTTGGGCAGCCCCGGTGGCTCAGCAGTTTAGTGCCTGCCTTCAGCCCAGGGCGTGGTCCTGGAGACCCGGGATCAAGTCCCACGTCGGACTCCCTGCATGGAGCCTGCTTCTCCCTCTGCCTTTGTCTCTGCCTCTCTCTCTCTCTCATGAATAAAATCTTTAAAAAATAAAATTTCAAAGGTTTTGAAAGTATTACAAGAAATATAAAGGAGAGTGTCAAACATATAATGCATATCACGTGGCAAATAGTGGGAAAAGCTTCAGTGACATGAGGGAAGGTGTGGAAGAAGTTTTGGCAGAAGGGGTAGTAGAGCCCACAAAGACCTAGAAAAGATGGCAAAACAAGGCACCGAAGTCGGTGATGAGGATGGTGCTGAAAAACCAGTCTACCACTCAGTGAATAAGCCCTCTCAGAGCAGCCATAATATCAGAATGAAAGTCTGCCTTGGAAGAATTTTCCATGATGTGAAACAATGTGACCCTATCATTGAATGCAGCCTCATGCAATTTTTCAAGCCACTTCAGGAAAGAGCACTGCCAGTGTCACCAACAAGTGGCAAAAGTCAAACTCCTGAGGTAGAACTGCTAGATGTTGGTCTTCTGGACTCATCATCTTCCTCTTCTGCACGAGTACCATCAGCTACAACATTGGTTTTCTCAGGGCAAGCCACGGTCAAGAGGTTTATCCAGAGTGCACTGCCCCCACCACACAGCCCACAGCGCTATCAAAACTAGTTTTATTAAATGTTAATCTTTGATTAATTTTAACCTTTTTTTTCCTGGACTTTCTTTGCATGACTATAGCATAGTGTAGGTGTTCATATTACTCTACGGTTTACTGTGTTTATTGTGGGTACTAAACTGTGGTAACTGTATGACTAAGTTAAAGTAGTAGTGTAATAACAATACACTACACAAAATGATGTAATTGAAGTGTTTTTATAATCCTGCATATAATTTATATGAAACATTTATTAAATTCAGATGCCTATAAACAGAAAAAAAATTCCATGACAGATAATGCATTAATTGGTTGATGAAAATGTGAACCTAAATTTGTATTTCCTCTAGGAGCAGTGGTTCAGTATTCATGAATTCACTGTTTGTGATGAATTTATAGAATATGACTACAATGAGTAACAAGAATTGACTAAATATACATGTCTGTGTGTGTCTAAGTATTTCATGACTCAGGCTTCTAAACCTCTCACGAACATTTATGCTCCTAAAACTTAAAAATGACAATGTTTTAGAATAAGGAATATTCTCAAAAAATGTTGGCAGCACAGCTGCCTTCAGTGCTCCAACTCTCCAGATAATGGATATATAAAAAACACGATGCGGGTGAGGTCTTTTTATCCTCCATACACCCAATACCCCCCACTACAGCCGTAATGACAAATTATCACAACCTTGGCAGGGAAACTGGAAAGAAGCCATGTATGCTTTTCTTTTTCCTTTCTCTTCTACATCCCCTCCTCTACCACTCATTGCCCTTTTAACATACTCTTGAGATGGGTTTATAGTATAAACATAGGATTCTTGCTGACACTTTTCCCAGAGATACAACCACTGGGTCTCACTTGTGGATGATTCTCAGGGGTAGTGTAAGGGTCTAGACTGGGTCAATTTCTAATTTGACCCTTGAGATGCCCTGCCACAAAAAGCTCTCACGGGGGTGACAATTAGGTTTCCCTTCAGTATGAATTATCAGTAACAAGCAAGATATTTCTCTGGCCGAAAGATTTTCCTGAATAATTATATTCAAAAGAAAAGATATTTCACCAGTATGAGGTCACTAAAATTGACTGAAGTAAACAACCTGAAGAGGCCTTTAAACTCTGGTGTGAATTTTTCGATGGTGAGTGAAGGATGAACTGTGGCTAAAGGTTTTTCCACATTCACCACATTCAAAGGGTTTCTCCCCAGTGTGAGTTCTCATGTGTTGAGTTAAGGCAAAGTTGTCACAAAAAGCCTTCTTACAGTCTTTGCATTCATATGGTTTTTCTCCAGTGTGGATCCTATTATGACGAACAAAATTTGCAGGCTGGGTAAAGGCCTTTCCACATTCTCTGCATACATAGGGCTTCTCGCCAGTGTGAATCCTCATGTGTCGAGTAAAGGAAGAGCTGTAGTAGAAGGCTTTTGCACATTGTTTACACTCCAAAGGTTTTTCTCCACTGTGGGTCCTATTATGTCGGATAAAAACAGAGTGGTGTGTAAAGGCTTTTCCACATTCACTGCACTTATAGGGCCTCTCACCAGTGTGAATTCTCAGGTGCTGAATTAAGGAAGAGCTGTCACAAAAGGCTTTCCCACATTCCTTGCACTCAAAGGGTTTCTCTCCAGTATGAGTCCTCTTGTGCCGGATAAAAGTAGAGCGATGAGTGAAGGCCTTTCCACAGTCATTGCACTCATAGGGTTTCTCTCCAGTGTGAATCCTCATGTGTTGAGTGAAGGATGAGCTGAGGCAAAAAGCTTTTCCACATTCTTTGCACAAAAAGGGTTTCTCTCCTGTGTGGGTCATATTATGCTGGATAAAAGTGGAGCGGTGAGTAAAGGCCTTCCCACATTCACTGCACTCATAGAGTTTCTTTCCCGTGTGAATCCTCATGTGTTGAGCAAAGGAAGAGCTGTAGTAAAAAGCTTTCCCACATTCTTTGCACAAAAAAGGCTTTTCCCTAGTGTGAGTCATATTATGCTGGTTAAAAGAGGAGCGGTGGGTAAAAGTTTTACCACATTCTTTGCACTCATAGGGCTTATCTCCAGTGTGAATGCGCTGGTGCTCTGTGAGGTGAGACCTGCGTTTGAAGGCCTTCTCACACTCAATACACTTGTATGGTTTTTCCCCAGTATGCAACCTCATATGTCGAATGAAGTCTGCCATATAACGACAGGCTTTCCCACATTCACTGCATTTATAAGGCTTGACTCCAGCATGAATCTGTTGATGACGAACGAGGGCCCAATTCTTGCTAAATCTTTTCCCACATTCTCTGCATTTATACAAGTTATTCCTTGCATCTATCACAGGGTCTTTTCCTAGTCCTTGTTCATGTTCTTGTAGATCACCTTGTGCAGTGACTCGCTCCTGTAAAACCGTTAAACACAAACGATCATCTGTTTCCAAATCATCATGTTTACGGGCCAATTTCCTAGTGCATGTCTCCTTGTGGGGGTCTGTTCCTGTCCTCAAGCTCCCTTCCTGCATTTCTGATAGTTTTTCCTGATCCCTTGCTTGCCCCAACCTGGAATCCCTTGCGACTCCCTGTGTCACTTGTTCCTCAAAAGGGGCTTCCTCAGTGAAGGCCAGCTGAGAAGCAGTAAGCTCTGTGGTCTCAGGTTTTGCTTTTTCACCTGAAGGAAATCCAATACAGAAAGGTGTCTATTAGTGATAATAACAGAACAATTACTATTTGAGTGGTAGAATGAAGATGAAAATTATCCCTCTAATGCTTATGGCATTTATATACATCTTAGCCCACATTTACAATTTCTTTCTTCACTAATCCTTGGACTCTTGACATCTTTCAAAGGTAACCCAGGAAGAAAAGCTGGGGCAGGGCACAGAGAATCTGCAATGGGGATGAGTCCTCACTCTCCAGAATGGAGGAGGGTGGGCAGAGTAATGACTACACAGTGTGTAAAGACTGTGCTCTAACATCTCATGGTATGACAGCACGGGGAAGGTGCACCTAACTTGGCCACATGGGAGACAGAAAGAGGTCAGTGCCGGCTACCTGGAAAAGGTGCTATGGGAGCTTCTCTCTAAAGGAGAGTAGGAATTCCCTGATAGAGGAATTAAAAGAAAGAAACTGCAGATGACAGCAAGTACATCGTGCGGTGTCTTGAGAGAATGCTGGATGCCAGGCAAAGTGAAGAGGAGTGAGAAACTACTGGGTGGACGTACTGAGTCTAGTTCGTCTGAGTGAAGACCCCACCTAAGTAAAGACTGAGGTGAACAGACACCAAATGGATATCATCTAGATGAAGAGAATTATAAACTTACCATATTAATGAAGATCTATATGAAAAGGAAGGTTGGTAATATACAGTTGTTCTTAAATTCATCTATGCAAATAAAATCCGAACAGAGTTTTTCAAGAATACGGACAATGTGATTGTGAAATTTATATAAAAGAACAAACAGACCAGGCTACCTTCTCAGAAGAATAAAGAAGAGAATCTTGCCTTTTGAGGAATTCGGATTATGATGATTATACACATCAAGGCAGTACAATGTAGAAATAGATTTGAGATAAACTATCAAACTGTCAAAGGGAAAAACAGAATTAGGAGCTCAGAAATGGGGGTGCCTGGGTTGGCTCAGTGGTTGAGTGTCCGCCTTTGGCTCAGGTCGTGATCCCGGGGTCCCACAAGGAGCCTGCTTCTCCCTCTGCCTATGTCTCTGCCTCTCTCTCTGTGTGTCTCTCATGAATAAATAAAATCTTAAAAAAAAAAGCTCAGAAATGTATGAATTTTGGAATATGACAGAAGTAGCAGAGAGGCCCAATGAGAAAAGGAGGGGCTATTCAATAAATGGATCCAGAGAAGTGATTTCCCATACGGGGGAAAATGAAATTGCATTCCTAACCTCACCCCACACAAAAATGAACTCCAGACTGATTAAGACCTAGCTGGGATCCCTGGGTGGCGCAGCGGTTTAGCGCCTGCCTTTGGCCCACGGCGCGATCCTGGAGACCCGGGATCGAATCCCACGTCGGGCTCCCGGTGCATGGAGCCTGCTTCTCCCTCTGCCTATATCTCTGCCTCTCTCTCTCTCTCTCTCTCTCTCTGTGACTATCATAAATAAATAAAAATTAAAAAAAGAAAAGACCTAGCTGTCAAAAGCTCAACATTAACATTTAGTAAATCATAAAAATGACTATCTTTTTGAAAGTGAAAGATTTCATAAACAAGATACAAAAGCATTATCTATAAAAGAAAAGACTAGTCAATTTGACTAAACTATAACTTTTAAAAAGGCAAATAAGGGTAAGTTAATATCAGATACTATAGACTACAGAGCAAAGTAAAGAGTGAGAAAAAGAGTGACATTATAGAATGATAAAAAGAGCAATCCACCAGGAAAACCTAACAAACCTAAATCTATATGCAACAAATATCAGAGCCAAAACTGAGTTCAAAGGAAAAACAGACAAAACCACAATTACAATTGGGAACTTCAACGTTCCACATCCAAAATGAAAACTAAGCATATGTGTATGAGCTAACATTTCACAGAAGATATACATCAGCCAATCAACAAAGGAAGAGGTGCTCAGCTTTCTTGGGTATATGGGGAGGGCAAAAAGACCACAGTGAGATATCAAATTATATTCACCCAACTGAAAAAAACTTAAGAACATGACAATATCAAGTATTGGAAAAGACACAGATCCACAGAATTGTTAGTATAATGCAGGTGAAGTATAAACAGGTAAGATACCATTTGAGAAAACAGCAGGGCAGTACCTAGTGAAGTTCTCCTTTTGCTCACTTATAATAATAAAAAAATTCTAGCCCTAGGAACCCTATTAAGAGAAATTCCTACACATTTGCATGAGGACATCTGTACATGAATTTTCACAACAGCACTCTGTGGGTATTAAAAACTGGAAACATGAAAATACATGAGCACACTGTGTTATAATCATGAAAATGACTATAGAAGAAAAAAAATGAATGAAGTATACTACATGCACAGTCGATCTTAATATACTGTTGAATGAAAAATACAAACAACATAAGACAATATAAACTATAATATACTTTTTGTAAAGTTCAAAAAAAAGCATGTGTACACGAGTACAATGAAGTAATTTTTATTTTTTTGTTTTTTTTTATTTTTTAAATTTTTATTTATTTATGATAGTCACACACAGATAGAGAGAGAGAGGCAGAGACACAGGCAGAGGGAGAAGCAGGCTCCATGCACCGGGAGCCCGACGTGGGATTCGATCCCGGGTCTCCAGGATCGCGCCCTGGGCCAAAGGCAGGCGCCAAACCGCTGCGCCACCCTGAAGTAATTTTTAAAGTCCGTTTTCAGAATGTCAGTTATAATGCCATTATAAAATCACATACATAGGTTACAGGCACCTCTGTGTTTATTGCAGCATTATTTACAATAACCAAGATATGCCCTTGGGCTCAGGTCATGATCCTGAGGACCTGGGATCAAGTCCTGCATCAGGCTTCCTACAGGGAACCTGCTTCTCCCTCTGCCTATGTCTCCGCCTTTCTTTCTGTGTCTTACATGAATAAATAAAATCTTAAAACAATACAAAAACCTCTTTCGTGGTTTCTACTGAAGTTAATCATGTACCGACACCATGATCCAGCCAGTCCACGTATTTGCATATTCCCAAGAGAAATGTGCTTACATTCAACAAAAAATATAATCAAGAATATTCAACTCTGGAAAATGAACAAGGGGTAGTAGAAGAGGTGGGTGGGGGGTTGGGGTGACTGGGTGATGGGCACGAAGGGGGGCACTTGGTGGGATGAGCACTGGGTGTTATGCTATATGTTGGCAAATTGAACTCCAATTAAAAAAATACTCATAGCTGCATTCTTCACAATATTCTGAAAAATTCCCATATACCAGGAAAATGGATACACATAATCTATTCATTCACTGAGACACTGCAGGATTAAGAAATAACTCATTTTGCAACCACAGGAGGGAGCCTCAGAGCCATAATGATTATCAAAAGACAGCTGTAACAGTATTATGTATCATGAGGCTCCATGTATAAGTCTTTAAAATTAATCTACAGTGATTGAGTTGAATGCCAGCTACTTTTATAAAAGGGAATATTAACAAGGAGCAAAAGAAACCTGTGAAGTGCTGGAAGTATTTCTTGACCTGTGTGGTGGATACTTGGGTTTATTTATGTAATATTTCATAAAGATGAACCTTTAAGATTTGTATATTCACTATGTATAAGTTATACCTTAGTACAGCAATTAAAAGAAAATAGTAAAATAGAAGGGGAAGCGCAGAAGTCCTGCAGAGCTGACTCTTCCGAGAATGAGAAAACTGCTCCCAGAAGCTTGGTTGTTCAGATCAAATAGTCGTCAACAATTATGTGTTGGAGAGCCAAGACTGTTTTTTTTTTGTTTCATGCTTCCCCCAAGCGTCAGAAACTTCTATGTTTTTCTATATTGAGTAGAGAGAAAGTGAAGATACAGAAGAGGTAGGAAATAAGTGAAGACCCAAGGTCCCAGGTGCAACAGAGTCATGTACAGCTTCTTGTAATTCCTACCTCATGGTGCTTACACCCTGTTATGATGCCCTCTGGCAGAATGCTGCAGGCTCTTGATATGCTTCTAAAGAATAGGATATGGCAAAGCAGTGGAATGTAACAGATGAGGTTGTGTGTTGGTTGCATCCCTCTCGCTGGAGTCTCTCCCACCATCACTTGATCTGAAGAAGGAAGCGGACATGTCGCAAGGTGTCTCTGACGGTGGCTTGTAGTGGATCCCACCAAATTGAGCCTAGACCTCTGACCCACAGGTGAGAAACAGTAAATGAGTGATATTTTAAGCTATGTTTGTGGTAATATTAGATGGACAGATAATTAAGGCAGACAAAGTGTGACCTAGACTCTCCTGGTGGAATTTGCCATGAGAACCCTTCCACAGGGATGAGAAGGAAGCTACAGGATGAGTCTGTAAGGGTTAAAAGGCAAGAAAGCCACGTGTGAGACTCTTCTCAACGTGAAGTAGGTCACGGGCTAAATTATTGGTAGCTAGGTGTGGGGATATCTGGAAGAAGGGTGAGTGGATGGGGAAGAGGATCAAAGACAAAGAATGGACCAGAGACACAGACCAGATATGGGGACAGCAGTCAGAAATCTGTTAGCAACATTGCAGGCAAGAGACGAGTACAGCTTGGACTAGGGTGTAATGTGGAACTGACAGACCTGGTGAAGGTGACAGAGTCAGGACATACATCAGATAGAACACGATAAGAGTCAGGAATGGCTGGAGAGAGGGTATGAAAAAGATGGAGGTGTTGTGGGATCGTCCTTTTGTTCCTGGCTTTCTTGACTTGCTGAATGGTAAGACTAGTAATTGAAAATGGGAAGATGGGAGGAGTGGGCCAAATCAAGTGAAGATATAGAACTGCAGAGGGGGGAGAAGGTGTGAGACAGACATGGATGTGTAGATAAATAAATGATTGGATGAAAGTGGAAGAGGGTGGGATGCAAAGTTAGAGATAGTAATCTGCAGAAACAGAAAGGACTGTCTTTTCTGAATTGGGAAAGGAAGTTTGAGATATCATGATTCATTATGACTAACAATGCATGAATATTACAAACATAACTTTTGTTATTTTGTCATTTACTCTGGGTCAGGCAGTGTGCTATAAGCAGTTTCCTGTTATCTAATTACATTCCCAAATAATCCGACAATGCAGAAACTATCATTACTTTTTCTAATGTAGGCTAGTTTAGCAGACCGAGGACTTGTTCATATCCCTGGCTCCTTCTCCTTGAGCACAAAGCTAAGCCACATTTCCCAGTTTGATGTAACAAGTAGCCTAATGCCCAGGTCTTGTCAATGGAATGTGAATGGAAGTGATGTACGTGTGCAAGTGGATATGATTATGGATCTTCCTCAACTCATGATGGGGTTATAGCCCAATAAACCCATCTAAATGCATTTAATACAACTAACCCACCGCACATCATAGCTTAGCTTGGACTACCTTAAATGTGCTCAGTACACTTACATTAGCCTATAGTTGGGCAAAATGATCAAATACAAAGATTATGTTATATTAAAGTGCTGAATGTCTCATGCATTTATGGACTATTGTACTGAATGTGAAGAACAGAATGGCTATAAGTGTACTGGTTGTTTACCCACACGATTGCATGGCTGACTGGGAGCTGCAACTCGCTGTTGCTGCCCAGTACCGGAAGAGAGTATCGCTAGCCTAGGAAAAGATACAAATTCAAAATTCGAAGTCCAGTTTCTACTGAATATACACAGCTTTCACACCATTGCAAACTGGAAAAATCCTAATTTGAACCACTCTAAGTTGGGGGCCATCTGTATTCCCCTTCCCGCCTATTCCTCTTAGCCAGGTGGATGATGCCAGGGCATCATACTGTCAACAGAATGCACCTGGACCCCTAGAATAACTATGTGGTATGGAGTTCCCCTGCAGATCCACATTAACCATGTTGTGAATGAAAAAAAAAAAAAAACTCTTTATCTGTTGACCCACCCAGATTTTGGAGTTTATCTTTTACAGCAGAGAATTAACTTAGCTTGACTTGTATATCAAAGGTACAGCGAGATCATGCAACTTCCCCAGGGTCATGAGGCTGGTGAGTGGCCAAGCACTTAGAGCCTGATCTTACTCAGTATATTGAATCCTAACCCTAATAAAGGCAAGAGTTTGATGGGATAGAAAAACAGGGCAAACAAAGCTGGAGTACTACATCATGAACCAAGACCACAGGAAGGCCATAAATGAAGTTGCCAATGGAATTTCAGACAGTGTTCCCCTGGGTAGTCTGTCAGTTGCCATGAAACCCTCTGCCATGACACCCATCTGCCAGACTCTGAGCCACCCACCTGTATGGGTGCTTTTGGAGAGGCCTCTGTTCACTGACCACAGTTCTTGCCCATGCTCCAGTAGGTAGATCAGCTCTGGTTTGGGAACAGGATGCCCTGTGCATGGAGAAACAAATGGGGCATGGGTACACAGGTAAGGATAAAAGGTAAAGTCTCAAGTATACAGGAGTACACACCTTTCACATGCCACCATGAAACTCCAGAAAGGAAACTTCACACCTTCCAGAAGGCTGTTCCCTAATTAAGCCAGATGGATTCAACCTCTCCGTGGATCAGGACTACCTAAAGATGTCTGGTTCTGAACACAGAACGAATTAAGTCAAATCTCTGGGCATAAGGACAAAACACAGCAAGTTTGTAAAAGCTCCCCAGGTGATTCTGGTGCCCAAGGATGGCTAAACACATTGGACAAAGTCGACTGCTGGGTCGATTTACTGGTACTCAGTTGTCTGAGGTTGGCCATGACCTAAACCTGCTACCCATTCTGAAGAGAAAGCCTTTAACCCAAGTTGGGAAGACAGAGCTGAAGGTGGGGACCTGCTGCCCTACTTGCTGCTGTAGCATCCTATGGCTACTTAGAGGACAATGGCCTGATGACCTAGACCAAGGGGAGAAAGCAAACAAACACAACCAGGTTGGCATCTACCAGGCCAGGAGCCAGCATCATCTCAGGGCTTCTCACCAGGTGAAGTCATTATATTTTCCAGGTGTGAAATCAGTAGGAGGTTTTCTGGCACCTGCACCCAAAAGCATTTTGCAAAATGAAAAGGTTTGAGGACAGGAAGACTCCGAGGAGAATCCAGCGACTAAGGCACCGGGACCCACAGAAACTCCAACTGGAAAATCCTGTATTGCAGGCCAGAATGCATCCAGTTGTCATGTAGCAAATGTCCACCGATGTTTGCTAGAAACCTGGCACTGAGCTCAGTGCTGGGGCAGTGTCAAAGTCCAATCAGACCTTCCTTCATCTCTGTTATGGGACTTGGCTTCTCCTCCACCTGGAATGCTATTTCCTGTGCATCTCCTTTCAACAACCTATCACAACGGTCACAAACTAACACCACTTACTGTACTGGAGAGACCAGGTGGACACAAACCTGGGAGAGCCCTGTCATGGTAACCATTTGGATGTCTGGGAAAAGAGGGACCGTGGGCCTCCATTCAATTAATATTCAGACCGATTTCTGGGTAAACTGGCCATTTAAAATTTCAGTGGGAATATATGAATATTGAATATATGAGATTTACTGATTTAGTACATATAATAAGCACATGTGTCACATTTGCTTATGTTCCCAGTTGTATTCTAAACACTTCACAGATATTAGGTCACTTGGGCTAGGTGAAAGGTTACTACAAAAATACAATAAAATCAAAAGAACTGTATTAGTCCCAGGAAGTTCATGCTGCCTCCACAAGGCTGTGTTTTCTGAAGGGGAAATTAGCTAACAGACCCAACATCAAGCCCAGACTCTTGCAGCAACAATCGGAAGGCAAGAAAGGAGGGGATAAGGAAGTGCATTCTTAGGTGCCCATCAACGCCATTTGATGATGTGTCTGTACACCCTCTAAAATTATATCCCTTAGCAGCAGAGAAGGAAAGCATAGGCCTTGGGAAATAAGGGACAATTGTGCAGGCATCAGGGGCCAAAGAAGCCATTTAGCCAAAACTGCTGCTTAGACACCAGGAGCACTGATGTCAAATATCTGTCTGTCTGTCACCCACTTTTTGGAGAATTCACAGGTCCTGCCAACTGGGCTATGAGGACATTTGATCCAATCAAGCTGAACCAATCACCTTACCTATTATAGGAATCTGGAATAAGGACGTCAGATTGAGGCCAGCTTTTATTAAGAATGTATTTCTTATACAACAATCCCTGTTGCAGACACAGGGATATCAATGAAAAGCTTAGTCCAGAATATGCTGAGGCTGTAGAGAGACAGGAAGGTAGGTCCCAGACGCCTTCTCAATCGGCCATGCTTATATAGAAAGAAGGTGGAATGAAAGCCTGGGGGTACCAATCAGGAGAGTGTGGAGTCCTTACCCAGTGAGACCAGGAGCCCACAAGTCTCCAGCATCACCTCCCGGTATAAGGTCCTCTGGGCCAGGTCCAGATGTCTCCATTCCTCCCCAGTGAAGGTCACAGCCACATCTTTAAATGATACCAATGCCTGGAACATCAAACAGAGGTGATGAGTGGCTGTGCATCTACTAGATGAGATGAGGGCCTATTGCTTGGCCCCCAAGGGAAGTCCAGAAAGACTTGAGGCCTGAACCCCTGAGTATCTCCTGAGAACCTAGCTCTGTGCTGGGCTCAGGAGGGAAAAAGATGGTGCCTCTGACAGAATAAAGGTTGTGGGAGAGAAAAGCCTCCTGTTTAGGAAGCCAATGGAGAAAGATACGAAACCATGATAATCTTACATAGGTGGTAGGAGCAGATAGTAAGCGCTCTGGGATGTTAGTCTTAAGAGTAGAGAAAAATAATTCAAATAACAGATCCAGACATTGTGACCTATATGCACTGCTTGCCTGCATCTGGGGTTTCAGATGCTGTGTTAAAGCAACTTAAAGTCTGTAGGTCTGAAGCTAGACTCGTGGAGTTTAAATCCAGCCTCAAGGATCATGCTCCTGAAACACACATTAACTTCTCCGTCTCAACTTCCACATCAATACAATAACAGTTGAACGCTTCACTAGGCTGGTGTAGGAATTACAATATATTTTTTAAGGATTTTATTTATGAGAGACAGAGAGAGAGAGAGAGAGGCAAAGGGAGAAGCAGGCTCCATGCAGGGAGCCCGATGTGGGACTTGATCCCGGGTCTACAGGATCACGCCCTGGGCTGAAGGCAGCACTAAACCGCTGAGCTACCCAAGCTGCCCGGGAATTACAATATTCTTAAAGCCCCTCCATGCGCCCAGCACACTCAGTGCTCAATGCATGTTCACAAATTTCCTTCACTGTTCACAGCCCAGCCCATGAGGGAAGCGCCATCACCTCTAGGCTCACAAGCAGCAAACTGAGGCTCAAAACCAAGTGAGCCAGAGGTGTACATCTAATGAGAAGGGGCAGGATTTGAACCCAGGTCCCTCAGGTCCAGCCATCGTGGGCAGGCAGGGGGTGTGTGTGTCAGATTTAATCTAAGTATGACAGAGTCACAGAGGTAAATATCTTTCATTCACCAATCACATATTGGGCACAGGTATAGGCCCAGCACCGTTCTGAAGAACAGTGCCTGGAGATGGAGCAGAGAACAGGAGCTCACACTCTGGGGATATGGAAAGATCTCCAACAAGAAATTAAAGAAATGAGCAAGATTAAGTCATATGGAGCGAAGGGCTCTGAAAACAACAAAAGAGAATGAATTGACTGCAAACACAAGGGGGCTTTAGCTGGAGCAACTAGGGAAGGCCTCACTGAGAGGACACTGAAATGAGGCAGGCCAGGTGAAGAAAGATTAGTAACTAAGGTAGGTCCCGAAGGTGGTCAGGGCTAGGATAAGAGTAAACACGGTGTCATGCTGGAGAGTAACTTAAGGCCTACTGTGTGTTTACAACCCAAGAAACACAGCATTCCTGTACACTATCATTTTTTTTAAAGATTTATTTATGTACTCATGAGAAACGGAGAGGCAGAGACACAGGCAGAGGGAGAAGCAGGCTCCATGCAGGGAGCCCAACGTGGGACTAGATTCCGGGTGCCCAGGATCACGCCCTGGGCTGAAGGCGGTGCTAAACCACTGAGCCACCCGGGCTGCCCCTTGTACACCATCATTAACGAAAATCGTAATGGGAGTCACTCTTCAAGTACACTTCTTGATAGTCTTCCACAGCATCTGAAAGCACAGTGTTCCTATGAAAACTTTCCTAAGCCAAAACGGCAGTAAAGTGAAAAGTGTTGGGGCACCTGGGGGGCTCAGTCGGTTAAGCATCTGCCTTCAGCTCAGGTCATGATCCCAGGGTCCTGGGATGGAGCCCCACATATGGTTCCCTGGCCAGGGTGGGGGAGCCTGCTTCTCCCTCTTCCACTCCCCCTGCTTGTGTTCTCTCTCTCTCAAATGAATCAATAAAATCTTTAAGAGAAAAAAAAAAAGTATCCCCCACTTTCTCAAAGTTCCCCTAACTTCCATTTTACTTTTAGGAAGAACTTACATCATCACCTGTTTCTGCCAACCAAAAGGAATCCCAAGAGGATTCTTGTTTTTGCCTTACTAATGTTGTCTCTCCCAGAGGCCGGTGGCAAAATCCAAACCTTTGGAAAGTGGGGGGGGCCTGAATAAGAAAATGTGTTTAACAGGAAAACGGATTCACAGCTGCAAGCTGCAAACCAGCTTCACTTGTAAAACGCAGGCGGCATCTGCAGAGTTCAACCTGGCGACTGTCCTGCCTCCCCCGCCTGCCCAGGGACCTTCTATTCCCACCAGAGAAGCAGCAATTAAAAAAAAAACAAAAGCAAAAACAAGAAAACCACAAAAAAAATAAAAACAAACCCCGCGGCTCCCTTCTCCTCTCCGGCCGGGTAGAGGCCCGAAGGCCGCGCTGTCCCTGGGGTGAGCCCCGGAGCAGAGGAACCAGGCGAGTCCGTCCGGAGTGATGCGCTCCGGGTCACACACACGGAGCCTCTCCGGTTCGCTCACCCGAGGCTCAATAGTCGTCAGCACCCGGTATTCCGATTTTAGACCCGAGGGAACGGAGACCCAGGGCAGGGAAGGGGCAAGCCGAGGTCGGAGGCGGAAGGGGGCCTCCCCTTAGAGCCCCGGGCCCGGACGCAGAACCCGCGCGCCCCGCCGCGTGCCTCCAGGGCCTCCAGGTCCAAGGGCACGAACGAGGGGCGGCGAAGACCGAGAGGGCGGCGACCCCAGCGCGCGTGGGCCCGCGCGACCCTCCACTCACCGGCGCCGCCATGAGGCCCACGGGCCGAGCGGGACTGCGGGGAGCGGCGCCCGGCCGACCCCTCCGCCCAGCCCGCAGCCGGAGCCGGGGCCCTCGGTGTCCGCTGTGCGGACTCCCCCGCGAGCGCCGAGGCTCCCCGGCACAGGCGGCGTCGCGGCGCACACAGCAGCGCGGAGGCGGGGCCTGGGCCCCTCCGTGTCCTTTGCTCGGTCAGGACGACCCCTCCGGGAAGCGGCCTCGCCTCGGCGCCCCGACGCGGACCCGCGGCAACCGACCCGCGTCCAGGGGGAAGACGCCAGAAGTCCCGCCCACGGCGCGGCAGGAACGCCCCTCTCCGCTCGCTCTCATTGGCTGAGCGCCCGCCGTCGACGTCACAGGCACTGCCTTCTGGGTGATGTAGTTCCGGACCGCATCTCGAGCATCTCGGTAGCGCGCTTTCTGGTCTCAGGAGATACCTGGTGGTGAAGTTCCAAACACAGATGTATGGCTTGTTGTTGTTGTTGCTGTTAAAGATTTGATTTATTTATTCATGAGAGAGAGGGAGGGAGAGAGGCAGAGACACAGGCAGAGGGAGAAGCAGGCTCCATGCAGGGAGCTCCACGTGCGACTCAATCCACGGACTCCAGGGTCACGCCCTGGGCTGCAGGCGGCGCTAAACCGCTGAGCCACCGGGGCTGCCAGGCATATGGTTGGAGAACGAGCACACAGATTTCTGTGGCTAGGGGATCCCTGGGTGGCTCAGCTTTGGCCCAGGGCGTGATCCTGGACACCCGGGATCGAGTCCCACTTCGCGCTCCCTGCAGGGAGCCTGCTTCTCCCTCTCCCTGTGTCTCTGCCTCTCTCTCTCTCTCTCTCTGTCTCTCATGAATAAATAAAATCTTAAAAAAAAAAAAAAAATCCAGTGGTTCTTCAGCAGTGCTTCACCTGAAATAGGTGACGCCTTGACCTTCCTCCCTGTGCCCAGCAGTGGGATCACTTCTTCTTTCTGAACCAGTATTTACAATGAAAACTGAAGATAATTCTTGAATAGTAAGTTTATGTATTCCTCTAATTAGCTGTTTCCAACCCTGGGAATCTGTTACAAAGAAAGACCCCACTTGACTCCTACTGAGTGAAATTGTAGATGAACCATGTAGCCTAGGAGTATTTTTTTAAAAAAGAAAAAAAAAGTTATATATATATTGAGTGCATAAAATATACATAGATATTGATGACAGAGTAGAAGGCAAGCTGAAGACAAAGCACAAGCTAACACCTCCCACCCCCCCACCCCACCCCCAACCACGGCCACCCCCCACTGGCCTCCCACCACCCCACTCCTGGGTAGGATATGTGTGATGTTCCCCCAGGAAACTCTCAATTGTCCTAAAGTTAATGCTTTGCTATAGGGAAAAATAACCTTAGTTTAATAATAGCAAGGCCTGCAGTATCCTGAGGGTCTTCTTTAGGATATGAAAGTCCTTTTGGATACCTCTCTTTTTCCTTACCCCCCTCCCAACTCCCAAGTATATAATCAGCCATTCCTTACAACCCCAGGGCAGCTCTTTCTGCCCACGGGTCCTGTTCCTTGTGCTTTAATAAAATCACCTTTTTTTTTTTTTTTTTTTTTTAATTGCACCAGAGACACCACAAGAATTCTTTCTTAGCTGCTGGCCCTGGACGTCACCAATATCCCAAAACTACATCAGATCCCAGTTTATTTTATCACATACTACCATAAAATATATACAAATCTATCATAAAATGTTAAAATTTATCATACAAACTTACCCATACAAACACAGACCATACATCATCGTGCCATTTGCAGTCAAGAGAAATACAAACAAATGTAAAGATGGAATATTAAATCATAACTGCATAAAATTTACTGTAGTCCATACTGAACTGTAATAATTTCCTATCCACCTCCTGTTGTTACCGCAGTAAGCTCAAGTATAGCGAATATCCACTCAAAACACTGTGTGATGCTAATCGTTTCCATGGGAGAGTTCATGTCTCCAGTAAATTATGTATCACAATAAAAAGTGATCAGGGTTCTTGATCACTTTTCATATTTTGTGCCATACTGTAAAACTTGAAAAACACCATAAAACCCACAGAAAGTGCCACTACTAATGCTGGAAGTGCTCCCAAGAAGCAGAGAAAAGTCATTGATAAGAGAGCAGAAGGCAAGCTGAGGACAAAGCACAAGCTGAAACCCCGACAAAACCCCACCACTACCACCACCACTCTCAGGCAGGATATATGTGACATTCCTCAGGCATTCTTGGCTGCCCTAAAGCTAAGAGAAGAAAAAACAAATGGTTATTTATAGAGATTACAGTCCTGCAAGACATGAATCTCAGTCTTACATATATATTAGTGATTTACAAGAAAAAAAGCATTCTTATCAATAACCTAACTTCCAGAAGGAAGTGTAGATAAAATGTCCTTGTAACGTGCAGCCCGTTGACAAATACTTGAGGCAGACAGAGTATCCTGTTCTTTCCAGAAGCTCCCAACTGTCTTAATGTTAATGCTTTATTAGAGTGAGAAACAACCTTAACTTGACCTTATAAGGCCTCTGGGATCTTGTAAGGTCCTCTTTAGCATATAAAAGTTCTTTTGAAAACCTCCCTTTTCCTTACCTCCCCTAACTCCCAAATATAGAATCAGTCACCCCTCACAACCATGGTGCAGCAGCTCTTTCTACCCATAGGTCCTGTCCAATTTTGCACCAGACATCTCAAGAATTCTTTCTTGGCCATCGGCTCCAGACCCCTCCAACCTCACGTACATTTCAAAACTACATCATCATGACATTACAAGAAAAAGTTGAATTGCTTGATATGTATGGTAGATTGGGGTCTGTCGCTGTGGTTGCCTGCCATTTCAAGATAATTGAATCCAGTTTAAGGGCCACTGTAAAAAAAAAGAAAAGGAAATTCATGAAGTCATCACCACAGCTACACCAGCAGGTGTGAAAACCTTGCACTTTTTGTGAAATACCTTTTTAATATCAAATTGAAAATGCAGCTTATAAGTGAGTGCAGGATTGCTATAAGGAATACAAGTAGACTCTAATATGATTCAAGAAAAAGCAAAGTCATTATATAACAACTTAAGCAAAAGGATGGTGAAGGATCTACATCAAAAGGCCAGCAAAGAGTAGTTTGATAATTTGAGAAAAGTTTGGCTTTAAAAATGTCAAGATAGGGGCACCTGGGTGGCTCAGTCAGTTAAGCATCTGTCTTCAGCTCAGGTCATGATCCCGGGGTCCTGGAATCAAGCTCTGCATCTGGCTCGCTGCTCAGATGAAAAGTCTGCTTCCCACTCTCACTCTCCCTCTACCCTTCCCGCTGCCTCTTGCTCTCTCTCAAATAAATAAAAATCTTTTTTAAAAAATGTCAAGATAACAGGAGAAACAGCCAACCAAAAGGCAGCAGCTGAATTCACACCTACCATTAAGAAAATCACTGAGGGGGAAAGGTATCTGCTTGAACCAGTTTTTAACAGAGATCAAAGTGCCCTATTCTGGAAAAAAGAAATGCCACAAAGGAGAGAAGCAAGCATCAGGATTTAAGACAGGAAGGGATAGGCTAACTCAACTGTTCTGTGCAAATGCAGTCCAGTTTATGATCAGGACTGCTGTTATCTATAAAGCTGCTTACCTCAAGCCTGGAAGGGAAAAAGATAAACACCAACTGTCAGTCTTTTGGTTGTATAATGAGAAGGAAGGCCTGAGCCACTAGAACTCTTTTTCTGGATTTGTTCCATTGGTGCTCTGTCTCTGAAGTCGGGAAGTACCTTGCCAGTAAGGGGCTGCCTTTTAAAGTTCTTTAGATATTGGACAATGTCCCTGGACACCTAGAATCCCATGAGTTCAACACCGAAGGCATCAGAGTGGTCTACTTGGCCCCAAACTTAATGTCTTTAATTCAGCCCCTAGATCAGGGGCTCATAAGGATCTTTAAGGCTCTCATTACACATGGTACTTTATTTTTTTTAAGATTTTATTTATTTATTCATGAGAGACACAGAGAGAAAGAGAGGCAGAGACATAGGCAAAGGGAGAAGCAGGCTCCGTGCAGGGAGCCTGACATGGGACTCGATCCTGGGTCTCCAGGTCAGGCCCTGGGCTGAAGGTGACACTAAACTGCTGAGCCACCTGGGCTGCCCTACACATGGTACTTTATGAAAAAGATTGTTAACATTATGGAAGAGAACCACAATAGACAGAACATCAAGAAAATCTGGAAGGATTACACAATTGAAGATGCTATCGTTGTTACAGAAAAGGCCTTGAAAGCCATTCATCCCAAAACAATATATTCTTGCTGTGGGAGGGAGAAACTGTGTCCAGATGTGCATGGTCTTATGGGATTTCTGACAGAGTCAATCAAGAAAATAATGAAAATGATTGTAGATATGGCAAAAAAAAAAAAAAGGTGTGGAGGGGTGAAGGGTTTCAAGATATGAATCTTGAAGAAATTCAAGAGCTAATAGGCGCCATGCCAGAGGAATGAACAGATGACTTGATGGAGATGAGGGCTTCCAAACCAGTGCCAGAGGATGAAGAAAAAAGATGTAAAAGAAGCAGTGCCAGAAAACAAATTGACATGAGATAATTGGGCAGAAGCATTATTCAAGACTGCTTTTGACTTCCTTTATGACAAGGACTCTTCTATGATATGAGCACTGAAAATAAAGCAAATGAGAAGAAGGATTGGTAAGGTACAGAAACATTTTTAGAGAAAGGAAAAAGCAAAAAAGGCAAAAATTGTGATGTATTTCTACAAAGTTACATCAAGTATACCTGCCTCTCCTGCCTCCGCTTCCACCTTTTCCACCTCTTCTACCTCTCCACCCCTGGAACAGCAAGACCTTCCCCTCCTCTTCCTCCTCCTTTCCTCATCCATTCAACATGAAGACAATAAGGATGAAGACCTTTATGATGATCCAATTCCACTTAGTGAAGAGTAAATAATCATCATACTTTATAGTTAATAAACTTATCTGTTGTGTATGTATGTGAAAAGCTAATAACTACATGGCAAGAACCGTATGAGACATGTCATCATCATGATCATGATCATGATCATCATCTAAGTCTTTATTCTGTAGAACTTTAGGATCACCTGAGAATTTGTGAAAAAATGCAAGTTCTCTGGCCCCATCAAAATTTAGTGAATCAGAAACCCTAGGGGTGAGGTCCAGTGATCTGGGCTCCCACAAACCCCCCAGGGTATTCTATACTGACTCCAGTTTGAGAAGAAAGGATACTTTAATTCAAACCCAGTGAATAAAACTGGAAAAATAGCAATATACATCTCACTGGAAGTAATATAAAAAGTGCTTTACACAGGGTTTAGTACAGTTACTGCTCCTGACATACATAATGGCTGTTATTATCATTATCATCATCACAAAACTCTTATAAACATTTTGTGGAAGGGCAAGTCAGGGAAGTCAGGGATGGCCCTTTATAGCATCATTTGGGATATTTGTAAAAGTGTAAAATACAACCATTCTCTAGTCCAGCAAGTAGTTGCAGAGGTAATCATTAATATAGTCACGTGAGAGCACACCTTCATACTACTTGTCTCCTTTAAAAATTTTTATTCTTAAAAATAGATCTTGCAGAGGGGTTTCAGAAATTATAGGTAGGTGTACTGATTTCATAACTCAACACCCAAAAAACAAAAAAAAACACTCAAGAAATAGGCAGAAGGCACGAACAGACATTTCTTCAACATACAAATGGTCAACAGACACATGAAAAAATGCTCAACATCACTTGGCATCAGGGAAATACAAATTAAAACCACAATGAGATACCACCTCACACCAGCCAGAATGGCTAAGAAAACAACACAGGAAACAACTTATGTTGGTGAGGATGTGGAGAAAGCGGGACTCTCTTACACTGTTGGTGGGAATGCAAATTGGTGCAACTACTCTAGAAAACAGGATGGAGTTTCCTCAAAAAGTCAAAAATAGAGCTACCCCAGCAATTGCACTACTAGCTATTTATCCAAAGGATACAAACATACCGATTCAAAGGGGCACATGCACCCCAATGTTTATAGCAGCAATGTCCACAATAGCCAAAATATGGAAAGAGCCCAGATGTCCACTGACAGATGAATGGATAAAGAAGATGAAAGTAGGGGATCTCTGGGTGGCTCAGTGGTTTAGCGCCTTCCTTTGGCCCAGGGTGTGATCCTGGAGTCCTGGGATGGAGTCCCACATCAAGCTCCCAGCATGGAGCCTGCTTCTCTCTCTGCCTGTGTCTCTGCCTCTCTCTCTGTGTCTCCCAGGAATAAATAAATAAAATCTTCAAAGAAAGATGGAAGTTATTATATATATACATATATGATATATATTACTCATCCATCAAAAAGAATGAAATCTTGCCATTTGCAATGATGTGGATGGAACCAGACAATATTACACTAAGCAAAATAAGTCAGAGAAAGACAAATACCATTATGATTTCACACATATGTGGAATTTAAGAAACAAATCATACAGACATATAGGAAGGAGAGGAAAGATAACATAGGATGAAAATTGAGAGGGAGGTAAACCATAAAAGATGCTGAACTCTAGGAAACAAACTGAGGGTTGCTAGAGGGGGTTGGGCAAAAGGATAATTGGGTGATGGGCATTAAGGAGGGTATGTGATGTAATGAACACTGGGTGTTATATGCAACTGATGAATCACTAAATTCTACCTCTGAAACTAATAAAAAAAAGTTAATAAATTAGGGACGCCTGGGTGGCTCAGCAGTTTAGAGCCTGCTTTAGGCCCAGGGCGTGATCCCGTGATCCCAGGATTGAGTCCTGCGTTGGGCTCCCTGTATGGAGCCTGCTTCTCCCTCTGCCTGTGGCTCTGCCTCTCTCTGTGTCCCTCATGAATAAATAAAATCTTAAAAAATAATAATAATAAATAAATTTTAAAAAGAATCTTCCATGTCTTTTGTGCCTTGATACCTTATTTCTTTCATCACATTATCAATGAATTCCATTGTGTGTGTGTGTGTGTGTGTGTGTACATATATATATATATATATACACACACAGTTTTGTTTTGCTTTTTTGTCCATTCATATGTAAAATGACATCTGGGTTGCTTTCAGTTTAGGGCAATTATGCAATAAACATTTATGTGCAAGTTTCTGTGTAGCTATAGGTTTTCAACTCAATAAACACATAGGCTTTCAGGATCATATGGTAAAACTATGTTTAACTTTTCAGAAATTGCCAAGCTATTTTTGCAAAGTGACTGCATTCGTCAGATCGGGCTGCCATGACAAAATACCACAGACTGAGTCCTTAAACAACCAAATTTATTTTCTCACAGTTCTGGAGGCTGTAAGTCTAAAATCAAGACGCTGACAAATTTGATTTCTGGTAGAGCTTTCCTCCTGGCTTGCAGACAGCTGCCCTCTTGCTGTGTTATCCCTTGGCCCTTCCTCTTTGCTCACACAGAGAAGGAGAAAGAGCTCTCGGGTGTCTCCTCCTCTTCTTATATGGACACCAGCCCTATCAGATTAGGGCCCCACTCTTCCGACTCCATTTAACCTTGATTAGTTCCTTAAAGACCCTACTCCCAAATAGAGTCATATTAGGGCTTCAATATATGAAATTTGGCAAGGGGGTGGGGGTTCTTCCATAACTGATGATACATTTTGCATTCCTAGCAGCAACAAATGAAAGTTCTTATTGCTCCACAGACTGACCAGAATTTTGTTTTGTCAACTTTGTTTGTTTTTTTAATTGCAGCCATTCTAATAGGGCTATGGGGATAACTCATTAATGTCCTAATTTGCAATTCCCTAATGAGATACGATGTGTATCTTTTCCTGTGCTACTTGCCCTATGTGTATCTTCTTTGGCAAGGCATTTGTTCAGATATTTTGCCAATTTTTAACTGGGTTGTTTGTTTTCTTACCATTAAATATCCTTTACCTCACATATTTTGATGCTCTATTGTTAAGAACAACCCACATTAAAGATTATTGTATTTGCTTGGAGAATTGTCTCTTTTATCATTATGTAATGCCCCCTCTTTATCTCTAAAAAATTTCTTACTCTGAAGTCTGATATTAATATTGCTATTCTTTTCTTTCTTTTAGTGCTAGCATAGCATATCTTTCCTTATCCTTAACTGCTGACCTCTCAATGTCTTTATATTTAAAGTGTGTTTCTTTTTTTTTAAGTTTTTTAAAGATTTTATTTATTTATTCATGATAGACAGAGAGAGAGAGAGAGAGAGGCAGAGCCACAGGCAGAGGGAGAAGCAGGCTCCACACAAGGAGCCCCATGTGGGACTCGACCCCAGGACTCCAGGATCACACCTGGGCCGAAGGCAGGCGCTAAACCACTGAGGCACCCAGGGATCCCCCTAAAGTGCATTTCTTGTAGATAATATAGAGTTGAGTCTTGTTCTTTTTAACCCACTCTAAGAGTTTGTCTCTAATTGATATATTTTGATATTTCACATTTATTTTTTTTAAGATTTTATTTATTTATTTGACAGAGAAAAAGAGAGAGCACAAGTAGGGGGTGCAGCAGGAGAGGGAGAATCAGGCTCCGTGCTGAGCAGAGAGTCTGATGTGGGGCTCAATTCCAGGACTCTGGGATCATGACCTGAGCCAAAGGCAGACACTTAACTGACTGAGCCACCCAGGCACCACACTCCCCTCTCTCCCTCCGATAATTCACATTTAAAGTACTTACTGGGGACACCTGGCTCAGGTCGTGGTCCTGAGGTCCTGGGATCGAATCCCACATCAGGTTCACAGCCGGGAGCCTTCTTCTTCCTCTATGTGTCTGCCTCTCTGTCTCTCACGAATAAATTTAAAAAATATTTTTTTAAAAAAATAAAGTGCTTATTGATAGTTGAATTAATATCTATCATGTTTATAACTGTTTCCCAATTGTCATACTTACTCTTTGTTTCTTTTTTTATATTCCCCCTTATTCTGTCTTCTCTGGTTTTCATTGAGCATTTTTTAAAAATTTTTATTTATTTATGATAGTCACACAGAGAGAGAGAGAGAGAGGCAGAGACACAGGCAGAGGGAGAAGCAGGCTCCATGCACCGGGAGCCCGACGTGGGATTCGATCCCAGGTCTCCAGGATCATGCCCTGGGCCAAAGGCAGGCGCTAAACCGCTGCACCACCCAGGGATACCTCATTAAGCATTTTGTGTGATTCCCTTTTTTTTCTCCTCTCTTTGCACGTCTGTTATAGCTCTTTAAAAAATATTTTTTTGGTGGCTGCTCCAGAGTTCACAATTTATATTTACTACCAATCTAAGCCTACTTTCAAATGACACTGTACTGCTTCGTGGGTAGTGCTGTGACCCATTAACAGAGTATTTTCCTTTCTCCTTCCCAGCCCTTAAGACACTGCTAATGTTTATTCCATTCTGTCCCTATGCTGTAACACCCGAGACATTGTTATTATTACTTTGAACAAATTTATTAGAACACCTAAAAATAAGAAAAATAAGGGATCCCTGGGTGGCGGAGTGGTTTAGCGCCTGCCTTTGGCCCAGGGCGCGATCCTGGAGACCCGGGATCAAATCCCACGTCGGGCTCCCGGTGCATGGGGCCTGCTTCTCCCTCTGCCTGTGTCTCTGCCCCTCTCTCTCTCTCTCTCTCTGTGACTATCATAAATAAGTAAAGAAAAATAAAAGATTTTATATTGCTTTCATTTATTCTTTCTCTGACTCTTTCTTTATGGAGATAGGAGTTTCTGACCCCTACATACCATTTTCCTTTTTTCTTGGGAGAATGTTTTTTAACGTTTCTTGCAAATCAGGTTCCCCCCAATTTTGTTTATCTGAGAAAGTCGTTACTTTCCTTTTACTTTTGAAGAATAATTTTACCAGATACAAAACTCTCAGTTGGTGGGATGTTTTTCTTTCAACATTAAATATTTCACTTCACTATCTTTTCATTTGAATGGTTTCTGAAATGAAGTCTGATGTGGTTCTTATTCTTGTTTCTCTACAGATAAGTTGTTTTTCTTACCCATTCCCTGGCTTCTTTCAAGATTTTCTTTCTTTCTTGGATTTCTGAAGTTTGAATATGATATACCTAGGTGTAGTTTTTTGGTATTTATTCTGCTTTTGGTATTTATTCTATTTTTTCTCAGCTTCCTGGATATGGGGTTTGATGTAAGTGGTTAATTTTGGAAAATTCTCAGCCATTTCTATTTTAAATATTTCTTCTCCTCTTCCCTCTTTCTTCTCCTTCTGGTATTTCTATTATGCATCTATTCCATCTTTGGTAATTGTCCACAGCTCTTGGATATTCTGTACCATGTTTTTCATTCTTTATTTTCTTTGCACTTCCATTTGGGAAGTTTCTATTGACTTATCTCCAAGCTCATGGATTCTTTCTTCAGCCATGTCTGGTCTACTGATGAACCTATCAAATGCATTCTTCATGTTTTTTTCATTTTTAGCACTTCATTTTGATTCTTAGCATTTCCATCTCTTTGCTTATATTACTCATTTGTTTTTATAGATTGTCAACATTTTCCAATACAGCCTATAACATATTAGTTAATTCAATTCATTGTGTTTTATTACTTTTATCCATTCTTCACAGCTGTCTTCTCCATATCACAGTTAGTGATCTTAGCAAGTTGCCCAGTGTCATTAGTCTGATAAGGAGAGGCTGAATGTGAACCCAGATCTTCTGGTCCATGGTCTATGTGTGTTAAGCCCAGTAACAAGGCTGTGAAGCACTTCCTTTTTTTAAAGATTTTATTTATTTATTCATGAGAGACAGAGAGAGAGAGAGAGAGAGAGAGGCAGAGACACAGGCAGAGGGAGAAGCAGGCTCCATGCAGGGAGCCCAAAACAGGACTCGATCCTGGGATTCCAGGATCTGAAGGCAGGCACCAAACCACTGAGCCACCCAGGGATCCCCTGTGAAGCACTTCCATTATGTGTTGCTCTTATATTAATTTCAGCCACCCTCAAACATGTATCTGTGGACATGGGCAAAGAAGCAGAGTTATCATCATGCCCCTCATAGAAAAGGCATCTGATGAGGCTTGAAACCTGACTGGGCACTAGGGGATGCACAGCACACACGTGACCTCTCTGATCTCCCCAACCTAGGGGAGGAATTATTGATATCCCTGTTTAGACTTGAGGCCAACTGCAGAGAGAAGAATTGTATAAGGTCACAGTCCAGAAAAGGAGTACACCCGGAATCTACACTGAGTTTTGCAGACTCTACAGCCTGTGCTCATACCTGTAGTTCATTCCCTGCAGACTGTTTGGTCAGAGGATTCTGAGAAGCCCCTTTATTACTAGCACACTGGGCATGGAGGGATCCAGAAAAGTGAGGGACTGAGGCTGTGCAGAGGACAAAGGGCAATGCCAAATAATAGCTGCTAACCTATTATAAGGAAGAACATTCCCTACCTCCTCCAGAACCACCTTTGATCAATCATTCCTAAATTGGCTGGACACGGGTTGACCCCTCCTGGAAAACACATAAAGCCCCTGTCCTCCTGCCCTAATTGGATTACTACTTAAAAGCCTTCTCTCACGGGCATTGCAATGTAAAGGCTTCTGCCACCTGGTTCAAACCAGTCTCTTTCCACCATGTATCTTCATGTGCTCACATTCAATCATCATATATGAGTCTCTAGAGTGAATCTCTAGGTTGTGGTAAGATATACCTCCTAGCTCCCTGTTCTGACCCCCATCAGTGCATCAATAAACCCTCAGGGTTGGTGGAAGTGCTGTTTTCTCAAGCCAGGAGTTTCCTGCCTCAGCATACTTGACCCATGGGAACTGTGTGGTTGTGTGCATGTGGCCTATACACCAGGCATTGTGGCACTCCTATCACATTCCTATCACATTCCTATCTCACAGTCTCCATGGAGCATTTGTGTCACCATACTTGCTGTGTGGTGTGTCAGTTCCTCCATCCTCAGAGGTCCCAATGTGTCTTGCATATGTCAGCTTTATGTGTATCATATCTGTCACACATCATTCCTCTTTTGGATGTGCCATGTATGGGTTCAGGCCACTCCTTGTGTTGAAGAGTGTGAGCATCCCAATCCCCTATCGCACAGTATCCCAAGGTATATTTGGGAGGATCACAAGGCTGTACTTCGGTTTATTACAAACCTATCATACAGGGTCTCCCAAATATTCATGTATGACTCTAGGTTGTGCTGCACTGTCACTATGCTAGCAAAACACACTGTCATATCATGTGTTTCCAGGTGTGCCACCATTACACACCTGTTATATCTACGTATCTCCAAGTATTATCAATACATACCTGTCTGCCAGGAGTGGACCCGAATTATCCATCTCATCAATATTTTTTTAATTTTTATTTATTTATGATAGTCCCAGAGAGAGAGAGAGAGAGAGAGAGAGAGGCAGAGACATAGGCAGAGGGAGAAGCAGGCTCCATGCACTGGGAGCCCGAAGTGGGATTCGATCCCAGGTGTCCAGGATTGCGCCCTGGGCCAAAGGCAGGCACTAAACCACTGCACCACCTAAACTCATCAATATTTAGTTTACAGGAAAGATGGGAGAAGGATCAGCATGCTAAATCAGAAAGGTGCAAGAAGCCAAATCAAGAATGAGATCAGTTCTAATGGACAAGTAACTCAGCAACTTCAACCAATAAATAAGAATAAAAAGGAAGTAGTGGTAGCTGCCCCACACTCAATGCCACTATGTGGCTTTCCTCTTGTAGGTGGCCTGGGCCAGAGAAGGTCTGAACTGGCCAGCAAGCACCCCTCAATCTTGCCACAGGCAAAGGACTTCCTTAGCACATGGAGTTTGCAGTTCACAAACAAGGCCTGTCCCCAACCCTTCTCAATAGTTTCTCTCTACTGAACTGGTTCTGGTGAAGGTTTATCCCAGAAGACTTGTTCCCCATGTGTTCTCCAAGTGTATGATTTCTGCCTGGGATGTGTTCCTTGTCTTTCAGCTAAGAGTGAATTATCTTTTGAGACTGAGACACAATTCTCACAGGGATGGGATTTCTGGAGAAAGGATCTGTAACACTCTTCTACAGAAACACTGCTCAGAAAATGCCTCCTCAATGCCAATAACCCAAAAGCAAAGAAATGTAGGTGAAGTGCATGTTGACTTTCATGGGAGAAGGTAACCTCATCACAAATGTGTGTCTAATGTACCAATGGATGTGTTTATGTGAGTCTGCAGAATTGTCAGGAGGAGGGAGTTGGGGTCAGGCCAAGGAAGAAGCCACTGTGCAGCAATGGTCCTCTAAAGTCACAGCATGGGGATCCCTGGGTGGCGCAGCGGTTTGGCGCCTGCCTTTGGCCCAGGGCGCGATCCTGGAGACCCGGGATCGAATCCCACGTCGGGCTCCCGGTGCTTGGAGCCTGCTTCTCCCTCTGCCTATGTCTCTGCCTCTCTCTCTCTCTCTCTGTGACTATCATAAATAAATTTTAAAAAAAAAATTAAAAAAAAAAAAAAGCCCAAATTAAAAAAAAAAAAAAAAATAAAGTCACAGCATGGGAGAAATGAAGGACATAGTGAAAGACCAGATGAAGGACAAAAGGATGGGAGGGGCTACCACAAAGAGGAGAGGCATAGTCTAAAGGGTGTTTAGCACTTGTCTTGTCTGGTAGCACACAAGTGCTGTGCAGTGAGTGTGTCCTGGACCAAGAAAATCGATTTGTGTTAGAGTAGCTCATGTTCCAAGATGGCCTGGGGATATCCACATAATCTCACAACACAGTGTGCATGGGGCGATGGTGGAGAACACCACGAGGGGGCAGGGGAGAAGAATGGGAGAGACGTGGAATCCAGAGAGTTGAGGCTTCACCCTGGGTTGAAGTGTAGAAATGACAAGTGGGCAGGTGTTGAGAAGGGGGAAGGAAAAACAATAGTGACAGTAGAACAGATTCGTAGTATGACTTGAACACAGCCCTGATGTCACATCCTCTGACTTGCCACTCAGTACGGCTAGGGTCCCCTTGAGCTCAGTTTGGGTAGCTAGAGTCATGTCCACTTCAAGAAGCACCCCAGCCCTCCCCTAACCCCAGCCCAACAGAGTATCTGGGTGATGCAAGTTCTAAGGCAGGGAGGCAGTGTGTTCTCTGAAATATCTCAGATTCTTGACATGGCCAAAACAAAACTGATATTCCCACTGAAAATTATTGCCAACTTTCCTTTCTTTTTCCCAAAACCTTAGTGATAATCCCTAACTCCTTTTCTTCTCTGATCCTCAATGTTAGGAAAATCTAGCCAGCCATGCTTAAAAACCATATCCAGAATCCAACCACTTCTCTCACTTCCACAGCCTTCCTACTGGCCCAGTCACCACCACAACATAACTGGACTAATGTAGTAGCCTCAGCCCTGGTCTCCCTGTAGCCTCCCTCACTCCCAAAATCTGTTCTCCATTCTGCAGCCAGAGAGGCTGTTAAGGCCTGGGCCACATAACTTCATTGTGCCTATCCCATTGCTCCCAACACACTCAGGAAAACATTTAACCAACATCTCAAGCTGTCACTCCAGGCCTGAATTTTATTCTCCTGATCTACCAGAAGGCAAAGAGACCTGTGGTTCTCTGAACACTCTCAGCTCAGCCTCATCTTCAAGCATTTGGACATGCTGGCACTTATGCCAGGGATAACTTTCTATACCTGACTCTACTGGTGGCCAGATATAGGAACCATTCCATATAAACCCTGGCCTAGACTCAGGATCTTGGATTGGGGTTTCCATAAGCATGCTCTTAGCTGAGGCTGAAAAAGGCAACACTCTGCCTTCCTCTTTCAGCTCAGTACTGTAAATAAGGGTCCTGTGTGTGATATAATTTACTGCCATGTTTTTTTTTAGCAAGTTTGAACTTCTGCTTGGTGATTTTTATCTTTAAAATGGCCCCCCAAAAAATAAAATAATAAAATAAAATAAAATGACTCCTAGACACAGTACTGAAGTGTTGTTCCGTCTCTACGCATAAGAAGGCTGTGATGGGCCTTGTGGAAAAAACAGGTGTATAAGATAAGCTTTGTTCAGGCATGAGTTACCGAGCTGTTGGCCATGAGTTCAATGTTAACAAATCAACAATATATATTAAATAAGGAGTCTTTTTTTTTTTTTTTAAATAAGGAGTCTTTAAACAGAAACACACACAAAAGGACATTAAATAATGATCTGTTGACGAAAATGTTGTGCAAAGGCTTACAAGAACTTAATCCCTTAATTCCCCTGGGGCAGTGATTCCATATTCACTAACTAAGTGTGTGGGGTGACTTTACAGAACATAAACTATAGCACACAATGAGAATAGACGGTAGCTGATTTCCAAGGACTATTTAGGGATATGTGTACATGTCATATCATGTGTAGGTCAATGCCGGAAAGTGCTGCAGAGAGAGTAGTAGAGAAAAATAGGTGAGATGTGGAGGCTGATAACTAGGGGACTCAGCAAGAACCAGAGCTCAGAGTAAAAACGACAAGTCTACAAATGGAGAAACAAAGGTAGAAATTTGGTGTGACAAGTGGCTTTGGTATGAAATAAATGGTAAACATGGGGCAGTTTGCCAGTTCATTTGAACTAAGCCCTAACATCATGCCCTCCCCAGTTCCCCACAAGGCCTGGCCCATTGTGAGCTCCCCTAGCTGCAGCTGCACTCCTGTCTGACTAGTCAGGCACTGAGGTCTTCCCCCACTACTTATACCTGTCAGGAAACTAAATAGGACCTGGAAGACACAAGTCTTAAGGAAATACAGGGAAGGTGAGCAACTTAACATGCACAGAACATGGGAACTAAAAGTAAGTTTCACATAAAGAACTACTGAGGAAGTATCTTGCAAGCATAGCCTGGTGGTTCCTAAAAGCATTGATCATGTCAATGTCCAAACTCCTGGCACAGGCAGGCCTCAGAAATATCAGGTAAGGGGAGAAGGAAGAGCTTGGGGTAGAGAGGTGCCATGCATCTGTACATAGTCACCTGACTAGAGAGAGGCCAAGCTGGGTAGGAATCATTGGACAGACTGTAAGAGTCCTGAATCCTGAATCCTTTTCTACTAGGCTTCCAGGCAGCAGTTGTTGGGGCTGCTTGGAAGAGAAGAGTGTGAACAGCCCATTCCCGACACAACACCCAGTATAGGAAATCTAAGAATGAAGCAGTGCTCGTGCCCATGGTCTGGCCATGGGAAGGATAGAATGGTACCTGAGTAAATTGGGAAGGGAAGAGCACAGGCCAGGATGGGTTGAGAGTGAGGGCCTTGGCAGGTAAGACTATAAGTACAAAGTTCTCCAGCATCATGTCATGGTAGGGGAGTCTCTGAGCCTCATCAAGGAATACCCACTCTTCTGGGAGAAGTACACAAACACATTCTCAAACATCACATGGTCCTGCCATGACGGAGACAACCAAGCCAGTGGTCAGCCTCTCTCCTAAGGAAGCTTTGTATTACCGTCCACATCCACCCCCTACTCATGCTTCTTCCCATATCACCAACTCAGAGGAACAACAGACCCATGTGTCACTGGCATCCACTTTCTCATCGTGATGAATTGATCACAGCCCCCAAAGGCATGGGGGAGATGGTTGCTATCTAAGCTCTGGACCCTCCCTTCCTGAAAAGAACTAAATTGCCAGGTCCAATGTTGAAGATTTATCCCTATGTTTCCTTCTAAGAGTTTTGTAGTTTTATCTCATTATTACATCTATGATCCATTTAAAGTTGAAAACTTTATATGGAGTAAGGTAAGGTTCCAAATTTATATCTTTCATGTAGATATTCAGTTGTCCCATCTCCATTTGTTGAAGAGACTATTCTTTCCCCATGAAATGGCCTTGGAACTCTTGTCAAAAATCAATTGAGTGGGTTCATTCCTGGACTCTCTTATTTTGTTGCCAGTACCATACTATTTAATTACTACAGATTTTGTAGTAAGTTATTTTTTTTAAGATTTTATATTTTATTTGAGAGACAGGGAGAGAGAAGAAGCAGGGGAAAGGGGCAGAGAAAGGGACAAGTAGGGAGCCTGACTCAGGGCTTGATCTCAGGGCTTGATCATGACCTTAGCCAAAGGCAGATGCTTAACCATCTGAGCCACCCAGGTGCCTCCAATTTATAGTAAGTTTTAAATCACAAAATATGAGTCCTCCAGCTTTGTTCTTCATTTTCTAAGATAGATTAGGCAATTCTTGGCCCCTTGATTTACACATGAATTTGAAAATCAGCTTGTCAATTTCTACAAAGAAGCACTGCATGGAGATGTCCTATCAGTGTTTAAGGAGTATTGCTATCTTAACAGCATTGTCATATGAGCATGAATATCTTTCCATTTATTCAGGTCTCCATAGTTGCTTTCAACAACATGTGGGATTCCATATATAAGTCTTGCATAATGTTGGTTAAGTTTATTTCCAGGTATTTTATCCTTTTTGATGATTTTATAAATGGAATTGTTCTCTTCATTTCCATTATAAGTTGTTCATTGTTAGTGTTAAAATAAGTTGGTTGATGACAGATTGATATCTTTTCCATCAGCACTGTTAAGATGCATCCATGATTTCTTTTTTCTTATTTTTTTTTTTGCATCCATGTTTTCTGATGAAAATTGAATGTTGGTCATATTAAGAATCTCTTCAACACAATAATCGCTCCTTTCTTGGCTTGCAAGATTCTCTGCCTTGGGTTTATGGCAATTTCATTATAATGTTCTTTGGTGTGAATCTGACTTCAACCCACTTGGAGTTTTGTTGAACTTCTTGATGTATATAGATTCCTGTCTCTCATCAAGTCAGGGGAATTTTCAGCCTTATTCTTCAGATGCATAATTCTCACTCTGTCTTCTCTCCTTCTAGGATTCCCATTATGTGTCTGTTAGTATTTTTCAGATTGTCCCACATATCCACTAGGCTCTCTTGATTTTTCTTCATTCCTTTTTCTTTCTTCTCCCTAGACTGTTTAATTTCGATTGACCTGTCTTTAAGTTCACCAATGATTTCTTCTGTCTTCTCAAATATGCTATTGAAGCCCTCTGGTGAAATTTTCACTTGTTATTATACATTTTTGCTCTGGATTTCTATTTGTTTCCTCTTTATAATTTTTTATCTCTTTATTGATCTTTTATGTTTTGGGAGACATTATTCCCCTGGTATCCTCAGTTCTTAGTGCACAGTTGCCCTTAGTCCTTGAGTATGTTTCAGGGTGATGACTTAAAAAACTTTGGTTTTGATCTTCCTCAAGGACAGTTTATTTCTATATTCCTATGAATGAGCCACACTTGTTTTATTTTTGTATTCCTTGTATTTTTTGGTGGATAATGGGACATTTCAAATGTAGTAACTCTGGAAATCAGATTCTCGGTCCCTACCTTATGGTTGATTGTTGTTTTTGTTGTGGGTTTTAGTTGTATGTTTAGTGACTTTTCTAAATTATTTTTAATAGATGGTATCATTTATTGTGAGTGGTCACTGAAATCTCTGTTTCATTAGCTTAATGGTAAGATAACTATTTGATAGGGACTTCTTTAAATGCCTGAAGACTAAGACAAAAATATATTCCCTTTATCCCTTACAAATTTGCTCTGAGATGGGCTGCTCCTTCACTGCTTAGCCAGGTCTTTACATTCCTGCCTTAGCCTTCAATTCCTTTGTGTGAAGCCTAACAATCATCCAGAGAAATTTTGGGGTCTTTTCAGGTGTTTTCTAAGCATGCACTTGCCCTAGAAACGTACAAGTTCTTCTAGGTTTCCTGGTATATATGGGAACTTTGCAAAGCCCTATTGCTCCATAGATCTCCTTATTCAACTTGCTTCTTCCTAGACATTTTGCTCTGTCTACTGCATGTGATGTCTGTTCTCCCTATTCCCTGGCAGTTGTGGCTAGTATATGTTTTTAATTGTTTTTTGGCAAATGTTGCTTGGGAGGCTGCTCCCTGAGAAAATTGCAACGCTGCCAAGAAAAAGGCAAATAAATCCCTGTGTCAGTCCCTCAAAAGCTGCAGAGTGGTCAAAACACACAACCATAATTCTTTGAGAATGTGTCCATATTGCCTCCTTCCTAGAAAAGACATCCCATCTTTCTCTATCAATAGAAGACAAGGTGACATCAACCAGAAATGTTTCAACCCTAAAATTTCCATTGTCTAAAAGATCCCAGTGAAGAAAAGCCAAGACTACTTGGATAAGAATATGGTCTGTGGGTCTGAGGTTGTCTCTATTGAATAAACTCACGTTATTTAAAAAAAAAAAAAAGGAGTTTCTCAGGATTTCAACTTTCATCCAAATAAAGAATATAATCCACATTTCGAAATTGGTCAAATCCATCAAATTAATACCTACGGGATATGGATTTTAGTTGGATTCATTAAAATCTAGAGGAAAACCAAAATATACATATTAACATTTCATTATCTTTTAATGCTTGACTCACATTTCCCATTTAAAATTAACATTGAGGGCAGCCCGGGTGACTCAGCAGTTTAGCGCCACTTCAGCCCGGGCGTGATCCCGGAGACCTAGGATGGAGTCTCACCTCAGGCTCCTTGCATAGAGCCTGCTTCTTCCTCTATCTGTGTCCCTGCCTCTCTCCCTCTCTGTGTCTCTCATGAATAAATAAAATCTAAAAAAATAAAAATAAAAAATAATAAAATTAGCATTGATAATATATCCTTAGTCATGCAAATGCTTGTTCATTAAAGTAATATTTTTTAAAAATTTTATTTATTTATTCATGAGAGACACACAGAAATAGGTAGAGACACAGGAAGAGGTAGAGAGAGAAGCAGGCTCAGCGCAAGGAGCCCCACGTGGGACTCGATCCGGGGTCTCCAGGATCACGCCCTGGGCTGAAGGCGGTGCTAAACCACTGAGCCACTCGGGCTGCCCTAAAGTAATATTTCTAAAGTAAAATAAACTGGAAACCACTGCAATGTTCCATGATGGGGAATTTGCTGAGTAAACAAAGCCTTATTCACACAGTAGACTGCTCAGTGCAATAGCTTCAAGCCATTATGAAAGGAGGAGAAGGGCAGGGTGGGGGGAAGAAGAAAAAGATGAAGAATGAGAAGGAGGAAGAGGAGGAGTTGGTAATATGCTCCAGTACAATCTCTGCATTTTGCAACTTCTTTTCCAAGGAAGCAGAAAACAATGTGCTTTTGGGTGTCATGAAAAGAAAACATTTCAAAAACAAATAAAAATAAAACATATATTGGGGAAGAAAGGGGACATACTGAACATAATTCAGGGAGACATTTAAAAGACAAATGGCATTTTGGAATCAGTATTGTTTTACAATTTTTGCCTTGGGATAATGAAGCAAAACAAAATGAACCTACCATAAAAAAATTACCCTAAGGGTGCCTGGGTAGCCGAGTGGTTGGGCATCTGCCTAGGGCTCAGGATGTGATCCTGGAGTCATCGGGCTGCCTGCATGGAGCCTACTTTTCCCTCTGCCTGTGTCTCTCTGCCTCTCTCTCTCTCTCTCTCTGTGCCTCTCATGAATAAATAAATAAAGGCGTTTTAAAAAATTTGACCTACAATAGGAGTAAAAAATGGGTCATAAGAATATGAAGCAGAATTTTAAAATGATACCACACGCAATAAGTATTTTTCCTATACACACAGAAAAATTATGACCTTTTATTGTATAAAGGAAGAAATGTGATTACGTATCTGTGGGAGAATATAGCTTTAAAGCAGAAGACTGCAGACTGGCTGCCACAAAAGATGAAAAAGCTACCAGGAACATTTCTCCTACACTTAGAACAACAAAAAAGCTTGGTTGTCATCAAATTTATGATTCTTTTTTTTCCCCAAGCCATCAGAGAGCTATGACTACAGAGCAAATAACTAGCCTAAAATTTAAAAAGAGATGGTGACTCTCTTTTTAAATTTTTTTTTTTTGGACTTTTTAATTTTTTAAAGAGAGGAGTTGGGACACATGCTCGCCCTGTGTAGATGCAGTAAACTATCTAAGGTAACCAACCACCCACCCTGGTTTGACCAGACTGTCTTGGTTTTAGCACTGAGAGTCCCATGTACTGGAAATACCCTTCCCAGGACAAAGGTCCCAGTGTTCAGTGATAGCTACAGAGCTTGGCAGCAAACCCACGCACTAGCCAAAAATATATGGGCTGAAAGCAAAACTTGTTTTTAATGCCAAGGATGGTATAGATTACTGGCTATGTGTAGCTACTGTAGCTGGTCCAGTTCACACCTAGTGACTTTAGGATGAGGCATCATGTATAAATGATACCTTAACCTGATCACACCTAATGTACATAATTATTAATGAAGCCACAGAAAGTGAAACAATTTCCTTATCCACATTGATCCCACCCATATCAGACATTCTTGGCTGAGTTCTTTCCTCTTCTTGCATATCTGTCCTTGTTTTTGTTTTCTATCACTGCTTTAAAAACAAAACAAAAACAAACCATAAATTCATTGTTTGAAAACAACACATAATTTATTATCTTGAAGGTTCCTAGCCCTTGAACTTCAAAGTTCAAAGGCTCTGCTGGGTGTTTTGATAAAAACCCACAGGGACAAACTCAAGGTATTGGTCAGGGCTAGAGTTTTCATCTGGGGCCCTGGGCCCTCTTCCACAGCCACTTTGGTTTGGGTTTTGGTTTTCAGAATTTATTTCCTACTCCGAGATTCCTTGTGCTCTCCTTGTTTTTTTTTTTTTTTAAGCCAGCAACACTGGGTTGAGTGCTTCTCTCATGCTTTGAATCTCTCTTCCTTCCTTTTTACCAACCAACCAAAGAAACTACTCTGCATTGGGCTCCTGAGATTAGAATAGATCCACCCAGATAATCCAGAATAATCTCATTTGAAGAGCCACGGATTTGTAACTTGCTCCCATATACAAAATCTCATTTGCTACATTCAGCATTTTCACAGGAGTCACATCCAGGGGCAAACCAGAATGGGTTCCAAAATTCAGTAGACCATATTCCCCTTTATCTGTAAGTTTATATCTAAATCAATGTCTTTGTATAGGTTCTGTAGCATATTTCTATTTTCTTAGTAGTAAGTGTGGAATTATTTTATTTATATGAACTGAATAGTTTATCCACACAACTCAGCTAACGAGCATCCTCATGTCAATATTAGAGGCTCTAGATGCCAGGGTCTGTTACACAGCACAACTGGACTCAAAATACATTTTGTTCAAAAAAAATGTTTTGTCTAAGTTCCACACAATGTCCTTAATTGTAACAGTCTGTTTCTGAATAATGCTGATTTCCCTGATTTTTGGAACCAAATGAATCCTTTTGGGGAAGTTTTAATTTTATTTACTTGTATGGATTTTTTTCTCTACTTCACCTGATAGTCACCTGATAGTTTCTTAAAGAAACTCTTAGTATATGCATTAGTTTGCTAGGGTTGCCATAACAAAGTACCACAGTTTAGGTGGCTCAACCAACAGAATTTTTTTTTTTTTTGCGGTGTGGAGGCCAGAAGTGCAACATGAAGATGTTGGCAGGTTGGTTTCTTTGGAGGTCTCTCTCCTTGGCTTGCAGATGAGCTATGTTGTTCCTATGTCTTCACATGGTTGTCCCTCCTTCTGTGTTGTCTATATCTGAATCTCCTCTTTTGATAAGGACAGCAGTCATATTGGAATTGAGTCCACCCATGCAACCTCATTTTCCTTTTAATTATCTTTTAAAAACCCTTTCTCCAAATACAGTCACATTCTGAGGTAAGAGGAGCTAGGACTTCAACATATTTGGGGGAACACAATTCAGCCCATAACACTGTGAAATATGGCAAACATGTAAGAAATGTGAAACTATTTATGTAGATTTTAATGAATCTTTTTAACGTGATACCTGTGTAACTACCACTGAAGGCAACGAAAAGAATAGTAGCAATGCCCATAGTCCAGAGAACTCCAATGCAGTCACAATGAGCTCCTCCCCCCAAACCAAGAGGAGGTCCAAAACCTAATTTTGAAAGTTCGTATTACCCGTCTTGTTGGATACTTTTTCCTATCGTGTCTGAGATCCAAACATATAGTTTGATTTTGGCTGTTAGCGACCTTTATATGAATGAAATCCTAAATTAGGGGCTCTGTTTGGTCTCATTAGTGTCTTCAAAATAAACATGATTCACTCGTGTCATCCTGTGTATCTGGATATTCTCCATTTTCATCGCTGTAGTGCCAACAATTTACCTATCCTTTCTGCTGTTGCTGCACCTTTGTATGGCTTTCAGCTAACGGTAACATAAACATGCTGCTGTGAGTTTTGTCCATGTATTCTGATGCACATAAAATAGAGTCTTCCAAAGCAGTAGTTTACACACTTGTTAGAACAAAGAGACAAAAGCAAATAAAAGTGCAAAAGATTTATTTTCACTTAATGGTATTGTGAAACACTATCTTCAGCATGAGCTGAAGAAGCTTCTTTTTCAAGTGAACTTGGAATGTTTACGGGTTAGGCATATATTTGGTCATAAACTAAATGTCAACAAATTTCCAAAGATTGAACATATACAGTTTTTTTCCATAGACACAGCAGAATTAAAGCAGAAACCAATGACTAAGATATTTGAAAAACTACAGAGATTTACTAATAAAGGAAAACAAACTTTCACATAACCAATGGGTCAAAGAAGAAATGACAAAAATAGAAACAAAAATAATTTGAACTGCATGATAATTAAAACAGAGTAAACAAAAATTTACTGAATGTAGTAAAGCAGTGCATAAAGGAATGTTGAAGATTTAAGTTTTTATATTAAAAAAAGGTCTAAAGAGAGTGATTGAAGGTTCTATCTTAACAGAAATAGAAAGCAAGTTAAATACAAAATAGAAATAACAAATAAAAGACTAGAAAGAAAAAACATAGGGCACAGAAAATTAAACTTAGGTTGCTAAAAAGTAAATACAATGGATAAAATCTAGTAAGATTAACCATGAAATAAAGAGTGAAAATTCAAATTATCAATATCAGGGGGAATAGGTAACATTGCTACAATTCTGAAGACATTCAAATTTAAGGTGACTAGAAACACCATTATGGAAGAAAATTCAAGGTTCAAGTAGATTTCCTGGTGAATTTCATCATACATAGAAGATATTTTACCAATGTTATACAAACACTCAGAAAATACAAAAGAATGGGCCACCTGCGTGGTTCAGCTATTGAGTGTCTGCCTTCAGCCCAGGGTGTGATCCTGGGGTCCCAGGATGGAGTCCACATTGAACTTCCTGCATGGAGCCTGCTTCTTCCACTCCCTATGTCTCTGCCTCTCTCTCTCTCTCTCTCTCTCTCTCTCTCTGTCTCTCATGAATAAATAAGTAAAATCTTTTTTTTTTAATTTTTTTTTATTTATTTATGATAGTCACACACAGAGAGAGAGGCAGAGACATAGGCAGAGGGAGAAGCAGGCTCCATGCACTGGGAGCCCGACGTGGGATTCGATCCCGGGTCTCCAGGATCGCGCCCTGGGCCAAAGGCAGGCGCTAAACCGCTGCGCCACCCAGGGTTCCCAAAAATAAGTAAAATCTTTAAAGAAAAGAAAATAGACACAGAACAGAGTTTCTTCATCCATTCTATGAAGTTAACACTCCCTTCATACCACAATACAGTAATAAAGGTATGGATTAGTATACCTCATAAACACAGATATGACAGTCTTTAACATATATGGAAATCAATCCTAACCAAATTTATTTTTTTTGTTTGTTTTGTTTTAATTTTTCTTTTTTTCTTTTCTAACCAAATTTAAAAAGGTAACCTAGAATGACCCAGGGGAATTTGCAGTAGGAATGCAAGGTTGGTTTAATATGTAAGATCAATCAATGCAATTTACCATGGTAAGAGAAGGAGAAAAGCCCTCTGCATATCTCATAGCTGTAGGGGAAGTAATTGAGGAAGTTTAAATTGCCTTAAATCTCTCTGAGGGGATCCCTGATTGGCTCAGTGGATAGCGGCTGCCTTCGACTCAGGGCGTGATCCTGGAGTCCCGGGATCGAGTCCCACATCAGGCTCCCTACATGGAGCCGGGTTCTTCCTCTGCCTGTGTCTCTGCCTGTGTCTTTCATGAATAAATAAAATCTTAAAAAAAAACAAAAACAAAATCTCTCTCTAAAAAGTAGGAACTAAGAGAATCTCCTTCACCCTAAGGCAAAGCAGGGTTAAGAAGTTACCACGAGAGATTATGCCTGGACAGAAGGCTCTTAAACCAGTGGATTCTGCACCCAATTGCAGTGCATCTTGTGTCCTTGCATCTGGGACAAGAGTTCCTACACACAGTTGTGTGGTTTCCCACAGACGACAACAGGTGCCTGTGGAGGTGTGATGGCACCTGCTGATCACTGTCCTACACCTTCTGAGGGACTGGAGCCCAGCATGGTCTGTGGGTGCCTAACGAGCACAACCAATTCAGACCTAGTAGGCAGGGTGTGATCCTCCAGGGGTGCCATGGTGCTGAGCAGTCTGACTCTAAAAATGGTGGTCCATGGTGCCTGCTGATGAGGGGCCACCACAGTCAGGTAGTGGATGCGTGAGCTCTGGAATGAGACAGACCAGCTTCAAATACTGGCTTCGCTACCATTGGGGATCTCAGGAAGGTTCTGAGGGTTCAGTGCTCTTTGTAATTTGTAAAATGTGTACAAAGACGTGAAGAGAACCTGCCTGCCTGGAAGGGATGTTACGGGGTAGAGCATCTGGGCAGGTTAGGCTGCTCCATCTGCCCCGACCACAGAAAATGCTGCAGCCCACTTGGTGATACTTGGGTCTCACATGTTACCAGGAACCACAAAGGAGGCTTGTCCTACTAGGGTAGACCCCTATAAGCAGGTGTCCCCAAACCCAACCCCACACATTCCAGTGATGAGTCACAAGCATCAGGCTCAAAGTGCACGGTCTGCCCTAGAACGGGGGTAGCTAGGAGGCACTTGCTACGTTCCCAGGACCGACACGGAATCCACTGCTCCTCATGGGCTCTTCTTAAAAAGCAAGCTTGTCCCCTTTCCCCACCCAGCTCTTGTTCCCCAAGCAGCTATCACTGCCCCTTCATCCAGCCCCCCCATTTGTCTCCCTCACGTCCCCCAGTCCCTCAGTTCTCAGTGGGAGCCCATCACTGCTTCCCTGTCTCTACCCCAGGCAGTCAGCACAGCTGGAGATGTGACCTCCCAGTGCATGTCGGAGGGAGGTGTAACCAATGTGGGCTCAGCTCCCCATTTTCAGAGTCGGCCTCCCAGGGCCCATCGTTACCAGCCAATCCATCACTGGTTTTGCGGTTGCCTGCTTTCAGGCCCAGGACTTCAGCCAACTGGGCATCCACACTCGCCCCGGACTTTGATGAAATGGATGTGGCTACCATCACCCCTCCTGGCCTCCTCCTGACAGCACCCCCACCCCCGCACACGACAGCTTTGCTAGCTCTAACCTGTGTGAAATCTGGCAGCCCCAGGACAGGCTCCGGACTTCACCTCCACTGAAGCACAGCCACACGGTGGGAGCACCACTCAGTCACTTTTGCATGTGTGACACACGCATGGTCCACGTTTGGCATCTCTGTCAGCCGCCCTTGGGTGGACCCCGGGGATTTTCCCCATTTGCACAGCTGCTGATTCTGGAACAGGAGCCCTCGTCAGGATGCCCAGGTCTAGGCACAGCTCACACTTTGCTACCATCACTCCAGACCCCATTTCCTTTCAAGGCATCTGCAGCTCCTTGGGGTAATGACAGGTCTGGGGTGAGCAGGTCAGTCCTGGGCCCCAGCTCCATGTCTGAAGCACTCAGCTTTAGGACAGGGCTGAGGGGTACAATCAGCACTTCAACTCATGTTGGGGGAGGCTGACACCTGAACCCCAGAGTCCCGCCAGCCTGTAGCATCTCTGTTACAGTGGACAGACAGAGCCTCTCTTGGGAGACACTTTCCTTCTTCCCCAAAGTCAGACTACCTGGAATCCCCAGGCCAAGCACACTCATTCCTAGTGGTGGAGACACCATCTCTGAAAACACATGGGCCAGAAGACACTTCTGTTCCTCCTTGTGTTCAGATCACCTGCAAACACCTCCCTCAGAGGGGCAAGAGCACAGCTGTGTTTGGAGGTCCTTATGTTCCACCTGCAGTCTGAGCACCCGGGTTCCACGTGTCCAGAACACAGAGACCGTTCCAGTGAGAGGGCCCAAGACATAAGTGTGCTGGAGAATCAGTCTTCTCATCCGGGGTCTTGTCAGGGCACCTGGGGCCCATTTGGCCAGAGTCAACCTGTTACTGTGGAGAAGAAACCCAGGCCTGAAGATACTTCTGTTCCCGCCTGGTGTCCCACACGTCAGGGCCACCTGGCCAGGGTACCTCTGGACTGTGTCACACACATGGCTGGAGAGACTGGTATCCACGAACACCCCCAGGGCACCTGGTGCCGAGCGCACACAGGACAGGGAGTCTAGTGGGAGGAAGGAGCGCCATATCCGTGCCTGGACATACTTCTATTTCCACCATCATTCCAGGCAGCTGGGATGCTCATGGCCGGAGCCCATGTGCTGCAGTCAGAAGGGACAATGTCACTTTTAGGGAGACACCTGCAGTCTTGCCCTTCAGGCAGTTCCCTGGGGCCTTCCTGGCCAGGACGTCCCCTTTGCTTCGTAGCAGCCGACACCACTGAGAAAATATCTGTGCTGCAGCCGCTTTTCCACCTCCCTCTGAGCAGGTCCAAGATGCCTCTTCAGTGGGTCCAGCACGGAGCAGCCTTGCCTCTGGGGCAGGCTTGTCAACGGTCCAGGCAGTCCTTGGGGACACGAGGGGGGGGTGCGCCTCCCAGTGCTTTTGTTCTCAGGCAAGAACGAGGATCTCAGCAACTAGGAGGCAAGAGCCTGCCTTTGGTCCAGGGGGTTATCCTGGAGTCCCGGGATCGAATCCCACATCAGGCTCCCTGCATGGAGCCTGCTTCTCCCTCTGCCTGTGTCTCTGTCTCTCTCTCAAATAAATAAATCTTTAAGAAAAATTAAAAAAATAAATGTCCTCATTTGATTTAATGTAATACACTCTGCCAATAATCCATAACACTCACACTTCACCCGGTGAGGACTGGCTTGGTGGGGAAAAGAAAGAAAAATTGATGTCTGTTTTATAAGTTTTGAAAACTTTAAGTCAAGATCAAGCTGAGAACAATAGCTATTGTTCTCATGCTGCTTTAAAGAAACATAATGATTCTCTTTTCTGGTAAACAACTGGATAGGCTGTATTTGGAAAAACAAGTCTTCCCATCGTTTAACCCACGGAAATATGAAATTGCAAGAGTTACAACGTCCTTCAAGCTTGGCTTGCCTCATAGTTGTGCTGTGTCTCCACTAGACCTTATTGCTGAAAAGAGAATCTTTTCTAACTCATTTTACAGCCCATAGAACCCATCTGAAGATGGGGGAAAGCAAAAAAAAAGCAGGCATTTCCCTTATCTGTTACTTATCTGTTATTTTATTAAACATTTATTTGGTGGTTACCCTGCACTAGACAGTGTGGCAGATGCTAGTGATGCAGACTTTAAAGATATATATAATGTATAATATACTGAGAGTCCCACGAATAAACTGCATATTACACAGGAGGGGGGAGTGGTTGGGATTTCGAAGCAGGTGGGAAGCACATAAAACTGAGTCTGGGAGGGATGGAACTTGAATTACACCTTGAGAAGGATGAAGTGGTCAGGTAGAGAAGGAATATTCTCAGGTCAGGGAAATACCAGGTGAAAGCAGGGGAAGAGGAGCAATCATGATGCAGTGGGCACCAGGCAGTATATTCTCTGCAACCACAATAGAATTCAAGGAGGATCAATAATAATATGAGTAGAGCAGCCCGGGTGGCTCAGCGGTTTAGTGCCACCTTCAGCCCAGGGTGTGATCCTGGAGACCCTGGATCGAGTCCCACGTCAGGTTCCCTGCATGGAGCCTGCTTCTCCCTCTGCCTGTGTCCCTGCCTCTCTCTCTCTCGCTGTCTTTCATGAGTAAATAAATAAAATTTAAAAAAACTGGGGGATCCCTGGGTGGCGCAGTGGTTTGGCGCCTGCCTTTGGCCCAGGGCGCGATCCTGGAGACCTGGGATCGAATCCCACGTCGGGCTCCCGGTGCATGGAGCCTGCTTCTCCCTCTGCCTGTGTCTCTGCCTCTCTCTCTCTCTCTGTGACTATCATAAATAAATAAAATTTAAAAAAAATTTAAAAAAAAAAATAAATAAAAAATAAAAAAATATATGAGTAGAGTATCCCCAAATATCCAGAAAGATAGCAAAACATACCTTTCATAACCAATGAGGAAAATATTTGAAACCTCATGGGAATTAAAACACAAAAATTAAAAATCTGTGAGATGAGGCTAAAGCAGAGGTCTTCAGGAAATTCTGAAGCTTTACATGTTTCCATGAAAAAGTAAGAAACAACTAAAAATAATGGTTCAAGTCCATCCTAAGAGCAATTAGTTTAAATAATATCCAAGATAAGAAATCAAATTACACTGCAGAGAAAGCCAACGAAGCTGAGAGAGGTTTTTTAAAAGATTGATAAAATTCATAAGCCTCTACTGAAACTGAAGGAGAATCAAAAAGAGAAAATTCCAATGACCAACGTTAGGACTCTAAAAGGGGGTACGACTGCCCCTCTGAAAGACAGGAATATGGTAACAAAGGACCACAAACCCCTTTCAAGGAAAAAAATGTCCACTTCCACATCTTCTGTTTTTTTTTCACCTGATGAACTCTATAAAACCTAGAATGACATTATTTTATCAGTGTCACATAAATTCTTTCAGAAAACAGGGAGGTAAGTTTTGCTAACTCACTCGAGGAAGCCAGCATTACCTTCATCCCAAAACTCAGAACTAAAAAGAAAAGCACAGGCGAGTATCTCTCATAGCCCTAGATATCTTAATAACATTCTAGAAAGTTAAATCCTACCAAATATAACAGGGTGATCTATCATTAAATGGGGTTTTTCTCAAGAAGGTTAGGTTGTTTTGAGCGATTAATGCATTAATGTAGAATGACCATATTAAGAAACTGAAGGAGAAGAGTCCTAGGATCCTCTGGATGGTTGTGGGAACAGTACCTGACAACACTGAGTCCCCTTTCAAAGGAAAATGCTCAGCAAGGTAGGAATGGGAGAGTTTCTTTTGTATAATAAAGCACATGTCCACAGAAGCTCCAATCAACAGCACACTGAATGCTTTTACCCTATGAGCAGAAAAGGGGAAAGGATGTCCATTGTCTCCACTGTCTCCAGTCAACATTTTCCTGGATCTTGTAGCTGATGTCCACGGTAGAGAACTAATGCGAGACACACGGATTTCCGTAGGAGTGCCTTCCTTTCTCATAGAAAACATGACGTGCATGCAGTTAATCCAGGGGAATGTACAAAGAAACTACAAGAAGGAAGAAAGGAAGTGAGCAAGTTTCCCGTGTAAGGTCAACAGACAAAAGGCAGCCGCTTGTCTGTGTCCTACCGAGCACCAACACGTGTACAACGCAGATGAACCATACACGAACCTACACACATATCCTACTTGTGCACTGGGAAAGGTAACATTGCTAAGTCGTCGGCACCCTGAAAAGTGGCCTGTGGAATTCTGGTAGGTGATGTGGGTGCCCTGGGGTAAGGCTCTGAAGCCAGGCTACGTCCTGCACCCACCTGAGGCCTGTCTCCTGTCCTCGTACCTGGGAGATGGCTCGCAGACAGCTGTTAGTCGGCTGCAAGTCTTCCTTAGACAAGAAATGCCTGATGGTGCTGACAGTTGTGTTCCCTGCAGATGGAAAGGAAAGGAAAACTACCTGGGTTGGAAGCTTCCCCATTCAGAGGAAACATTATTGCGTACACAGTCGAGTAGGAAACCTTAGGAAGGGAGGTGATTTGAGCAAGGTGCCAGCTACAAAATCATACAGATATGTTTCCTGTAAACTAGCAATGAACTATCGAGAGCCATCACCAATCCCACACAGTTTAAATAGGAAAAGCTGAAGTATATACGAGTGGCTGCGAACTTCGTTAAGAGTCCGGTAAATGAATAGGATAGGCTCTGTGAATCCTTTACGGGCTCTCTGTCACATATTCTGTGTGTGTGTGTGTGTGTGTGTGTGTGTGTGTGTGTGTGTTACAAGTATTTAAAATTGTTAGCAGGTTTTTAGCTCCCCGGTGTTACAAATGAGGCTATGGGTTGAGTCTGGCACACAGGCCTCCGTGTTGGCTCCCACTATATTGGCCACAGAAGATGAAAAAGTCCTAAGTGCATGCAGGTCCCTGCTGTCTCTGTGGCCCCGACAAGTTACCGTCGGCAAATTGTCCGTTTTGTCGCGGACTCTGCCCCCTGAGCTCTGAGTTACTCTGAGAAATGCTGGTGCCCTGGGGCCGCGGTGCTTCCGGGCAGGGAACCCAGCTCCGGGGAGGGGCGCTCCCAGCCCGAGGTCTGCGCGGGAGGCGACCCCAGGGGAAAGCTGCCGTGGAGATGCGGGCACCGGGCGGCCCCGGCCCACGCGTGAGGGACCCAGGCCCCGAGCCCCGCGGCCCCCGACCGTTGGCCGTTGTCTGCCCCCCGCCCGCGCCCCGAGCCCCGGGACAGGCTGCGGCCACCGCGGGTTCGGCCGCCGCGACGCCTCGCTCGCGTGTCCACGAGGCCAGGACCCGTGGGCGCGCAGTGGGCTCCTCGCGCCGCGGTGCAGCCTGCGGCCCCGCATAGGGGTGCCCCGTGGGGCCTGGGTCCCCGGGGGCTGGAAGGGTCCTGGCTCTGCACCTCGTGCCCCCTGTGGCCGGCAGCGCTGTAACCGAGCCCGCAGCCCGGGGCTGCTCCTGGGGCTCCCCGGGCCCTGCTCCCTGTGCAGGCCGCACTCCCAGGAGCAGCTGCCGTGTCTGCAGAGGCAGCAACGTTTGCAAACTCTCCCCCAATTTCCATTTGTTCACCAATCTAGAGCTCTCCAAACCCAGTCCTTTGGGGTTTTTATGGAGGCTTCCTTGCATCTTCATAATTGACTAAATCAGTGGATTGTCCACTTCCAGTCTCTCTCCCCTCCTCAGACGTGGGGGTGAGATGGGGTGACTGTTCCAATTGCTTGATCACATGATTGGTTCTCCTCTTAACTAACCCTGCCCTGAGGTGAGGTCCTAAAGTCACCTTCTTCATAACAAGACACCTTTTACCTCCAGGGCGCCTAAGAGTTTTCAGGAAATGTGGATGAGAACTAAATATAACTAAGAAATATATATTTGATCATTCACATATGTTTCTTGTAAATCATTATGTGGCAGCCCTAAATCCTCACCTTGTATTCAGAACTGAGCCCAGTACAATCAAAACTGAAGTCTAGTGTCCCTATTAAAATAGTTCCTGGGATCCCTGGGTGGCGCAGTGGTTTAGCGCCTGCCTTTGGCCCAGGGCGCCATCCTGGAGACCCGGAATCGATTCCCACTTCAGGCTCCCGGTGCATGGAGCCTGCTTCTCCCTCTGCCTATGTCTCTGCCTCTCTCTCTCTCTCTCTCTGTGACTATCATAAATAAATAAAAATAAAAAAAATAAAATAAAATAGTTCCTGAGGATAATATGCTTTTACTACTTCGGTTTTGTTTTAACATATTTAATCATATGGATTAAAAAGTATCAAGGGACACTTGGATGGCTCAGTGGTTGAGCATCTGCCTTTGTCTCTTTGGCATGATCTCAGGATGGGTGATGGAGTCCTGCATCAGGCTCCTAGCAGGGGGCTTGCTTGTCCCTCTGCCAATGTCTCTGCCTCTCTGTGTCTCTCATGAATAAATAAATAAAAATCTTTAAAAAAAATTTTTTTTTAAGAAATATTGTCAGGATAAAACAGTTTGCTCCTAGATTTGAACAGATTGGGAGTTGTTCTATTTGAATGGTGGCCCAGCACAACATCCACCTAACATCTCTTCCGCGAAACCCCCGTGGTGGCCTTATCTGGCGTGTTTTTCTTTCTCATCTTTGAACAAATTGAGGTCTAAAACTTCAGTCTAGAGATATTTGGGAAGAATCCAGATAACACCCATTAGTTCCCTGCTGATAGGGAACACATCGTTATCAGACTGATATTGCAGTATTTTGCAGCTTTGGAGGTCATCTGAAATAAGGTCTCTAAATATTTGTGATGCATACTACACTATAAGGACACCTGAGGGCGTCTCTTTAAGGGGAATGAGATTCCCTCCAGTTCTCAGACCTTCAGAGCACCATTTCTCAGTACGAAGCCCTTCCTTAGCCTGTATCTGCTTGCCTGCAGTGGGTGCAACTCTGGTCTCGTGACCTGTGGGGACTACATTACCCAGGTGCCCCTGCGCGGTGTATCTGCAGCCCTGGGCCGGTGAAGGCCCTGGAGAGACGCCTTTGCGAGGAGGCGGAAGCAGGCAGGCGGGACTTCCGGCTTCTCCTGGTGGAGGTCATGTTTGTTGCCCTTGAGCCTGGCACCTGATCTAATCCTTAGGTATAGTTGGTGGAACTCAGGGAAAGTGAGCGGGAGGCACGAAAGTAGATGTGTCCCTGTTGTGCCCAAGATTGCGCATCCGAGAAACCACCAAGGAGCCGACACTGATGCAAACACACGAGGGTTTATTAGCAAGCTCGAGCTCGGGTCCAAGTACACCCGACACAGCGGAGCAGGGACTTGGACCCCGAGGTGGGTTCCAACTGGGTTTTAAGGGCTGGTCTAGGGGACCTCCAGAAGGGCTGGAGGAATTTCTCAAGTTCCGTGTACATTCTGATATGGGGCTTCAAGGGCATTGAGCTCTGTTCTCATTCTAATATGGGGCTTCCTGCCCTTGGCCTGGGCTCTGCTCTTATTCTAATGTGGGGCTTTCTAGGACCTTAAGCTGTAAGCTGTTTTCTTCCTGTAACTGAAGTAATGTAATTTCAGCTCTTATTCCCAGGGGCCTGGGATGGCTGGATTTGTGCTAACGCTGAACTTAAGTGGACTTAAAGTGGAATGGCCTTAATTCTCTCGGCCTCCACATCCCCGCTGACGGAGGCAGTTCTGGGACTTGTGACAGTGCTGCTTGGGGCGACCCCATGAGTTTGGCTGAGCCCGCAGCTCTCTGGCCTGGTTCCTGGCGACTTCCGGCTTTGCCTCACCGATGGGCCGTGCCGTCGTGTTTGCCCCGATGGACCCTGTGTTCTGGGTGTCCACCCCCCTGGGAACGCCTGCCTCTGAATCCTAGAGACGCCAAGGAGGTGTCCCTGCACACTTAGCTTTCAGGCTGGGCTCCTCTTTAGGCCTGTGGTGCCTTCCTGGCCGTCAGGGGTGCCCGTTTTTAACCGTCGGGTGACTATCCTCTGCAGAGGCTTCGAAGTGCGATTGAGTGGAGTGTTCGGGAAACCTGGGCCCTGGCTCCATACACGGAAACAGACTGGGAGCCGTGCCGCCGCCTGGGCAGTTAGGCCTTCATTGCCAGGGTGATGGTAGCCATGGAGAATTGAGAGAACTGAGACACTTGATGTGAGGTAGGATTTTCAAAGGTTCCTAAAGACGCCTCGGTGTAGAACAGACTTGGGGTGGGTAGGTGATGGGGGTGGAAGTGGGAAAGTTCAAGAAAGCTCCCTGCACAGAACCTGGGAGCCTTAGCATGAGGCTAGACCAGAGCAGTAGCCAGAGGGCCATCAAAGTAAAACGGCCGCTGGACAAAATTAAAACAAGCAAGGAAGACCATTCCAGGCCATTGCAATAGGACAGGGGCTCAACTCAACCCCACTGAAACTAAAGACAGGAGGCTTTTTTTAATTTTTATTTTTTTTATTTTTTTATTTTTATTTTTATTTTTTTGACAGGAGGCTTTTTAAGGGCTGGAGGGAGCCAGTGGAAAAGTCCCGGAGGACACCAGGTGGGGAAGTTGATCAGTGGAATCTATGGAGCATCTAGAGTTACTCCTGAGGTTGCAAATCTTTTCTTCTGTGATTAAATCGACGTAGGTGTTTTCTAATTGGTATCTACTGAAGTTAGGCTCCCACTCTCCAACAGAGACTGTGAGAGATGGGGGGCTGTGTCTCTCAGTGTTTACATTTCAAAGAGATGATTCCCACCTCTTTGAGAAAGTCCTTTCCTGGGTTTTTAATTGGGCTCGGAGAAGATCTACATATATTTCAAGGGACAGAGAAAGAATTTACAGTTGTGAGTTTCCTAAAGTAAATGCTCTAAGAAAAGGGAGGTTTGGGACCTGTAGTCAGGAAGAAACCTGAATAAAGTTTAGCCAGGGTGAGGAAATGTTAAGCCTGTCTTGGCAAGGAGGTAGAAATGATACAGTACAAGGTAAACTTTAAGGAAAGAGGATTATTTTAAGGATGGAGGACTAGCCTCTACCCACCTGCCAAGGCCTATCCTCCATACCCCCTATTTTTAACTTAATGAGCTTAAAAAACAGCATTTGTTGTAAAATTAAGCAATTATTCCCCTAAATGTGTTCTGATAGGTAGTCAATTAAAATTTTAAGTGTAGGAATTTAACAAGGTGAACTTTGAAAGCACTTAATACTTGGTTTACCCCTTAATATGCAACTAAGCAATATACTAATACGCTAAAATCAGAAGTCTTAAATGTATTTTTAAATGCATAAAGGTAGCTGGAATACGTTCAGAATTTAAAAGTCCATCACTTAATTTGGACGGAGAACACTGACAAAAGCCTTAATTTTGTGGATAGCATATACTCAGCACTTAACATGTACTAATGTGTCTGATTTCCAACACCACCCTGGGAGGTTGGTTCCCTTACTATCCCCATTTTGCAGAAGAAGACACAGAAGCACAGAGAGGTTGAATTGTCCAAAAATGACACAGCTAATGAGGTCGAACTAATGACCGAGGCTCATTTATTAGACATTCAAATGGAGGTCACCTTCCCTTGGGGCAGTGATAAAAGTTTGGATGAGCCCTTGAGACTGTACCACGGGTACTATCATTTACAGTCCTATTCTTACAGGGACCCATGGCTGCAGGAATGTTTATGGACCATGGGCAGGTAAGTGGAGGGTATCTCAGGCCCTTTCCCAACCCATCTTCACCCATACAGTCTCTGGGATTGTGGTGTCCCAGAATGCTGCACCTGCCACCCCCATGTCCGTTGGGACTTGGGCCCCTGGATTCCTCAAGGCTCAGGGTCCTGAACCGACAGCAGGGGTTGTATGAGGGGGTTTTCATTTCTGACAACCAATAGAATGCTGTGTTGAAGGCACAGAGATCAGCATTTGCAGATACTTGCAGGTGAAACTGAGTTGGCAGGTTTCAGAGAACTGCATGTTTCCCATTATGCCTGGTGGGACAGGGAGCAGAAACGCAGGGTCAGGCCTAGAATGGTAGTCTAAGAAACGCACTGTGCCTGTGTTCTGAGGATGTTCGGAATGTTGGAACATCCAGAGTAGAGGAGGGAGGTCATCTGAATCAGGTCTTAACAGACTTCCTCTGGCTGCAGACTGGGGAACAGAGTAGAGAGGAGAGTACTGAAGAGTCCAAGACTTACTGGATCAGGCTGTTGGTTGTGGAGGTGGGAAAAACTTAGGGCTTCTGGATTTGTTTGTAAAGCAGGCCGGACTGCTTTCTTACACAGAGGGTGAAGGAAAGAAGAGACAGGGATCACTCCAAGAGTTTTGGCTTTTGCAGCTGGAAGGTAAGCGATGCCATCAACTGAGATGGAAGAGTCACATGTGGGAGTAAATCTCAGAGGGAGTGTCAGGAGTTCCAGAGACTTCCAAGTAGAGCATGATGCACACATTGTGGATTTGAATGTGGGGTTCAAGCTCAAAACACCACAAGGTGATGGCCTGTGTGGGGACCAGGGTCAAGCTGTGAGTCACATTAGGAGGAGATATGTTCAGATCATGGTGGCTAAGGGGCAGAAAAGGGGAGGACCTGGCTAGAGGACTGGGCCTGTGTCTTGGGCACCCGAATGGGGTTGATGAGCATCCCAAGGACAGATGACGGGGAGTGTGGCTGTGGGGGAGGAGGTGGGTGTGGGAGAGAGGTGGGGCTAGAAGGGGGCCGAGCCTGGCACAGGGGAGTAGACATGGGATGGACGTGGAAGCACAACAGTAATGGGAGTGAGATGACAGGGAGGCCAAGGCTGGTGCCTCCTCAGCCCTCTAAGGGCTGGCCAGGCTTCTGTGGTGACCTTGTGGGGCCTGGAGAGCCTTACACAGGCTGGTAGATAAACTCAGGAGCAGACAGGAGGGTCACTGAAGGCCAGGGCCAGTGGGGAGGAGTGTTGGGCGAGGCTTGGCTGGAAAGAGGAAGGGTAAGTGTGCTGAGGGGACAGTGTGTACAGCACACAGCAGGAGAGGCTTAAGGTATCTGAGCCCTGCATGTGCTTCCAGGTGGCTGAGGCCGAAGCAGGAAAGGGCGTGGTGGAGAGGCCTTTGAAGCAGGGCTAGGGGCTTCCCCTGGCTTGTGGGCCACGCCAGGTCCAGGGCAGGAGGGATCCTGATTGTATTTGCCAAGCACTCTCTAGATGCCCAGTACAGAGTGGCATTTAGAGGCCAGGAACATACCTGGATGTGGGCTGGGGTGGAGGAGGTGGCCACGGGGGTAGGGGTGGGGCCTGGGGACAGGAGGGCAATGTGGTCCATGGAGCAATGCACTCAGTGGAGAGAGGGAGAACTGAGGGTCCCATGGCCTTGGGCTGGGGTGGAAGAGATGGTCATGACAGGGGCGCTGGGGAGGGCAATGCACCAAAAGCACAGTGTGTGAAAGAAAAAATAATTTGAACCTTACTCAAATTAAAAACTTATCCTTTGAAAAACACAGTGTTAAAAAAATGAGAAGACAAGCCATGCACCAGGAGAAAATCTTTGCAAAGCACATATGTGATAAAGGACTGGTATTGAAAATACAGAAAACTCTTAAAACCTAACAATAAGAAAACAAAAATTCAGTTAAAAAGGGTATAAAATATCAGTACAGACATGTTCCCAGAGAAGATATACGGAGGGCAAATAAGCATATGAAAGAATCAACTTCATGTATTATTAGGAAATTGCAAATTAAAACAACAATGAAACACCACTACACAGCAATTAGAATGGCCGATATCCAAAACAGAGGCACCAAATGATGGAAGTGTGCGGAGCGCAATCATGCATCGTCATTGGGAATGCAAAACAGGACAGGCACTTTGAAGACCACTTGGCGGTTTCTTACAAAACTGAATCCACTCTTACCGTATGATCCAGCAGTTGTGCCACTTGATATTTATCCGTTGAAAACATGTATGTCCACATACAGTGCTTCCCACGAATATTTACAGTGTTATTCATAATTGCCAGAACCTGGAAGCAACAAAGATGCCCTTCAATAGATCAGTGGAAAAACAAACTGGCACATTTATATTATGGAATGTTATTCAGTGATAAAAAGAAATAAGCTACCAACCTATTAAAACACATGAAGAAACCTTAAATGGATATTGTTAAGTGAAGGAGGCCGATCTAAAAAGGCTACATACAAAAAAAAAAAAAAAAGCTACATACTATATGGTTCCACATGACATTCTAGAAAGGCAAAACGATGGAGGCAGGAAAAAAGATGACTGTTTGCTGTGAAAAGAGAGGGATGGATCGGTGGAGCACAGAGGATTTTTAGGGCAGGTCCTAAATGATACTGTAATGGCGAATACATGTTGTACTTTTGTCAAAAGCTATGGAATATACATGACAGAATAAAACCGAGTGTAAATTGTGGAATTCAGTGAATCATAATGTATCAGTATTAGCTGCACAATTATAGCAAATATACCATGCTAATAGAAGAGCTTAATTATAAGGGAAATGGTGTGGAGAGGAAAAGTGGAAAGAAGGGGGGGTTGGCTGTGGAAACTCCATGTACTTTTTTTTTTTTAAAGATTTTATTTATCTGAAAGAGAGTGTGGAATATGAGTGGGGGGAGGGACAGAAGGAGAGGAAGAAGCAGACTCCTCTTTGAGCAGGGAGCCTGATGCAGGGACTAGGATCCTGAGTTTGTGATTTGAACCGAAGGTAGATGCTTAACCAATGAGCCACCAAGGCTCCCCCCTCCATGTACTTTCTATCAATTTTTCCATAAACCAAGAACTGCTTTAAAAAGTTTATTAAAGGGCAGCCCGGGTGGCTCAGCAGTTTAGCGCCTTGTTCAGCCCGAGGCCTGATCCTGGAGACCTGGGATCGAGTCCCACGTCAAGCTCCCTGCATGGAGCCTGCTTCTCCCTCTGCCTGTGTCTCTGCCTCTCTCTCTCTCTCTCTCTGTCTGTGTGTCTCTCATGAATAAATCAATAAAATCTTAAAAAAAAAAATATTAAAACAAAAACATAGGAAACCAGAAATTAGACTGTATTTCATTTTCAGCTAGATAGAAGGTGCCCCCATGAGGTTTCTGGCTGGACAGAGGTCTAAAAAAATTGGAAGGCCAGCTCAGTCGGGGAGTACAGGGGAGACCGTGGGCCAGGAAGTGAAGACCCGGCCTGCAAGACCTGCTCTGCAGCCACAGCTGGCAATCAGGTTTCTGAGATCCTATGGGAATATTTTCACCTTGCACTGGACAGAAACCATTTTTCCTGAATTATTCTCTTTTTTTAAAAAGATTTTTAATTTATTTATTCATGAGAGACAGAGAGAGAGAGGGAGGCAGAGACACAGGCAGAGGGAGAAGCAGACTCCATGCAGCGAGCCTGACGAACTCGATCCCGGGTCTCCAGGATCAGGCCCTGGGCTGAAGGTGGCACTAAACCGATGAGCCACCCGGGCTGCCCTCCTGAATCATTCTTAAGTAAGATTAGGTTGATCAGTGTTGACATGTATACGTGTATGAAAAACATACAACTTAGCATCAGAACCTTTAAATTTGGAAACGGCCCCACAATTAGTAAACTTTGCTGACTACGGAAGAGAAATAAAGTTTCCTGCTGTGCAACTTGGCCTCTCTTGTGGATGAAAGGAATACAGGACCAAGAAGATGCCAGATGTCAGGACACATGAAGGGCTTCATTGAATGGCACCAATATCATTGTTAAGTGAAAAGAGCGGGTTCTCAAGACAATTACTAACTTCCTATTATCATCTACAAGTTTTTTTCAACTGATGTGAGGCTGACAAATTGCTACTAAGTTGAAACTGACACAGAAGCAGTGAGGGATGGGGAGGTGGAGGCACCGTTGGTCTCTCACTGGACAGCTGGCAATGTTTTGGGATAGACAAGAAGACAGGTACCAGGAAAGAACGTCTTTTTTGGTGTCACCTTCTTTTAACTTTAACAAGGAAACTGAACAGATGACTTGGGTGGATCTGCTTGGCCTAGGACCAGAGCAGGCCTTCATGTGAATTAGTGCCACAGGAGGCAGGAGACTTTGTGTTCCCGAACCTCTTTCCTTTTCTGGAAAAGATCTTATCTCTGATCTCTGGTATGTCAGGAGAGGTTGAAACCACCCACCTCCTCCATCCTGAAAGGTGTTAGGAGCACAGGAAAAGAAAGGGAGGTTATACCTTCTCTTGTAAAACTGATTTTAATTTCATGCCAGGAGGAAGACTAGGGCTGCCTCACCATCACGTCTCTATTCTTTCTAGAAGCTTCCTTTGATAAGTCCCTATGTTCTGGTGATTATTCTGTAGTCACAAGTCTAATCCGCTTTATGTTAGAAGAAAAGTCTACTCCCTGATGATCCCAGATTTTCTTCAGTGTGTTATTACACATGTACTCAGGGGAGAGGACCTTGGAGGGTTTGTGGTAAAGCAGGTACTTATTCAGGTGGCTCTCATCATGCCAAATGGCCTCGATGTGGTTGGCTTGGTCGACCATCATTGCTTCGTGGCAGGCCTTGGTGAGCTTGTAAACCTCTGGCACTGACCCCCCGAATAAGGCCCCTGCATAATAAAAGTCCCCCTCATCTTCAGGAATATGGGCTTGTGACTGAGGCCGACGTTCATAGGGGAAGTCAGTCCGATTTAGCCTATAGTAGCGAAGATGGAGGGTGCCAAACAAGGAGGAGAGGATCTCCACGCCCACGTGGTCACTGAACCTCATGTGCACATCTGCACACACAAGGTAATCCACCTCCTGGTGGAAGCGCTGCTGGGAAAAGTTGCTGATCATCTCCATGCGCTGCATGGAGATGTCCTGCCAGTGGTCATAATAGCTCTCGACCTCAAGGATGATGATCTGCCTTCCTTTTTGGATGTTAAGATAAGGAACATATTCAGGCTTGTCAGTGAAGATGTAGTAGTTCACCCTGTGTCCCACCATGAAGTACATCTCTGCAGACTGCAGGAACACATTCAGGTAGAATGTCTCTTGTTCAGTGAGAAACACAGTTAATCCAACGGTGGCATTCTGGAGTGAGAACTGCTCATTCAGGATGTCAGTATTGAAAGTCCCCTCCCAGATGATGGGAGCCAGCCAAGGGGTCACAACAAGGACATCTTTCCTAGCGGGTGTTAGCACCTGGGGCTGGCGATACACCATCCTTGATAATTTTCTACTTTGCTGGCCATAGATTTTGCTAACAGCCTTGCTTGTCCCAGGTGAGATGCTTCCTAGCATCTGGTTTCTTGGATTCAGGTAGCAATAGTAAAAGAAGGCCAAGACAAGAGCTACTGAAAGAGGGAAGTTCACTTGATGAAGCAAGTTACATTTTGAGTTCTCTGAGAATGTCCTCACCTGCTGAGCCATGGTTCCACTTCCAACTCTTACAGCCTTGATCTCCTAAGGTGCTGTTAAGGGCCCGTACCTGCTCGAGGTTCGACTCACAGAAGCTTCTGGGCAGAGTGATACAGAGCACATTGATTATAAGGTACTCACGCCCTCTTTTCTCCTGAGGTCCTACCTCTGTGCAAGGCGCACCTGGAAACTGGGTGTCCAGGGTCACTGAGCTGAGTAAGATTCCCAGACTGGAAGAAGATTCTTGAGTTCAGTTCTGATTTGAGGTTGTATCCGAAGAACCAGGTAGCCAGACTCAGTCAGTGGGCCACTAGAACTTCTGGGCCAGCATGTAGGAGAGAAGTCTGGACTCCTCAAATAGGCTCTGGGAACTGGCTCATGATGATCACTGAGCAGGTCAAGGACAGAGATTGTGATGAAAGCAGGGCAGGGCCTGAATAGGGGGTTAGAGGGCTTGTGCTTCAGTCTTCTCTTGACATTTACTGGCTGTCAGACCTTTACAAAAAAAAACTAAATTTCCTGAAAGTCAATAAAGTTGAGAACAGAATGTCTTCAAGGTCACATCCAAGACAGGTGATGTGGGCCATCATTCAGAAGGCCTGATTTGGTAACAGTGCTGCAAGAGAGAGATCTTACAGATCAATGATTGTTTTCCTTTATTCCTCTTATAGTCACTTAAAATTCCACTGCGTACTTACTTTGCAGATACTAGGGCTTACACTGTGGTTAGGGTTAGGTTGCTAAACTTGTGCATTATATTGCTGACTCCTGAAAACAGGGCTGGGGGATGGGTACTGCACTATCCTCATGGTCTGAATGGGGGAAACATGCTCCCCATTGGGTGCATGGGGAGAGATGGGTGACCAGTCCACAACGACATGGCTTAACTGACTAAGTGTTGAAGCCAACTAAGCAGCCAGACTCCAGGATTGGAGTCTGATCCTCTGCCTTGCCTGTAAGTCCTGTGTGGTTTCCTTTTTCTGGGCTCTTTTCCCAGTCAGGTTGCCATATCTGTTGACCCTAGGCAGCGCCCTCAAGATGGAGCAGGGAACCTGGCCCATTGCCATTTTCGATTCACCATATTGCCAACACATATATCTCCCTCTGCAGTCCTAGGCGGTTCCAAGTATATGTCTCTTGGGAAAATAAAACCTCTGGCACAGACTTCTCCTGGCCCACTGTGGGACTAACAGTTGTTAGAAAAGAGCCCTGTGGTGTATGGGGAGCATCTGCCATCTGCACTCTGAAGCTGGCTGGTGGTCTTGTGTTGCTCTGTGACACCTTGTTTCTCCCCTCCCACAGAAGTAGGTGGTAGAGACATGGTTTTTCTTTTCTTTACTCTTTTTCTTTCTTTTCTTTTTTTTCTTTTCTTTTCTTTTCTTTTTCTTTTCTTTTCTTTCTTTTCTTTTCTTCTTTTTTACATGGTTTTTCCAGGCTTTCTGAAACCTCAGGGTGGCTATGAGTGTGTTAGGAGGAGGGAATAAGTGGGTTTTGATGAGTGTCTCAAGACTTTGACACCTTGCCTTCGTGGCCCAGTTTGTGAACATTTGTGTCATCTTGATTGTCACCCCTAGTCAATAATGCTAATGCAGTGGCAGAAGTATCAAGACAACCCACTTACATTGCAAATGCAAGAAAACTGAAGCACTGCTTTGATGAGGAAATGACCTCAGAAGATAAGGAGTACGCACTCGATGTGTCTGTGGATCTGGCTGTGTTTGTGGCTCTGGTGCCTCTCTGGGGAATTTGCGTATCCCAGGGTGGTGGTGGAAGGAACCCCTGTGCTGGTCAACTGGCACTTGCCTGAGAATCTTGGAGGTTAAAAAACCTCACAGAATGAAGAGGTAGAGGAATGGGGCAGACAAACAACAGTGGTGTAGGAAAAGACCAGGAAGAGAGATTCAGTGTGGCCTCTGACTGCTTGGACAGGCCCTGACTGCTCGGCTCCGCTGCCACCACCTGGTGGTCTCCAGGGTACCACCTGGCCAGTGTGTTACCTTGGTCTCTGGCCTTCCTCACTCTAGCCTCAACAACACGAGTACCTGGATCCTCTTCAAACTGTTACCCCTGGCCAGTTCCATTATCCAAACTTTATCCTAGCAGTGCCCCCAACCCTTTACCCATGCCTCCCTAAAGCCGTTATTTTCCCTCTTGAGAAGAATCCACCTCAACTTGCTCAGATCTAAAAGCCACACTCCAAACAAGGTGTCAGACCCCTTTCCATAAGTGTTAGCAGTGCAACTCGCTGTTTCTTACCCCTTGAGGCCTCATCATGTGTCAGGACCTTTTCTTTCAAAGATTTAAAAAAATTTTTAGGGCAGCCCAGGTGGCTCAGTGGTTTAGTGCCACCTTCAGCCCAGGGTGTGATCCTGGAAACCTGGGATCCAGTCCCATGTTGGGCTCCCTGCATAGAGCCTGCTTTTCCCTCTGCCTGTGCCTGTGGCCTACTCCCCCCCGCCCCTCCGTGTGTGTCTCTCACGAATAAATAAATAAAATCTTTAAAATTTTTTTAAATTTATTATTTTTTTAAAGATTTTATTCATTTATTTGACAGAGACAAAATGGGCACAAGCAGGGGGAGCAGCAGGCTCCCTGATGAGCAAGGAGTCCAATGTGGGGCTTGATTCCAGGACATTGGGATCATGACCTGAGCTGAAGGCAGACACTTAACTGACTGAGCCACCCAGGTGCCCTAAAGATTTTTTTAAAGATTTATTTATTTATTTCAGAGAGACAACGGGGAAGGGCAGAGGAAGAGGGAGAGAGAAACTCTAGTAGACCCCACACTGAGTGAGGAACCTTATGCGGGACTTTATGCAGGGCTCTATCCTACAACCCTGAGATCAGACCTGAGCTGGAACCAAGAGTCAGATGCTTAACCGACTATGCCACCCAGGTACCCCTCTTTTATTTTTTATTTTATTTTATTTTTGGTACCCCTCTTTTAAAGCTTTTATTTTTAAATAATCTCTCTACCCAACAGGGGAGCTTAAAATCTGAGATCAAGAATCATATGCTCTACTGACTGAGCCAGCCAGGTGCCTCCTATTTTTAGGATACAATGTACTCAAGTCCTTTATGTTAATAGAGCCATCCTTGCCAGGAGCCCTACAGAAGCCATTCGCCTGGTCTAAGTAGTCTCAGCAACCTGCCACGTCCAGATGTCTAACTGGAGGATTCCAATATTCATAGCTTTTCACCAGCAAGTGTTTATTCTTTGGGCTAGAGATTGGGCTCTCTAGAGTGTGGGGGGATGCTGCGTGGACCATGGCTGTGACTTCTGATTGGGGCTGGATGTGAATGCCTTCAGGATGTTCTTCCTCAGCTGAACTTGTTATGGGGTGGAGAAGGTGAGGAAGGTGACAGTCACACAGCTAGAGTGTCTGAGCACTTCTGTGGACCAGGACCTGCAGGTTCACATGCATTATCTACCAAATTTCAGCCTCCCAGTGATCTTGAGACATGGGAGTAATCCTCATAGTCTTACAAGTAAGGAAACTGAGACTCAGAGAGAGCATGAAGAACATCTAAAGAATGTTGCATGGCCCCCAAGTAGCAGAATCTGCTGGAGAGACTGGCTTGGCAAACTCACCTGTGCCTGTGAACATATTATAGTACCCTGGGCCTCTGATTTACATCTAAAGAATGGGAACAACACCTCCATTTCCATGGCTTTCGTGAGAGCAAAGTAAAATAATTAGTACAGAGGGGCTCCTGCCAAGCAACTTATGGAGAAAAAGAACAAAGGTTTGGTTCTTGGTTACAGCTGAGCCTGGCTGGGACCAAGAAATTGCTTCTTATGCCTCAGTTTACTCTAATCCCAACTGTGCAGTGGTGGACCAAGCTGCCTCCACATACTGTCACTACAAGGCAGGTCTTATATACAGAGCTGGGTTCCAGGGTTCCAGGGCTTTAGAACTCCTCCGATGGCTCTATATCATAGCCATGCCTAACCCCCACCACTCTCTTACAGTAACAGTATAGTAACAGTAACAAACCCGCTCAGTAACAACCCACTGAGAGCTACCCTCAGGTAGCTCTCAAAAGAGCCTGCTAGGCGTTCACCATAGGGACCTTCTCAGGTGTTTCTGTAATCCTTGTGGCAAGGAGCCTATGCGATGTACCCTGAGCTGAATATGTTGGTAGTCGCTCATCTCCTTGTGATGTGTGCTCTGTAGGTGGCAAGGGAAGGCTCTTTGCTCAGGATGAGATGTGGCTTGAGGGCTGCCCTCACCCCTCAGCTCCACTCCACATCATGGGTAGAGACTGCTTCAAAAAGGGGGTATGGAGGCACCTGGGGGGATTATTCGGTTAAGCAACTGCCTTCAGCTCAGGCCATGATCTCTGGTTTCTGGGATTTAGTCCCACAATGGGCTCCCTGCTCAGCAGGGAGTCTGCTTCTGTCTCTCCCTCTGCCCCTCTCCACTGCTCATTCTCTCTCTCTAAAATAAAAAAATAAAATAAAATAAAATAAATAAAATAAAATAAAATAAAAATAAAAATAAAATAAAATAAAATAAAATAAAATAAATAAAATAAAATAAAATAGGGGTATGAATCCCTGCCTCTGTGGACGCTAAGGGGAAGGAAGGTGGAACAGGGAGGTTGTGGGCGGAGGATCTGCACTTCAAGTACATATGAACCAGGAGGTACAATCCACTGCTCGCCCATTCCAGAGGCTTACAATCCCCGGGGCTACCGAAAAGGTACTAGCCACTCAGATGAACTGCATGGGTGCAAGGTCTTGGGTGAGTACCCTGACCTATAGATGGGTGTACGGGGACGATGGGTGCCCTGTCCAAAGATGAGGAAGAGATAAGTGAAGGTTAGTTTGTTCTCACAACATAGGTAATATACTGGCCGTTGCTCAACTTCCACAGAACTTCCTGAGGACGACTAGGCACCAGTGGAAACTCTCAGTGTTGCTCTCCCCTCTCCCTTCCTCTAAACTGTAGAATCCTTGTCTAATCTGGGGTTGGAGAAAATATCATGATAGGATATCCTGCATCTTTGATATCCAAATTTAGGATTTGGAGGTAAAAGCCTGAATTTGTCTTTTCATATGTGCTTCTGACATATCATTTCCTCCATAATCATGGGGCCCCACCCCATTTTCACCCCGGGCCTACCTGAGTTCACATGCAGCTGTAGTGGAGCCCCACCCCCCGGCAGACATATTGCCTCCTTAAACACTTGCATCTCTCTTTGACTGCTTGGTAGCTTTCTCCAACAGTGGGAGCTTGGTGGGCCATTGTCAGGCTCATTCTGAAAGTGTGGGGGTGATTAATATACACAGGGAATCCTTTAAAAAATATACACCGCCTTGATCTCTAGTGAGTCAGTTTTGGTGAGTTCCATGCTGTCTCAGGGTTCCCAGTAGGTTTGAGACCTAGTTGTTCATAGCCATGGCTTTTCTCCCTCCCAATTTCTCACTCGTTCACCCTGAAATCACATCTCAAATGAACACCCTGTCCTCACAATTTTGTCTCAGAGTCTGCTTTGGCAAGAACAGAACTTCTTATAGCAAACCAGGTACAGCTGCCTAAAAAGGAAGGAGAGGTGACAAAATAGAAGGCCAGTGAAGAGAGTAGGGTGAAGGGTAGGGACAGGGCATGGTTGTTGATCCCTCAGAAGGAAACTTGGTTGAGTAGTGAGGTTTTCTAGGGACCTCTAGGTTTATCTAGGGATTATGCCATGTAAATTCCCAAACTGTCCTCCTGCCAACGTGTTGCTATGGTACCCTTCTAACTTCAGCCCATGGGACTCCTTGGGAGTCCAGGCAGAAGGATGCACTAGCCACTTGCTCAGGGCCTGGGCTCCAAACAGAGACATACGGAACAAACTCTGGGTGCCTCCCATTATAGAGGCCACAGGACTGAGATCTGTCCCCCACAAAAGAAAAATCCTAGATCCAGTACACAACTATGGACAGTACTCCTGCCAAATCTCATGATGAAGACTGGCAGTGGCAAGTACAGTATGTGGACTTGCTGTTATCTTAGCTGGAAGATTCTCTTTGATGTCTTTTTTTTTTTTTTTCCCAAAGTATAAAAGAAGGATAAACTTATTCAAGAGAATTCTTCTTGAGGTCACTCGGGGGATGCCCAGGAAGCCTCCATCCTTATTCAGAACATTTCCCCACATACTCCCTCATGCATAAAAAGCAAACTTTTGCTTTCATGTTGGGTCATAGGGATCAGTTTTCTGTGATTGTGTAAACATTCAGGTATGGGAGACACTTGAGGCTTCAGTCATCATCCTATTTATTGTAATAAAATATTCACAACATAAAATTTACTGTGTGTTAAGAAAGTCAGTTGTGTCTTCTCTTGAAAGTAGTGATTTTATGAAGAGGTCCTGGAGGGCCCCGCGGTGGTGTGCCGTGACACTGCCCATTGTGGGCTGAGCCTGGTCTCTCTGATGTTAGTGGGACCCAGACAGGCAAGCTCTGAGGAGGTGTGTCCACAGGGGAACTTATGAACAGGTCCAAGGTGTTAGCAAAACTTGTGCTGGGCCACTAATCTTATGCTGGATCCCCCTGAAGCGCCGTGGCAGGTAGGTGTTGTGAGGGACGGTGTGGGACACTGTCATTCCTATGCATAGCTGGGCCAATGTCACAATCCAGACCACAAACAGAAGATGACCTGCATTAGAAGACACTCAGAACACACTTCCTCCCTCTCCTGATGTACTCGACACTGTTCTGAGAAGACTTTATAACCAATCCCTGGGAAACCCACTTCTCCAGCCACCACTTCTGCATGAAAGCAGGAGCAAGGTGTCCTAGGGCAGTACAACAGCACCAGCTCCCTTCATGGTACAGGTGGCAGGTTCTCCTTATCTGCTGGGGGCCCCCACCGTTTTTTGTTTTTTTTTTTTTAACCTGCTGTGGGTTCCACAGTGTGGCAGGAGAGGTCTGTGTCCAATGCTTCATTTTCTGGAAGGTACATGTTTGGAATCTCCCAGGATATCAGAGGGAGGAGATTATGAAATTGGCAATATGTTAAGGCCAGAGTCAACAAAGGGCACTGTCTGGAGGCCTCTGTTGGAGAGGCAGCTGGCATGTGAAGCCTAAGGTGAAAAACCAAAGAATCTGACTTTTAAAAGAACCCAATAAGGGAGACCTCAAAGACACCAGGATATTCTCAAGTCTGGCTGCTAAGGCAGCTTCAGCACTGACGAGCCAGCCATGTGCTCGTGGGTCAGTCACCTGCCTCTCTGAGGCTCTTTCTCCATCTGTACAACGCTAAGAACATAGCATATGTCTCCCAAGCTCTTTCTAAGAATTGAACAAGATAATGCCCATTATGCTTAGCAGTCTAATCCTAACAGCAGCGTAAGGCTAGTAACATAAAAAGCAAATGCAGGACACCTGGGTGGCTCAGGGCTCAGGTCAGGTCTGTTTCTCTCATGAAAAAATAAAATCTTAAAGTAAATAAATTCTAGTAGATCTCAGGTAATTTTTTTTTAAGATTTTATTTATTTATTCATGAGAGAGAGGCAGAGACACAGGCAGAGGGAGAAGCAGGCTCCATGCAGGGAGCCTGATGTGGGACTCGATCCAGGGTCTCCAGGATCACACCCTGGGCTGAAGGCAGCTCTAAACCGCTGAGCCACCAGGGCTGCCCGATCTCAGGTAATTATTAAGAGAATAAAGGAAAACAATTTCCAATCTGTAGACCTTCCATTCGCATCCACCATGGCTTCCAAGTCAGGCCTCTGAAGGATGACCCTTGTTAACTGTATGGATATGATCTTGAAGACAATCTGATCTTGACTTTGTGGACTTTTTGTTTTGTTTTGTTTTTTTCAGGAAACTCAGTGCTAGCTCACAGCTGTTAAATATCATAAATCCTGACCCCGTGATCAGGCTTTGGTGACTGCTGCCCTGCCCTGCTTTCATCATAATCTCTGGCCTTCAGCTGTTTAGTGATCTTCCTTGAGCCAGCTCCCTGAATCTGTTTCAGGAGCTCTGGCTTGTCTCCTACACACTGGTCCTTAAGTTCTAGCTCTCTGTTGACTTAAATCCTGACACCTGGTTTCTTAGACAGCATCTCAGACGAAATCTGACTTTCTGAAGGTCTCCTTGGATCCTGTCTTTCTCCGCGGGGCATCCCAGATGTCCCGGTGCCCAAGAGCCCACTTGCACCAGGCCCAGGCCTCAAGGTAGGCTGGGCTGCTGGAGTGGTGAGCAGGAGGTGTGAGTGTGGGTACTTTAGGGTTGGGATATCAGCTGCACTTTGCCTCAGTGAGACAACTGAGGGAGGACAGTTGGGAGAGACAAGGACCCTCATCTTGGAAGAGAGGAGAGGTGTGTCCTCTAGTCATGCAGGCATGGCTCAGCTGCTGCAGATACTGGCTGCGACACAGAAATGCTGCTCGCTTCGAGTGACCTTCCTTCTCATAGCGCTCATCATGATTTTCTTTAGTTATAAGAGTTACCTGTACCCAAGAAGCCAGAAGCCAGAAAGCACCCAGGCTGATGTAAATCTGACTGTGAGAGAACACAGGGGCCTGCAAAGTGTGAAATTATCAAGGATGCTATATCGCCAGCCCCAGGTGCTAACACCGGCTAGGAAAGATGTCCTTGTTGTGACCCCTTGGCTGGCTCCCATCATCTGGGAAGGGACTTTCAATACTGACATCCTGAATGAGCAGTTCTCACTCCGGAATGCCACCATTGGATTAACTGTATTTTCTATCAAAACATACATGATCTTCCTGAAGCAGTTCCTGCAGTCTGCAGAGATGTACTTCATGGTGGGACACAGGGTGATCTACTACATCTTCACTGACAAGCCTGAATATGTTCCTTATCTTAACATCCAAAAAGGAAGGCAGATCATCATCCTTGAGGTCGAGAGCTATTATGACCACTGGCAGGACATCTCCATGCAGCGCATGGAGATGATCAGTAATTTTTGCCAGGAGCGCTTCCACCAGGAGGTGGATTACCTTGTGTGTTCAGATGTGGACATGAGGTTCAGTGACCACGTGGGTGTGGAGATACTCTCCTCCTTGTTTGGCACCCTTCATCCTGGCTACTATGGGCTGAATCGGACTGACTTCCCCTATGAACGTCGGCCTCAGTCACAAGCCCATATTCCTAAAGATGAGGGGGACTTTTATTACATAGGGGCCTTATTCGGGGGGTCAGTGCCAGAGGTTTACAAGCTCACCAAGGCCTGCCATGAAGCAATAATGGTTGACCAAGCCAACCACATCGAGGCCATTTGGCATGATGAGAGCCACCTGAACAAGTACCTGCTTTACCACAAACCCTCCAAGGTCCTCTCCCCTGAGTATCTATGGCAGCAGCAGCAAATGGATCATATGCATGACCAAGAAATGATCTTTTCCAAAATCATAAGGCGGAAAAAATTGAAGGTCTTGAAGAAGAATTACCAACTAAAAAACTGGTGAGCAGAACTTCCAGGGAGGGCTCAGAGAGAGGCAATGCTCAGCGAGCCTGAGTCTTCCTCCAAGCATGCAAGTCTTCACTAAAACCAGTTTTAGCATAAAGGGTATGACTCTGCTTCTTTTTTCTGCCTGATTGAGGCCTGGAACCACCTCTCTAAACTTAGGCCTAACATGATCCCCTCTCCCATCCTCCTGCAACCACCAAACACACAAATTTAGGCTGGCCTGATTCTTGGATTCAAAGCACAAATTCCCAGAGTTACCACCACCTATAGCTTCTCACTGTGTGCTCTCACCACCCTTTAGGATTGAGGAGGGCAGTGGTCTCCGCTTGTTCTGACAAAGGATCAGAGATAAGATCGTTTCCAGAAGAAGAAAGGAGGCCTTCAGGCACAGATCACTACAATAAGTGTAATCAACATCTCTTACCATACATAGTTACAGTTTTTTTTCCTTTTTTTCCTTGTGGTGAGAACTTTTAAGATCTACTCCCTTAGCAGTTTTCAAATATACAATACAGTGTTATTAACCATGGTCGTCATGCTGTCCATTGGATCCTCATAACTAATTTATAACTGGAAGTTTGTGCTTTTGGTCCCCTTAATCCATTTTGTACACTCTCCGGTTCCCCCTAAAACAATCACCAATGTGTTCTCTATTTCTGTGAGCTTGGTTTGTTGTTGGTTGGTTGGTTGGTTTTTTAGATTTCATACATAAGTGAGATTATACAGTATTTATCTTTCTGTCTGACTTATTTCACTTAGCATAATGCCCAAATGGCGAGATTTCATTCTTTTTAATGGTTGAATAATATTCCATTGTGTAGGTGTGTGTGTGTGTGTGTGTGTGTGTGTATACACACCAGATCTTCTTTATCCTTTCACCTATGAAAGGACACATAGGTTTTTCTTAAATCTTGGCTATTGTAAATGATGCTGCAGTGAACATGGGGTGCAGATATCTTTTAGAGTTGGTATATTCATTTTCTTCAGTGATGACCCACAAGTGGAATTGCCAGATCACATGACAGTTGTGTTTTCAATTTTTTGAAGAACCTCCATACTGTTTTCCTTCCTGGCTGCACCAGTTGAAATGCCCACCAGCAGTGCCAAGGGGTTCTCTTTTCTCCACATCCTTGCCAACATCTGTTATTTCTTGCCCTTTTGATAGCAGCTGTTCTGACAGATGTGACATGATAGCTCATTGTGGTTTTGAGTTGCATCTCCCTGATGATGAGTGATGTTGAGCATCTTTTCATCATCTGTTGGTCATCTGGATGTCTTCTTGGGAAAAATATCTATAGAGATCCTCTGCCTGTTTTTTATTCAGATTGTTTGTTTGGTTTGCCGTTCTATGAGTTCTTTATATATTTTGGGTATTAACCCTTTTCAAACATATGACTTGCAAATATTTTCCCTCACCAATAGGCAAAAGTCTTCAGCTGCAGAAGTTGAAAACTACCTGGAAAGTTGAAGAGTCTCTTTAGGGCAGGAGGAGAACATGAAGCCACTCCTCTTTCCTGGCCTTTAGCTTCTTCATCCCAGCACATTGCCATCTGTCCACTGGAGCAAAGCAGGTCTCCCCCACATTTCCCCCAACCCCTAGCTGTCTGCCTTTGGTCCCACACTAAGTTTAGCAATTTAGTGACTTCTAGGGCCCTGCCACTTTCCTATTATCTGAAAACAGGGAAGTCACCCGGTAGCAGTCTTTATTTTTCTTCTGTGGTTGGTCAATTTTCCTAATTTTAGGCACCCTTTCTAGCTTTTAGGCTCCAATTCTGAGTTATATATTTTTCTGTGTCACTGCTGAGTAACCAATTTTCCATAAGAACAATTCTAGAAAGTATTTTCTCCCTAATGTAAAGCTATAGTGTCCTTGTGGGGCTAGGGCAGCTTCACAACCCCTGTGGCAGCTGAACAGATCCTGCCCTCAGGCCTCCCTGTCCCCTTCCTGGCTCTTCTCCCCAGCCACATCTTCAGGGTTAAGAGGTGTCCCAGAGCTGGCTATCAGTCTTTTCAGCCTCCTCTCCCGCCAAAGGCCTCACACTCGTGACCTCTAACTGCTCGCTTGGGTGCAAGGGAACACAGCTGCTGCTTCCATCATCTCCTTTCTCTTGTTCAGTTTTATTTTTTTTAAGATTATTTATTTATTTATTCATGAGATACACAGAGAGAGACAGGCAGAGACACAGGCAGAAGGAGAAGCAGGCTCCCCGCGGGGAGCCCAATACGGGACTGGAAGCCGGACCCCGGGGTCACGCCCTGAGCCGAAGGCAGATGTTCAGCCACTGAAACGTGACATTTCTCTGGTGGTTTTGTGAAGTGTGGCCATCTCCTGTTGAAACCCATATGTTGTTTAAAATGTGGACTCTGGGTGGATTGATCTGCCTCACTATGTTTTAAGTTTTGAAGAAAGTGAATTTGTGTGCGTTGTGCATCGCTCTGTTGTGTCAAAGGCATCTTATCCTCTCAGGAACAGGTAATAGGGGTTCAGCCAGCGGGGGGGGTGGGGTGACTCATGTGAGGGGATTGGGAAGCCCTACTGTGCGCCACAGATGGAGCCACTGCGGCACCTCCAGTCTCCTCATGGCTCTGTCTTCCAGGACCCCGTTGCCGCCAGCCAGGAAAGCATCTTCCCGGGGCAGTGAGCATGTTGAGGCTGCAAGGGGAAAAAAAAAAGTCCTTTTGACTTTGAATGTAAACACTTCGTGGTGATGAGTCTGTGCCTGAGCATCCTTGCTTCTGACCTGAGCTCTGTCTTCCTTCTTTTCCCTACCTGAGCTGGAATCCAGACACCTCACTGCACCTGCTGCAGTCTTAGAAGATGAGTTCTAGTCAAACAGGCATGACGTAGCTCTGAGTGCGCGGGGGTCCCCTGTACTGGGGGGTGACTGTGGCAGGCAACCTGGCAGGAGATGTCGGGTGGTGAGGACAGGTGATGTATGTGGTTGTTGAGCTCCAGGACGGGAGCCAGACAGAACCAGGCTAAATCTAGGGCCTGTCACAGACTGCTGTGTGAACGTGGACCAGCGGTTTTCTCCTCCTGAGGCTGCATGGTAGGGGTTATTGGAAGGCTGACAGTGTAGATGCCACCCCGACTTCACCAGCCCAGGAGGCGAAGTGTCAATAAGCCACGGGAAGCCTTTCTCTGCCTCTCGCTTTATTAGGACGACCTGGGGGTGCCAGCAGACACGGCAGCTGCTCCTGGGAGTGCGGCCTGCACAGGGAGCAGGGCCCGGGGAGCCCCAGGAGCAGCCCCGGGCTGCGGGCTCGGTTACCGCGCTGCCGGCCACAGGGGGCACGAGGTGCAGAGCCAGGACCCTTCCAGCCCCCGGGGACCCAGGCCCCACGGGGCACCCCTATGCGGGGCCGCAGGCTGCACCGCGGCGCGAGGAGCCCACTGCGCGCCCACGGGTCCTGGCCTCGTGGACACGCGAGCGAGGCGTCGCGGCGGCCGAACCCGCGGTGGCCGCAGCCTGTCCCGGGGCTCGGGGCGCGGGCGGGGGGCAGACAACGGCCAACGGTCGGGGGCCGCGGGGCTCGGGGCCTGGGTCCCTCACGCGTGGGCCGGGGCCGCCCGGTGCCCGCATCTCCACGGCAGCTTTCCCCTGGGGTCGCCTCCCGCGCAGACCTCGGGCTGGGAGCGCCCCTCCCCGGAGCTGGGTTCCCTGCCCGGAAGCACCGCGGCCCCAGGGCACCAGCATTTCTCAGAGTAACTCAGAGCTCAGGGGGCAGAGTCCGCGACAAAACGGACAATTTGCCGACGGTAACTTGTCGGGGCCACAGAGACAGCAGGGACCTGCATGCACTTAGGACTTTTTCATCTTCTGTGGCCAATATAGTGGGAGCCAACACGGAGGCCTGTGTGCCAGACTCAACCCATAGCCCCATTTGTAACACCGGGGAGCTAAAAACCATGCTAACAATTTTAAATACTTGTAACACACACACACACACACACACACACACACACACACAGAATATGTGACAGAGAGCCCGTAAAGGATTCACAAAGCCTATCCTATTCATTTACCAGACTCTTAACGAAGTTCGCAGCCACTCGTATATACTTCAGCTTTTCCTATTTAAGTACTGTATGGGATTGGTGATGGCTCTCGATAGTTCATTGCTAGTTTACAGGAAACATATCTGTATGATTTTGTAGCTGGCACCTTGCTCAAATCACCTCCCTTCCTAAGGTTTCCTACTCGACTCTGTACGCAATAATGTTTCCTCTGAATGGGGAAGCTTCCAACCCAGGTAGTTTTCCTTTCCTTTCCATCTGCAGAGAACACAACTGTCAGCACCATCAGGCATTTCTTGTCTAAGGAAGACTTGCAGCCGACTAACAGCTGTCTGCGAGCCATCTCCCAGGTACGAGGACAGGAGACAGGCCTCAGGTGGGTGCAGGACGTAGCCTGGCTTCAGAGCCTTACCCCAGGGCACCCACATCACCTACCAGAATTCCACAGGCCACTTTTCAGGGTGCCGACGACTTAGCAATGTTACCTTTCCCAGTGCACAAGTAGGATATGTGTGTAGGTTCGTGTATGGTTCATCTGCGTTGTACACGTGTTGGTGCTGGGTAGGACACAGACAAGCGGCTGCCTTTTGTCTGTTGACCTTACACGGGAAACTTGCTCACTTCCTTTCTTCCTTCTTGTAGTTTCTTTGTACATTCCCCTGGATTAACTGCATGCACGTCATGTTTTCTATGAGAAAGGAAGGCACTCCTACGGAAATCCGTGTGTCTCGCATTAGTTCTCTACCGTGGACATCAGCTACAAGATCCAGGAAAATGTTGACTGGAGACAGTGGAGACAATGGACATCCTTTCCCCTTTTCTGCTCATAGGGTAAAAGCATTCAGTGTGCTGTTGATTGGAGCTTCTGTGGACATGTGCTTTATTATACAAAAGAAACTCTCCCATTCCTACCTTGCTGAGCATTTTCCTTTGAAAGGGGACTCAGTGTTGTCAGGTACTGTTCCCACAACCATCCAGAGGATCCTAGGACTCTTCTCCTTCAGTTTCTTAATATGGTCATTCTACATTAATGCATTAATTGCTCAAAACAACCTAACCTTCTTGAGAAAAACCCCATTTAATGATAGATCACCCTGTTATATTTGGTAGGATTTAACTTTCTAGAATGTTATTAAGATATCTAGGGCTATGAGAGATACTCACCTGTGCTTTTCTTTTTAGTTCTGAGTTTTGGGATGAAGGTAATGCTGGCTTCCTAGAGTGAGTTAGCAAAACTTACCTCCCTGTTTTCTGAAAGAATTTATGTGGCACTGATAAAATAATGTCATTCTAGGTTTTATAGAGTTCATCAGGGGAAAAAAAAACAGAAGATGTGGAAGTGGACATTTTCTTCCTTGAAAGGGGTTTGTGGTCCTTTGTTACCATATTCCTGTCTTTCAGAGGGGCAGTCGTACCCCCTTTTAGATTCCTAACGTTGGTCATTGGAATTTTCTCTTTTTGATTCTCCTTCAGTTTCAGTAGAGGCTTATGAATTTTATCAATCTTTTAAAAATTCCTCTCTCAGCTTTGTTGGCTTTCACTGCAGTGTAATTTGATTTCTTATTTTGGATATTATTTAAGCTAATTGCTCTTAGGATGGACTTGAACCATTATTTTTAGTTGTTTCTTACTTTTTCATGGAAACATTTAAAGCTTCAGAATTTCCTGAAGACCTCTGCTTTAGCCTCATCTCACAGATTTTTAATTTTTGTGTTTTAATTCCCATGAGGTTTCAAATATTTTCCCGTTTTCATTCTTACTTCTTCTTTGCTTCGTTGGTTATGAAAGGGTATGTTTTGCTATCTTTCTGGATATTTGGAGAAGTTCTACTCATATTATTATTGATCCTCCTTGAATTCTATTGTGGTTGCAGAGAATATACTGCCTGGTGCCCACTGCATCATGATTGCTCCTCTTCCCCTGCTTTCACCTGGTATTTCCCTGACCTGAGAATATTCCTTCTCTACCTGACCACTTCATCCTTCTCAAGGTGTAATTCAAGTTCCATCCCTTCCAGACTCAGTTTTATGTGCTTCCCACCTGCTTCGAAATCCCAACCACTCCCCCCTCCTGTGTAATATGCGGTTTATTCGTGGGACTCTCAGTATATTATACATTATATATATCTTTAAACTCTGTATCGCTAGCATCTGCCACACTGTCTAGTGCAGGGTAACCACCAAATAAATGTTTAATAAAATAACAGGTAAGTAGCTGAGGGAAATGCCTGCTGTTTTTGCTTTCCCCCATCTTCAGATGGGTTCTATGGGCTGTAAAATGAGTTAGAAAAGATTCTCTTTTCAGCAATAAGGTCTAGTGGAGACACAGCACAACTATGAGGCAAGCCAAGCTTGAAGGACGTTGTAACTCTTGCAATTTCATATTTCCGTGGGTTAAACGATGGGAAGACTTGTTTTTCCAAATACAGCCTATCCAGTTGTTTACCAGAAAAGAGAATCATTATGATTCTTTAAAGCAGCATGAGAACAATAGCTATTGTTCTCAGCTTGATCTTGACTTAAAGTTTTCAAAACTTATAAAACAGACATCAGTTTTTCTTTCTTTTCCCCACCAAGCCAGTCCTCACCAGGTGAAGTGTGAATGTTATGGATTATTGACAGAGTGTATTACATTAAATCAAATGAGGACATTTATTTTTTTTTATTTTTCTTAAAGATTTATTTATTTGAGAGAGAGACAGAGACACAGGCAGAGGGAGAAGCAGGCTCCATGCAGGGAGCCTGACATGGGACTTGATCCCCGGTCTCCAGGATCACAGCCTGGGCCAAAGGCGGTGCTGAACCGCTTAGCCACCCAGGCTGCCCTCCTTTGGTATTTCAAGTATCAATTTTCTTGATGGAAAAATCATAGTTTCTAAAGTAAAAGTGTGAGCACTGAATTTTTCAGTCTTTGTATATTTGAAATTCTGTTTATTTCATATTTGTTTTTTAAATAGTTTCCAGTTTATTTCTTCTAATTATTTATGTGTTTATTTAATTTTGAGAGAGTGTGCACTCCTGCATGCAGGGGGAGGGGACAAGGGAGAGAGGGAGAGAGAGACTCTTATGCAGGTTCCATACTCAGCACAGAGTCCCATGCAGGGCTCTCATGACCCTAAGATCATGACCTGAGCCGAAATCAAGAGTTGGACACATAATTGACTGAGCCACCCAGACGCCCCTATTTCTTCTATTAGTTAAGATATTCTCCTATCTTTGGCTTGCATTTTTGCCAATAAAAAATCTGTTACTGTGATCATTTTTCCAATTTACATAAAATATATCCTTTCCTTTCCCAGTTGCATTTAAGTTTTTCTTATCACTGGATTAAGCAATCAGATTATGATAACCTCGGTGAACTTTTTTAATTTTTTATTTCTTTTAAAAATTATTTTATTAATTAATTTATTTATCTTTCCACTCAACATGGGGCTCCAACTAACAACCTTGAGATCAAGTCACATGCTCTTCTGACTGAGCCAGTCAGGTGTCCCTTAAGTTTTTATTTTATTTTTATTTATTTTTATTTTTTCCCTTAAGTTTTTAATTCCAGTTAGTTAACACATAGTGTTACATTAGTTTCAGGTGTACAATATAGTAATTCAATACTTCCATACACCACCCTGTGCTTGCCATAAGAGGTGCACTCCTTTTCTCCAAATCCTCACCAACACCTGTTGTTTTGTTGTTGATTTTGGCCATTCTGACAGATGTGAGGTGATAGCTCAGTGTAGTTTTGATTTACATTTCCCTGATGATAAGTGAAGCTTACCATCATTTCATGCATCTGTTGGCCATCTGTATGTCTTCTTTGCAGAAATGTCTGTTCGTGTCTTCTGCCCATTTTTTAATTGGACTATTTGTTCTTTGGGTATTGAGTTTTACAAGTTCCTTATATATTTTGGATACTAACCTTTATTGGATATGTCATATGCAAATATCTTCTCCCATCCCATAGGTTGTCTTTTAGGTTTTTTTTTTTTTAAGATTTTATTTATTTATTCATGAGAGACAGAGACAGACAGAGAGAGAGAGAGAGAGGCAGAGACACAGGCAGAGGGAGAAGCAGGCTCCATGCAGGGACCCTGACATGGGACTCGCTCCTGGGTCTCCAGGATCACACCCTGTGCTGAAAGCGGCGCCAAACCGCTGAGCCACCTGGGCTGCCCGCCTTTAGTTTTGATGATAGATTCCTTCACTGAATAGAAGCTTTTCATTTGGATGTAATCCCAACAGTTTATTTTTGCTTTTGTTTCCTTTGCCTCAGGAAACATCTAGAAAGAAGTTGCTATAGCTGATGTAAGAAGTTACTGCTTATGTTCTTTTCTTGGATTTTTATAGGTTCAGGTCTCACATTTAGGTCTTTAATATATTTTTTATTTATTTTTGTGTTTGGTGTAGGAAAATGGTCCAGTTTCATTCTTTTGCATGTTCCTGTTCAGTTTTCCCAACACCACTTGTTGAAGAGACTGTCTTTTTACCATTGGATGTTCTTTCCTGCTTTCTCAAAGATTAACCGACCATATAATTGTGGATTCATTTCTAGATATTCTATTCTTTTCCATTCATCTATGAGTCTGTTTTTGTGCCAGTACCATACTGTCTTGATTGTTAGAGCTTTGTATTGTAACTTGAAGTCCAGAATTGTGATGCCTTTAGCTTTGTCTTTCTTTTCCAGATTGTTTTGGCTATTCAGTCTTTTGTAGTTCCAAATTTTAGGATTGTTTGTTCTACATCTGTGAAAAATGCTGCTGATATTTTGATAGGGGTTGCATTAAATGTGTAGATTGCTTTAAGTAGTATAGACAATTTTAGAATATTTGTTCTTCCAACCCATAAGCATGGAATGTCTTTCCATGTCTTTGTGTCATCTTCAGTTTCTTTCATCGGTGTTTTATAGTTTTCAAAGGACAGGTATTTCACCTCTTTGGTTAGGTTTATTCCTAGGTATCTGGTTATTTTGGGTGCAATTTTAAATGGGATTGTTTTCTTAATTTCTCTTTCTGCTGCTTCATTATTGGTGTATAGATGTACAGATATCTGTACATTGCTTTTGTATCCTGCAAGTTTACTAAATTATCAGTTCTAGCAATTATTTTTTTCACTGGCATCTCTCCTATTGTGACATGTCATCTGCAAATAGTGAAAGTTTTACTTCTTCCTTACTGATTTGGATTCTTTTTCTTTTTGTTGTTCTGATTACTGTTGCTAGGTCTTCCAGTACTATGTCGAATAAAAGTGGTAACAGTGGACATCCACCCTGCCCCCAGCTGCAAGTAACCTTTTATTCTACCTTATATCTTTATGAATTTCCCTATTCTAGATACCTCATATAAATGAAATCATACAATATTTGTCCTTTTGCGTATGGCTTATCTCAGTATATATCTCACAAGGTAAATATTGTAGTAGGTATCAGAATTTTATTCCTTTTAATATGTATGTATATGCTGCATTTTGTTTAGTAGTTCATGTGTTGATGGATATTTGGATTGTTTTTCATCCTTTTTGGCTATTGTGAATAATGCTGTCACCATAAATGTTGGTGATCAATTATCTGTTTGAGTCTCTGCTTTCAATTCTTTTGAGTATATATCTAGAACTGCTGAAAAATATGGTAGTTCTATATTAACCTCTTGAGGAATCAAAATACTGGTTTTCCACAAGGGCTGTACCATCTTACATTCCCATAAGCATTGCACAAGGGGTTCATTTTCTTCACAACGTCACTGACACTTATTTTCCTTTTTAAAATTTCCTGTTATAGCCATCCCAGCAGTGATATCTCCTTGTGGTTTTGATTTGCATTTCCCTGATGTCTAATTATGTCAGCCATTTTTCATGTGTTTATATATTTATATATCTTCCTTGGAGAAATGTCTGTTGTTAGTCTTTTCAGTATGTTTTCATCCATTTTCATAAGGGATACTAGTCTGCAGATTTTGTCTTTCTTTCTCTTTCTTTCTTTCTTTCTTTCTTTCTTTCTTTCTTTCTTTCTTTCTTTCTTCTTTTAGAAGAAAATTACTTGCTTTTCAATTTTTTAGAGTGTCTTTTCCCTTAAATGGTCTTGGCTTCCTTGTTGAAAATTTAGGAGAATATTACTTCCTTGTTGAAATTTAGAAGAATATTACTTGCTTTTCAGTTTTTTAGAGTGTCTTTTCCCTTAAATGGTCTTGGCTTCCTTGTTGAAAATTAATTGACTATAGGTGTGAGGGTTTATTTCTGGGCTCTCTATTCTATTCTATTCTGTTCTATTCTATTCTATTGGTCTGTAAGTCTGTTCTTATGTCACTGCCATAATGTTATAACTAATGTAGCACTGTAATAAATTGTGAAGCTGGATAATATGAATCCTCCAACTTTATTCTTCTTAGGATTGTTTTGGCTATTTGGGGCCCTTTGTAATTCCATATGAACTTGGGGATTGGCTTTCCCATTTCTGAAAAAAAAAGACTGTTGGAATTTTAATTGCACTGAATCTGTGTGTCTCTTTGGAGAGTATTGACATCTTAAAAATGTTGACTCTTGTTTTCTTTTTAACATACTTTCCATTTATTTAGGTCATCTTTAATGTTCTCCAGCAATGTGTTTTAGTTTTAAGCATACAAATATTTCACCTTGGTTAGATTTATTACTAAGTCTTTTCTTCTTGTAGGTACTATTATAAATGGAAGGAGTTTCCTAATTTCCTTTTTGTATTGTTTATTGCTGTTCCATAGATACACAATTGATTTGGGGTACTGATTTTCTCTGCAACTTTGCTGAATTCATTTATTAGCCGTAGTTTTTGTGATTTTTTAATGTCAGCTGCAAAAAGATAGCTTTACAATTTCTTTTCCATTTTGGATGCCTTTTATTTCCTTTTCTTGCCTTCTAGCTCTGGGATAGAACTTTAAGTACAATGCTAAATAGCACTGTGAAAGCAGGTCTCTTGTCTTTTTCTGAGCTTAGAGGAAAAGCTTTTAGTCTATCAACACTGAGGATAATGTAGTTTTTTTCATGTATACTTTCATCATGTTTAGGAATTATCCCTCTGCTCCTAGTTTTCTGAGCACTTTTATCATGAAGGTTATTGAATTTTGTCAAATACCTTTACTGCACAAACTGAGATGATCATGTGAGGGTTTTTTTTTTTTTTTCATTTTACTAACAGGATGGATTACATTGGTTGATTATCTTCTCATTCTTGCATTGCGGGGGTAAATTCTACTTGGTCATGGTGAACAAATCTCTTAATATGCTGTTGCATTCTATTTGCTAATATTTTGTGGAGTATTTTTGCATCTATATTCACAAAGAACATTGATCTGTAATTTTCTTTTCTTTTTTTTTATTTTTATTTTTTGTAATTTTCTTTTCATGTGATTTCTTTATCTGGCTTTGGTATCAGAATAATGCTGGCCTCATAGCATAAGTTAGGGAGTATTTCCTTCTCTTAATTTTTTGGAAGCTTGAGAAGGATTTGTGTTAATTCTTCATTAAATGTTTGGTGGAATTCACTTGTATAGTCATCTGGTCCAGGACTTTACTTTGTTGGGAAGTTTGTTTGTTTGTTTGTTTGTTTGTTTGTTTTAAAGAATTATTCATGAGAGACAAAGAGAGAGAGGCAGAAGGAGAAGCAGGCTGTCTCCGGGAAGTCTGATGTGGGATTTGATCCCAGGACCCCAAGATCACCACCCAAGCTGAAGGCAGACACTCAACCACTGAGCCACCCAGGCATCCTGGGAAGTTTTTGGTTACTGATTCAATCCTTCACTTTTTGTAGATATGTTGAAATATTCTATTTCTTTGAGTCAGTTTAGATAATTTCTGTGTTTCAATTTGTCCATTTCTGCTTGGTTATCTAATTTGTTGGTGTATTAATATTATACTGTATGTTAACTAACTGGAATTTAAATAAAACTTTGGAGAAAGAAAGAAAGAATTTCTTAGTGTACAGGTTTTTTGTTTTTTTTTTTTTAAGGGTGGGGAATGCAAGAATGATGAGGAAAGGGCAGAGGGAGAGAGAGGGAACCTTAAGCTGGGCATGATCTCATGACCCTAAAATCATGAACTGAGCCAATATCAGTTGGATACTTAACCAAATGAGGCACCCAGGGGTCCCTACAGTTGTTTTCAATATTGTCTTATAATCCTTTTTACTTCTGTAGGGCTGGTAGCAATACCTCCATTTTTAATTCTGGTTTTAGTTATTTGTGTTTTCTTTCTGTCAGTCTAGGTAAAAGTCTGTCAATTCTGTTGATCTTTTCAAAGAGCCAACTTTTGGTTTCATTGATTTTTCTCTGTGTTTTTCTCTTTCTTTTTGGTTTATCTCCACTTTTTATTATTTCCTTCTTCCATATCTTTTTTAATTTCTCCTTTTTGTAGTTGCTGTAGATGTAAAGTTAGGTTTTTGATTCCAGATATTTCCTCGTGTAGGCAGTTTGTTACAAATTTCCCTCCTAGCACTGCTTTTGCTATATACCATTAATTTTGGTATGCTGTATTTTCATTTTCATTAGTCTTTAAGTATTTTGTGACTTGTGATTTATTCTTTGACCCATTTTTTTCTTAGTCCATTCAGGCTGCTATAACAAAATACCAGAGATTGGGTAGCTTATAAGCAGCATAAATTTATTTTTTGAAGTTTTTTTTTTTTAATTTTTATTTATTTATGATAGTCACAGAGAGAGAGAGAGAGAGGCAGAGACATAGGCAGAGGGAGAAGCAGGCTCCATGCAGGGAGCCCGATGCGGGACTCGATCCCGGGACTCCAGGATCATGCCCTGGGCCAAAGGCAGGCGCTAAACCACTGAGCCACCCAGGGATCCCCCCAGTGAAGGTTTATGGCAATCTTGCATTTCACAATATTAAAATTTTTTTCTTTATTAAGCTTAGTCAGGAAGGCATTCAGAAGCAAAATAGTTTTAAAGCTAGGCCTCTTGTATCAAACAGCCAAGTTGTGAAGGCAAAGGAAAAATCCTTGAAGAAAATTAAAAGTGCTACTCCAATAAACACACAAATGTGTGAACGTCAACCACAACATTCCCATAAACCACTGAGAGGGGATCCCTGGGTGGCGCAGCGGTTTGGCGCCTGCCTTTGGCCCAGGGCGCGATCCTGGAGACCCGGGATCGAGTCCCACGTCGGGCTTCCGGTGCATGGAGCCTGCTTCTCCCTCTGCCTGTGTCTCTGCCTCTCTCTCTCTCTCACTGTGTGCCTATCATAAATAAATAAAAAAAAAATTAAAAAAAAAAAAAACCACTGAGAGGCTCTAACTCTTTAATTTTAGGTAGTCTGAGAGGTGAGGAAGCTGCAGAAGAAAAGCTGAAAACTAGCAGAGGGTTATTCATGCAGCTTAAGAAGCCATCTCTATAACATAAAAGTACAGGGTGAAGCAGTAAGTGCTGATGTAGAAGCTGAAGCAAGTTATCTAAAAGATCTAGCTAAAATAATTAATGAAGATGGCTACCCTAAACAACATTTTCAATGTAGATCAAATACCTTCCATTGGAAAGATATGTCATTTAGGACTTTCATAGCTAGAGAGAAGATTCAAAATACAAGATGACTCTTATTAGGGGTGAATGCAGCTCATGAGTTTAACCAGTGTCCATTTACCATTCTAAAAATCCCAGCACTGTTAAGAATTATGTTAAATCTGCTCTGCTTGTGTTCTATAAATGAAAATAACAAAGGCTAGATGATAGCCTTTGTAAACCATTTGTTAACAACATGGTTTACTGAATATTTTAGGCCCACTGTGAGGACCTACTCCTCAGAAAAAAAAAGATTATTTTCAAAATATTGACAATACACCTGGTTACCCAAGAGCTCTGATGGAAGTGTACAATGAGATTAATGTTTTCATGACTGCTAACACAATATCCATTCTGCAACCCAGGAATCAAGAAGTAATTTTGACTTTCAAAAACTTTTTAAAGATTTTATTTATTTGAGAGTGAGAAAGGAGTATGAGCTGGGGGAGGGGCAAGGAGGGGCAGAGAGGGAAAGAATCTTCAAATAGACTCCAGCCGAGCAGAGAGCCCAACACGGGGCTCTATCCCAGGACCCTGAGATCATGACCTGAACTGAAGGCAGACACTTAAATGACTGAGCCACCTGGGCACCCTTCAAGTCTTACTATTTAAGAAATACATTTTGTAAGGCTATATAGCTGCCATTGATAGTGATTCCTCTGATGGATCTGGGCAAATTAAATAGAAAATCTTCTGGAAAGAATTCACTCTTCTAGATGCCATTCATGATTCATAATTCATGGCAAGAGGTCAATATCAACATGAACAGGAGTTGGAAGAGGTTGATTCCAATCCTCATAGAGGACTTTGAGGGATTCAAGACTTCAGTAGCTGCAGATGCAGTGGAAATAGCAAAATAACTAGAATTAGAAGTGGAGGCTGAGGATGTGGCTGGATGGCTGCAATCTCGTGAAAAAAAGGGCTGAGGAGTTGCTTCCAATGGATGAGCAAAGATGATTTCTTAAAACAGAGTCTACTCCTGGTGAAGATGGTGAAGACTGTTGAAATGATAGGAAAGGATTTAGAATATTACATAACTTAGTTGATAAAGCAGCAACAAAGTTTGACTTCAGTTTTATTTTTTATTTTTTACTTCAGTTTTAAAAGAAGTTCTACTATGGGTAGAATGCTATCAAACAGCATTTCATGATACAGAGAAGTCGTTCTTGAAAGGAAAAGTCAATTGATGCAGCAAACTTCATTGCTATCTTAAGAAATTGCCACCACCACCCCAATCTTCAGCAACTGCCACCCTGATCAGTCGGTAGCCATCAACATCAAAAGACATCCTCCATCAGCAAAAAGATTACAACTTGTTGAAGCTCAGATACTGTTCAGCACTTTTAGCAAAAAGGTATTTTTCAATTAAAGTATGTACTTTTTAAAAAAAATATGCTATTACATACTTAATAGGCTGTAGTATAAACATAACTTTTACATGCACTGGGAAACCAAAACATTCATTGGACTCACTTCATTGCAATACTTGCTTTATTGAAGTTCTATCACCAAACCTGCAATATCTCTGAAGTATAACCATAGAAGGCAATTGCTAGTTTCAAGGGGGTGATTCAACCCCAGGAATTTGGGTGCAGAACTGGAAACATTTAATTGCTTTTGAATGCTGCATATAAACCCCTTGGCTTACAGTGCAGGTTACATTATACAATTTAGGTGCACATACAACCATGAGGCTCCGTTGCTGCTGCTAACTATATTGCTTATAATTCTTTTCCTACCTACCTTTAATGCCAGAACTCTTACTTTCTTTGCCTCTCAAGTCACCCAGTCTTGTCATTCATCAATGGCTTCTTCATCAGCGATTTCCGCCCCCTTACCACAACTGCTTAAAGTCCTATTTAAAGTGACTGACTCCCCTTTGGCACCTAGCACAGAACTAGTCTCCCAGGAAGTGCTCAGTGGTAAGTGCCTTGGTTCTCTCAGGATCTGTACCAGTGACTGTACAATAGGCTCTAATAACATCTGACTAACAAAATGAATGAAGCTGCTCTAACTTTCCAGGCATCAGTGACATTCAATAACATGGTCATAACTTGACAGTGAGAGGAGCTGCATTCAGCCTAGAGGACCTTGTACTGAGAGGTGATACTGAAGACTGTTAGGCTTCTGAATTCACTGGGTAAAGCCAGATCTCTCCTCCATAGAGGGACCTGATGCCTCCTTCATTCTGCCTTTTCTCCAAAACACATCTTTAGAGCACCTTCCTGTAGCCCAGGTGAGTTGTCTCACCTTTTCCTATCTGCTACTCTTTGTATCTCCTTGGAGTATTTGGGGTAGGTAAATATATTTCTCCTGAAAATGGCTCAAATACCAAAGGAGAATTTTTCAGAAGGAAACAGGAGTGTCTTGTAAGAACCTCCAAAAAGTGATACAGTAAGTAGGTAAGAGCGACAAGCAATTAGGAAGACCTACTAGATTGACAGATTAGAAAGATGAAGCAGCCACATGAAAATAATGATGAAATTAACAGGTAATATTCAGTGAATGCTTTTGAAGTACCAGGCACTGTAAACATTTTATACCAATTAAGTTATTTATCTTCATTATATTCCTCTGAGGTGTTACCATCACCATTTATAGATGGTGAAGTAATTCGTCCAGTCATATAAAGACAGTATACTTGCAACTTGGATTTATATCCAGGGAGCACTTATGGGCATATACATGTCACACACACTCTTTTGAGCTCTTAAATGGTAGGGTGTCTTATCTATCTGGCTCACAGTAGATGCTCAGGAAATGGTTAGCAGACATGACTGAGTACGATTCTCCATCCGTGACACCATAACATCATCATCTTAGCCCAATCTTCCAACAGGATAATATACTCTTCTTCAAGTCCTTCACTATATTCAACTCTTGCTTTCTTTCCCTAGTTTACTATAATTGCAAAGGCACTTTAAGTCAAGAATTTTAAAATGTTATGTGTATTCATGTTTCTTAATTGCCAAAGTATGAATATTTGGGTGAATCCTCTCAAAATAACAAGATAACATAAAACTGTGTAGCGAAAGCAAATAAAATCTAGGGATTAAAGTACTACTTCATCTTTGTAGTATCAGTGTTTGGGAGAGCAGAGCAAGCAGAGAATGGGAGAAACAGAAAGCTTGCCATTATCCTACCACTGTATATATATAGTGGCCAGTCTATTCATGACAATGGTTCTTAATTGTTTTTATTTTTTTTAAGATTTTATTTATTCATGAGAGACACAGAGAGAGAGGCAGAGACACAGGCAGAGGGAGGAGAAGCAGGCTCCATGCAAGGAGCCCGATGCAGGACTCAATCCCAGGAATCCAAGATCACATCCTGAGCCAAAGGCAGATGCTCAACCGCTAAGCCACCCAGGCGTCCCCAGTTCTTAATTGATACCATGCCATGCTTCCTTGTCTCTCAAAGATCCTTCAACATTCTGCAGAATTTCCAAAACTTATTAATAAAACTAAATCAAAGGAAGGATAAATCCCTTTTTAAAAATTCACCATCCCATTCCAAACTCACTACCTTGCTATGGAATGTGCTTTACCTCCTGGTTTTCAGTTAAGTTAGCTCATGTATGAGAACAGACTATTTTGTCTAAAGTTGGAAACCTAATCACTCATTCCACATCAGAATTATATCAGTGATATAATTCCTTTTTAAGATAATTTACTTACAACATCAAATGCCAGAAAACATAACCTGAAATATAAGCTATATAAGTGCCCTTTACTTCCAAGTGTCCATCCAGACAGTTCTAATCGTTGTTATGTTTCACTTTCCTAGTCACAGACAGGAAACCATGGAGCCAGCAAGATTATTCAATTTATCTAAAACTTAAGACTATTTGAAGCCAGCCTCTTTACAAACCATAATTATCTGTCAGGGTTTGGTATAGAAAATAAAAGGTCTTAAGTATTTCAAAAAGACATCTATTACAAGTAACTATTTTCAAAATTGGTAGGCAGGCTGGAGGAAAAATAATAATAATCACTGGATTTATTTCAATGTAAACTCTCTTAACTATAATCCAGCTTGGAGAGGTAACTGTTGCTGTTACCAGTAATGATGCCAGCGGTAATAGCTCAAAGCCACAAAACTTGACACTAGACACAAGATCATGGAGTCCAGATGCAACAAACGTGACAGAACAAGCTGTGTACTTTGCCTAGAATGACTCCCAGAGTGCATGTGCCTGCACAGAGCTATGCAATTAGTACTCACCCTTTAGGATTCAGATTGCAAAGCACATCCACCATTAAGCCTGCTCTTATCTCTTTTCCTTGGTTATGTTCTCACTGCACTTGTAAAAATTAAAATGTGTGAAACAGACACCAAAATAATGGTATTCTTAGAACACAGATCAGGCCATTTTTCTCTACCTTAGTCTCCCACTAAAGGATATAGTAAAGCTTAATTCTTTTTTTTTTTTTTAAGATTTTATTTATTTATTTTTTTTCATGAGAGAAACAGAGAGAGAGAGAGGCAGAGACATAGGCAGAGGGAGAAGCAGGCTCCCTGCGGGAACCTGATGTGGGACTTGATCCCAGGACCCCGGGATCACGACCTGAGCCAAAGGCAGACACTCAACCACTGAGCCACCCAGGTGCCCCAGTAAGGCTTAATTCTTCAAGAAGAAAGTAGGAAATTTTGCAAGAAGTATCAGTGTCACAGTGAGAGGGTATTATATACAAATTGGTTTTATTAGAGATCAAAAACTTTATTCACACCACCTTTTACTTCTTTTGCAGCTTTAATTTTTAACTTTAAAAACATTTTTTGGATCCACTGGTTGACTAAATATCTTTACATGCCCATTAGCTAACAAAACTTCTATGTAGGACTTGAGTAAAATTGCATGCTTACTGCTATCAGAAAGGCATATTCATTTATAATCTACTCATTTGCTCTCCTGTAGAACTGCTTACAAACGGCATTATTGCAAAGAAAGATTTACACATAATTCCTACATCCTTCATGCTGTTCTAGCATTAATCTTCTGATGTCTAGCAAGATAAGAACTCTTAGTGAATGGTTTGCTACATTTCTCCTAGAGCTCTCTCCAGTGTGAGATGATATAGAATAAGGGATACACTTTAACTGAGACTTCCCACAGTTTTTATATTCGTTTTCCTTCTCTCCTGTGTGTATTCAAGAAGAGATGCATATTGCCTGTCTTTCCCATGTTACACATATTGGGTTTTTCTCCAGTGTGGATTTACTTATGCCAATTAAGGGATTAATATGGGCTAAAGACTTTCCTATGAAGGCAACAAATGTTCTCTCTACAGTATGAACTGTGATGGACAGTAAGGCTTGTACCACTGGCTAAAGACCTTCCCATATTCATTACATTCTTTTTTCCAGTATAAATTTTCAGGAAAGATCTATGGCTGAAGTGTATTATGACAAATATTGCATTCATACAGTTTCTCTCTTGTATGATTTTTCACATGTATAATGATTCACGTGGCCTAGAGACTTTTCTACACTTAGTGCACTACTGGGTTTACCTCCATTATGTATTCTCTGATGGGCAGTAAGATTTGAGCCTTTGCTAAAAGCTTTCCCACATTCGTTACATTTATATGGCTTTTCTCCAGTATGAATTCTCTGATGTACAGTAAGATTTGAACTACAGCTGAAAGTCTTCCCACATTTAATACATTCATAGGGCTTCTCTCCAGTGTGAATTCTGTGATGTTGAAGCAAGGATGACCTATGACTGAAGGCTTTCCCACAAATGCTGCATTCATACGGTTTCAATCGAGAGTGATTCCTTAAATGCATATTCAGGGATTCTGGCTGGTTGAAGGATTTCCTGCATTTTTGACATTCAAAAGGTTTTTCTTCATTATGAATACTCTGATGCTGAATAAGAAATGATAAGCTGCTAAAGACTTTGAGACATTTGTTACATTCGAATTGTTTCTCTATAGTGTGAATTCTTTGATGTCGAGTAAGGTGTGAACTACAGCAAAAGGCTTTTCCACATTCACTACATTCATAAGGTTTCTCTCCAGTATGAATTTTCTGATGGTGAATGAGAGATGACCTATGAATGAAGGCTTTCTCACATATTCGACACTCATACAGTTTTTCTTGTGTATGAATTCTCAGATGTTCAATGAGATGTGAAACACGACTAAATGACTTTCCACAGTTCATACATTCATATGGTTTCTCTCCAGTGTGAGTACTCTGATGATTAGTAAGTGAGGACACATGGCTAAAGGCCTTCCCACATTCGATACATTTGTAAGGTTTCTCTCCACTGTGACTTATCTGATGTCGAGTTAGGGATGAGCCATGGCTAAAAGTCTTTCCACATTCATGACATTCATATGGTTTCTCTCCTGTATGAATTCTCCAATGGCGATTAAGGATTGATTGTTTGCCAAAGGCTTTCCCACATTCGTTGCATGTATAGACTTTTTCTCTATTATAAGTCTCATCAAGGGTAAGAGATTTGCTCTGGCTGAAAGCTGCCATACTTTCTTTAGAATTCAAAAGTTTCTTTTCACCACCACTGATCTCCTCATTTTTTGTAACAGATCTTTTTGGTAAGCTCTTCTTAAATATATCATGTTTATGTGATTTCCCTTCAGCAGAAATTCTCTGTGGTTCAGAAAGAATAGACTTTAAATGGAAGATGCTTCTAAATGTATCGTATTTGTAAACACTTTCCCCAGTGGCACTTTCTCTAAAGGTGAGGGTCACTGGTCTGAAATGTTCTACCTGATTTTCATGCGTCCCATCTATATATTCCCAGTCGTTGTTAAAATCTGAAAATTCATGACTCTGTTTTATAGCTTTTTCTATTTTTACCATTTGGGGTGAATCTTCATCATAAATATCCTCCTTCATTAGTAATTCCTTGTTTTCCCATCTTGATTCCCAATCTGAAATATATCAAGAAAGCAAAACACTGCTTTTTCTGTACTTCTTGAAAAGAAACTTCTATGGTAAGAAAAAGCAATTTAAAAAAAAAATAGAGCACATCTCCACCCCCAAAAAGTACATGACTGACAATTCTCATATATTCAATAATTTCTGAACAAAGTTCAAATGGAGCAGAGAATAGAGACAGCTCACAAAGATGGAAACAGAGTGTAATAAGGGAAGTGAGTTAAATACAGGCAATCAATATGTGGAATAAAAATGATACTATCAGAAAAATACCACACAGGTATTCTGGATTCCAACCCAACGTTCTACTCTGTACCTACATTTATGTAAAAGACCACCTTTTGTCTCACAGCCTTGGTTCTCCAACCTTCAATTAATCTCAATGTGCTGTCAGATTAGCATGCTTAAAATGCACAATTTTTATAGTAGTAAGTACATTAAAAAGTTAACAATGAACACAATATTCTTTATCACCTCAGAAAGATTTATTAGGCTTTGTGTAGGGTCTGTGTAAAATCATATTATGTACTGGACACTAGGAAAGATTGTTCCTAGAAATCTTTTTATACATTCTTTATTTCCTCTAACACTTATGTTCACATGTGATCTCTGAAGCTCAGTTTTAGGGGAAAAGTAATTTCCCTTCTGACAGCCTTTCTTCACCTAAAATCATTGGTATATTTTTCCCTAGGTGGTCTTAAAAAGAACAACTTTATTTTGTTTCAAATAAAATAACAATTTGAATTATTATGATGGCAAAAACCTTCACTTTTGATCAGATAACATAATAAATAAAGATAATAATTTGGGATGGAAAAATGGCTGTTTTAAAATCTAAGTAAGAAAAAAAAATTAAAAAAAAATAAAATAAAATAAAAATAAATAAATAAATAAAATCTAAGTAAGGATCCCTCACTTTGTGACATTTGCAATCTCTGAAGACAGTATCCCTAAAATATCCTAAAATACCTCCATACTTTCTACAAGGATGTTTAACAAAGACCTCTCTTGCCTGATTCTCCATGACTTATCTGGAAACATACCTTTTGACGTTTTTTTCTCCACCATCCAAGGTTCTTTCCCATCCTCCAGTAAACTGATCAAATATGGCTTAGGTATGGAAAGACCTGCTTACAGGAAAAATATAGAACCTGTTTAAACTGTGGTCCTCATGGAGGAGAGGCCACCGTCATAAAAGGAACCAAAGGCAGTTTTGAAGGATGGTCACTGAAATGGGAAGACGAGCTTCAGGGAGGGCACAAAGAACTCTACACATCCTTGGGAACATGAAATAAAATTTCAGCCATTTACTCAAGAGAACTTCTAGCAATTCTGAGTAACAGAAGATTTCCCTCATTGGGGTGAAGAGGGAGATATGCTTACCTACAGAAACCAGGTTCTCATAATTCTGGACCATCACATCCTTGTATAAATCCCTCTGAGCAGAATCTAGCCATCCCCACTCTTCATGAGAGAAGTCTATGGCCACATCACTAAATGTCACCTGAAATAGCAAACATATTTAGGCTCAATCACAGCCAAGGCCACTTCTGTCACTGGTTAAGGGGTAAAATTACCCTGGCTATAGAAGAAAGGGAATAAGATTCAGTAGTTGCGGCAATGATCAGGAATCTGATCTAAGTTAAGTAGTAATTGGATGATTACATGTTTGGCATTGTTTTATAACAGTAAAAGACAAATACAAGCACTTTGCTTCAGGAGAGTTAATTCTGTCAAAGGAAGAATTCTAAAATTTTTAAAAAGCAGCGTTCAACATTTGACAGTATATAGCCAAGTGCTTATTTGTGTTTTTTATAGTTTACATGATGAGTAAATAAAAAATGATGATCCACTAAGGCTGAAAAAATGATCCAATAAATTCAGAAAAGACACTTTTAAATACAGACACATATAGAACTTATTTATTTTTAAGATTTTATTTGAGACAGAGAGTGAGAGGGAGAGCACAAGCCAGGGTGGCAAAGGGAAAGGGAGAAGCAGGCCCACCCAGTGAGCAGGGAGCCGATCGCGAGGCATGATCCCACCGGGATCATGACCTGAGCAGAAGGCAGACACAACTGACCAAGCCACCCAGGTCCTACATACATAACTAAATTAATAAACAAAAACCATTTATGGTATATAATTAAACCTTGTATTGATAATCTATAATTAAAATCATTTGAGACTCCTGGGCAAGAGGACTAAAATAGTTTCATGCCATAGGCAGTCCCTGAATTGGACCTTAAAGTAGGGCAAATAATTAGAGGACACATTTCAAGAAAAATATTCTAAGGCAATAGTACCAACTCATGATATTATTTAAAATAGCAAAACTTTAGAAACAGCTTAAACGTACAGTAATAGTTTGTTAGTCGAATTAATAATATATACAAAAAACGTAGGCATTTAAATGGCATTATTATTATCTTTCATTGGTGAAACAGACATTGGCTGTGATAAATTTTTCATTCCAAGAGTGGTTGATTCAATATTCTATTACTTTATTTGGATATTTTGCATGTATGTTCATTAGCGATATTGGTTTTTGGTTTTAAAGAGGGAATTTAGGGCACCTGGGTGGCTCAGTGGTTGAATGTCTGCCTTGGGCTCAGGTCGTGATCCTGGGGGTCCTGAGATCAAGTTCCGCGTCAGGTTCCCTACAGGAAGCCTGCTTCTCCCTCTGTCTATGTCTCTTCCTGTGTGTCTCTCTCATGAATAAATAAATAAAATCTTTAAAATAAATAAATACATAAAAAGGGAATTTACCTTTGTGAGGTGTTGGGAAACTATTAAGAATCTGCCAAGCAGAAAATCCTCTCCACAATGTCAAAAAGAGAACAGTTTTACTACTGAATAAGCATTACAGTGGACTGTAACACACTTCATAGGCAATCACTAATGAGAATGCAAGGACAGAAAGAAATCCCACCCTTATAAAACCAGGCATGTATAACCCACTACATAGATGTTTTAAAAATAAATAATAACTTGTCCTCAAGTAGGCGGACTAGGCATCATCATTTGCTAATACATTTAATCCTAAATTCTCCTGGTAATTGGAGTGGCCAGTAGTGTTAATTGCTTTTGCCCCAAGAAAAATAAAACTTCGCCCATCTGTATGACAAATGAGTAGTTAGAACTTGGAAGCCAGGAGCCTAGGCTAAGCTCCCACACAGACAGGGAGATAGAGGTGCAGCGTCCTTCATATTTTCATTTCAAAGAGATGGCTCCAAAGCCTTAAGAAAGACTTTACTGCCCTGAAAAATTGGCAGAGCCTTATTTAGCTTTGAAAAAGATTCACAAGCATCTCAAAGGGACGGAGAACATGTTTACAGTTACAAGTTTTCCTCAAAGGAAATATTCTAATAAAAGGGGGAGGGGGTTCTTCCCTTTCGGCATCAGGGAAAATTCCTTTTTCCATTTGTATTTACTCTTACCCAGGTATTAAAGTTATGGTAGCCTTATATGAATTTCAAAGTTTCCCATCTTTTCCTACTTTCTGCAATGGTTTCAAATGATTGGTTTTTACAAATCCCACTTTGATAAATCAAATTTAAAAATCAGGGATCCCTGGGTGGCGCAGCAGTTTGGCGCCTGCCTTTGGCCCAGGGTGCAATCCTGGAGACCCGGGATCGAATCCCACATCGGGTTCCCGGTGCATGGAGCCTACTTCTCCCTCTGCCTGTGTCTCTGCCTCTCTCTCTGTGTGTGACTATCATAAATAAATAAATAAATAAATAAATAAATAAATAAATAAATAAAATAAAATAAAAAATAAAAAATAAAAAAAATAAAAATCAATACTAAGGGGTGCCTGGGTGGCTCAGTTGGCTAAGCATCCAACTCTTGACTTCAGCTCAGGTCATGATCTCAGATTGGTGAGATTGATCCCCACACACATCAGGCTGCACACCCAGTGGGGAGCCTGCTTGGGATTTGCTCTTGCCTTCTCCCTCTGCCCCTCCCCTCCCGTGCATGCATACTCTCTCTCTAAAATCAATCAATCAATCTTCTTTTAAAAATCAGTATTAAGTTAATGCATGACACTATATTTTACTCCACCAATGCAAAGATATTTCATATTTTCAGTTTTGAACACATATTGATGAACATCATTGTATTTTAAGTCTAAAAAAGAAAACTCATGTAATCTGATTAATAGATACCCTTTGTTCTTTACTTAGATCAGGGCTTCTTAACCTTGGCACTACTGACATTTTAAGTTAGTTAATTCTTTGTTGTGGGAGCTGTCCCTGTGCCTTGTAGAATGTGTAGTTAGTAGCATTCTTAGCCTCTACCCATTAGACACTAGTAGCCAATTCCGCCCTCCCCCTGCCCAGGGTGTGACAACCAAAAATGTCTCCAGACATTATCAAATGTCCCCTATGGATAGGGCTAAGAGGGACAAAATCACCCCTGTTTGAGAACCACCCCTTTAGAAAATGTTTCCAGTTCCCTAAAAGATTCTCTTTTTTTTCTTACTCTACCTATACGTAAGGTGTTCCTTCAGAGTTTAGTGTAACTTCACTTCTATCTCTGCCTCCCTGGTTCCATGGGCCACCAAAACCAGTTCCAGCCTTGCTTCCCCAGGGATGTGTCAACTCTTTCTTCCCCTTCAATGCGTGGGCAACCTGGGATGTTCATTCATCTTTGTCCCCAGAAGAATTTAGGATATTTGCCCCAGCACTTATCTTAATTTCTTATGCTTTCTTACTTTTCTACCAGCCCTGTACTGCTCAATAAAGTCACTCAGTAGCCACATTTGGCTATATAAGTTTAAATCAATAAAAATTTTAAAAGATTTAAAATTCAGTTCCTGGGTCACTTTAGTCATGGTTCAAGGACTCAAATCATATGGAGCTGGTGGCTACCATACTGGACAGCACACATAAAGAACACCTCCACCACTATAGAAAGATCTCTCAGTATTGCCCTACATCATAAAGTCCTACACGTCAGTGTACACTCAAACCCATGTATGATTCTTCCTAACAGGTACTTCATAAGGGTCTACAAAATGAATCAAGGGCATTTGGATAGCTCAGTCGGTTAAGCATCCAACTCCTGATTTTGGCTCAGGTCATGATTTCAGAGTCCTGGGATAGAGACCTGCTCAGGCTCCACACTCAGTGAGGAGGCTCCTTGAGATTCTCTCTCTTCCTCTCCCTTCCTCTCCTTCTGCCCCTTGCTGCCCCACTCTCACTCATGCTCTTTCTCTCTCTAAATTAAATAAATATATCTTTTAAAAAAATGAATCAATGAATGATTTTGGGAACTAGTTCACTTTAGTTTTTACTTAAAAAAAAAAAGTTTTTCAATTCTAGTTATGTAATATTCCCAGGAAACCAGACTCTGCCCAACATGCACATATGCCACTAGTGCCTTCTGTGCATGCTTCACCTTCCACCCCATGATTCTACCCACCATTTCTTCAAAGCTTATTCAGTCAACAACTATTTACTAAGCATCTGTTTTGTACCAGATACCACTCTGGGTACTGAAAACAGTCAACAAAAAAGAAAAAAAAAAATCCCTCCCAGAAGGAAAACATGAACAATGACAACTCTGTTTATTAAACAGAGTGTATTATCTAGTGAGTGATAATCACTGCAGAAAACAACAAAGTAGTGAGGAAGAGAAGGGATTGTTAGAAAAAGTTGACTGCAGGGAAGCTTTACTGAGAAAGTAACCACAGAGCAAAGATGTGAAGGAGGAAAGAATGCAAGCTTGTACCGATCTGGGGGAAGACTGTTCCAAGCAGAGGGTACAGCAATTTCCAAGGCCTGGAAGCAGTAGCCAGTGGCTAGAGCTCACAGGGAACAAGGGGACATGGAAGATGAGATCAGAGAGGTAAAATCCTAATTGCACAAAGCTTAAGTCACTGTAGAACTCTAACGTCTGAGTTAGAGCAAAGGAAGAATTTTATTTTATTTATTTTTTTAAAGATTTTATTTATTTATTTATTTATTCATGAGAGACACAGAGAGAGAGACAGGGGCAGAGACACAAGCAGAGGGAGAAGCAAGCAGGCTCCATGCAGGGAGCCCGATGTGGGACTCGATTCCAGGTCTCCAGGATCAGGCCCTGGGCGGAAGGCGGTGCTAAACCGCTGAGCCACCTGGGCTGCCCAAAGGAAGAATTTTAAGCTGAGGAACGACAGGATGGTGACAGTGGTGGTGGCTGTGACGGTGTAACCGTTGGTCGGATTCTGTGTATATCCTGTATGTTAGATCCAACTAGAGTGTCTGAATGTAAGTCATAAGAGAAAGGAAAGAATCGAAGAGGACTCCAAATAGCTCGTGACTTGAACAACTGAAAGGATTGATCTACCACTGACTGAGACCACAAAATGCCGCTTTGACAACCAGAAAGCAAATAACCCAAAATTCCAAACCTGAATTTTTGAATTGTAATAAAAACAACAATTTTGCTCAAACTTCTACAGAGACTTGGAGCAGAAAAATGGTAGAAGACAGGAGCAATGAGAGGAGACAGCACTTTGGAGCTCTTCTGGGGGCTGCATTCTTTGCTACAGTGAGAGGAATCATCCATTCGGTCCCTAAATGCATAGGAACCAGCAAGAGACGCAAAGCAAACATTCAAGAGTCCTGCTAAGGTGTTTCGGGAAGATCCGGGGGGGACACCGACGACTTACCTGGAACATGACTTGTCAACACAGTCCTCCTTCCCAGGCTCTTGTCTTAAAGAAGAGTAGTGTCCTGAGAAGGCAGATCAAGAACACACACAAAAAGGAGCCATGAAAAGAAATGAGGCTTATCTTGCAGCGCTGGGACACATCTGCAAGGAAAAGCACACCGGGAATCACCTGCTAGGGCTGCATTCTCCCCCGGAACCAGCACATTCACCGCCGCACGTTCACCAGGTGCCAGCGGCGTGTGAAACCGACTACGACATTCTTTTTTTCTTTTTTTTTTTTTTTTTTTTTTGAGACAGACTCACAAAACAGCAGTAATAACGTTACGAGCTCGTCCGGTCTTCGCAACTACGCATGACAGACATTCACAGACGCCGCGTTCCTTTCCTAAACGATGGGAACACACACTCGGCGGTACTGGGCCAGTCTGTGGAAGGCTGCACCAAGGCAAGAGCGTCGCGCTCGAGACTGGATCGCCCAAGAACCACCGCGGACCGGGTTCTCTTTGGGTGCGCACGCCGCAAAGCGACACCCCTTTTACCGGGCGGACGGGCCCAGGGAGCCAAGGCCCTGCCGGGACCCACACTTGCCTCAGTCCCCGGCGGGCCCTCCCTGGCCCTGAAGCCCGGGCCCCGGGGATCCCGAGCCCGCCCCTCCGCGTACTTGACACGCGAGACCGCGGAGAGAGAGGACCGCGCCCGCCGCCGTCGGGAGGACGGCGCTACCCGGGGGGAATTCCGCCGCCTGCCTGAGATTACCGCGAGGCGGACGGAGGTCGGAGCCCGCACCGGAGCGACATTTCCCAGCTCCCTCCGTCTCCGCGACCAGTTACCTGCGCCTCGCACGTCGCCCCGTAAAACCACACTTCCCAGAAGGCTGCGCGTTCGCGCGCGCTTTGGGCGACGGGAGAGAAAGGCGCATGCGCCTTCACGAGGACGCGCACGCCGAGCGTCAAGAGGACGGCAGGGCCGGCCTACGCTTGCTTCTTAGGTACAGGGGCGCCCAGGGCACGAAACTACACTTCCCAGAAAGTGATGCGGCCGCGAAGACCTTCCGGGTCGCGGGTCAGCTGGCGCGTACGCCCTCCTGCGGGGCCGTGGGCAGTCCCCGGGTGGGCGTGCTCCCGCCGAAGGTCTCGGTGCTGCGCCCTGGGCCGCTCCTCGGCAGCTCTTGGGGGCCTTGGGCGTTTGACGCCCGCCTGCCCGGGACTGTGGTCCCTAAAACGCCCTGTGTCCTGGCTGTCATGGCAACAGTTGTCAGCGGACAAACGACACTCCCTGGACATTCGTGCGGCCGCGTCACGGCTGTTGACTGCCGCCGTCTGGTGTACAGGTCTCAGCAGTGGCGGCCTCAGGTAAGTGCTTTAAGGGAAAAGGCTTTACCTGCCCCCGTAACCCGCGGGGCCTGCCCCACTTCGGTCCCCAGAAGCGCGTCCTCGCGCCCCTCCCCCAAGCCCCACCCAGACGCGCCCTGGACGTACTTGGACGGAGACCAAAGCGGCCTGCTGCAGGTGTATATTGGGGTTGTCTCCTTTACTTTTTTTTTTTAATTTAATTTTACATATAATTAATCATTTCATTTTAATTTTGCTTATTTTGGAATTATACTATGTGAATTTTCTTGTATATGTCAAGTGCTTAGGTGCGTTAAGATCCACTAGACAGTGCTTCCACCTTGGCAAATCTCTCGCGGCCGTGGTATTGAACTCCTGGAGCAAGAGTAGTCTGCAAATGCAAAGCGTATTCCCATCCACGCCTTCATTGTGCAATGACAAATTGTTGTCGAAAATTGTGCCAATTTGCCCTCGTACCATAGTTTATAGTTGTTGTTTTTTAAGATTTTATTTATTTATTCATGAGAGACACAGAGAGAAAGAGGCAGAGACACAGGCAGAGGGAGAAGCAGGCTCCATGCAGGGAGTCCGACCTGGGACTCGATCCTGGGACTCCGGGGTCACGCCCTGGGCTGAAGGCAGGCGCTCAACCGCTGAGCCACCCGGGATGCCGAGTTCATAGTTATTTTGGTTGCCAGTTATTACTTGATTTTGTGACATTTTCAAATTTTGCCAATCTGCTAAATGTGAAATCGTGGCTCAGTGTGGCTTAAATTTGCAGTTCTTTTGTGGTTAAATAAGATTGAGAATCTTTCCATGTGTCTTTTGGCTTTGATAATTCCTTCTCTGAGAATTGCATATCTTTTGGTCACTGTTCTTTTAGAGCAAAGGCCTTTTTGATGTTAAAATGCAAGCTATAAGAAAAATGCAAGATTTTAAAGGAGTGTAGAGACTAGGACATTAGGGCAGCCCCGGTGGCTCAGTGGTATTTTTCATTTATTTATGTTCTAATCTTTATTATTTCTTTCCTTCTACTGGCTTTGGGCTTTGCTTGTTCTTTTTCTAGTTCTACTTTAGATGTAAGATTAGATTATTTGAGATTTTTCTTGTGTTTTGAGATATGCCTATATTATTTAATCTTCCCTCTTAGAACAACTTTTGCTGTGTTCCAAAGATTTGAGACTATTGTGTTTTTGTTTTCATTTGTCTCCATGAATTTTTTAATTTACTCTTTGATTTTTTGATTGACTCATTCATTGTTTAGTAGCATGTTACTTAACCTCCATGTACATACCAAAAATTCCAGGGGGGTTTTTTGTGGTTGATTACTAGTTTCATACTTTTGTGGTCAGAAAAGATGTATGATATGATTTCAGTCCTTTTGAATGTACTGAGACTTATTTTGTGGCCTAACGTGTGATCTGTTTTGGAGAATGTTCCATGGGACTTGTAAAGATCATATATTCCACTGTTTTTTGGATGGAATGTTCTGAATATATTTGTTTAGGTCCATCCAGTCCAATATGTCATTCAAAGTGTGGTAGTAAAGTCCCCTACTTTTATTCCTTTTTTTTTTTTTTTTAAGGTTTTGTTTGTTTATTCATGAGAGACAGAGAGAGAGGCAGGCTCCATGCAGGGAGCCGGATGCGGGACTCAATCCTGGGACTCCAGGATCACACCCTGGGCCAATGGCAGATTCTTGACGGCTGAGCCACCCAGGCATCCTACTATCAATTTATTCCTTTACGTCTGTTAGTAGTTGCATTATGTACTTCAGTGGTCTTATGTTGGGTGTGTAAATATTTACAATTGTTATATCTTCTTGTTGGATTGTTCCCTTTATCAATACGTAGCATGTCCTTCTTCATCTCTTGATACAGCCTTTGTTTTAAAGTCTATTTTATCTGATAGAAATATTGCTACTCCTGCTTTCTTTTTGCTTCCATTTACATGGTCAGTGTTTTTCCATCCCTTTCAATCTGCATTTGTCTTTAGGACTGAAGTGAGTCACCTATAGACAGCATATAAATGAGTCTTGCTTTTTTTATCCATTCAGTTACCCAGTGTCTTTTGATTGGAACATTTAATCCATGTACATTCAGAGTAATTATTGAATGGTATTACTTATTGGCATTTTGTTACTTGTTTTAGGGTTGTTTTTGTAATTCTGTGTTCCTTATTTCTTCTCTTGCTCTCTTCCCTTGTGGTTTGATGGCTTTCTTTAAGATATTCTGGGATTCCTTTCTCTTTATTTTTTACATATCTATTATAGGCTTTTGATTTGTAGTTACTTTTAGGTTTGCATATAACATCCTATGCACATAACGGTATATATTAGACTGATGATCGCTTAAATTTGAACCCATTCTAAGAGCACTAGATTTTTACCCACCCCCCCGCAACATTTTCTGTATATGATAACATACGTTACATGTTTTATTTTGTGAATCCCTTAACTGATTTTTTTTTTTTTATTTATGATAGTCACAGAGAGAGAGAGAGAGAGAGAGAGAGGCAGAGACACAGGCAGAGGGAGAAGCAGGCTCCATGCACCGGGAGCCTGATGTGGGATTCGATCCCGGGTCTCCAGGATCACGCCCTGGGCCAAAGGCAGGCGCCAAACCGCTGCGCCACCCAGGGATCCCCCTTAACTGATTTTTATAGATATAATTGACTTTACTGCTTTTGTACTTAACCTTCATACTGGTTTTATAAGTGGTTTTTACAATTTTTTAAAAAGATTTTATTTAACTTATTCATGAGAGATACAGCCTAGGCAGAGACCTAGGCTGAGGAAGAAGCAGGCTCCCTGCAGGGAGCCCCATGTGGGACTCAGTCCCAGGGCCCTGGGATCACACCCTGATCCAAAGGCAGATGCTCAACCACTGAGCCACCCAGGCATCTCTTATTAGTGGTTTATAAGTGGTTTTATCTTCTAGTTTTATTATGTTTGTACATATGTGTAAATTTTTTCCTTTCATAATTTTTTTTACTCCTGATTATGGCCTCTCCTTTCTATTCAAAGAATTCCCTTTAACATTTCTATTAAAGCTGGCTTGTGGTTTGTCTGGGAACTCTTTATATGTCTTTCTGGTTTGAACAATAGTCTTTTGGTTTCAGACTTTTTCCTTTCAGCACTTTGAATATATCATGCACTCTCTTCTGGCCTGCAACATTTCTGCTGAAAAACCAGCCAGTAACTTCATGGGGTTTCCCTTTCTCTACCTCTTTTTTTTTTTTTTTAAGATTTTATTTATTTATTCATAGAGATACAGAGAAAGAGAGGCAGAGACACAGGCAAAGGGAGAAGCAGGCTCCATGCAGGGAGCCTGATGTGGGATTCGATCCCAGAACTCCAGGATCACACCCTGGGCCTAAGGCAAGTACTAAACCGCTGAGCCACCTAGGCGTCCCTTCAGGGTGTCTTCTATGCGTTGCACACACTCTAATGTGGTTGAGCCACATTTGCCTTCAGTCCAGTCATCTGGAATGGCTCTCTTTGCTGTGGTAGGATTTGGTCCTATGCTCTATGGGGCCAGTCTGGGGGCTGCCTTGGACTTGTAGTTGGGCCTGCTCTCAACCTGTCTGCCAGAACTAGGATCACATGGAACTATATGGTGCTGTCCCTGCATTATACTCTGAGTGGGACCTGAAGTCAGACCCAGGGTCTGGCCCTAATCTGTCTGTTGAGGTTGCAGTGACCCCAAACTTCAGGGCTCTCTCTTTGTGATACCCCCTGTGAAGTTTTTGTTGGTGGACAGTGCTGGCAGTCAGATCAGATGTTTGCCCTCAGCCTACTACTGCTAGGCTGCAATCGAGTAGTATGTGGTTATCTTCTCTCCTCAGGGCAAGAGTCACTTTGGAGTGGTGCTGGCCACTGTCAGTGCTGCTTGGAGAATGAGATGGGTCAGGCATTACTTTGGAGGGACTCCTGCCCAGAGAAGCCCAGTAGAGTGAAATGGATGGACCAGATCCACAAGTGAAGGTAGGGATATGGCACATGGTGTTAGCAAGGTATTAACAGGTCTCCTTGCAGGAGGAGACTTGACCAGAGTTACTTTGGAGGGACTCCTTGCGAGTGGGGCTGGTTAGATGGGGCGTGTTTGCAGGAGAGCACTGAGGGCATGGTGTTTTAGCAAGCAAGGTGGTGACTGTTCTCACTAGTTCCCACAGGTGTCTGGGGTATCTGCATCTAGGCTGGTGGCAAGGAGAAAAGTAGTGCCCATTAGGTCTTTTGTTGAATTCTCATAAAGATCCCTGCCCTTCCAGCGCATATTCTGAGATTAGTAAATAAATCTGTATATATGCCCCAGGCACTTTTCCAACTGCTGCTTCAATGCTCCCTCTCTGAGTTGTTTGTTATGCCGATTCTTTTTTTTTTTTTTTAATTTTTATTTATTTATGATAGTCACACAGAGAGAGAGAGAGGCAGAGACACAGGCAGAGGGAGAAGCAGGCTCCATGCACCGGGAGCCTGACGTGGGATTCGATCCCGGGTCTCCAGGATTGCACCCTGGGCCAAAGGCAGGCACTAAACCGCTGCACCACCCAGGGATCCCCCTGTTATGCCGATTCTTAAAGGCAGGACTGTTTCTTCTGGCCTGGCCTCTCACAGAGCCAAGCCTGCTGATTTTTTAAGTACCTGAAGGTAAGCACCACTGGTTGTAAAAAACTTGCATTAAGCCCCACTGGTTTTCACAGCCAAATCTTATATCCTCCTAGGGCAGGTCCCCCTGTCTGGGGTGCCTGGTGGAGGGTCTATTCCTTTCCCTTCTCCCTGTTTGTGGTGTTCCTCCTGTGATGGCATCTCTACCCTTCCTGTCTTTTGCAATGTAGCCTTCTCTCTACAATTAATCATAGAGCTTGTTATGCTAGTTTTCAGTTTGTTTTCTGGGTTACTCTTGTATGACTGTTATATAGGTATATCTGTGGGATAGGGTGAGCTTAGGATCCCCCTCCTCTGCCATCTTCCCAGGCTATTTCTATAAAGCCTCTTTTAAAAATGACTCCTAGGTCTTTATCTGTACTCCAACCTTGCCTCTCCCCAGAACCCTCAGTCCATATACCTGGATTTTTATTTCCCTAGCCCATTTTAGTTGCTCATTCTCAACTCAAACTCCACATATTTCTTGAGGCCCACCCAGAGGTCTTGATTATCTCCTTATTCACTGTCTTTCACGCTCTTAATATTTAATAAATAGAATCCCCACCCAGCTATTCGCTAAAGCTGAACATCCAGATTTTTAAATTCTTTTTCTTCTTTATTCTTCTGTTGTCCTCCCTTATCCTCTCAACACATCCATTCTAGCAGACAGGGTTGTTTTCTGCCTTGAAGTGATAGGATATCAGCCTTCGTTTATTCATATCAAATTCTCACCTGAAACACTGCTGTGGCTGCTGAACTGGTCTCCATGCTTTCACCCTTGCATCCATACAGTCCACTCTATACACAAATCAGATGATTTTTAAACTACATAAATGGGATTTCATTTCACAATGTCTTTTAATGACTTCTGATCTCCCAAAGAATATAACCCAGACTCTATGTTGGCTTCCAGACCTAGTATGACTCTGCCTCCTTCCATTCTTGTCCTTGCTTACAAAGACACAAATGTGAACTCAATGGTCTGCCTTCTCTGCTTCTCATAAGCCAAGCTTATGCCCCTTCAAGCCTTTAAACAAGCCTCCTGCCTGGAGTTTCATCCTCATGACTTCACTGCTGTTCTTTCTTGTCATCCAGATCCTTGCTCCATTGCCACCTTCTCAAACAGGTCTTTAGGTCTCAAGTAGCTCTTCCTTCATTTGTGATTTTATTTATTTGGGTCCTCTCCCATTTCTTTTTGATGAGTCTGGATAGGGGTTTATCAGTTTTATTAATTTTTTCAAAGAACCAGCTCTTGGTTTCATTGATCTATTCTACAGGGGTTTTTTATTTCAGTATCATTTATGTAAGCTCTAATTTTTATTATTTCCCTTTTCCTGCTGACTTTAGGCTTTACCTGCTGTTCTGTTAGCTCCTTTAGGTTAAGTTAGGTTATTTATTTGAGATTTTTCTTGCTTCTTGAGGTATGCCTGTGTTGCTATACACTTCCCTCTTAGGACTGCCTTTGCTGCATCCCAAAGGTTTTGGACGGTCATACTTTCATTTTCATTTGTTTCCATGTACTTTATAATTTCTTCTTTAATTTCTTGATTAATCCATTCATTATTTGGTAGGATTTTCTTTAACCTCCATATTTTTGTAGTCTTCCCAAGTTTTTTTTGTGGATGACTTCAAATTTCATAGCGTTGTGTTCTGAAAATATTCATGGTCTGACCTTGTATTTGTTGAGGACTAATTTGTGACCTAGTATGTGATCTGTTCTGGAGAATGTCCTATGTGCACTTGAAAACACTGTGTATTCTGCTGCTTTAGGATGAAATTTTCTGAGTAAATCTGTTATGTTCATCTGGTCCAGTGTGTCATTCAATGAAATTGTTTCCTTATTGATTTTATGCTTAGGTAATCTGTCTATTGCTGTAGTGGGGGTTTAAAGCCCCCTACTATTATTGTGTTATTATCAATGAATTTATGTTTATTATTAATTCATATAGGATGCCTGGGTGGCTCAGTGGTTGAGTGTCTGCCTTTGGCTCTGGTCTGGACCCGGTGATCCCCAGGTCCTAGGATCGAGTCCCACATCAGGCTCCCCACAGGGAGGCTGCTTCTCTCTCTGCCTATGTCTCTATCTCTCTGTGTGTCTCTCATGAATTAAATCTTTAAAAAAAATCAATTCATGTATTTGGGTGCTTCCAAGTTGGAGGCATAAATATTTATAATTGTTAGATCTTCTTGATAGAATCCTTAATCATGATATAATGCAGACTTTGGCTTAAAATCTAGTTTGTCTGATATAAGTATGGCTACTCCAGCTTTCTTTTGACATCCATTGGCATGATAAATGGTTCTCCACCCCCTCAATTTCAATCTGCAGGTCTCTTTGGGTCTCAAATGAGTCTCTTGCAGGAAATATATATATAGATGAATTTTGTTTTTTATCCATTCTGATACTCTGTGTCTTTTGATTGGAGCATTTGGTCCATTTATATTCAGTGATTATTGAAATATATTAATTTACTGTCATTGTTACCTGTAAAGTTGGTGTTTCTGGTGATGTTCTCTGTTTCTTTCTAGTCTTTGTTGCTTTTGGTCTTCTTTCTTCCCCACTCACAGAGTCCCCTTTAATATTTCTTGCAAGGCTCGGTTAGTGTTCACAAACTCTTTTAGTTTTTACTTGTCTTGGTCTCTTTATCTCTCCTTCTATTCTGAATGACAGTCTTGCTGGATAAAGTATTCTTGGCTGCATATTTTTCCCAGTTAGAACATTGAATATATGTTGCCATTCCCTTCTGACCTTCCAAGTCTCTGTGGCCAGGTCTGCTGCTAACCTTATGTGTCTACCCTTGTAGGTTAAGGATCTTTTGTCCTTAGGTGCTTTTAGAATTCTCACTTTGCATTTTGCAACTTCCACTATGATGTCCTGGTGTTGACATGTTTTTGTTGATTTTGAGGGAAGTTCTCTATGCCTTTTGGACTTAATGTCTGTTTCCTTCTCTGAATTAGGGAAGTTCTCAGCCATAATTTGTTCAAATATACCTTCTGTCCCTTTTTCCCCCCTCTCTCCCCTACTCCTATAATATGAATATTACATATCTTTATAGAATTGCTGAATTCCCTAAGTAAATATTCATGATCTTTTTTTTAAAGATTTTATTTATTTATTCATGGGAGAGACAGAGAGAGATAGGCAGAGACACAGGCAAAGGGAGAAGCAGGCTCCATGCAGGGAGCCCGATTATGAGACTTCATCCTGGGACTCCAGGATCATGCCTTGAGCCAAAGGCAGATGCTCAACTGCTGAGCCACCCAGGCTTCCCAATATTCATGATCTAATAGCTTTCTTTCCCTTTTCTTTTCAGATTCATGATTTTCCATAATTTTTTTTTAAAGATTTTATTTATTTATTTATTTATTTTTTAATTTTTTAATTTATTTATGATAGTTACAGAGAGAGAGAGAGAGAGGGAGGCAGAGACACAGGCAGAGGGAGAAGCAGGCTCCATGCACCGGGAGCCCAATGTGGGATTCGATCCCGGGTCTCCGGGATCACGCCCTGGGCCAAAGGCAGGCGCCAAACCGCTGCGCCACCCAGGGATCCCGATTTTCCATAATTTTATCTTCTGTATCACTTATTCATTTCTCTCCAGCTTGCACCCTTGTTGTGATTACCTCTAGTCAGGATTGGATCTCGGTTATAGCATTTTTAATTTTGGCTTGACTATATTTTATTATTTATTTATTTATTTATTTTGACTATATTTTAGTTCTCTTATCTCTGCAGCAAGGGTTTCATTGGAGTCTTCTATTTTTTTTTTTCAAGCCCAGCTAGTATTCTTATGACTGTTATTCTGATTTTTTGTTCAGATATGTTACTTATATCTGTTTTAAGCAAATCCCTGGCTGTGGTTTCTTCTTGTTCTTTTTTGAGGGGAGAATTCCTCTGTCTTGGCATTTTGTCCAGATTAAAGAAAAAATATAGAGGGAGAATAAAAAATATATTTACAAATATTTTTTTAAAGATAAATTAAGAATTTAAGAAGAAAAATCATAATAAATTTTTAAAAGACTGAAGAGAAAGTTAGATCCTATTTCCCATAGAGCTGATGCTTATAGCACTCTCTGATCAGTAGATTTGGTGCTTGCAAGGGGTCTGTGTTGGTCTTCTGGGAGAGGGGCCTGCTTTGCAGATTGTCAGGTGGGCTTGCCCTCCTGGAACTGCTTCTGTAGGGGCTTGGTATAATTGGCTCCATTCTCCACTAGGGGGCGCTGTTTAGCTGCCATGGGGGCGGGGTAGGCATTGGCAGGGCCCTGCTCTTTTGTCCCTAGAGTGGAAAGCTTACAAGGCCACTCTTCAAGAAACCCCCACAAAAGTGTAAACAATTACTCTTCCCCTGTTATGGTTTCCCTCAGATCTCTGCCCTCACCCTGTCTATATCCAAAAAGCCCACTTCATAGCCTTCCTTTGTTTTATCTCAGACAACCAGCTGGGTTTCAAAATTACAAATATTAGGGACTCTTGAGGTACAGACCCAGGATGTTCTTCCAGGGGAGGGTGACATGCTTTTGCCATTTGCTGGTTTATCCCAGAAAAGCGATGGGATGACTGATTTGTGTTTGAAACTTGTGGCAAAGCACAGGAGAAAGCCCGTTCCAAAGCTTACCGCCCTCAGGCAGTGTCCCCAGAGAGCCCCTGCTGCCACTCCCAAATGCACACCAAGGAGGGGAACTGTTTTTCCCTGTGCAACTGCCCTCATTTTTTAATTTCAGGCCCACAGTTGTGTTCCAAAACTCCAGATATTAGAGATACATGCAGGCAAGCAACCACGTCAATCCTCTGGGAGGAGGTCTCGCTGTGCTGCAGCCCTTTGCCTGGTTTGTCCCAGAAATTAGCTGCGTGCTGGTGCAGTTTCTGGCATAGTCCAGCTGCAAGCCTAGATCAAGGCTGACTGCTCTCCACTAGCACCCTGTCCCTATGGTAGAGAAAGGGGCTGCTCACTAGGACCTGCTTGGTCCCTTAGCCTGGGCAAGGTCAGGCACTCCTCTCCCAAATGCACTCCAGGCTGCGCAGCTGCCTCTTCCAGTGCAACCCAAAGGATCCTTAGACCACTATCTCTGCTTCTAGGTCTCTGCCCTTGTTCCCCACTGGAGCACCACTGATGTCAGGGGACTTCTGAAACTTCAAACTCTGCTTTCCATTGTTTATAAAAACTGGCAGTATTCCACATCTCTCCTTTTCAGTCAGGAATTTTGGAGAAGAACTTTTCTTGTGTAATTCCCCAAAGGCACTTCTGTTCCTCTCTCCCCTCCTCTCCCTCCCCCTCTCCTCTGTTTGTGATCAGAGTCCCCTCCCCATCACTGCACCCACAGCTCTTCTTTCCCCCAAATCACTCTCCACCTTTTCCTACTTTCCACAGTGTGACAGGGTTTCTTTTTTTCGGCTCTAATTGCTCATTTTGATTTTTCTCTGTCCTCAGATGAATTTCCTCGGTGTTCAAAATAATTTTATATTTATCTAGTTGTGTTCAAGGGAGGAGGCAAGCCCAGGGTTACCCAATTGCTGGTCATCTTAACTCCTAGCAATTCTTTAAATAATTTTTATGTTGCCAATTTACATTTATTAGTCTAATTATTCTACAGATAATTTAAAATGTAAGCACTTAGAAATATTCTGAGAGCTGATTAGAACTGCAGTGGTGTTACAGATTTGTTGTTAAACACTGGAGTCCCTACCAGTGGGTCAGATCCAGGGACAAAGTGTGTCCGTGAGTATTATGGACTCTATCAGTGCTTTAAGAATTATTTTTATTTTCAGTATTGATGTATTTAATATTGTCTTCATTATTCAGGGTTTCAGTGGACATTGAAAATGGACTTAGAAAATACGTATTTTGGGGGATCCCTGGGTGGCGCAGCAGTTTGGCGCCTGCCTTTGGCCCAGGGCGCGATCCTGGAGACCCGGGATCGAGTCCCACGTCAGGCTCCCGGTGCATGGAGCCTGCTTCTCCCTCTGCCTGTGTCTCTGCCTCTCTCTCTCTCTTTCTCTCTGTGACTATCATAAATAAATAAAAAATAAAAATAAAAAAAGAAAAGAAAATACGTATTTTGAATATATTTTCATATTTTTTAATGCTGAGATAAATGAAAAGTATTGATTTTTATATACTTCTATTTGAGCATCATATAATAATTTGAAGTATTCATTTAATCTTCATTTAAAAAGAAGGCAATTGCATTATCTAAAACTAAACTTTTTTTTAAGATTTTATTTATTTATTCATGAGAGACACAGAGAGAGGCAGAGACACAGAGAGAGGCAGAGACACAGGCAGAGGGAGAAGCAGGCTCCATGCAGGGTGCCCTGACATGGGACTCGATCCCGGGTCTCCAGGGTCACGCCCTGGGCTGAAGGTGGCACTAAACCACTGGGCCACCTGGGCTGCCCCCTAAACTTTTTTTAAGTTTAATTTAATTTTTTTTAAAGATTTTATTTATTTATTCATGAGAGAGACATAGAGAGAGGCAGAGACACAGGCAGAGGGAGAAGCAGGCTCCATGCAGGGAGCCCAATGTGGGACTCGATCCCGGGTCTCCAAGATCAGGCCCTGGGCCGAAGGCGGCGCTAAACCACTGAGCCACCTGGGCGTCCCTAAGTTTAATTTTAAAATCTCTCATTTAGCAGTTCTATTTTCATATTCATATTCATACTCTATTGCTTGGGGTAGTCTGTGTAATGTTTTATAATATCTGCTGTAATCTCCTCACTGAAACACAACTGAATCTTCAGCTTCGTTGTCCTAATACTTCATGGTTCTTACACTAAGTAATCCAGTTTGGTTACGGTGAATTATTCTGTTGGTATTGTACTCTGAAATAATTCATCCCTATTACATCCTGAATGTCAGCATTTTCATTCAACTATAAGACTACACCTGTAAAATCATTGTTTAGTCATTAATGGAACCTTTCTTTGTTGTTTTTTTTTTTTCTATTTGAGTATAGTAGATGCACTATGTTACATTAGTTTCAGGTGTACAAAGCAGTGATTCAACAAGTTTATACATTCTATGTTCACCACTACCATTGACTATATTCCTTATGCTGTGTGTTTTATTCCCATGACTTATTCAGTCCAAAGCTGGAAACTTGTATCTCCCACTCCCCTTCATACATTTTACCCTACCTCCCATATCCCTCCCTTCTGGCAACCATTAGTTCGTTTCCTATGTTTCTGTTCCCTATATATTCTGCTTTTTGTTTATTGATTTGTTGTTGTTTTACATTCCACTTGTATGAGGTCATATCGTATTTGTCTTTTTTGGTCTTATTTCACCTAACATAATACCCTCCAGGTCCACCCATGTTGATACAGATAGCACAGTCTCCTTTTTTATGGTTGTGTTATATTCTGTTCCATTGTTTTTGTGTCTGTTTTTGTGCCAGTACCATGCTGTCTTGATGATCACAGCTTTGTATTATAGCTTAAAGTCAGGCATTTTGATGCCCCCAGCTTTGGTTTTCTTTTTCAACATTGCTCTGGCTATTCAGCGTCTTTTCTGGATCCATACAAATCTTAAAGATTATTTGTTTCAACTCTCTGAAGGAAGTCCATGGTATGTTGATAGGGATTGCACTGAATGTGTAAATTGCTCTGGTTAGCATAGACATTTTCACAGTATTCTTCCAATCCATGAGCATGAAATGTTTTCTAATTTTTTTTTGTTTTTTTGTTTTTTGTTTTTTGTTTTTTGTTTTTTTCCAATTTCTTTATGTCTTCCGCAATTTCTTATTTAAGTGTTCTGTGGTTTTTAAAGTACAGATCTTTTACCTCTTTGGCTAGGTTTATTCCTAGGTATCTTATGGTTTTGGTGCAATTGTAAATGGGATCAATTCCTTAATTTCTCTTGTTTCAGTCTCATGGTTAGTGTATAGAAATGCAACTGATTTCTGTGCATTGATTTTGTATCCTGCCACATTGCTGAATTCCGTATGAGTTCTAGCAATTTTGAGGTGGAGTATTTTGGGTTCTCCATATACAGTATAATGTCATCTGCAAAAAGCAGTTTGACTTCTCTGCCAATTTGAATGCCTTTTATCTTTTTGTTGTTTGATTGCTGAGGCTAGGACATCTAGCACTACGTTGAACAATAGTAGTAAGAGTGAGCATTCCTGGTGTGTTCCTGACCATAGGGGAAAAGCTCTCAGTTTTTCCCTATTGAGAATGATATTCAGTATGGTCCTTTTGTAAATGGCTTTTATGATACTGAGGTATGTTCCCTCTGTCCCTACATTTGAAGAGTTTTAATCAAGAAAGGATACTGCATTTTGTCAGGTGCTTTTTCTGCATCAATTGAGAGGATCATATGGTTCTTGTGTTTTCTTTTATTAATGTGATCTATCACATGATTTATGAATGTTGAACCACCCTTGCATCTCAGGGATAAATCCCACTTGGTCGCGGTGAATAATCCTTTTAATGTACTGTTGTATCCTGTTGGTTAATATCTTGGTGAGTATTTTGACATCTAAGTTCATCAGGGATACTGGTCTTTAATTCTTTTTGATGGAGTCTTTGGTTTTGGGATCAAGGTAATGTTGACCTTATAAAACGAATTTGGAAGTTTTCTTTCCAATTCTATCTTCTGAAGTAGCTTCAGTAGAATAGGTATTATTTCTTTAAATTTCCCCTGGGAAGCCATCTGGCCCTGGACTCTTGTTTCTTGGTAGGTTTTTGATAACTGCTTCAGTTTCTTTGCTAGTATTGATCTGTTCAGGTTTTCTATTCCTGTTTCAGTTTTGGTAATTTGTAGGTTACCAGAAATGCAACCATTTCTTCCAGATTGCCTAATTTGTTGGCATATAATTGCTCATAATACATTCTTAAAATCATTTGTATTTCCTTGATGTTGGTTGTGACCTCTCTTCTTTCATTTGTGATTTTATTAGAGTCTTTTTTTCAGGATTTACCTGTCTTACTAATTCTTTCAAAGAACCACCTCCTAGATTTGTTGATCTGTTCTTCTGGTCTCTATTTCGTTGAGTTCTGCTCTAATCTTTATTATTTCTCACCTCCTTTGTCATAGCTCAATTGACCACACAATTCATGTGTTCCATCATCCGTATGTTTATTTTTGTGCCAGTACCATACTGTTTTGATTACTACAGCTATGTAGTATTATCTTGAAATCGGAGATTGTGATGCCTCCAGTTTTGTTCGTCTTTCTCAAGATTGTTTTGGTGATTCGGGGTCTTGTTGGTTTCACACAAACTTTAGTATTTTTTTTTCTTGTTTTGTGAAAAATGCTTTTGGTATTTTGGTAGTGATTGCATTGAATCCGTAGATTGCTTTAAGTAATGTGGATATCTTAACAATACTAATTCTTCCAATCCATGAGTATGGAATATCTTTCCATTTCTATATGTCATCCTCAATTTCTTTTATCAGTGTTTTATAGTTTTCAGAGTACAGGCCTTACACCTGTTTTGTTAAGAGTTTATTTCTAGGTATTCATTTTAGTGCAATTATAAATGGCATAATTTTCTTAATTTCTCTTTCTCCTAATTCTTTATTGGTGTACAGAAATGCTACTGATCTCTGGGTAATAAGTATCCTGCAACTTTACTGACTTCATTTATTAGTTCCAGTAGGTCTTTTGTGGATTCTTCAGGCTTTTTAATGTACATTATAGTGTTATCTGCAAATCGTAGCAGTTTAATTTATTTACCAATATAGGTAGCTGTTTTTTTCTTGTCAAATTGCTGTGGCTGGGAGTTCCACTATATGTTGAATAAAAGTGGAAAGAGGAGACATCTTTGTCTTCCTGATCTTAAAGGAAAAGCTCTCAACTTTTCCAGCATTGTGTATGATGTTAGTTGTAGGTTTTTTGCATATAGTCTTTATTATGTTGACATATGTTCCCTCTAACCCCACTTTGTTGAGAGATTTTATTATGAATGTAGACTTTTGGCAAATGCTTTTTCTGCATGTATTGAGAAGACCATGTGATTTTATCCTTTGCTGATCTATCTATATCACGTTGAATGATTTGCAAATACCAAACCATCCTTGGATTCTCAAAATAAATCCCACTTGATCATGGTGAATCATCTTTTTAATTTATTGTTGTATGCATCTTTCTAATATTTTGTTGAGGATTTTTACATATATGTTCATCAGAGATACTGGCCTGTTCTCTCTCTCTCTCTCTCTGGCCTGTTCTCTCTCTCTCTCTCTCTCTGGCCTGTTCTCTCTCTCTCTCTCTCTTTTTTTTTTTTTTAGTTTTCTCCTTTGTGCTCTTTGGTTTTAGTATCAGAATAATGCTGGCCTCAAAAAATATATTTGAAAGAGCTCCCTCTTAGATTTCTTGGAGTCATTTGAGGAAAACAGGTATTAACTCTTACTTAAATGTTTGGATAGAATTCACCTGTGAATCATTTTGGTCCCGGACTATTACATTTTGGTAATTTTTTTATTACTAGTTCAGTTTTATTACTTGTCATTGGACTGTTTGGGTTTTCTATTTCTACCTGGTTCAGTTTGGGAAAACTGTATGTTTCTAAGAATTTATTTCTTGAAGGTTATCCAATTTGTTGGCATATACTTTCACAGTATTCTCTTACAATTCTTTGAATTTCTATGGTGTGAATTGTAACTTTACTCTCATATCTGATTATATTTATTTGGGCTCTTTCTCTTTTTTTTCTTGATAAGTCTGGCTTAATCAATTTTGTTTATCTTGTTCAAAGAACCAGCTTTGGGGTTTCAGTGATTTTTTTTTCTTTATGTCATTTATTTCTGCTCTGATCTTTATTTCCTTTTTTCTACTCACCTTGGGCTTTTTTCTTCTTTTCTAGTTTCTTTATGTTTAAGTTTAGATTATTCATTTGAGCTTTATCTTGTTTCTTGAGGTGGGCGTGCATTGCTTTATAATTCCCTCTCAGAACTTTCACTTTGTCCGAAAGACTTGAGACCATTATGTTTTGTCTCCATGTAGTTTATCTTCTTTGATTATTTCTTTGACCCATTGGTTGATATTGTGTTGTTTAGTTTCCATGTTTGTGTTTTGTTTTTTTCTAGCTTTTTTTCCTTGTGGTCTATTTCTAGGTTCATGCTATTCTGATCAGAAAAAAATGCATGGTATGATTTCAGTCTTTCTAAACTTATTGCAGCTTGTTTTGTGGTCTAATGTGTGACCTATTCTGAAGAGTGTTCCATATCATACTCTGTTGGTTTTTAATGGGATGTTCTGTATATACCTTATGTCTATCTGGTCTAATGTGCCATTAAAAGATATTATTTCTTCACTGATTTTCTGCCTGGATGATTTATCCTTTGATGTGAGATGTTAAAGTCCTGTATTATTATTGCATTACCATTAATTTCTATGTGTGTTAATATTTATGTATTTAGGTGCTTCTGTGTTGGGTATGTGGATATTTACATTCTTATTGGATTGATCCCCTTATTATGTAATGCCCTCTTCTGTCTCTTGTAATAGTCTTTGTTTTAAAGTCTATTTTGTAAAAGCATTACTAACCCAGCATATCTTGCTTCCATGTGCATAGTAAATGTTTTCCATCCCTTTACTTTCAGTCTGTATGTGTAAGTATGAGGTAAGTCTCTTCTAGGGAGCATATAAGTGGGTCTTGCTTTTTAATCCATTCCGCCACCCTGTGTCTTTTGATTGGAGTATTTAGGCTATTTACATTTTTTTTTATTTACATTTTTTTTTGCCATTTACATTTAAAGTAATTATTGATAAAGAATGAGAAGATGGTGGTGGAGTAGGAGGACCCCAAGCTCACCTCTCCCACAAATACTAGATCACTATCAAAGCATCCTAAATACTCCAGAAATTGGCCTGAAGATTGGCAGAACAAATTCCACAACTAAAGGTAGAGAAGATGCCACATTGAAGAAGGTAGGAAGTGGGGAGACATGGTTTGGGAGAGAAACAGATCATGGCCACTGCAGGGGGAGTGAAATGCATTCATGGAAAAGAAGCTGCAGTCCTAAAGAAGGGTGAGAAACTAACAGATATGAGTGCATGGGGTAAATGAATCCTGATAGCAGTTGGCTTGAAGAGCAAGAGGAACCAAATTTTGTGAGTTCTGGCAACCAGCAGAGCTTAAGGTCTGGAGTTCTAAAGATCGTTTAGGCATGGCTCAGGGAAACTACTGAGCATCGCACTACTCTTGGAAAGAAGGCAAGCAAATAGCCCAGGACACACAAGTGTAGAAACAGTGATCTAAAGAGCACCTGGGGCACACATTGGGGAGGTTATATTTGCTCATCTCAGAGCATGTCCCACAGAGGCAGCATTCTGAGAGAAGCCCCTCAAGGAGCAAAGGAACTGGCAGGCACCATTTCCCTCCCATATCTCTTGGCATAAACATATAACCACAAGTGGAAGCCAGCACAATACCTACATTTGCTACCTAACTTGCTTACGCCAAGCTTCACCCCCTACTCTAGTGAAAGATCCTGTTCCAGTCATGCCTGACTCAGTCCCAGCATGTCAGGCCTCCTTCCCCAGAAGATGGGCCTAAACACCTGCCAATGCCTTGTTTTCCAACCTAGGAGTTTTGCAGAGCTTTGATTCTGTCAGCAGTAGCAAGTGTCTCATTTCACAAACAGAACAGAGCAAACCTCGTTAAAACATGACATATTAACTCCAGGACCAAATACTGCCCACAACAGGCAGAGAGCCTCTTCAGATGACTGGCCTGAAGTATAAAGTGACCAGGACAAAACAGTTCACACACAGAACACACTAGAGACACTTCTGGAAGCATCAGGCCCTGAGGAACAAAGGACACTACATGGCAGGGCACTACAGGACCTATCCTTTTTTTTTTTTTTTTTTTTACAGGACCTATCCTTCATAAGGCTATTACTTCAGTAACAGGAAATGTAGATGACTTTCCTAACACAGAGAAACAGGCACAGAGAGACAAAATGAGAAGACAGAAGAATGTGTCTCAAATATAAGAACAAGACAAGGCCACAACCAGAGATCTAAGCAAAAAAAAAAGTAACATGTTTGATGGAATATTGAAAGCAATGATCATAGGGACTATCACTTCCAGTCTTGAGAAAAGAGCGGAAGACATAAATGAGACCCTTAACATAGATAAAGAAGAAATAAACAGATGAAGAATGCAGCAAGCAAGGTCAGAAACATGCTTGATGCAACAAATAGCAATTTGGAAGAAGTAGAGGAATGAATTAATGACCTAGAAGACAGAGTAATGGAAAATAATCAAGCTGAACAAAAGAGAGAAAAAAGAATTACACAAAACAATAATAGATATATGAAACTCAATGATTCCATCAAATGTAAAAACATGATTCTCGGAGAAAGAAAAAAGTGGACAGAAATTTTATTTGAAGAACTAGTAGCTGACTCCTTTCCAACTAGGGCCTGGCATAATGGCTCCCGCAAAGAAGGGTGGTGAGAAGAAGGGCCGTTCTGCCATCAACGAGGTAGTGACCAGAGAATACACCATCAGCATTCACAAACGTATCCATGGAGTGGGTTTCAAGAAGCGTGCCCCTCGGGCACTCAAAGAGATCCGGAAATTTGCCCTGAAGGAGATGGGAACTCCAGATGTGCGCATTGACACCAGGCTCAACAAAGCTGTCTGGGCCAAAGGAATAAGGAATGTTCCAACCGTATCCGTGTGTGGTTGTCCAGAAAACGTCACAAGGATGAAGATTCACCAAACAAGCTCTACACACTGATTACCTACGTACCTGTCACCACTTTCAAAAATCTACAGACTGTTAATGTGGATGAGAACTAATCTCTGATTGTCAAATAAAGGTATAAAACTGCGAAAGAAAGAAAAAAGAGAGAGAGAAAGAAAGAAAGAAGAAAGAAAAAGAAAAGAAAAGAAAAGGAAAGGGGATCCCTGGGTGGCTCAGCGGTTTTGCGCCACCTTTAGCCCAAGGGCATGATCCTGGAGACCCGGGGATTGGGTCCCACATCAGGCTCCCTGCATGGAGCCTGCTTCTGCCTCTGCCTGTGTCTCTGCCTCTCTCTGTCTCTCTCTGTGTCTCTCATGAATAAATAAAATCTTAAAAAAAAAAAAAGAAAATACAAGGATGTAAAATATGACACCATGTACCTAAAACATGAGAAGGGGTGGAATAAAGAATGGGTTCAACCTTAAGTGACTGCTGTATGCATATGTTCTGTACAAACTTAATGGTAACCACAAAACAAAAACCAGTAATATATAAAGAATAAACAGAAGGGAATCCAAGAGTATCACTAAAGAAAGTAACAAAGAATGTAAGCAAGAGAAGGATCAGAGAATATCTATAACAACAACCACAAAACAAGTATCAAAATAGCAATAAATACATATCTATCAAAACCTAGTTTGACTGTAAATGGACTAAATACTCCAAAAGACTCAGAGTGACAGAACAAGATCCATCTATATGGAAGAACACCTGCATGGGATCCCTGGGTGGCGCTGCGGTTTAGCGCCTGCCTTTGGCCCAGGGCGCGATCCTGGAGACCCGGGATCGAGTCCCACGTCGGGCTCCCGGTGCATGGAGCCTGCTTCTCCCTCTGCCTGTGTCTCTGCCTCTCTCTCTCTCTCTGTGTGACTATCATAAATAAATAAAAATTAAAAAAAAAAAAAGAACACCTGCATAAGAAAGCTGAGGTAGCAATACTTATACCGGACAAAATACTTTAAAACAAAAACTAACAAGACACAGACATTATAACAATAAAGGGGACAATCCAACAAGAAAATACACCAACTGTAAATATCCACCCAACATGGGAGAAGCCAGATACGTACAACAATTACTGACAAACATAAAGAAATTAATCAATAGTAATATAATAATTATAGGGGACTTTAACACCCCACTTACAGCAATAGGTAAATCATCCAAACAGAAAATCAACAAGGAAACAGTGGCTTTAAGTGACACACTGAAACAGAAGGATTTAACAGACATATTAGGACATGTCATACAAAAACTAAATACACATTCTTTTCAACTGCACATGAAAGATTCATTGGGGGGCACCTGGGTGGCTTGGTTGGTTGAGTGCCTTCAGCTCAGGTCATGATCCTAGGGTCCTGGGATTGAGTCCCACATTAGGCTCCCCACTGAGTGGGGAGTGTCCTAAGAGGGACACTTCTCCATCTCCTGCTCCCCCTGCTTGAGCTCTGTCTCTCTCTGTCAAACAAATAAATAAAATCTTTAAAAAGAAAAAAAAGAGGGCAGCCCTGGTGGCTCAGTGGTTTAGTGCCGCTTTCAGCCCAGGGTGTGATCCTGGAGACCCGGGATCGAAGCCCGACGTGGAGCCTGCTTCTCCCTCTACCTGTGTCTCTGTCTCTCTCTCTCTGTTTCTCTCATGAATAAGTAAAATCTTAAAAAAAAAAAAAAAAAGAAAAGAAAAGAAAGAAAGAAAGAAAAAGAAACATTCATTGGACTACAAAACAAGTCCCCAAAAATTCAAAGTCATATCATGCATCTTTCCAGACCACAATGCTATGAAACCACAAGCCAACCAGAAGAGCTGGAAAGAGCACAAATAAATACATGGAGGTTAAATAACATGCTACTAAACAATGTACAGGTCAACCAAGAAATCAAAGAAGAAATTTTAAGAATACATCAAAACAGATGAAAACACAATGGTCAAAAATCTTTAGAAGGGGGAGAGGGGGGCACCTGAGTGGATCAGTGGTTGAGTGTCCCAACTCTTGTTTTTGGCACAGGTCATGCTCTCACAGTTGTGAGATTGAACTCCACATTGGGCTCCAAGTTGGAGTATGGAGCATGCTTGGGAATCTCTCCTTCTCCCTCTGCCCCTCCCACTCAAGCTCTCTCAATCTCTCAAAAATAAGTAAATCTTTAGGGTGCAGCACAAGTGGTCCTAAGAGGGATGCTTCTAGCAGTACAGGCCTACTCAAGAAGCAAGGAAAAAATCTCAAAAAAAATCTCAATAAATACACATAAAGGAGTATAAGAATAAAAAACAAAACCCAAGTCCAGCAAAATGAAGGAAATAATAAAGATAAGAACAGAATTAAATGACATAGGAACTAAAGAAACAATAGAACAAATCCATGAAACCAGGAGCTGGTTCTTTGAAAAAATCAACAAAATTCATAAACCTCTTGCCAGACTCATGGGGAAAAAGAAAAAGAGGACCCAAATAAACAAAACTAGTAATGAAAGAGGAGAAATAACCACCAACCGCAGACCTACAAAATCATTAAGAGAGTTTTATGGAAAACTATATACCAACAAATCGAACAACATAGAAGAAATAGATAAATTTCTAGAAACATATGACCTACGAAAACCAGAGCAGGAAGAAATAGAAAATGTGGACAGACCAATTAGCAGCAATAAAATTAAATCCATAATTAAAAAAAAAAAAAAAAGCCTCCCAAAAAGTAAAAGTCCAGGACCAGATGTCTTCACAGGCAAATTTTACCAAATATTTAAAGAAAAGGTAGTATCTACTCTTCTCAAACTATTCCAAAAAACAGAAGAGGAGGGAAAATTCACAAATTAATTCAGTGAGGCCAGTATCACCTTGATTCCAAAGACAGATAAGAACACCAGGAAGAAAGAGAACTACAGACCAATATCTCTCATGAATATAGATGCAAAAATCCTCAACAAAATAGAGACAAACTGAATCCCACAATACATTAAAAAAAAATTATACACCACAATCAAGTGGGATTTATTCCTGGGATGAAAGTGGTGGCTCGGGCAGCCCCCTGTGGCACAGCAGTTTAGCGCCACCTGCAGCCTGAGGTGTGATCCTGGAGACCCAGGATCAAGTCCCACGTCGGGTTCCCTGCATGGAGCCTGCTTCTCCCTCTGCCTGTGTCTCTGCCTCTCTCTCTCTCTCTGTGTGTCTCTAAGAATAAATAAATAAAAATCTTAAAAAAAAAAAAAGAATGTGGTGGCTCAATATTCATAAAATAATCAACGTGATATGTCACATCAATAAGAGGATAAAACCCATATCATTTCAATAGATGCAGAAAAAGCACTCAACAAAGTACAACATCCACTCATGATAAAAACATCTGTAATGTAGGTCTATAGGGAACATACCTTAACATAATAAAGGCCTTACATGGAAAACCCACAATTAACATCATACTTAATGGTGATGAACAGAGCTTTTTCCCTAGAGCAAGAGCATGACAAGGATGTCCACTCTTGCTACAACATAGTCATGTAAGTCCTAACCACAGCAATTAGACACAAAAAGAAATCAAAGACATCCAAATTGGAAAGGAAAAAGGAAAACTCTATTTCCAGGTACCATGATACTATATATAGAAAACCCTAAAGACCACCAAAAAAGGGGGATCCCTGGGTGGCGCAGCGGTTTGGCGCCTGCCTTTGGCCCAGGGCACGATCCTGGAGACCTGGGATTGAATCCCACATCGGGCTCCCAGTGCATGGAGCCTGCTTCTCCCTCTGCCTGTGTCTCTGCCTCTCTCTCTCTCTTTCTCTCTCTGTGACTATCATAAATAAATAAAAATTAAAAAAAAAAACCACCAAAAAACTATTAGACCTGATAAATGAATTCAGTAAAGTCACAGGATACAAAACCAATATACAGAACAATGTTGCATTCCTATACACTAATAATGAATCAGCAAAAAATGAAATAAAATAATCCCAATTGTAATTGCACCCAAAAGGAAAACTTAATGAAAGACATGAAAGATGTTTACTCTGAAAACTATAAAACACTGATGAAAGAAACTGAACATGCCAGAAAGAAATGGAAAGGATATCCCATGCTCATGGGTTGGAGGAACGAATATTGTTATATACTACCCAAAGTGATCTACACATTTAATGCAATCCCTATCAAAATACCAATAGGATTCATAGAACTAGAACAACCAACCCTAAAATTTTTATGGAACCACAAAAGACCTCAAATAGCTAAAGCAATCTTGCAAAAGAAAACAAAACTGGAGATCACAATTCTAGACTTCAAATTCTCTTATAAAGCAGTAATAATTAAAGCAGTATGGTACTTGCACAAAAATAGGCACATAGCTCAATAGGAACAGAAAACCCAGAAATAAACCCACAAATATATGACTGATTAATCTTCAACAAAGTAGGAATGAATATACAATGGGGAAAAGTCTCTTCAACAAATGGTGCTTGGAAAATTGGACAGCTTATATGCAAAAGAATGAAACTGGATCGCTTTCACCGTACACAAAAATAAACTCAAAATGGATCATATAACTAAATGTGAGACATGAAACCAGAAAAATCCTTGAACACAGCATAGGCAGTAATTTCTCTACCATCAGTCATAGCAACATTTTCTAAATATGTCTCCTGAGGCAAAGGAGATAAAGCAAAAATAAACTACTAGAACTACAACAAAATAAAAAGTTTGCGCATAGCAAAGGAATCAATCAACAAACCAAAAGACAACCTACTGAATGAGAGAAGATATTTGCAAATGGTATATCCAATAAAGGGTTAGTATCCAAAATATATAAAGTACTGATCCAGGCCAACACCCAAAAAACAATCCACTTAAAAAATGAGAAGACATGAACAAACATTTCTCCAAAGAATGGCCAACAGACACAGGAAAAGATACTCAACATTACTTATCATCAGAGAAATGCAAATCAAAACTACAATGCGACATCACCTCACACCTCTCAGCATGGCTAAAATCAGATTAACACTTTGTGGGTGAGGATGTGGAGGAAAAGGAACCCTCTTGCACTGTTGGTGAGAATGCAAACTGGTGCAGCCATTCTGGAGAATAGTATGAAGATTTCTCAAAGTTAAGAATAGAACTACCAAAAAAAAAAATAATAATAATAGAACTACCTCATGATCCAGCAACTGCACTACTGAATATTGACCCTTAGAATACAAAAAAATACTAATTCAAAGGGGTGTGTGCACACCCTGATGTTGTTTTTTTTTCACCCTGATGTTTATAGCAGCATTATCTACAATAGCCAAATTATGGAAGTAGCTGAAGTGTCCATCGATTGACGAATGCAAAAAGAAGATGTGGTTATTATTTCACTCATATGTAGAATTTAAGAAATAAATGAGCAAAGGAACCAAAAAAAAAAAAAAAAAGAAACTAAGAAAAAGACCCTTAACTATAGAGAACTGATGGTTACTAGAAGGGCGGTGGGTGGGGGGGTGGGTTAAATAAGTGATGTGGATTAAAGACTGCACTTGTGATGAGCACTGGGGGGTGTATGGAAGTGTTGAATCACTACTTGTACACCTTAAACCAATATAAAACTGTATGTTAATTGGAATTAAAACTTTAAAAACTTTAAAAACATAATTATTGATATATATGTACTTTTGCTATTTTGTTTTGTTTTTATAGTTCTCTTTTCCTTTCTCCTTGCTGCTTTGTGGTTGAGGAGTGTCTAAAGCATTGTTTGGCTTTCTTTTTGTGTATCTATCATAATTCTGGGTTTGTGGTTACCATGAGCCATGAGATTCATATATACCATCCTAAATAAAGAGCATTCCAAATTAATTTGATGGTTATTTAAATTCAAACACATTCTTAGGGTGCCTGGGTGGCTCAGTCAGTTAAACATCTGCCTCCGACTCACATCATGATCCCAGAATCCTGAGATCGAGCCCCATGTCGTCGGGCTCCCTGCTCAGCAGGAAGCCTGCTTCTACCTCTTCTTCTGCCTGCCCCTCTCCCTGCTTGTGCTGTGTGTCAAATAAATAAAATCTGAAAAATAAAAATTCAAACACATTCTTAAATTTTTCTTTCTATTCATAATTTTATTATATCTAATTATGGCCATTTCTTTTCCCCTTAAAGAATTCTGTTAACATTTCTAGTAAGGCAGGGCAGCCCAGGCAGCGGTTTCGTGCTGCCTTCAGCCCAGGGCCTGATCCTGGAGACCTGGGATCGAGTCCCGTGTTGGGCTTCCTGCATGGAGCCTGCTTCTCCCTCTGCCTGTGTCTCTGCCTGCCTCTCTCTCTCTCTCTCTCTCTCTCTCTGTCTCTCATGAATGGATAAATAAAAATAAACTCTCTTCCAGTGATGCATTGTCTTGGCGTTGTGGTTTAGGCCAATGGCACCATGGTGTTTATCTTATACAGACATAAGCAGAATGTCCTATAACATTCATATCAAAAACTTATCAAAAAATGCTCCACTGAGGGCAGAGTAGAGCCACACAGAGCATCCTTATCTTTATAAGCATTTTTTTCTCTTTTTAATGCCTTCATTTTTTACCTTTTATATGTCTCACTTTGATAAACCCAGTTAGTGGCTGGGGAATACCATTGCACTTATTCCTATAAGTTTCCCCACTCTCAGCCCCTCTGTGCACATCAACAGAAACCCCCAGTCTCTAGACCCTGCTTTGCCTGCTGCACAAGGATAAAACATTTCTCCACACTGGTTAGAGCACTATAAAAGTTAGAGCTTATGCTTCTGAGTGGTGTTCATTTGAAAATTCATTCTTTTCTGAGGAAAACAAAGCTTTTCCACTAAGATCAGTAGTAAGACAAAGATGTCCAATCTCACAACTTTTCAAAGTAATACTGGAAGTCCTAGCTGCAGCAATCAGAGAAGAGAAAGAAAGAAAACACAACTAGGGATCCCTAGGTGGCGCAGCGGTTTGGCGCCTGCCTTTGGCCTAGGGCGCGATCCTGGAGACCCAGGATCGAATCCCACATCGGGCTCCCGGTGCATGGAGCCTGCTTCTCCCTCTGCCTGTGTCTCTGCCTCTCTCTCTCTCTCTCTCTCTGTGACTATCATAAATAAATAAAAAATTAAAAAAAAAAAAAAAAAAAAAAAAAAAAGAAAACACAACCAGATTGGTAAAGAAGTAGTAAAACTGTTACTTACTGCTAATGACGTAATATTATACATAGAAAACCTAAAGACTCCATCAAAAGAAAAGCTACTAAGATTGACAGATGAATTCAGTAGTTATAGGAGACAAAGTTAATATACAGAAATCTCTTGCACTTCTATACACTAGTAATGAAGTAGCAGAAGGAGAAATTAAGAAAACAATCCCATTTACAATTGCATCAAGAATAAAACACCCAGAAGTAAAGTTAACCAAGGAGGTGAAAGACCTATACATCAATAACTAAAGGACACTGATGAAGGAAACTGAAGATGACACAAATGAATGGAAAACATACATCATGCTCATGGATTGGAAGAATTAATATTGTTAAAATGTCCATACTACCCAAAGCAATCTACAGTCTCATGCAGTCCCTTATCAACAAAGTGATAGTATTTGTCACCAAACTAGAACAAATTCTGTGAAACCAAAAAAGACCCCAAATAGTCAAAGCAATCTTGAAAATGAACAAAACTAAAGATCTCAAAATCCCAGATTTGAAGATATACTACAAAGCTGTATCACTGACAGAAAAATACACAAACTATTTTTTTAAAGATTTTATTTATTCATGAGAGACACAGAAAGAGGCAGAGACGTAGGCAGAGAGAGAAGCAGGCTCCATGCAGGGAGCCCGACGGTGGGACTCGATCCCAGGACCATGGGATTACACCCTGAGCCAAAGGCAGACGCTCAACTGCTAAGCCACCCAGATGTCCCTAAAAATACACAAACTATTGAGAGTTTACCAGGATAAAGAGGTTTTACACAACAAAGGAAACCACCAATAAAACAAAAAGGCAACCTACTGAATGGGAGTAAATATCTGCAAATGATATATCTAATAAGGGGCTAGTATCTAAAGAACTTAGACAACACCAAAAACCAATTTAAAAATGGGGAGAGGACCTGAACATTTTATGAAAGAATACATACAGCTGGGCAACAGAGACATGAAAAGATGCTCAAAGTCACTAATTATCAGAGAAATTCAAATCAAAACTACAATGAGATACCACTTTCATTTGGGCTAGCATTAAATGCACAAGAAATAACAAGTATAGACAAACGTGGAAATGGGTGGAAATGTAAATTGGTACAACCATTGTGGAAAACAGTATGAGGTTCCTCCAAATATTAAAAATAGAAATATCAGGGACACCTGAGTGGCTCAATGGTTGAGTGTCTGCCTTCAGCTCAGGGCGTGATTCTAGAGTCCTGGGATCAAGTCCCACATCGGGCTCCTTGCATGGAGCCTGCTTCTCCTGTTTCTGCCTCTCTCTGTGTCTCTCATGAATAAATAAAATCTTAAAAAATAAATTTGAAAAAATAGAAATATTAGATCCAGTAAGTCCACTACTGGGTATATGCCCAATGAAAACAAACACATTAATTTGAAAAAATATATGCACCCCTATGTTAATTGAAGGATTAAGGGTATTTTTGAGCCAAAATATGTATACAACCTAAGAGTCCACTTATAAATGAATGGGTAAGGATATGGTGTGTGTGTGTGTGTGTGTATATCCAATGGAATATTGCTCACCCATAAAGAATGAGATCTTGCCATTTATAATGACATGGATGGATCGATCTAGAGGGTATTACAGTCAGTGAAGTAAGAAAGAAAAAGGCATATGCCATATGATTTCACCGACACATTTAAACTAAAAATCAGGGCAGCCCACGTGGCTCAGCGGTTTAGCGCCACCTGCGGCCAGGGGTGTGATCCTGGAGACCAGGGATCGAGTCCCACGTTGGGCTTCCCGCATGGATATGGAGCCTGTTTCTCCCTCTGCTTCTCTCTATCTCTGTGTGTGTCTCATGAGTAAATAAAATCTTTAAAAAAAATAAACTAAAAAAACAAAATGGACAAAGCCAAATTCATAAATATATAGAACTGATGGTTGCCACGGGGATCAGGTGAGGGAGGGGATTGTGAGATAGGTGAACAAGATTAAGAGGTACAAACTTCCAGTTATAAAATAAGTCATGGAGGTAAAAAGCACAGTATAGAGAATACAGTCAGTAATACTACAATGATATATGTTGATATGGTAACTCCACTTATGGTGAGCATTGCTAAATGTGTAGAATTGTGGGATCAGTGTTGTACAGCTGAAACTTGCCTAGCACTTGCACATCAGCTATACTTGAATAATTTTTAAAAAAGGTTTTAAGTGGGACACTAGTTTCAGGTATGACAAAAACAAAATCTAGCTCCACCCCCAAAAAACAAAACTCATTCTTCTAATTATTTAAGCACTTAACTATAACTAAGTGTGATTGTGGACAGAATCAGGAACAAGACAGCCTCAACCAATCAATCCCAAAATAATGTGCAACATAGCAGAAAGTGTGGCACAAAACAAGGTAAGTGTTCATTTTGCATATGGATTCAAATTCAGAAATCCAGTATTTACATGCAACAAGGAGCCAAGTAGAATTCCGTGCTTTCCTTTCAATCTTTTCCTCATGTATCCGCTCACTGTTAGGAGCCCTGGTAAATCTCTCCTTTTTAACCCTGCCTCCTTAAAGATAAGGGTTGGGGATCCTTCTATTGTCCAAGACCATTCAACTCTTCATATTAGTGAATTCCAGCTCCTATGCTAGGGGTGCTATCCTAAATGAATAAAGCATTAAAGCTGATCACTGCATAATTAAGAGAAATGTGACCATGCCTATCATAGGCAGATGGTCAAACTATATTTAGCATAAATAGGTCTCATCCTAAAATTGGATTCTGTTTTAAAAAATAACACTTTTTAAACTTATTACACAACTTGGGGAACTTAAATTTTCAGATGGCAAGCAAGTTGGACAGATGGCAGGCAAGTTGTAACACTACTTATTACAAACACATGATACTACCTTCAATTCTCACAGCATGGGAAAAAGTTTTCCTCTAGCAAGAGATGTAATATAACCCCTTACAATAAAAGTTAAAATGTGTCATAAAATAAAATGACTCAAGATCAACTGTTACAAGAATTTGTATTGCTGGTGGAGCTGTCAATCCTTTATAAATATTTTGAATAGTAATCTGGCAACCAGCACTTTAAAATGTACAATACATGTATCCTTTGACCTAGTAACATATTACCAGAATCTACTAAAAGGAACTAATAGTTTATTATACAAGAAATAAGAACTTATGGGGCTGTGAAGATGCAGAGCAGGAGGCCTTAATTGCACCTCATCCCACAGATACAACTAGATAACACATCAGTGGAAATAACTCAGGACAGTCCAAAAACTAGCAGAATAAACTCCACAACTAGGTGGAGATAGAAAAGAGAGGTGTCTAGCTGGCGTAGTAGAGCATGCAACACTTGATCTCAGGGTCATGAATTCAAGCCCCACATTGGGCATGGAGCCTATGTTAAAAAATTTTTTTCTTAGAGGCACCTGGGTGGCTTAGTGGTTGACCGTCTGCCTTTGGCTCAGGTTGTGATCCCAGGATTCTGGGATTGAATCCCACACCAGGCTCCCCACAGGGAGCCTGCTTCTCCCTCTGCTTATGTCTCTGCTTCCCTCTCTGTGTTTCTTAAGAATAAATAAAATCTTTTTAAAAAAAATTTTTTTAAGGTAGAAAAGAGACCACATCAAAGAAGGCAGGCAAGGTGAAGATGTGGTTTAGGAGCAAAATGCACATGGCCATCCATGGTAGGGAAGGGGTTAATAGCACTGAAAAGGATGAAAAACAGACTTTCACCCCACAAACCCACATACAGGATGGGTATGCATAACATTTACCTTTGAAAGCAAGAGGGACCAAAACTTGAAGAATTCCTGTAACCAGCAGGAGCTAAAGACTGGAATTCCAAAGAATAGATGGCTTGGCTCTGGGAGAGCAGAGAGGATGTTAGGAAGCAGGATCCCCATCCTTAAAGAGACAGCGCATGACAAACAGCCAATACAGGAATATCAGAACCAGCAGTTTGGAAAACCAGGAGCAGGGGGAAGTGAGAGTGATTTGCTCATCCCAGAGCATGACCTGAACAGACAGGAATCATGAGTGAACAAAGGAGCTGCCAGGCACCATTTCCCTTCTCCAACCTCAGCATAAACAACAGCTACCTGAGGGAAACAATATAGCACCAATACTCATTACCTAACTTGCCTGCCACTCCTACAACACTTGTCACCAGATCTGCCCTTTCTAGTCCTGCTCACCTTACTCCTGGTGCTGTAGACCCCATTTACTAGAAGACCAGCACAAACCCTGCCAATGCCACATGTCCCAACCTGTGTGTTTTGCAGGCAGGACCTCAGTTCCAGCAGGGACAGCTATCATTTCACAGGCAGACCACTGCACACCTTGTTAAAATGCTCCCCACTCCCACTGGGGATCAAACACTGCCCACAATAGGCAAGGAAAGCATCTGCAGACAACTGGACTGAAGGAAAAAGAGGCCAAGACTCAATAGCAGAGCACGCATAATAAACATAGGGGACACTGCTCTGTAGAGCAATAAAGGATGACATATTCATAAGACTATTATTAACATCAAAAGAAGCTTATTTTTCAAAACACAGAAACAGAGTTAGATAAAATGAGAAAACAGAAATATGTCTTAAATGAAAGAAGAGGACCAACCACAGCAAGAGAAGTAAGCTAAATGGAAATCAGTAATATGCCTGATAGAGGACTTAATTATGATAAAGATACTCACTAGAGAATAGAGGAAATTGTTGAGACATTTAACACAGAGATACAAAGGAACTGATCAGTGATCAATAATGCTATAAATTAAAAACACACTTTATGGAATAAATAGTAGTCTCAGTGACACAGGGAAGTAAATTAATGACCGGGAAGACTAATGGAAAATAACCAAGCTCAGAGCCTTCCTGGGGCTAGTAACACCACAGAGAACAAGCATAGCCCACAACTGGCAGAGAGTCAGTGCACACTACCACGGTGAAAGAAAAAAGTGACTCAGATGCGACAGGGTATAAGCAACACACATAGGATACTCTTCTGAAGGGCCAGATTCTGAACAGGGAATATTGCACTACAGGGTACTCCAGGACCTCTTTTTAATAAAGTCACTACTTTCAAGGGCAAGAAGACAGAGGTGTGCTTCCTAACAGAGAAACAGAGAGACAAAGCAAGGAGAGAGAAACTTATTTCAAATGAAAGAATAGGACAAGACTACAGCCAGAGATCTAACTTAAGCAGCAGATATAAGTAACATGCTTGATAGAGAAAAGCAGTAGGATAAGCAATAAGAAAATAGCAATCAGGATACTCGCTGGACTTCAGAAGGGTGGAAAACACGAATGAGACCCTTAACACAGAGATGAAGAACAACGTCAACTCAAACTAAATGAGAAGCATGCTTGACAGAATGAACAGCAGGCTGGAAGAAGCAGAGGAACAAATTAATGACCTAGAAGACAGAGTACTGGAAAGTAATCAAGCTGAAGAAAGAGAGAAAAGAATTATGCAAACCAAGAATAGACTTAGGGAATTCAGTGATTCCATCAAATGTAATAACATTCATATTACACGGTTCTTAGAAGAAGAAAGAGAAGTGGACACAAAAATCTATTTGAAGGGGCACCTGGGTGGCTCAGTCTGGGCTGCCTTTGGCCCACGTCATGATATAGTGATAAATAAATTTAAAAGAGACAAAACAGTAGCATACAAGGGAAACCCAATAAAGCTAGCATGGAATTTTTCAGCAGAAATTTTGCAAGCCAGTAGAACATGGCATGATCTATTCAAAGTGCTAAATAGGAAAAATCTGCAGCCAAGAACATTCTATCCAGTAAGGCTATGATTCAGAATAGAAGGAGAGATTAATAGTTTCCCAGACATGGGCACCTGGATGGCTCAGTTGGTTATGTGTCTGCCTTTGATTCAGGTCATGATCCCAGGGTCAGGCCCATGTCAGGCTCTCTGCACAGCAGGCAGTCTGCTTCTCTCTCCCCCTCTACCTGCTGCTCTGCCTGCTTGTGCTCTCCCTCTCAAATAAATAAAAGTTTGTTGTTGTTGTTTAAAAAAAAAAAAAAAGGTTTCCCTGACAAAAACTAAAGGAGTTCATGACCACTAAACCAGCCTTGCAAGAAATATCCAAGGAGACTTTTTGGTGGAAAGGAGAGACCAAAAGTGACAATATGAGCATAGGAAACACAAAGCAGTAAAAATAGATAACTTCTGTGAAAAAAAAAAAATCAAGGAAATCACAAGGTAAAAGGATGCAAAACATGACAACATATACCTAAAATTTGAGAAGAATGGTAAACAAGGAGTTCAAACTTAAAACAACCATCAACTTAATGTAGATTTATGAAGAAGTCATATATAAACCTAATAGTAACTATCAAAAAGCACTAATATACATGCAAGAAACAAAAAGAAATCCAAATATATCACAAAAGAAAATCAGCAAGCCATGAAAGACAAGAATCAGAGAGTGGTACCTGGTTGGCTCAGTGGTTGAGCATCTGCCTTCGGCTCAGGTCATGATCCCAGGATCCTGGGATTGAGTCCTGCATCAGGCTCCTCATGGGTAGTAGCCTGCTTCTCCCTCTGCCTATGTGTCTGCCTCTTTTTCTCTCTCATGAGTAAATAAAATCTTTAAGATAAATCAGAGAAATATTCAGAAACGCCCACAAAACAAATAATAAAATGGCAATAAATACATACCAATAATTACTCTGAATACAAATGAACTAAATATGCCAATCCTAAGACACATGGTGATAGAATGGATAAGAAAAACAAGACCCATCTGTATCCTGCCCACAAGAGACTAATTTCAGACCTAAACACCTGAAAATTGAAAGTGGGGGTAAAGAAACATCGTGCAAATCAATGTCAAAAGAAAGCAGAGTAGCAATACTTAAATTGGACAAAATAGATCTCAAAACAAAGTCTGTAACGAGACCAAGGAGGATACTATGTTATTACAAAGATACAATCCAACAAGAAGATAAAGCGATTGTAAATTATTTATGCACCCAACCACAAGAAAAAATCTGGAAAGACCATAAATACAGGGTGCTTAAATAACATGGAACTAAATACTAACAATGAGTGGGTCAACCAGGAGATTAAAGAATAAAAGTTACATAGAAACAGGGGTGCCTGGGTGGCTCAGATGGTTAAGTGTCTGTCATTAGCTCAGGTCATGATCTCCAGGACCTGGGATCAAGTCCCACATTGGTCTCTGTGCTCAGTGGGGAGTCTGCTTCCCCCTCTCCCTTTGCCTCTCACCCTGCTTGTTCTCTCTCTCTCTCTCTCTCTCATAAATAAGATCTCTAAAGAAAAAAAAAGTACATAGGAACAAATAAAAATGAAAACACAATGGTCCAAACCTCCCTGCTTGGCAGGGAACCTGCTTCTCTCTCTCCTCCCGCTACTTGTGTGCTTGCTTTTTCTCTCTTGCTCTCTATAATAAATAAGCTAGAGATATCACAATTCCAGATTTCAAGATAATACTACAGAGCTATAGTGATCAAAGCAGTATGGTACTAGAATGAAAATAGACACATAGGTCAGTAAGACAGACTAGAGGTCAGAAATAAACCCATGATTATATGGCCAATCTACAACAAAGGTAATAATATGCAATGGGAAAGAGTCTCTTCATCAGATGATGTTGGGAAAACTGGACCGCTTATTACCATACACACACAAAAAAAAAAACCAAAGTGGATTAAAAACCAAAAATGTGAGACCTAAAACCATAAAAATCCTAGAAGAGAACACAGGGAATAACTTCTCTGACACTGGCCATAGCAACATTTTTAAATATGTCTCCTAAGGCAAGGGAAACAAAAGCAAAAACAAACTACTACTAAGAGTACATCAAAATAATAAACTGCACAGCAAAGGAAATAACTGACAAAACAAAAAGCCCTACTGAATGGGAAAAGTTATCTGGAAATGATATATCCAATAAAGGTTTAGTATCCAAAATACATAAAGAACTTACACAACCCAAAACCAAAAAACAATCCAATTTAAAAATGAGTAGAGACATGAACAGATATTTCTCCAAAGAAAACATACAGATAGCCAATGAATACATGAAAAGATGCTCAACATCATTCATCATCAGAGAAATACAAATCAGAACCACAATGAGGTAACACCTCACACCTGTCAGAATAGCTAAAATCAAAACACAGGAGACAATGTTGGTGAGGGAAAAAGAACCCTTGTGCACTGTTGCTGGGAATGCACATTGGTACAGCCACTGTGGAAAGGAGTATGGAGGTTCCTCAAAAAATTAAAAATAAAACTACCAAATAAAATAAAAGTAGAACTACCATATGATGCAGTAATTCCACTACTGGGCTTTTACCCTAATAATACAAAAATAAAGTCAAAAAGATATTTGCACCCCTATTTACAATGGCTAAGATATATAAGCAACCCAAGTATCAATCTATAGATGAATAAAGAGGTGATACGCACACACACACACACAATGGAATATTAGTCATAAAAAAAGAATGAAATAAAAAAAAAGAATGAAGAATGAAATCTTGCCATTTGTTAAATGGATAGAGTCAGTATAATGCTAAGTGAAATAAGTTAGGCAGAGAAAGACAAATACCATATGACTTCATTCATATATGGAATTTAGGAAACAAATGAACAAAGAGAAAAAGATTCACACAGAGAACTAGTGGTTGCAGCAGGGAGTTGAGGGAATAGGTGAAATAAGTGAAGGGGATAAAGATAACATGATGAGCACTAAGTAATGTGTACAGAATTGTTGAATCATTATATTTTACACCTGAAATTGATATAACACTGCATGTTAATTATACTTGAATTAAAAAGTAAGAAAGATCTATTTCTCATCCCAATCAAAACCCAAGCATGCTTTAGAAATTGACAAGAAGAGTCTAAAATTCATATAGAAATGCAAAGGACTTAGAATAGCTGAAACAAATTTAAGAATCACAAAGTTAGAAAACCACATTGCCTGATTTTAAGAAATATTTAAAAATCATGTTAAAACTTTAAGATATTTGCAAAAATGTAGATTGAAAAAAAGTCCAGAGAAAGAGTAGCTTTTAAGATCAATTGATTTTTAAGAAAAGAGCAAAGGCAATTAATTAGAATTGGAAGATAGTCCTTCCAATGAATGTTATGAAATAATTAGGTGTCTTTTTTTTTTAAGAACTCTGATCCCAAATTTTACACAATACTAGAATTACCTCAAAATGGCCTAAAACTATAAACCCTCCATTAAGAACACAGGAGAGAATTTTCTCATGTTAGGCAAAGACTTCTTATATAAGACACCATTTAGTAAAAGGGGGAAAAAATACACTGGACTCAGCATTAAAATTTTCTGCTACAGGAGGAACTCTGTTAAGAGAACAACAACAACAAAAAATAAAAACCCAGAGAAACAAGCCATACTACATTGACAAATATCTGGTTATGGACTTGAACCTAAGTTATTAAGAACTCTCAAAACTCAGGGGACACCTGGTGGCTCAGCGGTTTAGTGCCTGCCTTCAGCCCAGAGCATGATCCTGGAGTCCCGGGATCAGGTCCCACCATCAGGTTCCCTGCATGGAGCCTGCTTCTCCCTCTGCCTGTCTCTGCCTTTCTCTCTGTGTTTCTCATGAATAAATAAACAAAATCTTTTTTAAAAATTCTCAAAACTCAGTAACAGAAGAATGAAATGTTAGCAGGCAAAGGATGTGAACACAAGCAAAGAGAAGGGTGGCAGTAAGCATATATAAAAATTCTAAACATGAGTCATTAGGGAAATACAAAATAAAGTCATACAGAAATACCACTATACACTTAACAAGAATGGCTAAAATTAAACCTGATCATATCAAGTGCTATTAATGGCACTAAAATTTTCATACACTGCTGGTGGGAATGCAAAATGGTATGAGCATTTTGGAGCAGTTTTTCAGTTCATAAAGAGATACACGTCTGCTTACCCTTTGACCCATGTGCATTTATCATTTTTAAATTTTTCGTTATTGATGTTTTGACATCTTAAAAAACTTGCTGTCCAAGAAGAGACCACGCGTCCCAGGGCTATCCTGTTCTTGAGATAATAAAGGGTTTAGCCAGGAGCATGTCTCTCATATACAAACCAACAAACCGGAGTCCAAGGCTTCAACTACCCCTTATTTAACATACTGGCTCAGACACACCAAGCCAGTATTCGTCTGGTATAAATCATCCCAGGGTCAGATACTAGACAATTAGAGATTAATTTTATGGTCTAATGCCCATGGGGATTATTCAAACTAGCCAGTCCTTAACTGTTTACTCTGTCCTGCCTTGCCCCTCCTGATGAAACTCCAATGAAGGCTGTGGTCTATGCCTTCCCCTCATTTTATCTGCATCCTGACCAACTCTGGTGCTGTGTGGCCCCGCATAGCATGGTATTCCCTCTTCCCTTGGGAAACAAAGTAAAAAATTCTTTCACCTGGCACTGACCCCGCTGTGTCGTCACTCTATCACCTCCATAAATTAAAATGCCATGGGTACAGATGAGACACTCAAGCCTTTTGCTCCTAAGTATTAACCCAAGAGAAAGATTCATACATGAATCTCCATAGCATCTATATTCATAAAAGCTCTAAACTAGAATCAACCCAAATATCTAACAAAGTACATGTAACATGGAGGAATCTTAAAATAATTACTGTGTCAGAGGGAAAAAGGCAAAAGAGTAAACATTTTGTATTCCATTTATATAAAATTCTGGAAAAGGAAGTTTATAATGAAGATAGAAAATCAATGCTCATGAGTATGGGGAACCAGGGAGGGAGGGACAGAGGGATTCTAAAGAGGGATGAGGTAATTTTGAGAGTGAAAAATACATTCGATATCATGATTATGGTGATGGTTTCATGGGCATATACATAAGAAAAAACATAACATTTTATACTTTGTGCACAGTTCATGGTACATCAATGATATCTCAATAGAGCTTTTAAAAAATAGTTCCGGATAAAAATCTGGATTTCCTGCTTCTCTTGAAAAACCGGATCAACCATAATTATCCTCATCCCTTGGCAGCAGCCCTGATTCAATGGAAAGAAAGAATAAAGACAGTCTGAGAGTCACAAAAGTCACACCTTTGGGCTATGATCTCTCTTATTCCTGTCTCCATTTTCTTGCCTGTGTAATGGCAGCTTTGAAGTAAAAAAGACCAAATAGCATCAGCTATTCAGAATACTTTAAGATTTGCTCTGCCAGCGACCTTGTCAATAAGAGACATAAATCTAGAATTTGTGAGACTATCTCTATATCCTCATCCTTCACTGTTACAGTGACCAGAATATTTTTGGAAGCACCTTTGGATGGGGGCATGTCCTCTCTAGTTTGCTTCCCAAACTCTACTAATCACACTCAGTGTGTGAATGTAATTATGGTGACCTTCAATGGCCAGTGAACTCATGATTTCCTCCAGGGAAATGGAAAGAGTGAGTAGAGAGGCCCACCTTCCCTGAGCACATTGAGTAGCCTGATGTACATTTGTCAGCCAGTATAGGTGAGATGGTTTCTGCCACAGGTACTGGCAGTGATTTAACTCTGGCATGGGCTTTGGGCAGGTCAGAAAGTGCAATGCAGGTCCCGAAAGCTTATTCAGATGTATGAGATATACCTTCTGGTTGATGGGTACTTCAGAAAGGCTACTGTCTGAACTTCTCCTTGGTGCCACACATGTTAACCAAGCAGATAGCACACACTCTGCACTCCAAAGGCCTTTGTCCAGTTTGAACATTCCAGTATCAAATAAGGAAAGGCCATTAGGGGTGCCTTGGTGGCTCAGTCGGTTAAGTGGCTTCCTTCAGCTCAAGTCATAATCTGAGGGTCCTGGGACCAAGTCCCATGTTGGGATTCCTCCTCAGTGGGGAGCCTGCTTCTCCCTCTCCCCACTGCTTGTGTGCTCTCTCTCACAAATAAATAAAATCTGGGGGAAAAAAAAAAAAAGGAAAGGCCATTAGCTTAAGGCTGTCCCACCTGTCTTTGGTGTGCAGTAAGGCCAGAGCTCTGCCTAAAGAATTTTCCGCATTTGCTACATTCATAAGATCTCTCACTAGTGTGGCTTTTCTGGTGCTGAACAAGTCTGTATTTCTGGCTCAAGGCTTTATCACATTCACTACACTCATGAGGTCTTTCTCCATTGTGAATTCTCTTATGTTGAACAAGTCTGTGCGTGTAGCTGAAGGCTTTCCCACATCTGCTGCATTCATAAGGCCTTCCTATAATACTAATTCTTCAGTGCATGATAAGGTTGGAGTAATAATTTACTACATTCACTGTACTCATATGGCCTTGCTCTACTGTTAATTCACTGGTGTACCATAAGGCTGGAGTTAAAACTAAACAATTTCCTACATCTGCTGCACTCATAAGGCCCTTCTCCAGTGTGGACCCTCTGGTGTTAAGCAAATGTGTGTTTGCTGCTATAGGTTTTCCCACACTAGCTTCATTCTCCTGTGTGAAGTTTTTTATGTGGAACAAGGTAGGCCCTTCTGATGTGGTTTTTCCCACATTCACTGCATGCATAAGGTTTTTCTCCAGTGTGAACTCTCTGGTGCTTAACAAGCCTATTTTTGTAGCTAAAGGTTCTCCCACACTCAGTGCACCTTTCTTGCCCTTCTCTAGTGTAAAAGACCTCCCTGCACTCAATGCTTCTGGGTGCATTCCCTTTGCTATGAGTGGTCTGGTGCTGGAGAAGGTCCAAGCTAAGGAGGAGCTTCTTTCCACTATCCCCACAGGTGAAGGGATTCTCTGACACGTGGACTCTGCGATCTTTTTTTTTTTTTTTTTAAGATTTTATTTATTTATTCATGAGAGAGAGAGAGAGAAGCAGAGGGAGAAGCAGGCTCCATACAGGGAACCTGATGCGGGACCCGATCCCGGGTCTCCAGGATCACGCCCTGGGCTGAAGGCGGCGCTAAACCGCTGAGCCACCTGGACTGCCCTGGACTCCGCAATCTTAACAAACAAAGCCCACTTTCCATCCATTCTGAGGTGTTTCTCTGCACTGTGCCGCTTTTGTCGCTGGTGAATACTTACACTGAGCCAGAGCTGACTCCCATGTGCTGTGCTACATAGGTAATTTCTGCCTGGGGGATATTTCCTGGTGCTTAACCAGGTGTAAAATGTCTTGCAAGACTGGGTCACACATCCCACAAGGATAGATATTCTGGGTGGTTGGACCTGCCTTGAGAATCGTGAGTTGTGACATGCCTTGAGAGTGTGTCTCCCCATCCTCCACTCAAAACTGACAACCTGAAAGCAGAAAAATGGTGAACTACACGTAGACTTCAGTGGGAGAGGGCAGCTCCATCACTAAGGTTTACCTTACAAACCCAGGGATAAGCACACAGGTCGGGGGGACAAGGGGCTAAAGTTAGGGTGAGGAGGGTCTGTCACACAGTACTGAGCCTGCAGGGCCATACAATGAAGAACATACATGCGGAGGTCTACTGTAGGCAAGAACAGCAATAGGATGCAGCACAGGACAGAGGCTGGGTCTCCCAACTCAATTCTCTACAAATGACTCAGCAGGGGCTTGTCTGCTGGTGGCACATGAGTGATGTGTAGAAGGGTGTTTGGACCCTGGAAAACCAACTGCAACCCAGTATCTGTATTCATGAACCACTTAGGATATGTGCACATCTCACAGCCCATTCTGTGTAGCCCAGTGTTGGAGAGCACTTCAGAGGGAGCAGTGGAAAGGAATAGGGAAACCTGGAGGCCAGACACGGGTGGATTAGCCCTGGCCAGAAGTCAGAGGAGGAATGATAACAGGGCAGAATGTCAAGAGTGGCACTAAAAGACAGAAATGATTTATGGCCAGTCCTTGATATGAATACAATGGTGGGCATTGGAAAGGTTCCTGGTATGATGTGAACCCAGCCTGACACTGAGCCATCTCCCACTTCCCAGGGCCAGCCCCCCTCTTGCTGTGACTGGAGTCACATCTGCTTTATCAGGCACCCATGTCTCTCCCTGTAGCCCCAGTTGGACAACTATGCATATCTGGGAAGATACAAGTCCTAAAGGAAGGACAAGGGAGTGGACAGCCCTGGCACAGAGCGACCCGCTCCATGACAGACCACAGGAATGAAAATGGAATATTACCAAAGAACCTTGGAAGAGTGTCTACAGGAATAGCTCAGTGGTGCCTACGAGAAGTGATACGTCAATGCTTTCCATTTCCGGCCCACTCAGACATGGGGAAATGCCAGCTACAGAGAACTGGCTAGAATCCGGAGCAGAGCTGCAATGAATTTGAACAGTCACTGCCAGAGTGGGGCCAAGTCTGGTGGGATCCAACTGGTTTCACTGAAAGACTTCCTACCCCCATATCCTTCCCTGCACATCTTCAGGGATGCCCAAGGGCTTGGGGAGAGGATGGGGAAGTGTGATCTGCCCGGCCAGGCACCCACAGTGCCTACACAGGAAAATTTAGAAGGGAGCAATGTCCACAGTCTGGCTGTGAGAAGGAAAGAGCAGCCCCTGGAGAAATGAGGAAGGAGAGAGCCCCGTCAGGGATGCTGGGGTGAGGGTGAGAGACTTACCCAGTCCACAAGTGCAAAGTTCTCTGGCATCACATTCCAGTACAGGAGTCTCTGAGTCCTTGGAACAGAATAGAGAATCCAGAAGTGGACCCTGAACTTTATGGGCAACTAATATTCGATAAAGGAGGAAAGACTATCCATTGGAAGAAAGACAGTCTTTTCAATAAATGGTGCTGGGAAAATTGGACATCCACATGCAGAAGAATGAAACTAGACCACTCTCTTTCACCATACACAAAGATAAACTCAAAATGGATGAAAGATCTAAATGTGAGAGAAGATTCCATCAAAATCCTAGAGAAGAACACAGGCAACACCCTTTTTGAACTCGGCCATAGTAACTTCTTGCAAGATACATCCACGAAGGCAAAAGAAACAAAAGCAAAAATGAACTATTGGGACTTCATCAAGATAAGAAGCTTTTGCACAGCAAAGGATACAGTCAACAAAACTCAAAGACAACCTACAGAATGGGAGAAGAGATTTGCAAATGACATATCAGATAAAGGGCTAGTTTCCAAGATCTATAAAGAACTTATTAAACTCAATACCAAAGAAACAAACAATCCAATCATGAAATGGGCAAAAGACATGAACAGAAATCTCACAGAGGAAGACATAGACATGGCCAACATGCACATGAGAAAATGCTCTGCATCACTTGCCATCAGGGAAATACAAATCAAAACCACAATGAGATACCACCTCACACCAGTGAGAATGGGGAAAATTAACAAGGCAGGAAACAATAAATGTTGGAGAGGATGCGGAGAAAAGGGAACCCTCATACACTGTTGGTGGGAATGTGAACTGGTGCAGCCGCTCTGGAAAACTGTGTGGAGGTTCCTCAAACAGTTAAAAATAGACCTGCCCTATGACCCAGCAATTGCACTGTTGGGGATTTACCCCAAAGATACAAATGCAATGAAACGCCGGGACACCTGCACCCCGATGTTTATAGCAGCAATGGCCACGATAGCCAAACTGTGGAAGGAGCCTCGGTGTCCAACGAAAGATGAATGGATAAAGAAGATGTGGTTTATGTATACAATGGAATATTACTCAGCTATTAGAAATGACAAATACCCACCATTTGCTTCAACGTGGATGGAACTGGAGGGTATCATGCTGAGTGAAGTAAGTCAGTCGGAGAAGGACAAACATTATATGTTCTCATTCATTTGGGGAATATAAATAATAGTGAAAGGGAATATAAGGGAAGGGGGAAGAAATGTGTGGGAAATATCAGAAAGGGAGACAGAACGTAAAGACTGCTAACTGGGAAACGAACTAGGGGTGGTGGAAGGGGAGGAGGGCGGGGGGTGGGAGTGAATGGGTGACGGGCATTGGGGGTTATTCTGTATGTTAGTAAATTGAACACCAATAAAAAATAAAAAATAAATAAAAAAAAAGGAGTCTCTGAGTCCTATCCCTCAGGAGTAGCTCCCACTCCTCCTGAGACAAGCCCACAGCCACATTCTCAAAGGTCACTGCAGCCTACCATGATGGGGAGAGCAATGTCCCTGAGCCACCTCTCACTGCGACCTTCAGTCTACCCACCAAACATCCACTCCCTGCCCCCTACCCCAGCTCCAAAACTCACAGGATCTGCAAGGCCCAGATGCCACTGGCACTAACTCTCCCCTCTGTCCTACTGATCACTGTGTCACCGCGTATCATGCCCACACGGGCATGAAGGCAGATAAATGTCATTCAAGCACTGGGCATGACATGAAAGGCCCCACCTCTCTTGCTAGCACATTCCTCAGGGGTTCCCACAGCGTGTGCCTCCCAGACACAACCAAACATGGGCTCAGCTTCCCCTCTTAGGCTGCTATGAGCAAGGCCATGGGACCCTCAGTTCTCCCTCTCTCCACTGAGCACATTGCTCCATGGACCACATTGCCCTCCTGTCCCCAGGTCCCACCCTCACTCCGTCATGGCCACCTCCTCTACCCCAGCCCACATCCATGGTATGTTCCTGGCCTCTACATGCCACTCTGTCCTGCCAGAGAGTGCTTGGCAAATACAATCAGGATCCCTCCTGCCCTGGACCCGGGGTGGCGCACATGCCAGGGGAAGCCCCTAGCCCTGCTTCAAAGGCCTCTCCACCACGCCCTTTCCTGCTTAGGCCTCAGCCACCTGGAACCACATGCAGGGCTCAGATACCTTAAGCCTCTCCTGCTGTGTGCTGTACACACTGTCCCCTCACCACAGTCAACCCTTCCTCTTTCCAGCCAAGTCTCACCCAATACTCCACCCCACTGGCCCTGGCCTTCAGTGACCCTCCTGTCTGCTGCTGAGTTTATCTACCAGCCTGTGTAAGGCTCTCCAGGCCCCACAAGGTCACCACAGAAGCCTGGCCAGCCCTTAGAGGGCTGAGGAAGCACCGGCCTTGGCCTCCCTGTCATCTCACTCCCATTACTGTTGTGCTTCCACGTCCATCCCACGTCCACTCCCCTGTGCCAGCCTCAGCCCCCTTCTAGCCCCACCTCTCTCCCACACCCACCTCCCCCCCACACCTACCACTCCCCGTCATCTGTCCTTGGGATGCTCATCAACCCCATTCGGATGCCCAAGACACAGGTCCAGTCCTCTAGCCAGGTCCTCCGCTTTTCTGCCCCTTAGCCACCATGATCTGAACGTATCTCCTCCTAATGTGACTCCTAGCTCCACCCCTGTCCACACATAGGCCACCGCCTCATGATGTCTCCAACCTGAATCCTGAATCCTTCCTTTAACTCCAGACCTATGTGTCCAGCTATTCACTCAGTGTCCACTACAACATCTCAGACTCAACATGGGCAAAATTGAACTCCTAATAATCCTAAATAGAACTCCTACTCACTTCCCCACCTCTCAGCTGATGGATCTCCCCCAGCTGCAAAGGTCAAAATTTAGGCTTATCCCAAACTCCTCCCTTTCTCCCTCCCCTTCCACATCAGCTTCTTTGGACCTACTGTAAAAACAAATCCAGAAACTGTATGTTTTCTCCACAGCCGCTACTGTGTTCCAGCCACCAACCTGGTCCAGTTGTCCCCATGCTTGTCTAGACTGCTTCAGTGGCCTCCCTCACCCCTGTGTCTGTTCTCTACTCTGCAACCAGAGAAAGTCTATCAAGACCTCCCCTCTTCTATACCAAATCTTCCAAGGTCGAAGTAGAGGCACAGTTCCTCAGCCTGCGATTTCAGGACCTCCTGCATCCTGGCTGTCTGGTCCCACCAGTCATGAAGGAGACCTGTGGCTGTCACTCTGTCTCACCTGCAAGCCCGTGCACATGGTGATCCCTATGCCAGTAATACCTTCTACAAGACAGTCTATTGGTGGCCAGAAATCAGGACCTCTCCAAATAACCCCTCACCTGGGTTCAGGATCCTGAGTCTGAGGAGAGGCCTCAGAACCAACAGCAGTAGAGTGGCTGGCATGGATTCCTGGAATGCATCCCAGAGATCATAAATGGGAGATGGGGCAGGTGAGGGCCTGAGACAATATTTACTCACCTGTGCATGGCTCCTAAGTGCTTCTGAAGCCATGGAAACATGTGAAGAGAGTGAGATTGGGAAGGAAGGGCATGCATGTTGGAGTCCCAAGGGCTGACCCAGTCTAGTGCCTTCCCTGAAGCAAGGTGACCTCCAGCTGACTCTTTAAATTCCTGGGCTTCAGGGATGCCTGGGTAGCTCAGCAGTTGAGCTTCTGCCTTCAGCCCAGGGTGTGATCCTGGAGTCCCCGGACTGAGTCCCACATCGGGCTCCCTGCATGGAGCCTGCTTCTCCCTCTGCCTATATCTCTGCCTCTCTCTGTGTGTGTCTCTCATGGATAAATAAATAAAATCTTTTTTAAAAAATTAAAAATAAATGAATAAATAAATCCTGGGCCTCAGTCCTTGCTGCTGCCTCTTACTAGCTGTGTGACCTAAGACTAGATAGAACCCAATCTCCCTGTGGCTCAGTGTCTTCATCTATAAAACAGGCATAAGAATGGAAGCAACCTTGGGATACCAGGGTGGCACAGTTGGGCATCTAAGTCTTGGTTTTGGTTCAGGTCCTGATCTCAGGTGCAGAGTCTGCCTAGGATTCTCTCTCCATTTCCCTGTGCCCCTCCTGCTCATGCTTGCTCTCTCAAAAATATATATTTATATTTATATATATTTTTTAAAATGGCAGCAACCTTATAGGACTGGTGGTTTTTTTTGTTTGTTTGTTTTTAAATTTTATTTATTTATGATAGTCACAGAGAGAGAGAGAGAGAGAGAGAGGCAGAGACACAGGCAGAGGGAGAAGCAGGCTCCATGCACCGGGAGCCTGATGTGGGATTCGATCCCAGGTCTCCAGGATCGCGCCCCGGGCCAAAGGCAGGCGCCAAACCACTGCGCCACCCAGGGATCCCCAGGACTGGTGTTGATATCAAAAGTATTAGTGTATGTCAAGTGCCAAATGTAAGCTGTTACTGTCCACAGAATTAAGGCTTTAAGGTTTTCAGGTCAAATGGTTTGATGGGTTTTTGAAAGTTTGGACTTGTGTTATACGTAACTTTTGGGCATTTAAGAAAATGTAATATTTAAGACTTTTTAGTGTCTTAACATAGTGCTTTGTGGTATACTGCGGTGTGAGCCAAATGTTAAACGCTTGCGTAGTTAACTGTTAAACGCATACATGTGTGTTTAATTGCTTACCTGTTACACATTTAGAACTGATCACTTAATGCTGAAATGAATGGTTGTTTCATAGCAATTCCTAAATTCAAAATTAAGAAGGCACTGTGCTGGCTGAGTGGATGCTAGTTTTCTATTTTTAAAATATCTCGTAATTGCATCTGTTCTCTCAGCACTACAGCTACCTCTCTGGTCCAGCCCTGTGGTAACTGCCATGGAGTCTGTTGCAGTAGCCTCCACAAGTCACCCCATCTCCACTTTCATCAACCTCACCTCCACCCCTACTCCCATCTCTGAGCATCCTTAGGAATCATTTAAAACTCGAACTCTGGGATCCCTGGGTGGCTCAGCAGTTTGGTGCTTGCCTTCGGCCCAAGAGCATGATCCTGGAGTCTCGGGATCGAGTCCCACTCGTGTGTGTGTGTGTGTGTGTGTGTGTGTGTCTCATGAATAAATAAATAAAATCTTTAAAAAATAAATAAAACTCAAACTCAGCTCCAGTGTCTCTGTTCACAACCCTCTATGGCTACCAGCGCCCTCAGAACACAAGCCCAGATGCTCAGCTGACTGCCATTTAACATGTGGCTCATCCACACGTGAGGTTTCCTGTGGACAGAAGATTCGTCGCACCTCCATACTTCTGCACATGCTGGTCCCTCTACATGTAACCCTGTTCCAGTCATCACGGGGTGTCAGAAATGGGGACTACCCCCAGGAACGTTGCGCTGTCCTGAACAAAGGGGAGAGGCTGAGGATTCAGAGGTGGGATCCAGACAGGTCAGGGCCCTGGACACATAGCATCAACCTGCGCGAGGTCTCTCAATGAGGCTGCCGGAGAGTCTGCGGCTTGGTGAAGCAAGGAGGAGTGGGCGACTTAGGTTCAGCCAAACCCCCCACCCCAGCCTACCCCCCACGGGGAGTCACAGCAAGCGGCGCTCTCAGACTTGCCTCTTTGAGCGAAGCACAAAGGAGCCTCCACACAGTTTTCCAAATCAAAACCACAATAAGATCCCACCTCACACCAGTGAGAATGGTAAAAACTAACAAGATAGGAAACAACAAATGTTGGAGAAGATGTAGAGAAAGGGGAACCCGCTTGCACTGTCGGTGGGAATGTGAACTGGTGCAGCCACTCCGGAAAACTGTGTGGAGGTTCCTCAAAGAGTTAAAAATAGACCTGCCCTACGACCCAGCAATTGCACTGCTGGGGATTTACCCCAAAGATACAGATGCAATGAAACGCCGGGACGCCTGCACCCCGATGTTTATAGCAGAAGTGTCCACAATAGCCAAACTGTGAAAGGAGCCTCGGTGTCCATCAAAAAATGAATGGATAAAGAAGATGTGGTCCATATATACAATGGAATATTACTCAGCCATTAGAAGAGACAAATACCCAGCATCTGCTTTGACATGAATGGAACTGGAGGGTATTATGCTGAGTGAAGTTAGTCAATCAGAGGACAAACATATGGTCTCATTCATTCGGGGAATATAAAAAATAGTGACAGGAATTAAAGGGAAAAGGAGAGAAAATGAGTGGGAAACATCAGTGAGGACAGAACATGAGAGACTCCCAACTCTGGGAACAAGGGGTAGTGGAAGGGGAGGTGGGCAGGGGATTGGGGTGACTGGGTGATGGGCACTGACGGGGGCACTTGACAGGATGAGCACTGGGTGTTATACTGTATGTTGGCAAATTGAACTCCAGTAAAAAAAAAAATATACCAAAAAATCTGAGCACTCTTAATATCTGATTAGGTTCCTCATCCTCTATCATCTCCCAGGTCATGTCGATCACCTTGACCTATATTCAGCAAGAACCCTGTTAGATCATTTTAGCCAATACCTCTAATGTTTCCTCTTAGTAATTTTCGAACCGCTGACCCCCCTCCCTGCTTCTTGGCTATAAATTCCCACTTGCTCATGCTGTAAAATAAAAATATTTTATTTATTCATGAGATACACAGAAAGAGAGGTAGAGACACAGGCAGAAGGGGGAGCAGGCTCCCTGGAGGGAGCCTGATAATGGGACTCAATCGCAGGACCCCTGGATCATGACCTGAGCCAAAGGCAGATGCTCAACCACTGAGCCACCCAGGCACCCTTGTTTAACATTGTTATATTTAGGGATCCCTGGGTGGCGCAGCGGTTTAGCTCCTGCCTTTGCCCCAGGGCGCGATCCTGGAGACCCGGGATCGAATCCCACATCGGGCTCCCGGAGCATGGAGCCTGCTTCTCCCTCTGCCTATGTCTCTGCCTCTCTCTCTCTCTGTGTGTGTGTGTGTGACTATCATAAATTTAAAAAAAAAAAACATTGTTATATTTACTCCCTACTTAAAGAATGCTCTTACATCCCTACTGCATTCGAGACACTACTATAGGTGCAAGGAACACATCAAGATCCAAAGAGACAAAAAGACCTTTGCTTTGATGAGGCTTACATTTTAGTCAAGTTAAATAGAGAGTAAACACGAATGGCACACTGGCAAATTATATTTTATATGTGATAAAATAGTAAGGAAAAAAACATTAAAGGTGTTTAACTGGAAATATTTTAAGAGTTTGCAGGCATAGATTATAAAGGGAAGACCTCATTAGTAAGAGGGCATTTTAAGGAAAGATTAAAAGAAGTGAGGGTCTCAATTATGTAGGTATCTTCCAAGATAACTAGGTAGAGGAAACAGGAATGGCAAAGACCCTAAGTTCAGATAATTCCTGTTCCATTCTAGAAGAAGCAAGGAGGGTGGTATATGTTCAACCAGGTGAGTGAGGAGTATAGAAAGAGGTGAGTAAAGGATCTAACAGGAGCCAGATACATATACCATGGCAGGCCATTTAAAGGGAATTTTTATATATCACCAAGTGAATTGGGGAACCCTGACAGTGAATTGGGGAACCCTGACAGGAACAGAAGAACAGAACCTGTCTATATTGTTAATAAACTATTGTGACTCCTGCCTTGAGAATTGTTAGAAGCAGGGATTTAAACAGTAGAAGGATAGGACCTGTTCATGACTCCTATCAGGCGTTATATCATGAATGAGCATTAACATTAGAAATGGAGAGTGAAGGGCACCTGGGTGGCTCAGTAAATTAAGCCTCTGACTTCAGTTCATGATCTCAGGGTCCTGGGATGAAGCCCACACTGAACTGGGAGTCTGCTTGGGATTCTCTCTCTCCCTCTCCCCCTCCTCCTGTTCATTCTCTCTCTTTCTCTCTGTCATAAATAAAAATAAATAAATAAATAAATAAATAAATAAATCTTTTTAAAAACAAAACAAAAAAAGAAATGAGTGCACTCAGAGGAATAATACACCCATCCAAGTGAGTGGGAATGTGCTTCTGATCAGGCGGCTGCTGCAGTTATGATGAAAAGTGTTCACATTCTTTATGTATGTTGAAAAAAAAAAGTCCAACTAGGTTTCTTATGGGATTGCATGTGGATTGTGAGAGCAATTAACTTGTTGCAGGACAGTGTCTCACTTGCAGATACCTCTGAAAACTGTGACAGAATTATAATCATACAATTGTTTGATAGAAAAATACAAACATTAAAGAGAATCGTGTGTTTGACGTTGTATGTCTCCAATCAGAAATGTGATCTTCCTAGCAATAAATACAAACTCATTAATTTTTCCAATGGCAGATTAAAGTAAATTATCATTAGCATTGCACTTGACCAGTGTGTTTACACACTGTTACCGATTGTCTCATGTTTATTAACTTTAGCCCCTCAATAATCCTGAGTGAGTGTTTTGTGTTCTCATTTTAGAATGTCTGTGATCGTGCACACGTGGGTGGTTACCCAGCTCTAGCTTCTCAGATGGCCCAAATGAAACCAGTCTCAGCCTCCTGTAGCCCTCACTGTATCATATTACAAGAGGCACCAAGGATAATTCTTAAGTTCTTGGCCTGAGCAACTGGTAAGATGCATTTACCATCAGCTGAAACAAGGAAGCTGTAGATGAAGGAGGTTTGGAGAGAAGCTCAGGATTTTGGTTTTCCATGTGTTCATATTGAGATTCTTGTGAGACATCACAGTGTATATGTCATGTAAGCAATTCACTCTATATGACCAAATTTGAGGAGAGGGGTCTGGACTGGAAATATAAAAGAATGGTTTCTTATGGTTCTATTTCAAGTCATGATTCTGAATGAAACCATTAAGAGAATGAGGAAGGATAGAGAAGGGAGAGAACAAAGGATGAGCCTGGTCAAATGCAATGCTAAATAGTTGTGCCAGTGGGATAAACTAACAACATCATGTTGGGAATTCTAAAAGTGATAGGAAAAACAGAATAAGCAAAGTCATAGAAGTCAAGACTGGATTTAAAAATTTCTTGGGCCCCTGGGTAGCTCAGTTGGTTAATCATCTGCCTTTGGCTCAGGTCATGATCTCAGGGTCCTGGAATGGAGCCCCATGTTGGGCTCCCTGCTCAAACGGGAGTCTCCTTCTCCCTCTCCCTCTGCCTGCCACTCTGCCTGCTTGTGTGCTCTCTCTCTCTCTCAAATTAAATAAATAAATAAATAAATAAATAAATAAATAAATAAATAAATAAATAATCAATCTTTTAACAAAATAAAGACATCTGCAGGTAAAGTGAGGGGGGTGAAAAACCATTTATCATGCCAATGGACATAAAAAAAAAAAGCTGGAGTAGCCATACTTAGACAAATTAGATTTTTTTTAATTTATTTATTCATGATAGAGAGACAGAGAGAGAGAGAGGCAGAGACACAGGAGGAGGGAGAAGCAGGCTCCATGCCGGGAACCAAACGTGGGACTTGATCCTGGGACTCCAGGATCACGCCCTGGGCCAAAGGCAAGCACCAAACCGCTGAGCCACCCAGGGATCCCCGAAAAATTAGATTTTACATCAAAGACTGTAACAAAGATAAAGAAGGGCACTATATCATCATAAAGGTGTCTATCCAGTAAGAAGATCTAATAATTGTAAAAATTTATGCCAAATATATAAATCAATTAATAACAAACATAAGGAAACTCATTGGTAACAATAAAATAATAGTAGGGGACTTTAGCACTCCACTTCCAGCAATGGACAGATCATCTAAGCAGAAAATTAATAAGGAAATTATTAATGATAATGGCTTTGAATGACATACTGGACAAGATGGACATACAGATAAATTCAGAAAATTTCATCCTAAAGCAGCAGAATACACATTCTTTTTGAGTGCACACGGGACATGCTCAGAAGAGATCACATACTGGGTCACAAATCAGGCCTCAACAAATATAAAAAGATTGAGGTCATACCATACATGTTTTCTGACCACAACACTATTTTTTTAAAAGATTTTATTTATTTATTCATAGGGAGAGAGAGAGAGAGGCAGAGTCACAGGCAGAGGGAGAAGCAGGCTCCATGTAGGGAGCCCGACGTGGGACTTGATCCCGGATCTCCAGGATCACGCCCTGGGCCGAAGGCAGGCGCTAAACCGCTGAGCCACCTAGGGATTCCCTTTTTTTTTTTTTTTTTAAGATTTTGACCACAACACTATTTTACTTGAAATCAACCATGAGAAAAAAATTTAGAAAGACTATAAATACATAGAAGTTAAAAAACATTCTACTAAAGAATGAATGGGTTAAGCAGGAAGTTGAAGAAATTTTAAAAATACGTGAAAATGAAAACACACAGGTCCAAAACATTTGGGATGCCGCAAAAGCAATCCTAAGAGGGAAGTATATAACAATGCAGGCCTACGTCAAGAAGCAAGAAAAATCTCAAACAACCTAACCTTACACCTAAAGGAGCTAGAGAAAGAACAACAAAGCCAAAAGCCAGCAGAAGGGAAATAATAAACATTAGAGCAGAAACAAATGCTATAGAAATAAACAAAAACCAGTAGATGATTGAAACTAGGAGCAGGTTCTTCAGAAGAATTCATAAAATTCATAAACCCCTACCCAGACTCATCAAAAAGAAAAGAGAAAGGACCCAAGTAAATAAAATCACAAATGTAAAAGGAGAGATCACAACCAACACCACAGAAATATGAAACAATTCTAAGAGAATGGTATGAAAAATTATATGCCAACAAGTGTGGAAGAAAGGGATAATTTCTTAGAAACATATAAACTACCAAAACTGAAACAAGAAGAAATAGAAAATTTGAACAGACAGATAACCAGCAAAGACACTAAATCAGTAATCAAAACTCTCCCAACAAACAAAAGTCCGGGCCCAGATAGCTTCCCAGGGGAATTCTACCAAACATTTAAAGAAGAGCTAATATCTATTCTCCCTCTGCCTGTGTCTCTGCCTCTCTCTCCTTCTGTGTCTCTCATGAATAAATAAATAAATAAATAAATAAATAAATAAATAATCTTAAAAATAAAATAAAATACTAGCAAATTGAATCCAACAGTTCATTAAAAGAATCATTCATCACGATCAAGTGGGACTTATTCCTGGGCTTCAGGGTGGTTCAATATTCACAAATCAATCGTGTGATACACTACATTAATAAAAGGAAGGATAAGAACCATATCATCCTCTCAATAGGTGCACTTAGAGCATTTGACAAAGTACAGCATCCATTCTTGATACAAACCCTCAACAAAGTAGGAATAGAGGGAACATACCTCAAAACCATAAAGGCCATATACAAAAGACCCACAACTAATATAATCCTCAGTGAGGAATATTAGAGCTTTTCTTTGATGGTCAGGAACAATACAGGAATGTCCACTCTCACCATTGTTATTTAACATGGTACTGGAACTCCTAGCCTCAGCAATCAGACAACAAAATGAAACTAAAGGCATTCAGATCAACAAGGAAGAAGTCAAACTTTCACTATTCACAGATGACATGATACTCTATATAGAAAACCTGAAAGAGTCTACCAAAAAATTGCTAGAACTGATTTATGAATTCAGTAAAGTTGCTAGACACAAAATAAATGTATAGAAATCTGTTGCATTCCTATACACAAATGATGAAGCAGCAGAAAGATAAATTAAAGAATCAATCCCATTTATAATTGCACCAAAAAGCATAAGACACCTAGGACTAAACCTAACTAAAAAGGTAAAAGATCTGTACTTGAAAACCATAAGACAGCTATGAAAGAAACTAAAGATGACACAAAGAAATGGAAAAAATTCCATGCTCATGGATTGAAAGAACAAATACTGTTAAAATGTCTGGACTTAAAAAAAAATGTCTGTACTCCCCAAAGCAATCTACACATTTAATACAATCCCTATCAAAATACTACCAGCATTTTTCAGAGCTAAAACAAACCATTCTAAAATTTGTATTGAACCACAAAAGACCCCAGATAGTCAAAGCAACCTTGAAAAAGAAAAGCAAAGCTAAAAGCATCACAATTCCAGATTTCAAGTGATATGGCAAAGCTGTAGTCATCAAAATAGTATGATACTGGCACAAAAACAGACATAAATCAGTGGAACAGAATGAATCCACAACTATATGGTCAATTAATCTTTGACAAAGCAAGAAAGAATATCCAATGGAAAAAGATCTCTTCAACAAATGGTGTTGGGAAAACTGGACAGCCACATGCAGAAAAATGACACTGGACTACTTTCTTACACCATACACAAAAATAAATTCAAAATGAATGAAAGATCTAAATGTGAGACAGGAAACTATCAAAACCTTAGAGGAGAACACACGTAGCAACTTCTTTGACATTGGCCGTAGCAACTTTGTACTAGACACATCTCTGGAGGCAAGGAGAACAAAAGGAAAAATGAACTATTGGGACTTCATTGAGATAAAAAGTGTCGGGGGATCCCTGGGTGGCTCAGCGGTTTAGCACCTGCCTTCAGCCCAGGGTGTGATCCTGAAGTCCCGGGATCAAGGCCCATGTTGGGCTCCTTGCATGGAGCCTGCTTCTCTCTCTGCCTGTGTATCTGCCTCTCTCTCTCTCTGTGTCTCATTAATAAATAAATAAATAAATAAATAAATAAATAAATAAATAAATAAATAAAATATTTTAAAAAGAGAGAGAGATAAAAAACTTCTACACAGCAAAGGAAACAATCAACAAAACTATAAGACAACCTACAGAATAGGAAAAACTATTTGCAAATGACATATCTGATAAGGGGCTAGTATCCAATATCTATAAGAACCTATCAAACTCGATAGCCAAGAAACAAACAATCCAGTCATGAAATGGGCAGAAGACATGAACAGACTTTTTTCCAAAGAAGACAGGTGGCTAACAGACACATGAAAATATGCTCAACATCATTCATCATCAAGGAAATACAGATCAAAGCCTTGGTAAAATACCACCTCACACATGTCAGAATGGCAAAAATTAACAACACAGGAAACAACAGATATTGGTGAAGATGTGGAAAAAAGGGAACCATCTTACACTGTTGGTGGGTATGCAAACTGGTGCAGCCACTCTGGAAAAAAAAGTATGGAGGATCCTCAAAAGTTAAAAATAGAGCTACTCAAAAAAAAAAAAAAAAAAAAAATAGAGCTACTCTATGATCCAGCAATTGAACTACTGGTATTTACCCAAAGGATATAAAAATACTGATTTGAAGGGATACATGCACTCTGATGTTTATAGCAGCATTATCAACAATAGCCAGATTATGGAAAGAGCCCCAAATGTCCATCAACTGATGAATGGATAAAGATGTGGTATATATATATCCAATAAAATATTACTCAGCCATTGGGACACCTGGTTGGCTCAGAGGTTGAGCATCTGCCTTCGGCTTCAGCTCCTTGCATGGAGCCTGTTTCTCCCTCTGCCTATGTCTCTGCCTCTCTCTGTGTGTCTCTCATGAATAAATAAATAAGATCTTTTTTTTTTTAATGTTTGACACATTTGTCTTTTTTTTAAGATTTATTTATTTATTTATTTATGATAGAGAGAGAGAGAGAGAGGCAGAGACACAGGAAGAGAGAGAAGCAGGGATCCCTGGGTGGCGCAGCGGTTTGGCGCCTGCCTTTGGCCCAGGGCGTGATCCTGGAGACCTGGGATCGAATCCCACATCAGGCTCCCGGTGCATGGAGCCTGCTTCTCCCTCTGCCTATGTCTCTGCCTCTCTCTCTCTCTCTGTGACTATCATAAATTAAAAAAAAAAAAAAAAACAAAAAAAAAAAGAGAGAGAAGCAGGCTCCCTGCCAGGAGCCTGACATGGGACTCAATCCCAGGACTCCAGGATCGCACCCTGGGCCAAAGGCAGGCGCTAAACCGCTGAGCCACCCAGGGATCCCCTAAATAAGATATTTTTTAAAAATATTACTCAGCCATCAAAAAGAACAATATCTTGCCATTTGCAATGATGTGGATGGGGCTAAAATGTCCTATGCTGAGCTAACATGTCCTATGGTAAGCTAAATAAGTCAGAGAAAGACAAATACCATAGGATTTCTCTCATACGTGGAATTTAAGAAACAATAGACGAATGTAGGGGAAGGGGGAAAAAAGAGAGGGAAGCAAACCATAAGACATTTTTTTTTTTAGGTTTTATTTATTTATTCATAGAGATGCAGAGAGAGAGGCAGAGACACAGGCAGAGGGAGAAGTAGGCTCCATGCAGGGAGCCTGATGTGGGACTCAATCCAGAGTCTCCAGATCACGCCCTGGGCTGCAGGCGGCGCTAAACCGCTGTGCCACCGGGGCTGCCCACCATAAGACATTCTTAATGACAGAACAAATTGCAGGTTGGAGGAAAGTGGGTGGGTGGTGGGCTAAATGGGTGATGGGCATTAAGTAGGGCACTTGTTGTAATGATCAGTGGGTGTTATATGTAAGTGATGAATCATTAAATTCTACACCTGAAATCAATTTTACCATATGTGTTAGCTAACTAGAATTTAAATAAAAACTTGAAATAAAAAAATAAGACCAAAATCATACTAAGTTTCTTTCCCCACCACAGTGGATAAAACATGAAATCAGTTAACAGGAGGAAAGCTGGAAAATACACAAATATACGGAGGTTAAACAACATGTTCCTGAACAATCAACAAGTCGAAAAATCAAATAGGAAATCAAGAAATATCTTGAAACAAGTAAAAATAGAAGCAAAACGTTTCAAAACTTATGAGATCCTACAAAAGCAGTTCTAAGAAAGAATTTTATAGCAATTAATGTCATGTTAAAAAATAAGAAAGATTCCAAATGCACAAACTCACTTCACAACTCAAGGAGCTAGAAGAGGAAGAACAAAATAAATCCAAAGTTAGCAGAAGGAAGGAAATAACAAAGATCAAAGCAGAAATAAGTGAAATGCAGACCAGGAAATCAATAGAAAAGATTAATGAAGGGCAGCCCGGGTGGCCCAGCGGTTTAGCACCGTCTTCCAACCCGGGGCCTGATCCTGGAGACCCGGGACTGAGTCCCACATCAGGCTCCCTGCATGGAGCCTGCTTCTCCCTCTGCCTGTGTCTCTGCCTCTCTCTCTCTCTCTCTCTCATAAATAAATAAAAAGTTTTAAAAAAAAAAAGATCAATGATACTAAACACTGGATCTTTAAAGAATAAAATTGACAAACCTCTAGCTAAACTAATTCAGAAAAAGAGAGAGAACTTAAAATCGGAATGAAAGAGGATATATTATAACTGATACCACAGGAATACAAAAGATCAAGACAAGTTCTATGAAAAACCATACACTAACAAACTGGAGAACCCAGATGAAAAGGATAAACTCCTAGAAACATGCAATCTACCAGGACTGAATTATGAAGAAATAGAACATGTGAACAGATCCAAAACAAGTAAGGAAGTTGAATAAGTAATTTTAAAAAATTCCCCAGGACCAGATGGTTTTACTGATGAATTCTAACAAACATTTAAAGAATAATTAACTCCAATCCTTCTAAAACTCTTCAAAAAAATTGAAGAGGAAGCAGCATTCTCAATTTAATTTTATAAAGCCAGCATTATCTTGTTAACAAAACCAGATGAGGAAACTACTCAATTCAATAAAACTGCAGGACAGAAAGTGAACACACAGAAAACAAATGTGCTTCTATACACTAACAATAAAACAGCTGAAAAATAAATAATAAAGAAAACAGTCCCATTTACAATAACATCAAAAACAATGAAAAGCTTAGAAATAAATTTAACCCAGGAGGTGAAAGATCTGTATGCTGAAAACTACAAAACTTTGATGAAAGAAATTGAAGAAAACATGAACAAATTGAAAGCCCATGTTCATAGACTGGAAGAATTAATACTGTTAAAATATCCATATTACCCAAAACCATCTATAGATTCAACGCAATCTCTATCAAAATTCCAGTGGCATTTTCACAAAAATAGAAAAAATAATTCTAAAATGTGAAGCCACAAAAGACCCAAAGAGCCATAGCAATCCTGAGAATGAAGAATAAAGCCAGGGGCATCATGCATTTCCATCTCAAACTATGCTAAAAACGACAGTAATCAAAATGGTATGGCATTGGCATGAAAACAGACACACAGACAACAGAACAGAATTGAAAGCCCAGAGCAGTGCCTGGTGGGTGGCTCTTTCAGTTAAGCATCTGCCTTCAGCTCAGGTCATGATTTCAGGGTTCTGGTGATCGAGTCCACACTGGGCTCCCTGCTCAGAGGGGAGTCTGCTTCTCCCTCTCCCTTTGCCCCTCCCCACTGCTCATGTGCTCTGTCTCTCTCTCTCTCATAAATACATACATACATAAATCTTGAAAAAATAAAGCTCAGGAATAAATCCTCATATATATGATCAACTAATATTTGACAAGGGAGCCAAGAATATACAATGGGGAAAAGATAGTCTCTTCAATAAGTGATGCTGGGGCAGCCCTGGAGGCTCAGCGGTTTAGTGCCGCCTTCAGCCCAGGGCATGATCCTGGAGACCCGGGATCGAGTCCCACGTGGGGCTCCCTGCACGGAGTCTGCATCTCCCTCTGCCTGTGTCTCTGCCTCTCTCTCTCTCTCATGAATAAATAAAAAATAAAAAAATAAAATAAAACAAATGGTGCTGAAAAAAGTGGATATCCACAATGCAAAAGAATGAAATTGGACCCCTATCTCACACCATTCACAAAAACTAACTTGACATGAACTGTTGAATTATACTGTGCACCTGAAACTAACATAACACTGTATGTTAATTATACTTGAATTAAAAATTAATTAATTTGTGTAACATGGATTAAGGACTAAACATAATACCTGAAAGCTTGAAATTCCTAGAAGAAAATAGAGGAAAACTTCCTTACGTAGTAATTTCCTGGATATGACACTGAAAAAACAGAAACAAAAGCAAAAATGAACAGTGGGACTACATCCACTTAAAATCTTCTGCATAGCAAAACAAATTAACAGAATGAAAAGGCAACTTATGGAATGAAAGAAAATACTTGTAAATCATCTATCTGATAAAGGGCTAATATCCAAAAACTATAAAAATAACTCATACAGCTCAATATTTTAAAAACCTATTTTTTAAAAAAAAAAAAGAACAGAGAAAATGAATAGGCGCTTTTCCAAAGAAGACATACAGATGGCTGACAAGTACATGAAAAGGTACTTGAATCGCTGATCATGTACACACACACACACACACACACACACGCACAAACTGAATATTTTTCAGATATGAGAAAGAGGAGAAGCCTGTCATTTGTGACAACCTGGATGAAACTTGAGGGCATTATGCTAAGTGACATGTTAGACTGAGACATACTATATACATTCATTTATATGTGGAATCTGAAAAAGCCAAACTCAGAGAAACAGAATGGTTCTGGAGGTTGAGAAAATGGGAGATATTGGTCAAAGGGTACAAATTCCAATTATAAAATTAACAACTTCTAGGAATTTAATAGCATGGTGATTATAGCTAATAATACTATATCACATACTTGAAAAATGCTGTGATGTCTTAAATGTTCTCACCACACAAAAGCAATGGTAATTGCATAATTGGACAGAGGTGTTAAATGGTATGGTGGTGATCATTTTGTGATATGTAAATGTGTCAAATCAACACAGTATACACCTTAAACTTACATAATGTTATATGTCAATTATATCTCAATAAATTGAGGGGAGAGAAGAGGGGAATCATAAAAGCTGCCAGAGAAAAATGAGACATTATATACAGGAATATTGTCATAGAATGACAGCTTAATTCTCATCATAAATTGTGGTGTACAGAAAACATTTTCTAATATTGGCATTTAGCGCTATAAATTTGTCCATAAGTGCTAGCAGCATCCCACAAATCTTGGTGACGGTTCTTTTTTTATTCATTAATTTAAGAGAGAGAGAACAAGAGCAGGGGACGGTCTGAAGGAGAAGGAGGAGCAGACTCTCCACTGATCAGGGAAGCCTGATGCAGGGCTCAATCCGAGGACCCTGGGATCAACTGACTGAGCCACCCAGGCACCTGATGAGTGTTCTTTGATTTTTATTCAGAACAAAATATTTCCTAATTTCTCATTTGATTTCCTTTTTCACTTTTGGATTGTCGAGGAGCATATGATTTAATTTCCCAATATTTGAACACTTGTCAAATATCTTTTGATTATTGACTTCTAATTTAAATCCATTGATTCAGAGAGTATAATTTGAATTATTTGAGTGATGCTAAGTATATTATTGGATAATGTGTCAAGTTTAGTGTTGCCTTAATCTTCTATATCCTATCGATTTTTCTGTCTGCTTGTTTTAGCAATAATGGAGAGAGAAATGATGCAGTCTCTATAATTTCAGATTTGTCTACTTGTCCTTTCATTTCTATTGCTTTTGCTTCATATAATTTGAAGCTCTGCTATTAGGTGCAAAAATGTTTAGGGTTGGTATATTTTCTTGTTGAATTGACCCTTTTATCATTATGAAATAATCTTTCTTATTCCTTGTCTTTGCTTTGATACGTACTCTATCTGGTGCAAATGTAGGAACACTGGTTTTCTTTTTCTTGGTGTCATATCTTTTTCCACCTTTTTGTTTTTAACCTATATTTGTCTTTATATTTAAAGTGGGTTTCCACGGGACACCTGGGTGGCTCAGTGGTTGAGCATCTGCCTTTGGCTCAGGGCATGATCCTGGGGTACCGAATCAACTCCCACATCGAGCTCCTTGTGGGGAGCCTGCTTCTCCCTCTGCCTATGTCTCTGCTCTCTCTCTCTCTCTCTCTCTCTCTCACCCAGGCACCTGATGAGTGTTCTGTGTGTCAGGCTCCATGCTCTCTCCATGCTCTCTCTCCCTCTCCCTCCACCCCTCTCCACTGCTTGCATGTGCACATGCTCTCACCTTCTCTCAAAAAATAAAAACAAAGTGGTTTTATTTATAGTATATATCTTTAACTTATCACAATCAACATACAAGTGATATTATATCCCTTCATATATAATATTTTAAAATACCACAAGAACAGTAGGCATCCATTTCTTTTCCCCTGGCATTTGCCCATTGTGTAATACATTTTATTTCTATACGTGTTATCAATCTCAATATATATTATTATTCTATTCTTTTAACAAGTCAATTCTATTCCAAATGGAATTTTAATGTTTTTATACAAGTTTTTTATAAGAAAAACTTATAAAAGTATTATATTCTCTGTATGTATATAAAATATATAATAATGTATTATATATTATAAATATATGTAAATATACATATCCTTTGGAAAGTCTGTACTCTGAGTTTATGAAAATATTCTATAATTTTTTCTAAGACTTTTTATGGGATTTTTCGGTCTCATTCTTTAAATATGTAAGTCTTTATCCTGTTGAAAATTCCCGTTCAATAGTCTCTTCATTTATTTAAATTCTGTGTATATTTGTCCTTTAGGAGGAATTTAGAGTTGCTTCAATATTCAGTAATTCAACAGATATTTAGTGAAAGCCAATTCTGTGCCTTGAAAATTAGTACCGGGTTTGGAGATTTAAATTTGGAAGTTGTGGATATCACTAAGAAAATGAGTGTATGTAGAAAAGAGATGCAAAGAAAATGATCCTTGGTAAAAGACACAAATAACCAGAAAAGAAGCTGAGAAAGATCCTCCAATAAGGTAGAGAAAAAACAACAGACTATGATATCAGGAAAGTCAAAAGAGGGCAGCCCCGGTGTAGCGCCGCCTGCAGCCCAGGGTGTGATCCTGGAGACCGGGGATCGAGTCCCACATCAGGCTCCCTGCATGGAGCCTGCTTCTCTCTCTGCCTGTGTCTCTGCCTCTCTCTCTCTCTCTCTCTCTCTCTCTCTCTCTGTGTTTCAAATAAATAAATAAATAAATAAATAAATAAATAAATCTTTAAAAAAAGAAAAAAGGAAAGTCGTGGGGGAGGGTGGTGGGAGGAGAGAGATGTCATGTCAAGTAGATAATTAACTGTTGAAACTATGGCAATGGAATCGTTAGTCCACATTAATCCACAAGAAAAAGGCTTGGCAGGCCCATCTTCTTTTCTTAAATATTTGCTCATTTTGTTCAATGCCATTTTTTAAAAATCCATTCTTAAAAACCATTTTTTAAATAAAAAATAAAATTTAAAAATCCATTCTTTCTCCATAATTCAGTAAGTCATCACTATAATATCTTAAACTATCTTTGAGTCTATTTATATGTTCTCCATCACACTGACCATCTCTATACTAAAACTAGACAATTAGTCATAAATATATACCCACGTTATAATACCTAGTGAGAAAGATCCTGCTCATAATTCTTATTTTTCTAAATTTTCTTGCTTGATTTCAATTCAAGAATGTATTCTTTTGGATAAACTTTAAATCAATCCTCTCATCTTGCAGAACAAAGATTTTTTTTTTCTTTTAAGATTTTATTTATTCATGAGAGAGAGAGAGAGAGAGGCAGAGACACAGGCATGCAGGGAACCCGACGTGGGACTCCATCCCAGGTCTCCAGATCAGGCCCTGGGCTGCAGGTGGCGCTAAACCGCTGAGCCACCGGGGCTGCCCAGAACAAAGATTAATTTAGATGGATTTGGGAATAGTTGATATTTCTAGTGTCAATTTATCTCATATAAGGATATGATTTAGCCTTTTATCAATTCAAATTTTATTTTGTATTTCTCAATAAAATTTTAGATCTTTAGTATGACCTGAGCAAACACTTAATATTAAGTCTAGCGGACTTGGTAGGTATAAATATTAAGTCTAGCGGACTTGGTAGGTATAAAATCCAGGTGTAAAATGAGCAGACAGGTGAATTAAAATGTTTAAGTTCAACTATTAGGCCAGAGAATAAGAGCTAGAACTCAAGCCTCTAGCCTGTTAGCATGTCCCAAGTTCAACACTCTGAATATGACCTTATTATGGCCCAGGAAACTAAAGTGATGTCACCTGGAGCACCTGGGTGACTCAGTGGTTGAGCATCTGCCTTTGGCTCAGGGCGTTATCCTGGGGTCCTGGGATCGAGTCCCGCATCAGGCTACCTCCAGGGAGCCTGCTTCTCCCTCTGCATATTCCTAAATATTCCTAAAATAGGAATAGGAATTTTGCCTGTATCTCTGCCTCTCTCTGTGTGTAGAATGAATAAATAAATAAAATCTTAAAAAAAATAAGAGATGTCACCTGCTATGCTACTTTTTTTGTGAGCCATACTCACTGAAGCCCAACACTGCTCTAGTCTCTAGGAAATATATAAAGGTAACACCTAGTTCTTGCCTTGTAGCTTCCTAAGTAGCCTACTAAATACATATAATTGCCAATTTGATGCTCTTGGAAGTAGGCTCATGAACTTGGAAAAGGGTTCATGAACTTGCCACAGGTTCCACATCCTACAAAGATTTAAGAGCTGGGCTCCCCATGGCAGCAGCATTCCCTCTGGGTTAGTTTCTTCCATCCACTCCCCTTCTCCCTTTCTCCTGAGCCAAGATTGTGTGGTGGTCCTGGTTCTACTAGCAGAACCCAAGAACAGCAGTGGAACAGGGTGTTCCTGCAGAAAGGTTGGCCTCCTCAGAAGACATCCTCCTAAGAAGCAGAAAAGGGTGGATGCCACTGGGAGATGGGGAGGACTTGTGATAAGCCCATTCAGGTTATCGCTTGAGTCCACCCTTCAACAACCAGGGTAACATGTAAGGGGCTAGAGGCTCTACAACGTGACAAATGCCAGAGTCAGCAATATGCCACGTGGACAACATTTCTAACCTTCCTGGGGTTACATAGATGTTATTTAATTCATTTGTCACACACAGTCCTCCTTTTATTTTTTTTATTTTTTTTTTTTACAGATGAAAGAATAGCCTGAGAAAGATGAAACCACTCTTACCTGCTCCTGATTCGGCCTGACTCCCATCCCCATGTTCTCAATAACCACACAGGTCACCTCCCCTCGCCACGTCCCAGGACCTCCTGCCAAGCCTCACATGTTCTCTGCTCAGCACACAGACACACGGCACACAGAGCTACACTGCAGTTATTTTATTACAGCCAGCCTGCTAAAGATGAATTAGGCAAAGATAGGTGTCTGGATTCCAGCTTCAGGTATGAAGAAAGGAGCGGGAGGATGGAGCTCAGATCGGGCATTGGTGGCAAAGATTCATCTCCCCAAAGGGGCTATGTGGAAGGTCTCCTTCAATGAGTCCACTGCTTCATAGATGCATTTCTTGCTGGTGGTGATGGTAGTCTGGGAGAGAGGAAGATGAGGAGCACATGGCAGAGCTGTCCATCCTCCCCGGGCCCCGCCACTCCTCATCCTCAGTGATTCAGCTCCAGCTCCAGCCAGGACCTCCGGCCCACAGACTGACTGCTGGAGAGGGAGCTGAAATCGGAACAGGATAAAGGATGAAGATGACTCCCAGGTCACCCACACACAGGTGTCAGGAGGGAGTCTGAACAACAAGCCAGGAAAGCAGAGATCAGAAGATTCTGAAGGGTGTGATGGAGGCTGGGCCTGTGCGAGGAGCAAGGTGGCTGAGTCTGGGTCCACGTGATGTCTCCTGCACCTGAGACCCACCTGTCAGGTGTATGGCACATATGGAATATGGATGTGTGTGTGTTGTAAACAATCTCATGTGCCTGTGGCACATTAATGCAAGAAATTCCACTTCTTCATAACCTCTCATCTTGCAGAATCAGCCCTTATGGGAAAATAGAGTAAGAGACAGATTAATCAAAATCTACATAACTAGGGCGCCCTGGTGGCTCAGTCGGTTAAGCAGCTGCCTTTGGCTGGGATCATGATCCCAGGGTCCTGGCATAGAGCCCTACATCAGACCTCTGCTCAGCAGGGAGCCTGCTTCTCCCTCTCCTCTCCATTTGTACACACACTCTCTCTCTCAAATAAATAAATCAAATCTTTAAAATATATATATACATAGGGCAGCCCGGGTGGCTCAGCGGCTTAGCGCCACCTTCAGCCCAGGGCCTGATCCTGGAGACCCGGGATCAAGTCTCATGTCGGGCTCCTTGCATGGAGCCTGCTTCTCCCTCTGCCTGTGTCTCTGCCTCTCTCTCCCTCTCTGTGCTTCTCATTAATAAATAAATACAATTAATATATATATACATAACTGTGCAACAAGAACAATAACAGAAAAAGAGAGTTCATCAGGAAATAATACACTGATCAGCCCTGGGGAGCAGATGTGTGTAGCAAGAGGCTGCCTTAGGAGCTCCAGGCCCCAAAATAACAGAGTACAACTTCTGGCTTTAAGCACTGAGATGATAGAGATGGGAAGTAAGACTCGGAGCCAGAGAACAGCCATCAAAGGGGGTAAAACAGGCCAAAACCCAGAAGCCTTACGAGTCCAAGGAGACCCTTCCCGAGAAGGCGGTCTAAGGGCAGGTGATCAGTTTCAATATTCCTAAAATAGAACCGACACGACCCCTCCATGCGCAGCAGCTGAATTAAGGACTTTTTCTTTCCTCCCAAAGGTTAAAATTCTACTCCTGCAAGGCGGGCTCCCCTAACCTAGAAAAAAATTCGCAAGGGTCAACACACTTTCTATGTTGCACTGATGTCCATCCAGCTGTGTATAAATTGGCACAAAAGGGACCTGTGTGGTAGAAGGATGGGTTGGATGTGCGTGTGGCAGGTGGCTGCGTAATATATGCCGTAGGGTGGAGGAAAGGCTTGTGTGCTTGATTGTCTGTAGCTCTTACTGTCGTGTAGCCCCCGACTGCTGTGTCTATTCCATGTGCCATCTGTCAACAGGCTGCATGTGTGTCCTCAGGGTGGGGGTGGGGGAAGGATAGTAAGTTACCATGACAATCAAATCCAATATCTTGGCATCGAGTCCCTTCTCATTGTAGCAGTCCTGGATTTTTCCCATGGCTGCTTTTTCTGCTTCAGTAGCATTGGCTAGTCTAAGGGCCGTGTTCAGCGGAAGCTCCTTTCCAATGGCCAAAGTACCAAAGACCGAATAGAAAAGGGGGCAGGCTTTCGCTGGAGACAAACAGAAAACACCTTAATCACCAGGGTAGGAGACTCCTGCTTCCCCACCACCTGAAAGTAATTCACGTATCCAGGCTCTTCTGACTCACCTTCCACAGGAACCCCCCACTCTGGGTTGCTTACATCCCAGACAGAAAACATTTTCTATGAGCACTCTCAGCAGAAGGGAAGGGAGAGGGGCCCCTGGCTGCTGCCTCCAGGCATAGCAGCCTGCCCGCTCCGACCTTCAGCTAAGCCCCACCACCCCCAACAAACCATCCCCTACTGTGTGCACAACTAATGATCCCTCCATCTCCAAACCTCTTCCTCCATTCAGTCACTGAAAACCTCTCACCCATTTCGATGCCCAGGTCTTGGGTCACCAGCAAGGTCAACACGAGGAATGTCCCCTTCATAGTGTCAACTGCCAGAATGCTCCACTCAGGGCAGAATTTCTGCTGTTTTATGAACTACTAGCTCCCTGAGCCCAGCCCACATCCTTCCTAGGAACTCCAAAGGCCTGTGGGCAGGGACCTGGCACATGTCGCTACCTCAGTCCTTGGGCTAAAAGCCTCTTGGAGAGGATATGGTTTTTCCTTTGCCAAAGACCAAGAGGAGCTGACATGTCTAAGTGTTTCCATCCTGAACCAACTGCTCTGTCGTCCCAGCCCCAACTGTGACCCTTGTTTCCTGCTACTCCTTCCCCCAACCCATCCTGGCTCCAAATGCAGCACTCTCCCAGAATGTGCAGATGAAAATCACAGGAGGGTTCAAGCCTAAGTTTAAGTCCTGGAGTTAAGTATGGGGTGCTGGGCCCACCTAGAGCCTCTTGAGCACCTTAACTCTGCAGTCTCTAGATCAAGCCCCGAGGATGGGTGGACACCATCCTTGGGCTCTGAAGCACTCCCTACTAGGGAAGTCTCAGAACTCCTGGCCAGGAGGGCTTCCTCCAGGGCTGACTCCAATTTAGGATCATGTTACCTGCTTCCCTCTCACTCTTAAAAGAGTCCTGCGCCTCTTCTTAACTCCCAGTGGGTCCAGCCTTGGCCCTGTCTCGCCCTCTTCCATCAGTGAACCTGGTCCCAACAGGAGCTTGGGCTTAATAGCCCATCCAGAAACATCAGTGAGGAGTTGTGGAGCTCTACAGTTTGTCTCCCGTGTCCACTGTGAGCTGGAGCTCTGTAGACCAGTGTGCTAGGTCAACCAGAGATGGCAACCAGTCTGCTTAAACCCTCTCGAATTAAACTCAACCTTCTACTCTAGGAGAGTAGTTTACTGGCACAAACAAGATGAGATAGTCCATGAAAATTCTAGAAGGAAGCTCCCAGTGGCCAAATCTGGAAGAGTATAAGCAGCAAAAGAAATAATATAGTATTGGAGGATAATCCAAAGTAAAAAATTCTGTAAGTCCATACTGATATAAATAAATAATTTACTAAATAAACAAATGAAGAGAGAAGAGACATATTCCTCACAGGAACATTCCAAATAATGCACTTTCCCTTCAAGAGGTGGAGCTTATTGCCCTGCCCTCCTGGGGAGTGGCTGCACTTAGCAACTCATTTCCAAAGAGTAGGGAAAGGGGAAAACCATGCAGAAACCTAGCAAACCCAACATTATTCAAATGATCAAGGCTAATATAACCAGTGGTAAGACCTATTGATGTCACGTATGCCACAATGTGATGTGACACCTCTTTAGTGTCTCCCCCCAAAACCAAGGTCTGAACCCCAGTCTAATTTAGAAGAAAAACAGCAGGCAAAATCAGCTTGATGGACATTCTATAGTACCTGGCCAGTCTTCAAGACAATCAAGGCCATGACAAACACGGAAAGACTGACAACTTCAGAAGAAACCTCACAAAAAAAAAAAAAAAAAAAAAAAAAGAAGAAACCTCACAATCAATGCAGTGTGTTTAGGATGTGAATTAGCTTCTAGAACACACAGAGGGCATTAAAGGACAAACGGTGAAATCCAAATAAAGATTGGAGTTGAGTTAGTAGTAGTGTGCCAGTGTCAATATCTTGGTTTTGACAAATCTTTTCAACTTTTCTGAGTCTAGAATTACCCCAGATAAAAAATATTTTAAAAAAGCCACATTGCATACACTGCAAGGCCTTGTCCAGAAAGTTCCCCTTGACCTCAGCAAATATCCCCACATTCGGAGATACCTCAGATAGTTTTATGGCACCCAGTGGGGCTGGATGGACATCAGCGTGCTGTGCTACTCCAGCTCTCCAAACTCTGGCTTCCTCCTCTCACATCATCTCACAGAGCTGAGGAGGACTTGAAGGAAGTCCCAGTGAAGGACGGCAGACATACAACCCTTGCCCGTCCCACACACTGAAATTCCGTTCCAGTAGAGAAAGAGCAAGTGTCCAATCTGGGGCATATGGTGCTCATCTTCCCGGGCTGATAGGTGCCTCGGAACCTCTGAAGGACATCTGCCATAACCAGAGCCTCTCATGAGATGACCTTCATAGGTATGGCCTCTGGGCATCATGACTGGAGTCGCTCCATGATAACCGCCTGACAGCTGGAGCTCAGGACTGGGTGCCTCTTAGCCAAGAGCAGTTACCGGATGTGAATCCTGTTTGGCATAGGGCTCCAACTGGGGTGATACAACTTCTGTCTTACCTTCAGCTCTGGGTTTCAGCAAACCCTATCCTGTCACAGATGATTCAGAGAAAAGGCCAGACAGGAGCCTCCAGCGAGTAAGCGTAAGTAAAAATGTTCTTGGTTACCACCTCCTCAGGAATGGGATAGTCCTTTTGTTCATCTAACAAACCTTTGTGAGGCACCTGCTATGTGTCCTTGTCCGGGGGAGGTGGCAGTGCACCCAGCAGAGCCCTTGCCCTCTGGGAGTTCAGTATGCATCTGAGAGGGAGTGGAAGACCCCCAGTGAATGACAAGGAGAGCTATGGAGGGCCATGAAGTGGGGGAGAACTGTGAGTGCTGTGGGGGAAGGGGGGCTCTGACCTAAGGGGTCAAGCAGGTGGGACAGTCTTTCTGATAAGGTGACATTTGAAGAGACCTGAGCAATTAGGTCATGAATCGTGTACTTGGAGGAAGAACATTCCAGGCAGCGGGGACAGCTCATGCAAAGGCCCTGCTGCACACACACAGCTGGAACACAAAGCCCTTGACCCCTGGCCCAGTCAAGAAGTGGAAAGGAGACCAGTGAGGGAGGAGAGAATGGGAAGAATTCGGAGGCAGCAGGCTTTTGGTAGGGCCCTGGCTGCACGAAGCACGAGGGCTTGTGGGCCACAGAAACGGCTTGGCCTTTCCTCAGACTCCATCTGTGGAGAGGGAATTGCGTGAACGGTACAGAGAAACTCAAAAAAAGACACTGGTTGGGGAAAAATGACCTTTCTGAGCCAGACTGAGGTGCTGTCCAAGTGACCAGGTGCCAGGACTTGGTCAACAGATAAGTAGAACCTCTGGGCTAGCACACAGGGGAGGATTCAGGGCTCCAGAAACGGATTCAAAGGACTGGTTCGAGGGAGGCCACTTGAGCAGGTCAAGGACAGAGATTTGATGCAGGCACGGCAGGGGCCACCAGGGAGTGGCTTTCCTTTGGCATCTACTAGCTGTGAGACCACGAGCCAAGCACTGGGTGTCCCGAAAAATCCGTAAGTTGAGACCAAACACCGTCCTCCAGGTCACGGGTCAGGAGAGGCCGACACTGGCCCTGATTTGGGAGACTCTCCGCCCCCTTCCCCCGTCAAGCCAGGAAATTTCAGTTCTGAAGCTTCTGGACAGAGCCCTGGAGGTGCGGAAGGGAGGCCAAGTTAGCGCCTCCTGTTGACTGGGGGCCTCAGGGCCTCGTGGGCACACGCAGCTCCGCCCTCCCCGCAGCCTGGCGGGTGTCCCCGAGAGGCCGCGCCCCTCCGCCCGCGCAGCTATAAAGGCGTCGCCCCGCAGCACCTGCCACCTGCACCATGAGGCGGGTCGGGGCGCTGCTGCTTCTCGGGGCTGCCCTGCTCCTGGCCTCGGGCGGAGGTGGGCGCGGCCGGTCCTGTCGGGGCAGTTGGGAGAAGGCGGGGAGGGGAAGGCAAGAAGGGCCACGAGGGTCCCTGGAGGCAGTGGCAGCGTCTCTCTCTGTTCCAGACTGTAGGATCTGCCCAGCCGTGCGGGAGGATGTGAGCCTGTTCTTGACGGGCTCCACCGAGGACTACGTGGACAACGTGGCGCGGTACCAGAGCAGCCCTGTGATACTGGAAAACGCGAAACGACTGAAGGAGTGCGTGGATGGGAAAATGACAGACGGCGACAAGCAGAATGCCCTTTCGGTGCTGGTGGGTTGGCTCCGTGTCTGCGCCTCTGGCGCCTTCTGGGCCTCGCTGGGGCCGGGGCGGGGCGGGGGCATCTCTCTTCTCCACCGAGGCCCTCCCCGGGAATTCAAGAGGAGAAAGACCTCATGGATGGGCAAGTAGGGGGGATGGGGTGGGGAAGACTCAGCCCAGCCCTTGAGCCCTCGGGCTGGCCCTGGCCCTCCTGCGTCCTTGGCATCGCCTGGCCTCGCTCTCAGGCCCTCAGCTCTGGCCTCCCTGACTCCAGCCTCTGCAGCACGTGAGCCTGCATCTTCCTGGGTTCCCTTACCTTAACTTCCCTATTCCATCTCCCCCCAAGACCCCCATTTGTCTTCGTTCCCTCAGTCCTGGAGAGCCATTCTGTGCCTCACATGCCAGGAGGGGGGGAGGGCGGAGGGGGGCAGAGGGGAGGGGAGAAGGCAGCTTCCAAAAGCCCCCTCTGGCCCTTCCCAGGCCTGCAATGCCCCGAGTGGAAAAGCACGGTGCCCCCTCCCTGTGCTGTCCCACGAGTGGGAACAAGCTACTGCTTCGGCAGCAAGCGTCCACGGGGCAGCCCCAGACTCCCAGGCGCCCGCAGGTGCAACGGAGCCTGCCAGGACCTTCTCAGCACCTCTCTCCATCCCGCCCCAGGACGCCCCCACCCCACCACGGTGACCCCCCTTCTTCACTCTGCTCCACTGGATGAAGCTTCTAGGCCCACCCTGGGACTCTCTCGTGGTGCGGGAGATTGGGAAGAATGTACCTTTGCCTGCTCAGATCCAGAAGCGCCCCTGGGAACAGGCCTGCAGGCCCCTCCCCACGGCGTGTCCGGCCAGCACGGCAGAGCCGCGTGTGTCACACCTGCAGGCCTCACCAGGTGTCCCGACCTTCTCTTTGCAGGATAAAATATACGCAAGTGACTTGTGTTGACGGAGCCATGTGTGCCGCGGGGGGGCCCCCAAGGAAGTCACTTAACTGATCACCGGCTAAGTCATCTCAGCAGCCTGCCACATCCGGTGTCTTGACTCGATGATTCCAGCAATAAAAGCCTTGCAATCCAGGGACAGCGGCTTGCTCCTTGGGCTGGTCTTGGGCCGGACGGAGGGGGTCCCAGTGCGGCTGCGTGTCCACGCGGTCCCACGTTCTTCCCACACTGACTCCCTCGGGGAGTGGTGATGACCTTTAGGACAGCCAGAGCAGCGGGGGCCCCTCGGTCACGGGCGGTACCCACCAGGTGTTAGGTAACATCTGGGAGCTCACAAGCGAGGGCCCTGGGGCTCAGAGAGGTCACTACCTGCCAGAGGTGACCCTGCTTGGGGGCGACAGAACCTGCTGGTCCCACACCCCTACTGCCCAGCCCCTGCGGGACTCTGGCTCAGCTGGGATTCAGGCTCAGCCAATGCCCCGCAAGCCTTGGCATAGAACAGTCTTCGTCTGGCCTCTGATTCCCACCTATGAAACAGAAAGGAGTCCCCTGTCCAGGGCCTCTTTGGGGGGGCCGGGGGCAAATCATGGGAGGCGGCCCGGTCCTTAGCACCCGACCCCCCAACCCAAAAGAGAAAACCAAGGGTCAAAGTGCAAGTGCTGAACCTGGCGGCCTCTGCCGCAGTTCCCCGTGGATTTAGCCGCCTCGCCCTCTACCACTCAGGGGGGCGGCGGGGTCCTGGAGCCGCAGGACCCCCCCAGGCTCGGCTCCACGCCACGGTTCTGGAGCCTTCGCGGGCCCTGTGCCCCCCGTGTCCCCCGGCCCTGACCCACCGCCCGGCGCTCCCCCGAGGCGTCCGCTGAGCTCACACCGCAGGCCGCCCCTCAGGAGGGGTGAGGCCCCCACGGGGCGCCCCGCTCTGGAGCACACCCTGGGGGGCCACCCTGCCCGCTGTGAGCGCGGGGCCCACCGTCTGCCCCCCGGGGTGGCTGGGGGCTGCTCCCGAGGTGGGAAACTGCCCCGTGATGGCAAGTGGCGGCCGGGGCGTGAGCAGGCGGGGGCAGAGACCCCTCTCGTCGCCTGGCACATGTGACCCCGGGGCTCCGCACCCCCTCTGCATACTGAAAGGAGAGCCGGCCCCGCGGGGATGAGCGGTGGGGGGGGGGGGCTCTCCCAGTGTCGCCACGGCCCGCAGCAAGTGCAGGGAGCCAGGGGCGCCGGCCGGGTGAGGAGTCGGGGATGGGCATCTCGCTCTCACGGAGCCAACCAGTGTCCCCACTGCTGCTCAGCTCCCGGGGGCTCCCGGCACCCTCCCCCCACTGCCTTCCCCCCCCTCCGCAATCTTTGGCTAACCTGGGGCCAGGGTGAGAACTCTGGGGGGCTCAGTCGGTTAAGCCTCTGCCTCTGCTCAGGTCATGCTCCCGGGGCCTGGGATGGAGCCTCGCATCGGGCTCCCTCGGTCCCTCCCCGTCTGTGCGCTCTCTCTCTCTCTCTAATAAATAAATAAAATCTTTTTAAAAAAACCAAGTTCAGGGCAGCCTGGGTAGCCCAGGGGTTTAGCGCCGCCTTCGGCCCAGGGCTCCCTGCATGGAGCCTGCTTCTCCCTCTACGTGTGTCTCTGTCTCTGTCTCTGTCTCTGTCTCTGTCCCTCTCTCTCTCTGTCTCTCATAAATAAATAAATAAAATCTTAAAAGAAAAAAAAGTTCAGATGCCCTTCTGAACCCCATTTGGACATCCAAATCCCAATGGCTTGAAGGGTACGTGTCAGAAACTTGAGGGTATTTTTTCTGCTTCTGATTCTGATGCTCACCGGCCCTTGCCTCCGGGATCGTAAAAGCCCTGCCCCACCCCCACAAAGTCCGACCTGCGCTCCCTGAGGCTGGGGCAGATGATCCCCCCCTCCTCGGACCCCTGCATCACTCTTCAGGTTTCCCAGGCCTTCCCTGCCCCCAGGGGCTGTTGAGCCGCTCTTAGGCTCACAGGCCAAGCCTCCAGCAATACAGACCCCCCACCCCCCAGCTTTCTTTTTTTTTTTCTTTTTCCTTTTTGTTTCGGCCCAGGACTTGATTCTGGAGTCCCAGGATCGAGTCCCACGTCGGGCTTCCTGCATGGAGCCTGCTTCTCCCTCTGCCTGTGTCTCTGCCTCTCTCTCTCTCTCTCTCATGAATAAATAAAATTTTTTTTTTAAAAAAAGGAAGTCGAAAAATATCTTGAAACAGATGAAAATAGAAACACAACACACCAAACCTGTGGGATGCAGCAAAAGCAGTACTGAGTGGAAAGTTTATAGCAATAAACACCTATATTAAGAAAAAAGAAAGACCTTAGGGCATCTGGGGGCCTCAAGCAGTTAGGCATCTGCCTTCAGCTCAGGCCAGGATCTCAGGGTCCTGGGATCGAGCCCTGTGTCAGGCTCCGTACTCAGCCGGGAGTCTACTTCTCCCTCTCCCTCTGCTCCCCTCATCCCCACTCATGCTTTCTCTCTCGCTCTCTCTCTCTCTCTCTCTCAAATAAATAAAATCTCCAAAAAAAGAAAGAAGATCTCAAACAATTTATAAAGGAACCAGAAAAAGAACTAAGTCCGAAGTTAGCAGAAGGAAGGAAATAGAGATCACAGAAGAAATAAATGAAATAGAAACAACAAACAAAAAAATTACTGAAATTAAGAGCTGGATTTTTGAAGCAATAAACAAAACGGACACACCTTCAGCTAGAGCAGGACCAGGTCTCCTATGGAACTAGTCACACACCAGGTTGAAGCCAAGCCCAGCCAATCGGGATGATCACAGAGACAGTTTGCCATCCTTGCCAACACGTCAGGAGTGTTGCTCCTCCTGCTTATCATTCTTTATCACTAGGTGGCCATCAGCAAGCCTAAGAAGCAGGAATGCAAGCGATGCTTGCTCCGCTCCAGGCTTCCATAACACAATCTGAAACAATATGGAGGGTGTAAGGGGCCTTCACATTTCACTTCTTCATCCCTTCTTTTTTTTTTTTTTTTTAATTTTTAAAAAATTTATTCATTCATGAGAAACACAGATTGAGAGAGAGAGAGAGAGAGAGGCAGAGACACAGGCAGAGGGAGAAGCAGGCTCCATGCAGGGAGCCTGACGTGGGACTTGATCCTGGGACTCCAGGATTACACCTTGGGCCCAAGGCGGCACTAAACTGCTGAGCCACCCAGGGTGCCCTTCTTCATTCCTTCTACCCGTAACCACATACAAACCAACCACATCTGGATTTTTTCCAAACAATTTTTATATCCTCAGTCTTTCTTAACCCCATGCAACAAAAAGTTGCCACTGAGGAGGGCCCAGTATAGGGGTTGTTTTCTACTCCCTCTCCCTCAATATCAAAGTATATTTTATTTTACTTTATTATTATTTTAAAAGATTTTATTTATTCATTCATGAGAGACACACAGAGAGAGGCAGAGACACAGGCAGAGGGAGAAGCAGGCTCCGTGCAGGGAGCCCGACGTGGGACTCGAAGCTGGGACTCCAGGAACATGCCCTGAGCTGAAGGCAGATGCTCAACCGCTGAGCCACCCAGGCGTCCCTCAACATGATATTTAAAGTCCCATCCAGAGCAATCAGGCAAGAAAAAGAAATAACAGGCATCCAAACAAGAAAGAAGTAAAACTGTTGCTATTTGCGGATGACATATTATATAGAGAACCTTATACATTCCACCAAAACAGAACTAACCAGCAAGTTCAGTAAAGTTGCAGGATACAAAAGAAATGTACAAAATGTGTTGTGTTTCTACATACTAATAAACTATCAGAAAGAGAAATTAAGAAATCCATTCATAATTGTATCAAAAGGAATAAGATACCTAGGAATAAATTTAACCAAAGTAGCAAAAGACCTGCCCACTGATGTAAAAGAAATCGAAGAAAACAGGGGCACCTGGGTGGCTTAGTGGTTGAGTATCTATCTGCCTTCAGCTCAGGGTGTGACCCCAGGGTCCTGGGATCGAGTCCCACATCGGGCTCCCTGCATGGAGCCTGCTTCTCCCTCTGCCTGTGTCTCTGCCTCTCTCTCTCTGTGTCTCTCATGAATAAATAAATAAAACCTTAAAAAAAAAGAAATTGAAGAAAATACAAATAAATGGAAAGACACCCATGCTCGTGGTTCAGAAGAATATTGTTAATATGTCCATACCACCCAAAGCTGTCTATAAATTTACTCCCGGTCTGGTGGCAGCAGCCTGCCCTCGGGCTGCTGAGGCAACAGGGGTCACGGTGGAGGTTGGCTTGGCCTGACACTTTGAGGAGCTGCTGCACCTCAGAGCCAAGTCCCTCCTTGTGCTTTATTTTTAGGCACCATAGGCTCCAGAGTGTACCCAGATGAACAACTTAATGGCAGAGTGAGCCAAAGAACACCCCCAAGTGTCGTCTATAAAGCTGGAACCTAAAGCTGTTCCTGACATACCTAAAAGGTATGAAATGAGTTCCCACTTTTCTGTTTTTCAAGAATTCTCAGAAAACTGACCGATTAGATGATGCACACACGCAAGAGTTGATCCAAAAAGTTCAGGGACATGCATCTAGGTGGTTCCTTTCCACCTAGCGGTAGGAAGGATCCTAAAGATGTCAACCAAGCCTGAAGAAATTCACCCAGGCTGCTCCCTGCAGGTTGTTCATGACAGGAACTCTTCAGGAACCATGTGGCGGGTTCAGCAAGCAGATGGCAGACATTCTTAACGAACATAATTTTTGGTTTAGCAGATTTGATATCCTCTCAGGTGAAGAAGTTCATCAGGTCCTCAAAACTTACTCCAATTGGCCCATCTATTCCCAGCTCTGTTCATGGAGAGCTCAGAGGAGGGCTTGACTGAATTAAGGATCCAGAAACCTCTGAAGAACTAGATACAATTTGCCTCCACGCTCTCAAATTGGAGGAAAGATCCAAAGTACTGGCAAATAAAGCTTCTGTAATGAAATGTAATGAAAAACAACAGAAAGCAAAATGTGCATTCAGCTAACAAATTCCAGAAATACTAAATAGTACCAGTGTTGACTATGAGACATTTGATGATATATTAGAGAATAAGAATTTCGATAACAATTAAAAACTCAAATCGGCCAACATACTCTCAGCTGTATGTGGAAGGGGAGCTTGTTGGATGAGTGGGTATCATTAAGAAACTGAAAGAAAATTACAGTTCATGACTTAGTGGATCAGTGGTAGAAAAATGCTTCTTACCCAGTTACAGTTTGCGTAGTTTCCAAAAGTTGCGCTAAATAAATGTATGTTATTTTTTTCTCCAAAACCGGAATACGACAAACATCTCCAAATTCAATGTAGTTAATAATTAAATCCTAATCCCTATCAAAATTCCAATGGCATGTTTCACAAAAATAGATAAAGCAATCCAAAAATTCATGCGGAAGCACAAGAGATTGAATAGCCAAGGCAATCCTGAGAAAGAACAAGGCTGGAGGAACCACACTTCCTGATTTCAAACTATACTACAAAGCTGTAGGGATCAACACGGCATGGCACTGGCAGAGAGACAGACACCTAGATCAATGGAACGGAATCCAAGGCCCAGAAAGAAACCCGTGCATGCACAGTCATTGCTGATATTTGACAAAGGAGCCACAAACACTCAATGGGGAAAAGATAGGCTCTTCAACAAATAGTCTTGGGAAAACTGGATATTTATATGCAAAACAATGAAATTGGGTGCCTATCTTATACCACTCACAAAAATTAACTCAAAATGGATTAAAGACTTGGGATGCCTGGGTGGCTCAGTGGTTGAGCGGCTGCCTTTGGCTCAGGTTGTGATCCCAGGGTCCTGGAATGGAGTCCCACATCGGGCTCCCCACAGGGAGCCTGCTTCTCCCTCTGCCTGTGTCTCTGCCTCTCTCTGTGTGTTGCTCATGAATAAATAAGTAAAATCTTAAAAAGAAACAAAGAGGGATCCCTGGGTGGCGCAGCGGTTTGGCGCCTGCCTTTGGCCCAGGGCACGATCCTGGAGACCCGGGATCGAATCCCACGTCAGGCTCCCGGTGCATGGAGCCTGCTTCTCTCTCTGCCTCTGTCTCTGCCTCTCTCTCTCTCTCTCTGTATGACTATCATAAATAAATAAAAAAATTAAAAAAAAAAAGAAACAAAGAATATTACCCAGCAACCAGAATGAATGACTACAGCCACACATAAGCACATGGATGCATCTTTAAAATGTAAGACTGAAAAAAAGATAAAATAAAATAAAATGTAAGACTGAGCAGAAGTACACACAGAAAACATACAGGGTGATCCGATTAATATAAGACAGTCCTAAAGCATTCAATACTAAATAATACATTGTTTAAGGGTACGTGGTAGCAAAACTATATAGAACAGTACAGGGGTAGTCAACACATGACTCCATGTGCTGGTTATGCCCGAGAGGGGAGCTACAGGGGGTCTGCCCGGGGTAAGGGCACATGTGGGATCCAGGTTGTATTCTATTCTCAAGCTGGGAAGTAGATCCACTGGCATGTGTTCTTTTCTTTAAATTATACATAGATGTTTTCTAGTCTCAGTATACATGATCTATTTCTCAATATAAACTGAAAAAAGAGAGGTACCTGGGGGGCTCAGTGGCTTAAGCATCTGCCTTTGGCTCAGGTCATGATCCCAAGGTCCTGGGATGGAGCCCAGCACCCAGCTCCCTGCTCATCAGGGAGCCTGCTTCTCCCTCTGCCCCTCCCCCTGCTCATGCTTTCTCTCTCTCTCTGAAAGAAATAAAATTCTAAAAAATCATAAAATGAAAAAAGACAAGAAAACCATGACTCCATGTTGGACCTTGAGAGCAGCACATTTCCTCCTGATGAAGACATAGGGAAAGGTCTCGCCCCAGCCCTGAGCAGGATGGGGAAGGGAGGTAACCAGGACCACACTAAGGGGGCTCAGAGCAGCACCAAGGGGTGCGCTGAGCCCCTGTGGCACGAGAGGAAGGGAAGAGATGGAGAATTGCCATGAGACCCAGGGAAGGACCGACACAGGGGGCTGCTCAGAGGGCCCTGGCCCCAAAGACCCACCTCCCACATGGACATGGTGCCAGGGGTGACATGCAGAAGGTCTACAGCCGGCTCGGTGGCCCCTTCTGAGGGGGGAGCTGACCTGAGTCAGGGACACCACTGTGACCTCAACATCTTTCTGGAATCACAAAAGCAAGAGCCTGGAGGTCTTCACACATCATGCCCCGGCCCAGTGTCCTCTCCTGGCAGGTGGTCCTAGCTGTGCAGTGAGAGGTCTCATGGACACAAGGTGTGCCCACACCACTGCTGAAGTGACACGGACACTGCCACATAGGGACCCAAGTGCAGTCAAACCGCAGAAATGCCCGATCCTCTTTTCGCTCACCTAAGTGATAAGAGTAACTCACTTTTTTTTTCAGACTGCGGTAAACCTTTTATTACAAATTACAATTAAACCTCTCCATAACATCTCAGACAGTCTCCAACGCCATTTCACGTCTCTAACAGAGCAGAGTGGGCATCAACACACGGCTGTACACAGCAGGTTGTAGCTCCGGAAACTACCGTTCAACATGTTAAAATAATGGCTGTGGATTTTTTTTTTCTTTTCTAGTATCATAAACATATGCTATTTGATAGTATCTGAATTTAATTTAAAACATTTATTTTTGCAAACAGAACATAAAGCTTCTGAGGTGAGCATCTAAGGGAGAAAGGAAGTCCTGTTATGAAGCCAGGCCCAAGCGAGACCCCACTTAAAATCCGCCAGCATGAACTTGAGAACTCGGTCCTCCGTTCGTCAGGGTTAACCTGGGTTTTGATGGAATGGGAACCACACTGCCTCCCGGGGCTTCTTCAGTCTTGCCTTCCTGAGAGGAAGACGAAAACAGCTCTCTCCCTTTCTCAACTTCCTTTCTCAGCCCCAGAAAGCCACCACCACATGGCCAAACTCGCTCCAGAACAGGACCATCGCAGCTCCGTAGGCTGGTCTGTCAAGAGGCTCCAGGCAGGAATGGTTTCCACAGGGAGCAAGTCGATACCTTGGAAGCCTCAGACCCGTGGGACTGGCCGGGGTGTGGAGCAGCAGTTAACCCCAATCCGCTCTCTGGTCCGGAGCTTCCTCTGGAGCCAGGCTCTCAGGGCAGCCTGGATCCGCTCGAGCTTTTCTGCCAGTCCGGCTCCTTCAGCTCTGTCTGCAGCCGTCATCCTTGTGCATCTGCCTGTAGATCTCCACTAGCGTTTGGAGTCCTAAGGCTCATCTTCCAGTGGCACTGAGCTGGTCTACAAGGGAATCTGGGCATTCCTCACCCGGTGGCGATCCGCATCTCTCTGGTCAGACAGGAGGTCAAAAAGGCCCCCTGGTGACAGTCCTCAGCTCCCATTCACGGTGCCACCACTGGATGCTTCCCCATTCAGCACAAAGCTGTTGGCGCCCCCAGTTTGCACCATAGTGGCTGGAGGATGAATCTGCGAGGCTAGCTGTCCCGGTGAGGTCCAATAAATGACTCCTCCCGGAGTCAGCCCCCTCCTCCAGGGTCTCCCCCAGGCTGGGGCAAGTAACGGAGCTGGGAGCTCCTGGGTGGTGGTGCAATCAGTTTCAGCACGGACTCCCGAAGCTGGCCTGCAGGTGCTGCTGGGCATCTCCAACGCCTCTATCCTTCGGGACCTGGAGCCACCACCCCAGTCTACATGGGGGCACCAGGACCTCCAGAAGGGCTGCCACGGAGTCTCGGCTACTTCCCCATCCACCAGACAACAGTAACTCGCTTTTACTGAGCATTTGTCAGGCACCTGTTAGTGCTCTCAGAGCCTCACTGACCCACTCAACCAACTCAACCCTGGGAATGCCCATGTGGGGCGTACATGCTCTCACAGACACGGGCAGGGAGCTTTTGCCCCATTGCTGCCCTGCAACAGCTTTACTCAGGTCACAGTGATCTCCATCTTTCCCAAACCCCCGCTGCAGGCCCTGCCCTTTTTCTGCAAGGCTTCTCCGATGCCACCTGTCCACCCTCCCCACCCTGCCAGCCTGCCCCACTAGCCACCCCTGCTCCAACCCCCTTGCCGAGTTAGATGTGGGGCCCATTCCCTTTTCTGTCTCACCCTCCTTCCCCGTGATCTCAGCCACGAACACCTCTGTATCTACAGCTCTGACTTCCTCCCTGAGCTCCACACTTAAAATACCCAACGGCCTGTGCCACATACACAGGGGCGTCTGTCTTCTGCCTCCATGTGGCAAAGTGGAATTTTCAACTTACACTCCCACACAGAACCTGTTTCTACCACATGCTTCCCCTCCAAGGAAGGGGTAAGACACATCCACTCAGGTGCTCAGTCCAAAAGCCAGTGAGTTATTCTTTGTTTCCCCAATCAGACCAAATACGACTGTTTTTAAATACTTAAAGAAGGAGGAAGGGGAGGGGGAGGGGGGAGAAGGAGGAGGGGGAGGAGGAGGGGGAGGAGAGGGGTGCCTGGCTGGCTCAGCCAGAAGAGCATGCAACTCTTGATCTCGGGGTCATGAGTTCGAGCCCCACGTTGGGTGTTGAGATTACTTAAATAGAAATCTTTAAAAATAAATAAATAAAAAAGAGAAAAAAAGGAAAAAGAAGGGGACAGAGAGAAAAGGTGGGCCCACCTCACAGCTAAATGCAATCCTTCCCCCCTGACCCCTAGCGGTGAGACACCCCCCCCCCACTCCCACCCAGGGCTCCTGTGGTCTTCCCCTAGGACCTGGTGGCTCCTCACTCACGAGTGGTCCCTGACCCCCATACACGACAGCATGGGCCACCTCTCTGCTCCCTGTCCCCATGGTACCTCCCAAGGCTGTCCTCTGCAGGAAAGGGTCAACCTGTAACACCCCCGCCCAGGCTTAGGGAGGGCAGCCCAGCAGTGCTGTCGGGGCCAGAGAAAAAAAGATGGAAGGGGAGAAGGCACCTTGCCACTCCAGCTGTATCCCTCTTGGGTTTTCCAGGTTCCCTGGGACCCCACACACTTCCCCAGCTGTGTCTCCAGGAACCAAGCACTGGGTGAGTGCCTACAGCCTCAGAATGGTCCTGCTATCCCAGGAGACACTGTCACACAGAATCCCTCCTGGGAGCCTCCCCACCACCAGCCAGGCCACATGGGCCCCTCCCTCTGTGAGCCCCCCACCCAGGCCTCCTCTAAGCAGTTGCCCTGTCCTCAAGGCATGGACTCCTCCCCTAGTCGGGGGACCCACCACATCCACTCAGGGTGCAGAGAGACCACGCAGCATGCAGGGCCAGGTCCCCCAGAGCTGTCCTGGGTGGAAGGTCACCAGCAAACCTAGGTGCTGCCCCCACTTGCAGACTTGGCCTCAGATCCCAACCCACAGCCCTCCAGGAGCCCCTGCAGGCCGAGGCCACTCCTACCCCCAGAGCTGCAGGAAGCAGCTGCTAACCAGAGGTGAGAGGGGGGCGAGGTGAGAGAGCTGGTGGCGAGCACAGCCCCACTCGCCGCTGCTTCACCCTGTTACCGCCACAGACTGGCCCACAGACCCCAAGTCACTCCTGGGCCCACATGGCTTCTGTGGGTTTCCACGCCCAGCCCCTCCCAGGGCCCGTAAACACTGCCCCAGCTGCCCACCCCTTCTAGATCCTCCCGAGCAAGGCCACCAAAGGCACCCAAGTTCATCTGCAGCTCAGCGGGTGCTCATCTGTGTTTCCTGGCCAGAGAGGGACAGGAAGCACTGACCAGGAGGGGTCAGCACCGTCCCCTGCAACCCCAGGACCATGAAGACACCCCGCGCCCATGAAGACACCCCGCGCCCTTGAACCACTCCCAGAACCCTCCAAGAGCCCACCATCCCAGACACACACACACAGAGCAGGGGACCCAGCACTCAAAAGTCTGGGCCTTGAGGCAGGAGTACTGAACGGCGGCCCTGGCACAGAGGCACAGCTGGGAGTGTACTGCCTGGGACACACCCGCACACACCTGATGTGCACAGTGCATTTGTGTTCAGCTCCTATTCCTGGGTCTTCATATTCCTTCCACCCGTGGCTCCTCCACTGGGCAGCTAAGGCTGCGTGTGAACGTGCAAAGCAAGGTGGTGGTGAGTCCTGAGCTGCGACCCGGAAGGCCAGGGCAGGTGTGGCTCAGGCACGGGGGAGACACAGAAGCGAACCGCGCAGACACACCCTGGCCTGGAGGGCTCACAGTCCAGTGAGAGGACAGACACGAACGGGATACACAGAAGTACAGCAGTGACAAAGGCGCAGCTAGTATCACCAGGCGCCAACATCAGGGGAGGCAGCCCAGGGGCAGGTGGGTACAGGTGGGCACCCCCGGCGGGGGGTCATGGGCAATCTACGTGGCTCAGAGTCCAGCTCTCCCACGGCTCCCTCGGTCTCAACAACCGTCGGGGCAGCACTAACTCCTGAAAGTGGCCTGGAAGATGCTGCTTTTGGCAAATGAGCGTGGAGAGCATGGCCCAAAATTCTGGGTTTTCAGCGACGTGTAGTAACTGGAGAAAAGAGGCCACTGTGGCCAGAGATGCGGCCACTGCCCCCCACCCAGGGTCACGCGCTCCCTTGCTGCGACTTCCAACCAAGTGTGGCACACCAACTGGGGTGGGCTCGGCTGGGAGGACTCGGGCCCCCCGCCGAGGGAAGCATGGTAGCCCGTGGGCAGTGCGGACAAGCGTGCCTCCAGGGCCCCCACGAAGGGAGAGAAAGGAGGAGGGCTGAGTATGCAGCCAGGAGGGACCGAGGCCAAAGCCGCCTGGACATCAGAGGCGAAAAAGGGGGAAGCCTGGGAGGCCCTGGCTAGAGAGCAGAGCGGCCGGCTCAAGAGTAAGCGAGAGCCAGAACCAGCCCCCCCTTCCTGAAACGTTCTCGCTGGGATCGCCTCCTCCTCCTCCGAGAAGCCTCCCTGATCTTGCCCAGGTCAGTCCCCTTCTCGGAAAACAGCTTTCCCGTCCCAGGGCAGCCTCTGCCTTTAGGTACTTGGTTGCCCAACACCCAACGACCCGGGGAGGTGCTTCTTCAGTCCTCCAGGGGGCCTCCCAGCTGGGCCCTGGCGGCACCCCACTGTGGCACCCTACTGCCGCGCCAGGGCCTGATCCGAGTCCCACAGCCTTGCTTCCCTGGCCGCGACCTACTGGCCCGACCCTACCGGCAGAGAGACCAGAGAGACCGCACCTACTAGGGGAGGGCAAGGCCAGGAGCCGGGGTGGGGGTGTGAGGGGTGAGGGGGGTCCGGGTATGGGGGGGTCCAGGCACAAAGGGACTTAAGTCCAAATATCCAGAGGCGCCTCTGGCCGCAGGGCCCCCCCAGGGCCCCCCCCCCTGCAAGTCCCCGCTTCCCAACCCTGATGCGTCGCCTTTCAGAGAAAGGGTATTCTCCTAGTTTCCCCAAACCACATCCCATTAGGCCACTGCCCTTCAGACAGCCCCACAAACAGAGCCCCACGTTATTCCGAAGCCTGACAAGCAAACACCTACTTTGGGATTTCAGAGGGATTCATACAAAAATAGTTTAAAAACACATTTTTTTTTTTTTTTATCCCCTGAAACGGAGCTATGCGACCTCCAAAGGGGACACCTGTGAGTTTCTTGTAATTTTTCTAAGAAATAACAACCGGGGGCCAAGTTTGCTTTTTTTAGAAGAAAACTATATTCTTTTAAAGAAAATGAAAATATTCTCAAAGGAAAAACTTAATTTAAGTCAAATCATACACTTTTTGTCGAGTAGCGGGTGCCCGGAGCCTGACCACGCGGCCGGGCGCCCCCTCGCGGCCTCTGTCCACCGAGCCCTGCGGCTGCAGTCGCGCGAGTTCCCGCCCAGGGCTGCAGGGGCCCAGGATCGGGTCCCCCGGGGCGCGGGATCGGGTCCCCCGGCGGGGCCGCGCCTGCAAACACCCGGCGGAACCCCGGGGGCCACCCCGCGGCGGCCGAAGGCGGGGCTCCTCCGCGGCCCCGCCCCAAGGGGGCCCCACCCGCCCGGGACCCCCACCCGCCGGGACACGCGCGCCCTCGGGCCCTCGGCCAGGCCCCCGCCTGCTAGACCAGCCCTGCCCCGAGGGCGCTCCGGGAGGGAGGGGGCCGGCCCCGCACGCCGCGCCCCTGCACGCGGTCTGGGTGCCCGCCCCAGGCGGAGGGGCGCGGGGGACCCGGGAACGGCAGGCGTGGGGGGGGGAGGGAGGAAGGGAAGGAGGGGAGGGAGGAGGAGGGAGGAGGGAGGACGGAGGAGGGCAGGGCGGCCGGCAGGCACAGACGGTGAATAAATAGCAGCAGCTTCGCCGGGGGCCGGCCCCTCGGCCGGGCGGGGGGCGCGGGGGGCGCGGGGGGCGCGGGGGGCGGACGCCCGGCTCCGACACGGCCCCGCCCCGCCCCGCCCCCGCCCCGCGCGGCCCCGCCCCGCCCCGCTCAGAGCTCCGTGACGTGCACGGCCGAGGGCAGGGGCCCCGGGCCCAGGCGCCGCAGGTGGCAGCGGCGGCACAGCAGGTGGCCGTCCAGGGGGTAGCAGCGGCGTCCGTCCTCCCCGCTCAGCTGCAGCCCGCAGTCCTAGGGAGAGCACAGCCGGCGGGTAAGCGGGGCGCGGGGGCGCCCGAGGGAGGGCGGCTGGGGGGCGGCCCGGGAGCCGCGGCGCGGAGGGGGCGGAGGGGGCGGCTCGTAAGGACCCGCGATGGGGCGCGGAGGGGGCGACCTCAGGGCGGGGAGATGAGCGCGCACCCCACGCCGAGGGGCCGCTGGGGCTGCCCCACCCCGCACCCCCCACCTCCCCGCGCGCTCGGGGCTCTCTCCCTCCCTCTCCCTCCCTCCCCCTCCCTCTCCCTTCCTCCCCCTCCCTCCCTCTCCCTCCCTCTCCCTCTCTCCCTCCCTCTTCCTTCCTTTCTCCCTCCTTCTCCCTCCCTCTCCCTCTCTCTCTCTCTCTCTCTCTCCCTCCCTCTCCCTCCTTCTCCCTCTCCCCCTCCCTCCCCCTCCCTCCCCCTCCCTCTCCCTTCCTCTCCCTCCGTCTCTCCCTCCCTCTCCCTCCCTCCTTCTCTCTCCCTCCCTCTCCCTCCCCCTCTCTCCCTCCCTCTCCCTCCCTCTCCCTCTCTCTCTCCCTCCCTCTCCCTCTCTCCCTCCCTCCCCCTCCCTCTCCCTCCCTCCCCCTCCCTCTCTCCCCCTCCCTCTCCCTCTCTCCCCCTCCCTCTCCCTCCCTCTCCCTCCCTCTCCCTCCCTCTTTCTCCCTCCTTCTCCCTCCCTCTCCCTCTCCCCCCACCTCAAAGAAATTAAAAACAGCAACAAACAGCGCCTCCCAGGGAGCGCAGGGAGCCCAGAGAACCAGAAAAGAGAAGTGGATTCAGGCGCCCAGACTCCCTGGGGGGGGGAGGGGGAGGCGGAGCTGAGCCGGAGGGATGGGGCCCAAGTTAGAAAAAAACCCAAACTGGGTGGACCCGAGGGCACAGCGAAGAGTCTCAAGAGTCTCGGAGGGAGGGTCCACGGCAGAAAGCCACTGAGAGCAGGACAGTGACAACCAAGAAGTGCCTTCTGCCCCCCCCACAGGGGTCCCCTCCTGCCTCCCCCCACCCAGGGGTTCCCTCCTGCCTCCCTCGCCCCCACACACACAAGGGTCATGGAGGGCAAGGCCACCACACAACCTCTTCCGTCCCCTCCCCAAGGAGCCCCCTCTGGTCACACTCCCACCACACCCAGGGCTACCCTGCTTTGAGGGTTCCGCAGCCCTGACCCCAACACCTGTCCTGCTCGCACCGGGCCCTGCCGCTAACCACCACACACCAGGGAGGCCTGGGGACAAGGGTCTCCCCGGCCCTGGCGCCCCACCCCTGAAGCCTGCCTTGATCGCCTGCTCTAGTGCTCGGAGGCCCCAGGGGGACCCCACGGCCCCCAGGACAGCAGACAGGACGCCCTGTCACTGCCACGGGGGAACTAGGGCGCCTCCTTCCCGGGTCCCGCAGCAGGATCCCAGTTCCCGCTGGGCCGCCTGCCCCCACCAGGGCCACCTGCTTCCAGGCCGTCCCCTGAGTGCCACTGAAGCTCTCGCTGACCCTCCCTCCCGCTTCTCCCTGGGGCTGAGGCCCGACATGCTGTTCTCGGCTTTTCTCCCACCTCTTCTGTGCTCACTCGGCCTGGCCTCCCCGTATGGCCCCTCAGCACCCCTCAAAGGTCGCCGTTGCTGGGCTGTGCTGGGCCCCTCTCCTGCCGCTGCGACTTCCCTGGGAGACTCCCTCGCGCCCTGGCCTCCCCCACACGGGCCTCGGGCCTCGGGCTTCCAGCCACGCGGCAGCAAGGCCTGGGTCTCATCCTACGTCCCCTGCTCTGGGTGCGAGATACGCGACACGGACCCTCGGGCCCTGGAGACGGGGGAGCAGCGGGGTGAGCCCTACAAGTGCGCAGGTGACCACCTCACGAGGTTCTCCAGGCCCCAAAGAGGGCCCACTGTCCTTGAGTTGAAAATTTGGGGGGGCCCAAACCACTGGAGACCTCGGGGGAGAGTATCAGAGAAGAGAGACCTATGGGTGCCCCGACTCCCAAATTCCTAGGCCCGCAGCCAGAGTCTGAACTCCAGCCCGTGTAGCTGCTGCCCCTGGACTCGGGCGTCCCCGGGGCCCCAGATGAGGGCACCTCTCCGCTCCCCCCCACGCCCTCACTTTCTCCAGGGCTCCCCGTGGCCACCTCCTAACCCCCAAACTGCCCTGTCCGGTCACTGACCAAACCCAGTCCCTTTTAACTGCCTGGCGAGCACGCAACCCCACGAGCCACCCCGAGCCAGGACCGCAGCCCCGCCGTTCTCCGCACGGCCAAGAGCCCCCTCCCCAAAGTGCTCCTGCCACCGTGTCACCCTTTTCCACCGCCCCCAGGATCAGTGCGTGGTCCTCAGCCTCACGTCCCAGCTCCTGCCAACTCCTCCTGACTCAGCTGCGCACCTTCGCCCTGGCACCGTCTTAGCTGGGGCGTCCCCCTCTCCTGAAAGCCTTCCCTGATTCTCCAAGGCCTCCCACCTACTCCGACAAGTCACCGTGACTGCGGTAACGACCTGTGTAGACGTTGCCAGAGCACTCATCCCTGCTGCAAGAGTGGGGGCTCCAGGCTCATCCCTGTGCATCCCCAGCACCCCACCCCCTGGAGACCCTCAGTAAATATTTGATCCAATAGGAAGTGGGCTGAGGACATAGCTTGGGGAGAAGGGAGAGGGCCCCCTGGGGCGGCGGGGAGTGCGGGACAGAACCAGAGCCGGGGAGCTGGGCCCACAGGACACCGAGAGAAGTGGACACCTGCGTGTGGGCACCTGGCTGGCTCAGTTGGTTAAACGGCTGCCTTTGGCGCTGGTCGGGATCCTGGGGTCCTGGGATCGAGTCCAGTGTCGGGCTCCCTGCTCAGTGGAGAGCCTGCTTCTCCCTCTCCCCGCCCCCCCACTCGTGCTCTCTCACAGATAAAAATCTTTTTTTTTTTTTTTTTAAAAAAAAGGGTCCTACATGGAGGGGGGCTGCCCAGCCACCAGCATTCCGGGGGGGCCCAGGCTCACCTCACAGTGGTAACACTCCACATGGTAGTCTCTGTCCATGGACACCACACGGATGGTCGTCTCACAGCCCTGGAGGAAGAGACGGGGTTCGGACACAATCAGCAAATTGGGGTTTGGGGCGACCTGTGTGGGGTGCACACACCACACAACACGGCCTGGTCGTGGCAGGTGCGCATTCGTGCCCATGTGGACCCTGCCTGTGGTGCTCCCACGGCGGGCAGAACGGGCATCGGCAGGTGCACACGAATGGATGTCCCCCCGCAGCGACACCCAAGAGCACGCACACGCATCCGTGAGAGCTGTCACGTGAGTGTCTACGTGTGTCTACATGTTCTTTTCAGTTCTTTGCAGTCAGGAAGGGCCACCGCCAGTCCTGCCTCCCCAGGCACACCAGCCTGGGGCAGAGCCAGCGTGGGTGGAAGGCACGGTGCCGGAGAGCCCCCCCAGGATGTCTCCTGCACAGACTGCAACCTTCTCTCGCCTGCTCCCCCCACCACCTCAGCCTGCAGGGCGAACAGACCCACGGAGCCATCCTTACGTCCGTGGGCAACGGAGCTGAGGGCCACCACTTCTAACTCTTGCTAGGACACACGGGCGCTTATGGGCACAACACAGCCCTCGGCCCTGAGGGATACGGGGCAGGAGCATCTGCTCCTCCTCCCCCGGGGGCCCAAGGCCTGGGGCCAGCCTGAGCAGAACCAGGCAAGGCTGGGCCAGGCACCTGGTCATCTCCACGTGAGTGGTTCCTACCTGTGCAGGGAGGATGGGACGGGCACAGGAGGCACATTTTGGTGCAAAAACCCTGGAAGAATAAAGGAAACCGGGAGTGACCCCTGAGTGGCCAGAGGCCAAGGGCAGAAAGGCAGACCCACCCACCCACGGGAGCCCCTCGACATGGCCCCAAGCCTCAGGACCCCTTTCCTTATGTGGACACACTGCAGGGGGGCAGCCTCTGCGGTGCCTTCTGGGCCTTTCATCTGGCTCCCCAATTCACAGCCACCCCATCAGCTCCTCCGGGATGGCTTCGGGTTCTCCTTACCCTCTCCCCTAATTGTCCGGGGGGGGGGACTCCCCTAGCTGAGACCCCCACAAAGCCCAGCTCCACAGTGAGTACTCGTGATCCATGCAGGGCACCAACCCCACGCGCGGCAGCCGCACGGGACCAGAGCTCAGCAGGCCGGGCCTGGAGCCACAGCTGGGGGAAAGGACTGGCTGCTCACGTGGACGCCAGCCGGCCAGGGAAAGGACTCTGCAGAGGCTCCAAGCCCCCCCCCCCAGGGAGGTGGTCGGCCCCTGGGAGCAGAGGGACAGGTGCAGGTGGGGCAGCCAGGAGAGTGTCCCCGCCCCGCCCCCACCGCCGACTAAGAAGACGGAACATGCAGGCAAAGGCAGGGAGAGGAAAGAGACGACTGGCGCTGAATCATCCAAGAGAGGGTTCCAGACAGATCCAGGCCCTGCGCCCACCACTGAGGACCGACTGATGGGGAGGCTGGAGGTGGAAAGGCCAGGAATGGAGAACCCAGACAGGCAGGGGGGAAAGATGCTCCCGGGGAGGCGGGAGAAACGGCGGGGGTCACCTGCCCCACGGCGCCGGGACTCACGTGTGATAGTCTCTGACACAGTAGATGTTGTTCTCCACGTCCACTGTGAAGGGCACCCCGTCCAGGCACTCGTTGCACACCGAGCACCGGAAGCAGCCTGGGTGATAGGACTTCCCAAGGGCCTGCAGGATCTGGAGGTGGGAGGCACTGAAGGGTCAGTGCAGACGGAAGGCTCAGCACAGCCCCCGAAGAGGCTCTGGCTCTGAGCCCTTGGCAGGTCTGCAACAGGTGACGGGGGGTCCTAAGACCGCTCTTGTCAGAGGGGCTCCAGGAGGCTGGGGGAGGGTCTCACCATCTCCATGATGAGGTGTCCACACACGCTACACTTGTCGGCTGTTTGCTGGAACCCGGAGTACTGACGGGACACAAGGGATCCAGAATGTTAGGTGACAAAGGGGCACTCGCTGCCCAGCCAGCACCTGCCTCCCGGCCCCAGGTCTCCCTGTGAAGCAGGAGGGCCCCCTCCCCTGCTCCCACCCAAGGCACCAGCCAGGGCCCAGCTCCGGCTCACCAGGAAGTCCTCCTGGCAGTAGACTTTGTCACCCACATTGTAGAACGCCTTCCCTCGGAGTCGTCTCCCTGCAAGGACGGGGATCGAGAAGGGGGCCTTGGGCCACTGGAACCCAGCGACGAGCCCCTGGTTCCATTTCTCAGGACTCTTCTCCAACAGATGAGAAGCAGATTATGGGCAAATTTTAACATTTCCCTTTATTAGTAGGTCATTACTATTAAAATAATAAATAGGGGATTGGGATCCCTGGGTGGCTCAGCGGTTTAGCGCCTGCCTTTGGCCCAGGGCACGATCCTGGAGCCCTGGGATCGAGTCCCACGTCGGGCTCCCTGCATGGAGCCTGCTTCTCCCTCTGCCTGTGTCTCTGCCTCTCTCTCTCTCTATCATAAATAAATAAAATCTTAAAAAAGATAAAGTAACAAATATATTTTTTAAATTAAACAGAACCCACTGACAGATTGTTGTAAGAGGTTCTCAAAGCAAATATATAAGGAAGTGCTTTTCATGTGTAAACTGCTGTTCTGGTCAATTTTTAAAAATACATTTGCTGGGGCGCCTGGGTTGCTCAATGAGTTAAGCGTCTGCCTTCAGCTCAGGTCATGATCCCAGGTTCCTGGGATCGAGTCCTGAATCGGGCTCCCTGCTCAGTGAGGAGTCTGCTTCTCCTTCTCCTGCTCCCCCTGGTTATACTTTCTCTCTCTCTGTCAGAGAAATAAAGTCTTTAAAAAAAAATACATTTGTGGGACCCCTGGGTGCCTCAACGGTTGAGCATCTGCCTTTGGCTCAGGTCACAATCCCACAGTCCCAGGATCAAGTCTCACATCAGGCTCCTCGCAGGGAGCCTGCTTCTCCTTCTGCCTCTGTCTCTGCCTCTCTCTGTGTTTCTCATGAATAAACAAATCTTAAAAAAAAAAAAAAATTGCTTCAGGGGTGCCTGGGTGGTACAGTCAGTTGACTCTTGGTTTCAGCTCAGGTCATGATCTCAGGATCATGAGATTAAGCCCCGCATCAGGCTCTGTGCTCAGCAGAGTCTGCTTGAGATTCTCTGTACACCCCCCCGCCCATGATCTCTGTCTCTCTCTAAAATAAATAAATATTTTTAAAGTGTTTTTTAAGGGGCAGCCCGGGTGGCTCGGCGGTTTAGCGCCGCCTTTGGCCCAGGGCGTGACCCTGGGGACCTGGGATCGAGTCCCACGTCGGGCTCCCTGCGTGGAGCCTGCTTCTCTCTCTGCCTGTGTCTTTGCCTCTCTCGCTCTGTGTTTCTCATGAATAAATAAGTAAAATATATTTAAAAATAAAAATAATAATTTTTTTAAAGATTTCATTCATTCATGAGAGAGACAGAGAGACACAGAGAGAGAGGCAGAGACACAGGCAGAGGAAGAAGCAGGCTCCATGCAAGAAGCCTGATGTGGGACTCCATCCTGGGTCTCCATGATCATGCCCTGGGCCAAAGGCAGGTGCTAAACCGCTGAGCCACCCAGGGATCCCTAATAAAATGTTTTTTAAAAAATCACTTCAGGGATCCCTGGGTGGCGCAGCGGTTTGGCGCCTGCCTTTGGCCCAGGGCGCGATCCTGGAGACCCGGGATCGAATCCCACGTCGGGCTCCCGGTGCATGGAGCCTGCTTCTCCCTCTGCCTGTGTCTCTGCCTCTCTCTCTCTCTCTGTGACTATCATGAATAAATAAATAAAATCTTTAAAAAAAAAAAAAAATCACTTCAGTGGGACTCAGAGCAGACGTTCCAGAATGAATTGTCATAATCTGTGAACATTAGAAGTATAACTCTCACCAGTTAAGGCCCTCGTGAAAGGGGTGTTCCTGTCAAAACAAGAGCCCCAGCAGACCTGCCTGCTGTTAGAGGCAGCCCACCGGAGTCAGGAGAAAAACCACAGCGCCTAACCAGGAACAGGAGGGAGCCTCCTCCCCTGATAAAGGGCACCTGCGAGAAACCGTGACCTGCCATCAGACATTAGGGGGAAACATTAGAGGCTTTTCCTTCCCCTTAGGATTCAGCATGGGACTAGAGGCCCTACACAGTGCAATATGACAGGGGAAAAAAATTAAAAATTGGAAAGGAAAAAGTACAACTATCTTTCTTCAGGATATGATTGTGTTATATAGAAAATCATAGGGAATCTACCTGAAAAAAACCCTACCGGAACTAATAAATGAGCTTAGCAGGGTTGTAGAATGTGAAATGTGAAACCAAATATATTTGTATATCCTGTAATGAATGAGTGGAAAAAGAACTTACAATTTTTAAAACTGCATTTATAACAGCCTCCCCCAAACCCTGCAAAATATTGAGGGATAAATTTAATAAGAGATATGTGTGACCCTCACTCTGCCAAACGAGACTTTGATGAGAGGAATTTCAAAAGACCTCCATAAATAGGGGATCCCTGGGTGGCTCGGCAGTTTAGCGCCTGCCTTTGGCCCAGGGCATGGTCCTGGAGTCCTGGGATCGAGTCCCGCGTCGGGCTCCCTGCATGGAGCCTGCTTCTCCCTGTGTCTCTGCCTCTGTCTCTCATGAATGAATGAATGAATGAATAAATAAATAAAATCTTAAAAAAAAAAAAAACCTCCATGAGTAGAACAATCTACCGTTGCTGGAAGACCAGCTCCCCCTTGGGTCTCTCACACTTCTGCATATGTTACAGGGTACTGGCAGCTTTCGTTCGGAACTACCTCCCCAAGGACATCTGTGGAACAAACGGCTTAGAAAACAAAGATGGCTTATGTCCCTCTGAAGTCGAAAGCAGGTTTGTTTGCTGTCCAGCTTATACAGATAATGTGCTTCTCAGAAACACAGGTCACATAGCGTTGCTGGCAGCCCACTATAAAACATGAGGGCTCCCTAAGCTCAGGGCTTCCAGCCTTTACAGAGACCCACTGCTCTGCAGCACCCGCCTGGCGCCCCCTGCGTCACCCCCATGAGACTTGAGGGCATGCACAAGGATTCAAATGTGAGGCTCATCCTGCCTGCAGGGCTGTGAGCTTCTGCCCCAGGAGACTCATGTCTTCAGTCAGCATCGGTGGAACAGTGGCAGACAAACTCATCAGCTTGCACGTAGGGAAAAAAAAAAAAAACCTCTCAGTCCCTGACCATCATCTTCGTGGCTTCAAATGTTCTGTCATCAATTCTCCCCAAATTGATTTGTACGTGCAACACTACACAATTAAGATCCCAGCATTCTTATTTTTTTGTGGATACTGACATGCCATTCTACTCTGTTTCATTCTTTTCTTCTTTCAAACCCTTGCGTTGAGGGCTGCCTTCCAATTCTAAAATTTATATAAAAATACAAAGAACCAAAATAGCCAAATAATCTTGCAAAAGATTAACAATTCTGGAAGACTTACACTGCCTATCTTAAGACTTCAAGTAATCAAGACAGTGTAATATTGGGGTAAGGAAAGACCTAAAGATCAGTGGAACAGACCAGAATGCAAAAATAGACCCATAAATATTTCAATAAACACACAAGTTGGAAAGCAAAGTCTTTTCAGCATATGGTGCTATGACAACTGAAGGGAAAAAATGAAATATGGAACAAAAATGAAACTCAATTCCTCACCTCATACCATACACAAAAGTACATTATGAGGGGTGCCTGGGTGGCTCAGTCGGTTAAGCGTCCGACTCTTGATCTCAGCTCGGGTCTTGATCTCAGGGTCGTGAGTTCAAGCCCCATGCTGGGCTCCATGCTGGGCATGGAGCCTACTTAAAAAAAAAAATACCATGAGAATATATTCATAAAACATACATCTGAAAAAAACTTCTACTCAGAATATATATAGTCTAAGTAATAAAAGACAAGTAACTCTCAATTCAAAAGCTGAGCAAAAGACCCGGACAGACTTCATAAAAGAAGATATAAATGGCCAAGAGGCAGACAAAAAAGACGCTCAACCTTATTAGTCATCAGGGAAATGCAATTAAAACCAAGAGATACCATTTCTCATCCATTAGAATGGGTGAATTAAAAAGACGAAAATACCACTTGTTGGCAAACACATAGAATAACCCAACTCTAACATTTCTAGTGGGAGTATGAAAATGGCACAACCCCCTTTGGAAAAGTTTGGCAGTCTCTTATGAAGTTAAACATACACTTAGCCTATGACCCAGAAATTCCACTCCTTGGAATTTACCCGAGAGAGAAATGAAAACATTTGTCCACAGATGACCTGTACGAGAATGTTCACAGCACAATCTATCAGTGTGTGAACGTACCACAAACTGTGGTATGTTCATACAATAAAATTCTACTCAGCAATAAAAAGGAGCGAGCTACTAATACATGGGTGGGGGGGCGCCTGGTTGGCTCTGACGGTAGAGCGTGCAACTCTTGATCTCACGGATGCAAGTTGGAGCCCCACATTGGGTACAGAGGTTACTTAGGGGACTCGGGATCGAGTCCCATGTCAGGCTCCCTGCATGGAGCCTGCTTCTCCCTCTGCCTGTGCCTCTCTCTGTCTCTGTCTCTCTCTCTCTGTCTCTCGTGATTAAATAAAGTCTTTAAAAATAAATAAATAAATATTTTAAAAAATAAAAGCTTAAAAAAAAATACTCCCCGGGGAAATCTCCCTCCACACAGACCTCACCCAATTCCCACAGGCTGACCTCCACAATCAAAAATTACAAAACCATGTGATGAAACAGAGTGTCATGGGTGCCTGGGTGGCTCAGCGGTTGAGCACCTGCCTTCGGCCCAGGGCATGATCCTGGGGTCCCAGGATCAAGTCCTGCCTCAGGCTCCCCACGGGGAGCCTGCTTCTCCCTCTCTCTGCTTGTGTCTCTGCCTCTGTGTGTCTCTCATGAATAAACAAAAGCTTTAAAGAATAATAAAATAAAATAAAATAAAATAAAATAAAATAAAAAAAAATCTCATTAATATACCACACCACCCCCACTCGAATGGTGGAAGACTGACGATGCTACCTGCTGGTGGGAAAGAGGAAAAACTGGAATTCTAATACATTGCCAGTGGGATAATACATTGTTTTGTCTACTGTGGTAAACCGCTTAGCAGCATATATTAAAGTGACACAAATGTTACTCCAGGACCCAGAAACTCCATTGCTAGGAAAAAAAAGTATAGGAGTGCCTGGCTGGCTTAGTACAGCATGTGAGTTTTGATCTCAGGGATAGGAGTTCGAGCCGCATGTTGAGTGTAGAAATTACTTAAAAAGAAAATCTTCTGGGATGCCTGGGTGGCTCAGCAGTTGAGCATCTGCCTTCGGCTCAGGACGTGATCCTGGAGTTCTGGGATCGAGTCCCACATGGGGCTCCCCGTAGGAAGCCTGCTTCTCCCTCTGCCTGTGTCTCTGCCCCGCCCCCCCATGTCTCTCATGAGTAAATAAATAAAATCCTAAAAAAAAAAAAAGCAAGACACTATCAAAAATGTTGAGGCAAATTTTGAAAAAAGGACCAAAGGAAAAATAAATAAATATTTTTTTTAAAAAAAAGGACCAAAGAGAACTTCTAGAGATAAAAGAAATCCAATTAATGCAATGAAAAACTCAATGAAAGAGTTCAGTAGGAGGTTGAACGCAGCTGAAAGGTTTGGTGCCTGCCTTTGGCCCAGGGCACGATCCTGGAGTCCCGGGATCGAGTCCCACATCGGGCTCCCTGCATGGAGCCTGCTTCTCCCTCTGCCTGTGTCTCTGCCTCTCTCTCTCTCTCTCTATGTCTATCATAAATAAATAAATAAATAAATAAATAAATAAATAAATAAATAAATCTTTAAAGAGAAAAAACGCAGCTGAAGACAAAAATAAGTGATCTGGATTCTAGTTTCTGTAAGACAGATCTGAGGAAATTAAACAGAATTGGAGACAGAGAAATGGATAATATGAGAGGAAGAGATTAAGAGACCCAATAGAATAAGAAAGTCTACTACTCCGAATTTGAATTCTAGAAGTAAATAATAGAATGGGAGAGAAGCAATTTTTGAAAATAAAATAGCTAAGATTTTTCCCTAAATTGATAAAAGACCTGAAACTTTAGGGACACCTGGGTGACTCGGTCACTTAAGCATCTGCCTTGGGCTCAGGTCATGATCCCTGGGTCCTGGATGGAGTCTCGCTTGTGCTCTTTCTTTCTCATTCTCTCTCAAATAAATAAATAAAATCTCTCTCAAAGAAAAAAAAAAAAAAGAGCCGCACACTCTACCGACTGAGCTAGCCAGGCATCTATATATACATTAATGAGTTTTTTAATGTGAATCCGGCCTAGTCGTCTTCAAATAAACTCAACTTGGACATAATGTATTATCTTGATTATACACTGGTGAATTCGGTTCTGGAGAAAAAAAGGGGAATAAAATAACTAGTACACACACAAAAAAAATTCCCAGAACCAAGGGGGCAAATCTCCAGTCTCGCAGGGCTCTGTGTGTGCCCAGGACAACCGCAGTGGTAAAAAGCCTACACCACACATAAATAAAACACACAAGCTGTATCGTCCAAATTCAAGAGCACGGCTGCCGTTGTATCGAGGTCAGTGACACCACCTGGAACTGGGCAGCACACGGCCTTGCCCAGAGGCCACCGTAGCCAGGACTTGTGCAACGTGACAGTCCTCCCAAGAGCTCCCCAAAGGAAAACCCGGAGCACGCACACACAATCGTGAATCAGAAGGGCATCAGAACGTAGCAGCAACAGTGGCCGCTGGAAGGTAAAACTACGACCTCAAAATGCTGAGTGAGGGGCGCCTGGCTGGCTGAGGCCTTGGGGAGTAGGACTCTTGATCACAGTCAGGGTTGTAAGTTCAAGCCCCAAGTCAGATGTAGAGATTCCTTAAAAATAAAATCTTTAAAACACACACACACAAACACACACACACTCAGTGGCTCAGTCTGTTAATCAGCTGCCTCTGGCTCAGGTCATGATCCCAGGGTCCTGGGATCAAGCCCCGAGTCTGGGCTCCCTGCTCAGCAGGGAGCCTGCTTCTCCCTCTCCTTCTGTTCCTCCCCACACCCTCATCCCTACTCCTGTTCCTGCGCCCTCTTGTGCTCTTTCTCACTCACTCTCTCTCTCAAATAAATAAATAAAATCTTAAAAAAAAAAAGATTAAAAAAAATGCGGAGTGAAAAATGTTTCAAATTTAGGAATCTATTCCAAACTACGATGTATGAGCATAGAATAAAGGCATTTTAGAGCAGAATTCAGAACACTGACCTCCCACGTGCCCTTTCTTAGGTAACGGGAGCAAAATCTCGTAGGCAATGCTTCACAGCTTTGATTCTTTCTTTCTCCTCCACGTTGTTCAGTAGCCAACCTTACCTCAGACAGCCTGGTTCCTTCAAGGGAAGCCTGAATCCACTCCCCTTATCCCTCGATGGGCTTGATTAGTATAAAGATAACTCCTCCTCCCTTATTACGGTATTACTCAGAGACGCAGGCAAGTCGGTCAATCAATCATCACACTCCCCACCGCCAAAAAGACTGGCTCAGGAATGGATGTGTGAGATGCTCTGGCCAATGACATACAAAGAGATATTTGCTAGGTGCTTTCTGGAAAAGAAATTTCCAAAAATGTGACCGGAACAGATGTCCCCTCTTCCTCCAGACCAGCGGGGCACCAATGGAAGTCTCAAGCTGCCTCAGACATTTCACCACCCTAAAAGAAGCTGCCCCAAGGCAAAAGCCAAACCCAAGAGAAACCGAGCCAAGCTTCTCATAGGGCCTGAGCCACTAGATCAATCACAACCTGAAGCCAGCCCTTATCTCTGGGTTCCCAGTTCAGGGAGCCAAAAAATATTCTGAGTTTAAGCCTCCTCAGCAGCATCTCTGTTCTCCCCAGCTAAAAGCTTCCAGGAAAGAGTGGATTCAATGCAGGGAGGATACAACAGGGCAAAGCAATGAATGGGCACTCCACAGGGGTCCAGAGGGCCTCCCAGTGGAAATTCAGTAGGATGCCTTATATAATGGGGCCTGGGGAAGGAGGTGGAGGGACAAAGATAGGATGAAACAAGCCAATACAAGGGAAAGAAAAGGTTAAAAAAGGAAAAAAAAAAAAAAAAGGAAACGTAAAAAACTACAGAATGTGATCACAGTATAATTTTTGGCTCTGCCGTGAATTTTTAAATACTCAAAGTAACATAAACCTGGCTTATTGACTTAATCACAACTTATTTATTTAATTTAATTTTTTTAAAGATTTTATTTATTTGTTCATGAGAGACCCAGAGAGAGAGAGAGGCAGAGACAGGCAGAGGGAGAAGCAGGCTCCTCGCATGGAGCCTGACACAGGACTCGATCCCAGGATCCCGGGATCATGACTGAGCTGAAGGCAGATGCTCAACCACTGAGCCACCCAGGCGTCCCTTGACCACAACTTATGATGGAATTACACTCAGAAAACTGGAAGGAAGAGAAGTGGGCAGTGTAAGAACCTGTTCCTCATCTGTCAAAGCAAAAATAAGTCTGAAAATGGCACATCCCCACCCGCACTCTCTGAATAAAGAAATAAATAAAATCTTTTTTAAAAAAGAAAAAGAGACAGCAGTGTATGATTGTTACAGATGCAGGGATGTGTACTAGATTCTAGAAACTGCTAAAAAAAAAAAAAAAAAGTACCAAGCAGTTGCCTCTGGGGAATGGGACCAGAAATGGAAAGAGGAGTGGTTTCTGCTATGGCAAAAACAGCTTCTCAGGACACTCTGACTTAACACTGTGCGTGTACTACACTCCTGTAACATAAAATATTAAAGTGCTTAGTATCAATAAATGAAAGATATTTGCTTCGGGGCAAAGCTTGAAGAAAAGAGGGTGGAATCAAGAGTGAAGATTTATTAGGTTGGTTGGATAATAGCTACTTTTTTCTTTTTAGAATTTCGTCTAGGTTAAATTATAACATTTTAGTTGATACTTGGGAGAAAAACAATAAGTAAACTGCAGGGAAAAGAAATAGCAGCCCCACGCCCAGGCAGGAAGCACAGTTCTAGCACCACGCGCCCCACCCAGGCAGCCAGGAGACATGGGGCCCCAAGGCCAAGGGCCCGAGGGGCAGCCTTTCCCTCTGGCGGCACAGGGCTCCCCTCCTGGTTCCACACCTCCCTCCCCAGGGCCCAGCGGATCTCCCCGGGGGGCCTGGACCTCCCAAGCAGGCCAGGCCCAGAAGGAGAGGGGCCACAACTCAGCCTCCTCCACACTCCACCTGGGCCAGAGCTGGTAGCAGGTGCTGGGCACTTAGGTGTCAGAGGGCAGAGGAAGAGGTCACCTACCACAGGAGTCACAGGTGAAGCAATCCGTGTGATAGAGGCTCCCCATGGCCTGGCAGGCCTGCCTCGCTCCGTAGATGCCAAGCCCGCACTTGATGCAAATGCCTACGGGAGAGAAGCAGGAGAGGTCAGCCCCCGACCTAAGGCTGCCTCACCTGGGGCCGATGAGCTTCCCAAGGCCTCCATCGCTCAGGTACTAACAGCTAACAGCTAACGTGGGAACCACGAGGGTGTCCTGGGTTTGTGTCTGCTGCTCTTTGAGATTCAAAGAAGTAAGCAGAGTCCCCGGCACCGCCCTTGGCATCAAAATACCAACGACACGCAGGACGCCTGGGTGGCTCAGTCGGCTCAGCATCTGACTCTTGGTTGTGATCTCAGGGTGGGGAGATCGAGCCCCACGTCGGGCTCCCTGCTCAGCTCAGAGCCTGCTTGAGCGTCTCTCCCTCCCTCTGCCCCTTCCCCTGCTCACATGCACCCTCAAGCACACGCTCTCTCCCAATAAATAAATAAGTAATCTTTAAAAATAGTAAGGACATTTTTAATAAAGACTTTATTTATTTGAGGGGCAGGAGAGCACGAGCAGGGGGAGAGGGAGAGACCGACTCTCCTCTGAGCAGGGAGCCCGATGCCAGGCTCGATCCCAGGACCCTGGAATCATGACCTGAGCCGAAGACAGACATTTAACTGACTGAGTCACCCAGGGGGCCCCACGAGTGACACGTTTATACTTGAGAGTCATTCTGAGCCCCTTCACCAGTGACCAGAGTCTTGGATTGATAGAAAATCCTTCCTGCTGTCTATGAGCCAGAAAGAAGGGACACCTGGGTGGCTCCGTGGGTGAGCATCTGCCTTCAGCCCAGGGTGTGATCCTGGAGACCCAGGATTGAGTCCCACATCAGCACAGCGACACTGCTGGCCTGTCACATGTCCCACGGTTTAGGGGCTGGAGATCCGGCCACGCACCAGGGAAGTCCCCGGGCTCGAGGAGCCTCTATGCCGGGGAGGGGGGTCACGGGGGACGGGTGACCACAGGTAAGCGGTATCTCCAGTGGAGACAAGCGCTGTGGGGGGACGTAAGGCTGATGAAGTATATATCTGAGCGTGTGAGCTTTCAATAGGATGACGGAGAAGGCCCCAGTGCCAGGGTGACATTTGAGCTAAGGTCTGGACGAAATTGGGGAGGAAGGTGCCACCTGGGATTACTGGGTGGGATGAGGGACGCGCCTCTAGCAGCACAGGCCGGGGTGCCCAGCAGTCAGGGGTGCGTGGTAAGGAAAAGGGTGACCAGCAATGGCAGGACGAAGCCAGGCACTGGTCCCGGGGGGACTCCTGGGACCCAGAACGGGGCGCCCAGCCTGAAGTCCGAAGTTCCCTTCAGCGCCCCGGGGTGTCCCATCCCTCCCAGGGCCGGGAGACGGGCTCCCCGGGCCTTCTAGACCCTAATCTCCCGGCTGCTCCAGGACGCGCTGCCCTCACGCTCTCCCTCCGGTCTCCCCCAGAGCTCTGGGGTGGTGACATCAGCCACGGTTGCGCCTGTCCCCGTCCCGCCGCCCGGGGTGGCCGCGTCCCGACCGCGGACCTCCCGGCCCGATGCTGCTGGGGGCCGCCGGCTACTCCTCTGCGGCGTCGGGGGCCTGGCGCACCCCGGCCCCAGCTCTACTGGGGGCTCCCGGGCCTGGCCTCCCCGGGCCGGAACGTAAGGGAGGCTGACGGCCCAGGGGGGACCCAGGGGGCCCAGGGGGCCGGAGAACAGAGCCGCGGGGTCCCCGCCACGCCCGGCTGCTGGGGGAACGCAGGCCCAGAACCGCTAACGGGTCAGAATTTTCAAGAGAAGCTGGAAACCGAGATCCGTCCCTGAAAGGTCACCCCGGGACCTCAACTGCTGACTTGGAGGTTTGGAAAACGCAGGAGGGGACACAGCAGGCCCGCGGGGCTCCACACGCGGCTCCACGCCCCCCACCCCCGCGCCCCACCTGCTCTCGCCCCCGGGCCCGCTCGGGGTGTCCAGGGTGCGCGGGTCCCTCCGACTCTCAATCGCAGCTCCTCTGTTCTCCCGTTTTGGCTCCATTCCCTCCTCTCGGGCCCCCCTCCCCGGGCCTGACGCAAGTCCCCAATTCTCCTCCCAAAGGCCACGTCCAGGGTGTCCTGCAGCCTGGCCCCCAACAGCCCACCGCTTCTCCTTCTAAAGTGAAAATGACCCAGGCCCTGCCCCTAGCTCTTGTCCCCGGGCTCTGGGGTTACCAGAGGCCACGCTGAAGAGCGAGAGTCCCCAGGCCGTGGAAGCAGCGCAGGAGGCTGTGACTTTGTATGACTAGTGTTTGCTCCGGTTTGGGTTTTTTCTAAATATGCGCTTGCATCACTTTCATAAAAAGACACCGAAGGGACGCTGGGGTGGCTCAGCGGTTGAGCACCTGCCTTCAGCCTGGGGCATGATCCGGGGTTCCCGGGATCGAGTCCCACATCGGGCTCCCCGCAGGGAGCCTGCTTCTCCCTCTGCCTCTGTCTCTCCCTCTTTCTCTCTGTGTGTCTCATGAATAAGAAAAAAAAAAAAGACACCGAAGGAGGAGAACCAAGTGCACAGTCTCCACAAAACTCAGGGAGCGCAGCATTTTGAAGAGGGTGGACTCTACCGATGGGATGGTGAGACCAGGCCTGGCAAACGCCGGCGGGGCCAGGGTGTCACCAGGGTCCTATGCAAGAGCTGGCTCGGTCCCGTGAGGGGGGACAGAGAGCTGAGCCTGAAGGGGGGCAGGTGAGCAAGGCAGTGCCAACCAGGTGTGGCGATGGGAGGAGGTGAGCACGCCAGCGAGACGTGGTGGCCACGCAGGGGTGGGTTTGCTTCTTTCTCCCCTTTTTCTTTTTTTCCCCTTTTTCTTTTAATGAAAGACCCTTGATATACTTACAACCAAAGAAAAAGATCAATGGAAAGAGGAGAGCCGAAGATGGAGGAGGTGGGGTTGGAGGCGGAATGACCCTGGTCCTCAGATCTGGACGCGGACTTGACACCCTGAGGGTACCAGGCCGCCTGCATGTGCCGACCTCAAGTTTTGCAGCAAAGCACAAGGCAAGTGCAGGAGCCAGAAGGGCACGAAGATGACTGAGGGAATAAAAGTGGGATCCAACCAAGGCTTAGGGCCACGCGACGGGTGGTGCCCAGATCACAGAGGTTCAAGACCAGCACCCCGCCAGCCGGTGTAGCAGCAAAAAAGGGTGCTGGGGCACTGACTGGGGGTCGGGGTTCTGCAGAGCAGAGGTCATTTGAGGAAACTGAGGCACCAGGGAGACCAGGTGGCCGTCTCAGCGAAGCAAAAACAGAGTGTGGCCCTGGGAGGCCGTGGTGGCTCCAGAGGAGGGAGGGAGGGAGGTGGCCCAAGTTAAAAAGATTCTGGAAAAAGAAAAAAAAAAAAAAAGAGGTTCTGGAAGCTTGAGGCTGTTGGCTGGCTAAGGGCCGCGGAACTCTGTGAGGAGAGACGGGAAAGTTCTAAAGATGTAAATGAATGGAGAGAAGGCCCAGGAGGTCAGTGAGCGTCAGGGCCCCGGAGAAGGGGGGACGGCAGGAGAGGAAGAAACACCCTGCGGGGGTGGACTCCCGCACACGGCTTGAGCTCATGCTACCTGCACGCTTCCTTTTGCAGAACTTTGCGTTCTTCAAGGTGGAGTGTGTGAAAGAGCCACCTTTTAGAGCTCCAGAAGGCCAAGTATCAGCACTAAGTCATCAGCAATTCAAGCCGATAGTTGCCCGAGTTTTTCGAAATTAGGAAAATGTTCCCTAGATCTGGCTTCCCTTGGGGAAAAAAACAAAATCAAAAAAAGATCTAGCATCACTCGCCTCCCACCCCTCGGGGCCCTTTAGAGAGGATGACCACCGGCCTCTGAGGTCTCGGGCCACCCGCCCTCCACCGTCCCACCACCTGCTTGGGTCCGGCCACCTCGCTTCACACAAAGATGCCATCAGCAGCTGCAGAGGCCCTGCGGCACCCACCCCGCCCGGGGCCCTGCAGGGGGGGACAGGAGACCAGAGCACCGGAGTCATTCTCTCCAGAAGACCCCCCCCCTCCCCCGGGTGCACCTGCCCTGCATGAGAGGCGACCGCTCCCTCGCCCATCTCTGTGCCCCCAAGGCCACCTGACAGCAGCCACAAGACCTACCAAACTGTAGATTCTCACCCTAACGCCCCACCCTCCGAAGGGCCTGAAACCCTTCCTGGCGCCCCCTCCCAAAGGCGACCCACCCGTGGCCCAGTCACTCCCTTGAACACCTGGGCCCTCCCAGGCGGCCACCCTGGGAGCCAGGGGTGCAGCGCAGGGCTCCCCGCCTCCCCGGCTCACACTCTTCCTCCGCCTGGACTGCCCCCCAGGCCTGGCCTGGCCCCTACACACCCTCCTGTGTCGAGATCCAGCTCGGGGCGGTCCTGAGCTGCCCGCAGGAGCGAACGCACGAAGCACACGGATGGGGCGCGGAGTCCCCTGGGCGTGAGAACCCCCCCACCCCCCACCCCCGGCCAGGTGCCTCGTCTTCCTGCTTCCCTCTCAGCGACGCAGGGAGGGTCCTACGAGGTCTCCTCGCGGGCCAGGGTCAGCCTGGGGGATGCGGGCCAGGGTCGGCCTGGGGGATGCGGGCCAGGGTCGGCCTGGGGGATGCGGGCCAGGGTCGGCCTGGGGATGCCGGCCAGGGTCGGCCTGGGGGATGCGGGCCAGGGTCAGCCTGGGGGATGCGGGCCAGGGTCGGCCTGGGGATGCGGGCCAGGGTCGGCCTGGGGGATGCGGGCCAGGGTCGGCCTGGGGGATGCGGGCCAGGGTCGGCCTGGGGATGCGGGCCAGGGTCGGCCTGGGGGATGCGGGCCAGGGTCAGCCTGGGGATGCCGGCCAGGGTCAGCCTGGGGGATGCGGGCCAGGGTCGGCCTGGGGATGCGGGCCAGGGTCGGCCTGGGGGATGCGGGCCAGGGTCGGCCTGGGGATGCGGGCCAGGGTCAGCCTGGGGGATGCGGGCCAGGGTCAGCCTGGGGATGCGGGCCAGGGTCAGCCTGGGGGATGCGGGCCAGGGTCAGCCTGGGGGATGCGGGCCAGGGTCGGCCTGGGGGAGGCGGGCCAGGGTCCCCAACCCGGCTGGGGCTGGCGGGGTGCAGGCCGAGCAGAGGCCCGCGCTGAGGGCTACGGAGGCACGATCCGTTCCCGGCCACGACCTACCCCGGGAACGGCGGGCGCCGCCGCGGCCCCCCCCCCCCGCCCCCGGGCCTTCCTCCCCGGCCTCCGCGGGTCCCCCCGGGCCTGCCCCCCCGGTCCGCGGGTCCCCCTCCCCGGCCTCCCCCCGCCCCGACGGCGCGCCGCCCGCCGCTCACCGAAGTAGTCCCGCGCCGTGCGCGCCTCCAGCGCCCGCTCCAGCTCGCGGGTCAGCGCCTCCAGCCTCCGCTCGGCCGCGCTCGGGCCGCCGTCCCGGGCCGCGGGCAGCTGCAGCGCGGGCAGCGGGAAGGCGGCGGGCGGCGCGGGCTCCGGGGAGCGGGCGGGCGCGGGCCCGGCGCCGGGCGGGAGCAGGTCGGCGTAGGCGCCGGCCGAGCCGCGGGAGCCGAGGCTGGACACGCTGGAGCGCGCGCTGCCCCCCGACGGCGGCCCGGGGCCGGGGCCGGGGCCGGGGCCGGGGCCGGGGCCGGGGCCGGGGCGCGGGTCCGGGCGGCCGCAGCGCGGGCTGCCGTGGCGCTGGTCGAAGCCCAGGCTGATGCCGCTGGAGCGCGCGCTGCCGCCGTCGGAGGCCGCCAGGCTGGCCCTCGGGCTGCTCGCGGGCTGCGCCGGGAGCTCGGCGGCCGCCGTGCGCCGCGGGCCTCGCTCGGGGCCGCCGCCGCCCTTCCCCCTGCGGCCCGGCTTGGGCGCCGCCTCGTCCCCCGGCCCCGGCCCCGGCCCCGGCCCCGGCCCCGGCCCCGGCCCCCACCGCCCCCGGCCCGGGGAGGCGCCGCCGGGCTCGGGCTCCCGCAGGGCCAGCCCGGCCAGGAGCAGGGCCGCCTGGTCCGCGGCCGCCCGGGAGCGCTGCATGGCCCGGCCCGCGGCCCCGGCGCGTCACCTCCGCCTCCGCTTCCCGCCGCCGCTCCGGCCGCGCCGCCGCATCGTCCGCCCCGAGCCCGGAGCCCGCCCCGGGAGCCCTGGGCGCGGGGCGGGGCGGGGCGCGCGCGGGCCGGGGTCGCTCCGGGGGCCGCGGGCTCCGCGGGGAGGCGCGCGCGGCGGCGGCGGCGGCGGCGGCGGCGGGAGGCGCGCTGCGAGCCCGGGCCGCGCCCTCCCCGGCGGCCGCGGGGCGGAGGGACTCCTTTGTGGGGGAGGAATGCGAGGAAGGACACGGCGCTGCGGCCTGTGGAATGCGGGGGGAGTGGCGGCGGCGGCGGCGGGCGGGCGGGCTCCGGGCTCCGGGCTCCGGGCTCCGGGCTGCGCGCTGCGGCCACCGACGGCCCCTCCGCCTCGCCGGCGCCGGCCGCCCCCGGACCCCGGAGGACCCCGGGCCCTCGACGGACCCCTGGCGGCGCAGCGGCCCCGGGCGGGGGGTGGGGGTGGGGGTGGGAGGGGGGCTGGAGGCCGGGCCCGTGGGGGCCGCTGTGCGCAGGGTCCCCACCGCCACCCCACCCTCACCTCCACCCGTACCCCCACCCCCTTCACCCCCACCTACCCCCAACCCCCCTCACCCCCACCTACCCCCACCCACCCTCAACCCCCACACCCTCACCCCCACCCCACCCCCTCACACGCTCACCCCCCACCCCACCCCCACCCCACCCACCCTCACCCCCAACCCCTCACCCACACTCCCTTCATCCCCTTACCCCCACCCCGTTCACCCCCACACCCCCACCTCCTACACACACCGTCAGCCCCCCTCACCCCCACATCCATGCCCTCACCCACCCTCACACCCCCACCCCCACCCCCAGGCAGGCCGGAAGCAGCCTCAAGCTCCGCGCCCTCACCCCATCCCCACCCCATCCCCCCTCACCCCCCACACACACCCTCACCCCCAACCCCTCACCCCCACCCACACCCCCACCCCCTTCATCCCCTTACCCCCACCCCCTTCACCCCCACTTACCCGCACCCCCCCTCACCCCCTCACCCCACCACACCCCCTCACCCACCCTCACACCCCCACCCCCACCCCCAGGCAGGCCGGAAGCAGCCTCAAGCTCCGCGGGGGCGGGGAGCCCAGAGGCGGGGGCCACAGGCGGGGCGGGGGGGCGCACCCCCTTCTCCCCCCAGCTGCCCTCAGAGCCTTTGGGGGGCGCCAAGGAGGCAGGCCCTGGGACACGGTGGAGCCCCGGGGACCTCGCCGGGGGGAGGGAGGCGAACGAGGCACAAGCTACAAAGCCCTTGTGGTGTATTTCAAACAGCTCGTAGGGAAGAGCGAACGTCACCCGCCGCGCGCGACCTGCTGTGGCCCCAGGAAAACCACTCGAGTGGGGAAGGGTTTCTCTCTTTGGCAGGAACCGCCCCCCCAAAGGCTCAGAGAGTTTCAGGAAGGTCGGGGAGGCAGGGAGCCTGGGTGGGGACGGTGGTGGCGCAGCCTGACCAGGGGGGACCTCGGGCCTCGACGGTGCGAGGCAGCCGAGCTGGGGGTGGGGGCAGGTGCAGGTGGACGCAAGCGTTTTGGGGGAGCAAACACCCAGAGGAGCCATCCCATGAGAAATGATCCCCGCTCGAAGACCAGCAAATTAAAATGGCCAATGCAACATCGCCTGTCACCCAGCACATTACCTACTATTTAAAAATGGGAGCATTGGCAAGACTGTGGCCCGGCGGGCGTGCGTGTCACCGCGCGAGGGTAGTGGGTGCCTCCCGTCAGCAGGAGCGATTCCGCGGTCTTAGTGTCATCAACAAACCAAAGCGCTCTTATGCGCAGCGATGCTCGAGACTGTTCTGGGGAAGGCGTCCAAACTGCAGACGGTGACGCAAGCACAAGTGTTTCTCCTCCTCTTGACGTAGTCCATCCAGTCCCAGGACGTCTGGCCTGCTGCGAAGGACCTCTCCGCCCTCACAGGTAGTTCTTAACCCTTTCATCCCCACCTGCCCAACCAGAGCCTTCAACCAGACTTCAGCAGCGTGTTGGAGTCAGCGACACACATTGCCTGCTCTAATGGTAATTAATTAATTAATTGATAACGAATGCCCACAAACCATCTGAAATGTCTGCTTTCTCGCTCCCACCTCCGCTAAGGCCCTCTCCGCCCTCCACCGACGTAGGGATGTTCCCCGCGTTCCCCTCTCTCTGCGGCCTCTTCCTTCCTGGGCCCGGGGTGCGCTGAGAGCTGTTCAACAACCAGTGCTCTTGGGGAGAATCGTACCAACCGGGAGCCCCGGTTTGTAGCATTCAGCAGTACCACCGTGGGCAATTTCAAGCGGGTTACTGCGTGGAGTGGGGAAGAAAGGAGTATAATCACCTCTCCGAAGCTAGTAGGAGCCGGTTCACGACACAGTTGTGGGGTTCTGTCTCTCATCCCATGCTCTGGGGATGGGGACACACTCAGGGCATGTTCAGTCTAGTTTCACACCAAGTCCTAAACCGTAGTCTTTTCCTTCCAATTCCCCAGAGGCCGATCCTACACAGAAGGTCTACACTAACGGGGACTTCAAGATCCCCCCTCCTGTCTCCCTCAGACCCCCTGTAGTGTCTGTATTGTCTGGACCCCCATTATGCACACAAGTCAGGAGTTTCCCCAGTCTTAGGACACACTCAGATGCCAATCAGGTGTGGCTGTTGAACTTGGGTTCCTAGGGAAGAGGGATGGCGGCACATGGCCAAACTCCCCGTGGAGGAGTTTCTGGGATCCACTCCTCTCTCTCTCCAGCCTGCAACGATCTTTACCCTCATAAAATAGTGCTTCCTGGGGAGAGCAGTGGGGAAGGCCACCCGTACCTCTCGGGCTCAGCTCCTAAGAGCCAGTCTTCCCACGCAGACCCAAGGTGTGTTCTTTGTGATGCTCCTCTCCTGGCAGGACATCTTACTGGGAGCTGTGCCTAAAGGGATTTTTCCATCTTCTCCTTGGAGGCCCGGCTCTTTCAACCAGACTTGCATCCACCAATTTCCCCTGGTCCTGGTATCCCCTTCAGGGACACAGGAGGGTCAAAGCATTGACAGCTGAAACCATGGACAGGCTTGGCTCCCCAATCTAACAATCAGGGTTAGGATCCGATGATTACAGCTTGCTTCCTTCATCGGGGAGAAAGTGGCCACCTTGGAATGACCTTTACTTTACTATCTTGCCCTGTTTCCAGGAAAGGGAATTTGTACACAAACTTTGTCCGGGGCCAACTCCCAGCCATCTGCAGTTCCATGGGCCAGGACATTTGGGGATGCTGCTTCGTACAGATTTGTTATATTTTTTGGTAAACATTTTACTTATTCATGAGAGACACAAAGAGAGAGGCAGAGACACAGGCAGAGGGAGAAGCAGGCTCCCTGCAGGGAACCCGATGCAGGACCCCATCCCCGAACCCCGGGATCACGCCCTGAGCCAAAGGAAGATGCTCAACTGCTGAGCCACCCAGGCGTCCATTAGCACATTTTTGAGCAGGAAGTTGGGTGTTCATGATTTTTAGTGCTGCTAGAAGTTGACAGGAGCAACTGGGAAGCCGGACAACACACGGGAACCCCATCCCACCACCACCTCTTGCTGCGTAGGTAAGAAGTTTCTGTGAACACCAGCCCTTAGTGTCTTACTGCTTTCAAAGATTTCTACCCAGGCCGGCGAGGTTGGCAAGGTCTTCTAAGTGTAGCATAGTGCAGAGTAGGGATGCAGTACACGTTTATAGGACAAGTGAATGACAGCGTGCACAAGGAGTACACTTTTCTGGGACAGAGAACGTGAACTGTTGGTGTGTTTCAAAGTAAAAGCCCAAGGGACCTACTTGGAGCACTTGTACTTCTAGTAAAATTTTCCTCAGAGCCCTTTCCTGCGTAAGTCATCACTTGCTGCAAGATTGAAAGTTTTTAATTTTTTTTATTTTTTATTTTTTTTATTTTTTTATTTTTATTTTTTAAATTTTTTTTTAGAAAGTTTTAATTTTTTTAAGAGATTTATTCATGAGACACAAACAAGGCAGACACACAGGCAGAGGGAGAGGCAGGCTCTGTGCAGGGAGGCTGATGTGGGACTCGATGCCGGACCCCCAGGGTCACGACCTGAGCCACAGGCAGACGCTCACTGAGCCACCCACATGCCCCAGATTTAGAGTTTGTAAAGCTGAGTCAGATATTCAGCAAAACCCCCCAAAAATGTTATTTTATCAGGAAAACATATCTTCAGGATAGTCAAACTGCACAGCATCATCACAGTTCTGTAGTTCAACTCAGATGATCTTTTTTATTGAGAACAGTTCAAAAATTTCTCAAACTTTTGGCTGGAATTTATTTTAAATTAGATGCAGGGGAAAAAAGTTCTGTGTGCAGAATGCAAATAATGTATTCCCAGCATGAAAGGGTCTATAAAAATACTTCTCTAAATATATCCTCCTGCAAATGGTCAAATGGAGATTCCAGGCCTTTACTCCTTTCCCAAGTCACAGTGACTAGAAACATCTGTCACATTTTCTCCCCTGATTTGGGTTATCCTTTACTTCCTTTTAAGTTTCTATTTTCTTCTGTACGTTACAAAAGGCTAGTAGGAAGCTTACATCTGCCAATGTTCTTTGGCCACAGAGCAAGTCCACTTAGACATGTGTGCCACCCATGGGCAATTTCCAGGAACAGGAACATCTATTATGAACCAAATGTTTTCTGGAACTCCTAAGTGAACCATTAATCTACTGGGAGCAACTTGGCTCTCATCTGAGTTCTCTGGAGGATCAAATGAAAGAGAATTCTTCCTAAATCACAGCCTAGCAACAAGAATGAACAAAGCGGACTTCATCAATCTTGGACCCAGGAATCACTGCAACACTTTTTCATGCCAACTTATATTTTTAATAATCTTTATTGCCTTTCTGATTTAAATCATAGGATATATTCATTACAAAACTTGAAAGTCACATAGGCACAGAATGAAAATACAGACTATATATATCTCTCTCTCCACTTTTATTACGAAGGCTTTCAGAGAAAAGTTGGATAGTACAATGAACATATGTAGGCTCCACCTAGATTCAATAAATGGGTAACTTCATCTTTTTCTTCCTGTATTGTGTATTTTGCTGAGCCATTTAAAAGTTGTTATGAAGCTTCATCCCTAATATTCGAAGAATAGACACTGGCCTACAAAAGTACAAGGATGTTACCATACCTAAAAAAATACTTCCATGACCACCATATCCCATTTCCAATTGTCACAAGAATTGCTAAAGTCACGTATGTTGAACTTGAGTTCGAGAACATCCCGTATTCTGTACTTGTCCGTTTCTTCCTAATGTTTAGCTTGCTCCTCTTACCCCCCCCCCCCCCATTTCCTGCCAGCTGGAAGTTAGGTCTAGAAGCTGCATTAGGTTCAGGTTAACATGGTTTTTGTCTCCATGCTGCTGACTGAGTCTATCATCTCATTGGGAAGCACACGTCCCGTTGTCCCGTTCCTGATGCCAGGTCTGAGTAGGCGATTACAGTGGTGACAAGACCAGCACATGGTCAAAAGCTGATTTTTTTTTTCCCCTTCTGCGAGTTCTCTGTACAGCAACACTTGAGCACCGTAAAGATTCTGTTCCTCAACAACTTTTTATGAAAGGTTTTGGCATCCACTAATGTCTGCTTGGTTATTTAAAGGGTCAGGCTGTATGTTAAAACACCAAGTCCTCTCATGCATGCCAAGTATGCAGTATGCGGACTGATCTTTGGGACAATAGACTAGATGGTAAACCTGAATCACCAGACCGTTCCCATTAAGGCTGGAAGATGGTTTTCAGACTGTATTTCAGGACAGAGCTGCTGGGGAAAGGCCCCTGACGAGTTCTGCATCTAGCTCCCCAACTGAGAAGACAACTTGCACAGGAGAACCACCAATACCAGGCCACATCTAAAGTGTCTCCATGCTCCAGGGGTGTGGAGGCAGCTTGGATCTGCTCAGTCTACTGGGTCCCTTGCATTGGACCAGCCTTGCTGATAAACCCTGATTTTATAGAAACAGGTACAAAATGGACAGAACCTGCTGGAAAAGGTAGTTATAAGAGTTGTTGCAGAGGTTAAAAAAAAAAGAAAGAAAAAAAAAAACCACTGGTCTCCCAAAACAGAAACCTCACTCTACAGGTCAAACTGGCACTTACTGCCATGTACATATAAATGGAAAAGAATAAAAGAAATATATAAAATGCTGGAAAAATACATTGATAATGAAGTCTAAAAGGGTCGTATGAGGTTTTAGGAATGGAATTTCAAAATTGAACATGATCACCAGTGACCAACCAGTTAACCGAAACATTTCTGAGAGGTGGATTTCCAGAATATTTCATTATTGTCTGTTACATAGTTTTATAATTTTGAGACTTTTTTTTCGCCTGGAGGAAAATGGAACATCTTGTAAGACTCTAAAGGCAAAGAGAACCTCATACACTCATACAGTTGTAGGTGGGATTCAGCTAGCTCAGTGCTGTATCTGAAGGCTGGAAGTCAGTCCATCCTGCAGGCATCAACCGGCAGGCTCCTGAGGGCGGAGTCTTGTTCAACATGATTTTTCTGAAGGCTTTGATTACATGCTGAATTTACAAATGATACAAAACAAGGAGTAAGAGTTAATAACCTAGATGGCAGAGTAAGAACTATACAAAGGAGAACAAAATGATGAACCAATAACTTGAAATTTAATCGACTGCAGCCAAAACCACCGAAGGTTGGGGTATAGAATGGGGGAAAACAACTCCAGGGGTTTCTGTTATCTAAAAACTCAAGGCACATCTGTGTGAGGAGAGTACCCCCTAAGGGCCAAGGTCCTCTGAGGCCAGCGGCAGAGACAGGGATGCTGATCCATCCAGCACTGGTCTGGCCACATATGTAGGCTGGAGTTGGGCCCTAAATGGTACACACTCAAGAAGGGACTCTGATGAATTGGGGGTGGGGGTGGGGTGGGGAGGGGCAACCCAGAGAAGACTGTAGAAGAAGACTCTCCCCTGCTCTGGAATCTCAAATCCAAGGTTCTAAGTTCCTGGGGCTGGGCAAAGATCACTTAATGTTCTCAACAGAAGGCCAGTTGTTTACAATCCAAACCTAAAAAGCAACACTGCCATTTAAAGTTTTATTTTAGAAAGTACTCATCTATGGCAAACAGTGGAGATCATTTAACCTTCATATCCATTAGGAGTTAAGTTTTTAGAAGGAAAGAATTTAGCATGCCTGCAGTAATATATAAACCCACTAAGGCAGCAGAAACGTGAACTATGCAGGCATGTATAACAAGTATGCAGATGCCATTTATTTGGTCCATAAGTACAGTATAGTCGTATTTGAGTTCTACAAAACATCAAATATAAATAACCTGAAACTGTAACAATACACAAAATTGGCTTCTTACACAGACACACCAGGCAGTACAAGCTGAAAACTTGAGTAAATTAACATTGTTTTACATTAATATACATAGTGCCAGGTAACATTTAAAAACACGTTTCAATGCATAGCACTTGATACTTCTTTGAATCTGTTTCAGTCAGTTAAGAGTATGAAAAATGGTTAGATCTAGGCTAAAAATAATTCTTCTTCTAACCAAAAATAAAGGCATAATATTTATAACCAGGTATCAACTTTACTAAACCACAATATTTTAAAACTGTTAAATGATACCTAAGGGTATTTACATTAAAAAGGCAACATGCATTGTGTTGTTTCATCTCATGACTGGTTATGCACACACTTTGTTCAAAGGGCTTTAAAACTATAATCCTACTTTCAATACCGCATACCGCAATGTTTCTAATTGTTCTAGCAAAATGAATGCTTTCCAAAGGAGCAGAATCATCTTCGAGTCACTGGTGTCAATTTTTTCCCTTTGGAACAAAGGACGTAACAAATAACCTGGATCTGCCCAGATGACCTACTGCAGTAAGAGGGTCCTGTTTAGAGGCAGCTGTTCAATCTAATGCTATCACATCATCAAGCTCTTCTGTGTGTTCTGTGCGGGACCTCTTTGCACTGATATTCTCTTTCTCATCTAATTTCCTCTTGCGACTTCTCTCTTCTTCACTGATGTCAGCATTATTTGAAGGACCTTCTTCATCTGAATCAACTATGAGCACATCATCTTGCTCTTGTGCTTATTTCAGAAAAAAGGGAAAAATGGTTAAAAGTGGAGTGGGAGTTACTAGTGATTCACTAATATTTTATGAAAGTGAAAAGCTGGCATTTTTAATATATACCAAACTTAAGAATGGTAGGCCACCCGTAGGGAATCTTCACTTTACACATTACACGTCTCTGTACTGTTTTAATGTTTTCTGTAACAAGCACCTACTTGTTTTCTAATCTAAACAAAAAAAACTGTAACAAGCATTATAGAACTCAAATTATCATAGCTCCTTGTTTCTATTTCTCCAACAGAAAAGGGGAAGGTGCATATCCTAATACTGGTAGTGGTGGTAATAATAATAATAATAAAACAACAACAACAACAACATATATATAGCACTTACAATGTGCCAGGAACTGTTCTGAGCACTTTGCATATAACAACTCATTTAATCATCACAACAACCCTATAAAGAAGATAACATTATTATCCGTTTTCCAGAAAAGGAAACTGACGTACAGAGATTGACTTGCCCAAGGTCATACAATAGCAGAAGATGAGGCCAGGACTCAAATCCACACAGTGGGCTCTACAGTGCATGCTCTTAACCTTACACTACAGTTGGTTTCATGAACCACCCCCACCCCATCCTCCATCCCCGCCAAAGCAAAAGCAGAGTACCTACCTATCTTACTCATTGCAATAGCCTCCCAAACCAACCCACAGTAAGGGATCAGTGAATGCACATTTTAATTTATGGTTTCTGAAAAACTACCAAAGTCCCTTCCTTACAGGAGAATGAAAGACTTTTTCTATTTTTGGAGGGGAAGAAAGGTCATGGCTCATAGGTGGACTACACTCTAGCTAGTCTCAAAGTCTATCTTTAAAAAGTTCTCAGAGAACATAAGAACCAAGAACAACCATATTCCAAAGAACACCAAAGACACAGGGTTAAAGAAATGGAAACAGAAGTAGAAATTTAATTTCCTGAGTAAAGAATGAAAGGAGGCTGCTGTGGGATGCAGGTCGATAGGAAACATCCAAATCTGAGCACAAAGCAAAGCACCAAGCACTAGCACTGACTGTGCAGGGAAACAGCCTCTGATGTACTTTACCAAAGTCATAACAGTTCCGAGAAAACTGTGAAATGCTTAATTCTCTATTTACAGCATCTGTTCACTCAAAATAGTCAGATGCATCGATTTGTTTCCCCTAAATAAAACAGGCATACGAAATCCAAAACTACTACTATGAAAAATGATGAAGTGTCTTCATGCACTAGTACACTCATTAACATTTCCAGTTGTAAAAACCCACTAACAAAAAAGAACAGTTCCTATTTTCCATAAGAATTTCCCCTAGACTTAAATATGTTCATGGTTCATACATACAAAGCTCTATTAAAACAATGCCAAATCAATACACACCTCTAACAGTCCTGTGGATTTGTTTTATGTTCTTATTTGTAAAATGATCCATTTGTTTCTACATAATGACTTGCTTGCTTGGTGGGTAATTAAAGTGCTGGCTGGCTGGGGCCGTGACTCACCAGTGGACGTGGAAGGCTGAGCTCCATCGTCACTGCCATTAGTTATGCTTTTGGCAGCATCTTCAGCTTGTTTGGGCCCCACTTTTTCTGGGGCATCACCAACAACTTCAAATTCAATATCCTTCCCTAGGTCCTCACTGTAAAAGAATGACACAATGTAAAACTGGACCACCATGACTATAGAGGATAGCAAAGGCACACCAGAAAGACACTGTTAAGCTCTAAGTGCATGTACTATGTACACACCAAATATACGGATCCTGATTTTCAAAGAGCTAATAAAATAAAAATTAGACTGCATGTTAACAAATTTTTGTGAAATTCAAAACTCTCAGATGGCCAGTACCATTGCCCCTTCAGATCAAGAAGAAGATTTTTAAAACAGTATTATGTAACTTTTACTGGTAGAGCAGAAAATGAAATTCAGAACTCCGCAACCCAATATATCTTTTAGGCATTATTTCTTCGGCTACTATGTTTAAAGATTCTATATATTCCACTCCGATCTTGACCAGAGTAATTTGGTGTTTTAGGAATAGGGCGGTTACATGGACTCTGGGTTTCCCCCCCATCTTTACAGGCAGCACCCTGCTTTTATAATGAGTTCCCAAAAACATGTATGAAAGTTTAATGCATGAAAGTCAAGCAAAAGACTTACATGTTTTAAGGGGGGGTTCTGTTCCCAGAGAGCTAAAAAATATGATAAAAAAAAACCCTAATTATGCCTCCTCTTTAGACACCATCTGATATATTTCCATTTTATTGTAACATGTCCTTCCATTGTTTTTTTTCTTGTATAATTGAACACGAGCACACCATTGGTATCCAATGGTGTTTGAGGCTAGAGATCACTCCCAAGCCATATCAGTCTTTGACTCCATTGTCTAACTTTATGAAACGTTTTTCTTTTAAAATTTTTATTTATTTAATAGAGAGAAAGAGCACAAGCAAGGGGAGTGGCAGAGGGAGAAGGAGAAGCAGACTCCCCGCTGGGCTCAATCCCAGGACCTGGGACCATGACCTAAGCAGAAGGCAGATGTTCAACCAGCTGAGCCACGAGGCATGCCTAGCTTTGTAAAATGCAGTACTTACTACCAATAACTCACATTCAGTCTTTCTTGTCATTTATACTTTTTATAAACCAAGTATATAAAATATGATATCCTCCAAACAGCTACACATTCTTTAAATTCATAGATGGCAACATTAGCCAAACAAGTGGATGCAGGTAGCAACTCCTTTCCTGTTGGTTAGATGGTATCCAAAAGTCCTAAGTCAGGGTGTAGTTAAGGTGTACCAACGGGAACATACACAAAAAAAATGCACCTTATTCAACAGCTAACCACATCAAAATGGAGGACCATCTGTATTTTAACTGTGTTATATATATGCAAACATTCTGTAATGCAAGAATACGAATGCTTTTTTATAAAATGGGCAAGACATTAAATCAAATAAAAAAAATGATTCAATAATCTCTATAGGATAATCTTAAAATGTCTTGTTATTCTTACAGATCACAAACGAAATATTTGTTTTACTGGACAAAGATTTCTTTCTTTCTTCTGAGAAATCTTCAAAATAATTGAAGTTTTTATTTTAGTTTTGCCTATCCCTTCTGTTTCTGAATTCTCAGATTCTTCTATAGGTCAAGCATCAGGGAACTTAGCAGCCAACATAAGCAAATATATTGTGTGGTTTCAAATGAAGAGTAGGGCTTAACGGTAAGAAAACATTTTTTCTCTACTTTACGTTTTTATATTCAGATAATTTATTACACTTAAAAATATATCAATAGTTCCTACCTATGAAGGATGTTGATCAATAAAGTGTAGTCCTGAAGGAAGTCATCTGCTTGAAGCCGGCTCCCATTTCTAATTCCAAATTCTGACAGCTTTTTGTGATTATTAGCTAAGAAATTGGAAAGGAATTTAGATACTTCAGTTATAGATTTCCACGGAGCAGTCACATTAGTTTAAAAAAGATTAAACTCCTATTATAAGCTGAATTGTGTCACCCACTCAAAATTCCGATGTTGAAGCCCTAACCCCAGTACCTCAGAATGTGACAGTATTTGGAAACAGTGCCTTCTTTTTGAATAGGTAATTAAGTTATAATGAGGCTATTAAGGGTTGGCCCTAATCCGATCTAAGTGGAATCCTTGTAAGAAGCCAAGGAGACCTCAAGAGAAACCAAACCTGCGCACATTTTGATCTTACAACCTGTAGCCTCCAGCATCATGAGAAAATAAATTTGTTATTTAAGTCACTCTGTGTATTTTTGAATGGTGGCCCAAGCAAACTAATCCACTAAAATATTAGGCACTTAAAAATTCAGCCCCGAGTGAATACTCAACTACTAAAACTGCTTCAAAAGAACCAAACTGTAAGAAGTTCTGACAACATTCTCCCATTCAAACCAAATTATTCTGGACTCCTAGAGGAGTCAAAGACAACTTTTAGTGTTGTTCAAAATATAGTCTACTTGCAGAGAGGTTATCCACAACAACTTAAAAAACTACTTTTCAGCAAATTTTAAAATTCAGAAATATGAGACAACTTTGTTGATTTGAATGGATTTCCATTTCTCAACATGAATTTTCTTTTCTTTTTTTTTTTTTTAATTTTTTTTTTTTTTTATTTATTTATGATAGTCACAGAGAGAGAGAGAGGCAGAGACACAGGAGGAGGGAGAAGCAGGCTCCATGCACCGGGAGCCCGACGTGGGATTCGATCCCGGGTCTCCAGGATCGCGCCCTGGGCCAAAGGCAGGCGCCAAACCGCTGCGCCACCCAGGGATCCCTCAACATGAATTTTCAACATTTCTCAACGACAAGCCTATGGGACCTCCCAAAAATAATCACTCCTATCTGGTTTCAGCTTCCACATGTCCTTTCTGGTTCATGTGAATATTTCTGCTTCATGCAGCACAGTCCCTAACACCCACTAGCACTGAATAAACCTTTGCTCCATGGTTTATAGATACTTCAATGAAGAACAATTCCTTGAACCAAACTTTTGATGTCCCCACCACCTCACCCTCCCTATTCTTGGGTCTTTCTGCCTTAATTATCCTTTCTCTCCAGCCTATTCAAATGTTCCTCTCCCTGGACCAGTAAAAGTACTCAGGTATCATTTACAAAACTGCTTCCTCAGTTTGCTCTCAATTTCACCCCCTTATCACCAGAGTGCACTTTATTAAACATCTGCTCTGTGAAGGACACACACCGTATAGAACCTGCTGACCTATGTAGTGTGTGGCACATACTAAGTAGACTGTATTTTAAATTCTAGTTATCGGGATCCCTGGGTGGCGCAGCAGTTTGGCGCCTGCCTTTGGCCCAGGGCGCGATCCTGGAGACCCGGGATCAAGTCCCACGTCAGGCTCCCGGTGCATGGAGCCTGCTTCTCCCTCTGCCTATGTCTCTGCCTCTCTCTCTCTGTGTCTGTGTGTGTGACTATCATAAATAAATTTAAAAAAAATAAAAATAAAAATAAAAAAATTCTAGTTATCCATCATTAAATTTATGTGATTCTCTATATAATCTAATAGCTTTATTTTTTTTGTTGCTTATAAGGAAAATCTTAGAAAGAATCCTCCCTACTTGACCCTGAAACCCAGAAACTACTGAGTTTCTAATTTTACAGATTTTTTAAGTAAACTCTATGCCTAATGTGGGGCTCAAATTCGTGACTCTGAGATTGAGAACTGCATGCTCTACTGAGTCAGTGGGGTACCCCTACAGATTGATTTTTCTTATTTTAACTTTTTAAGCTACCTGAGACGCCTTCAGAGAATGATAGCTCCTACCCAGACTTAATCTTCAAGCCCTTTCACACATTCCCCTCTCAACACAAACTCCTCAGACCCAACATGTCTGAAAGAGAAGCAGTTACTATGCGTTCTATTCTGGTCAATTAGCATATCATCTCTGAAGCCAGAGTCCTGTGATAGTCCTCATCTGCCCAACAATGCTATTTCTCCTCATCTGGCCCCTGAACTCTGACTGTAAATTTCAACTCTTTCATTTGCTTTTGCCTCAGTAAACATCCCTCACTACTTTCATTTTTTTCTTCCTATAACACATTACTTCCCTGCTTATAAACTCTGGTGGGAGCATGGCCCTGGGGGACAGGACGGCAAACAATGTCACCAGCATGGCACAGGAAGCTCTCCAGCTGTGCCACCACTGCCAACCACACCGCACTCTACTTTCCAGTAAAACAAGTAACTGGCGATTCCAAAATTGTTTCACTAGTTCACACGTTTATTTATAAAGGCTGCCGATTCTGCCCAAATGCAGTCATTCCTTTCTCTGCCCAGAGCACCTTTCCATCTAAGAACTGACCCAGAGTCCTTTCTCATGTGACCCCTCTCCTCTTCTCACAAGGCTTCAATTCCTACCTTATATGCTCTCTTCCTATAGTTAGACTGTATTAAACCCACTTGATCATCTCTCCTCTCCTTCCAGGCTATAGAGGGACCACTGTCTTCCTTATTCATTCTTGAATCATAAACACCTAGGACCATACTTATAACACAGAAGGACACAAAATATTTGAATATATGTTCTCTCCCTCAGTAGCACATGTATTTTGTGGAGAAGGGCCAGTTCAGTCACTTGAGATTCCTGGCCAGTTTTCATTTTTAAAGTCCTAGCATTTGTGAAGGTGCTTGGGTGGCTGTTGGTTAAGCATCTGCCTTTGCCTCAGGTCATGATCCCAAGGGCTTGCCTGGGATCGAGCCCCATGCCCGGATTCCTGCTCAGCAGGGATTTTGCTTCTCCTTCTACTACCTCTGTCTGTTCCTCCCCACCTGCCCAGCTGTGCTCTAAATGATTAAAAAAAACAAAAAAACCCTTTAAAGTCCTAGCACTTGAAAGAGCTGGTCAGTACCAGAGAACCAAGGGGAGAATAGTCACAAACTTTCTATGAGTAAAGACAGCCGGCTAAAATGCGGTGTTAAATATATTCAACCAGATACTTAGAATAAACCTATGCAAAACATGGCCTTGAACAAGTTCTTGACAAAAAACTATAGTCAAGAAGAATCCTGACACTAAGTTTTAATGTAAAGGCTCGACATTTGAATAACCCCATCGGAATCTGGCAAACTGTCCTGAATAAATAATCAATGAACAAATGTGTGAATACACACATCACACGTTTGGGGAAAACACCCAGATTTTCAAAGTAATGGTACACTGATAAAATTGTGGATGTGGTGAAATCAACTCAAGTGGTAGCCCAAGGAAATGAGCTGCTAAAGTGACCGAAAAGGTAAGGGAACTTAGGCTAAGTCTAATCAAAGTGACCAGTGCAGTCTGAAGGGGACATAATTATTATCAGTTCTTTTCTTTTTTTTTTTTTTTTAAGATTTTATTTATTTATTCATGAGACACACATAGAAAGAGAGAGAGAGAGAGAGAGAGAGAGAGGTAGAGACACAGGCAGATGGAGAAGCAGGCTCCATGCAGGGAGCTGGATGTGGGACTTGGTCCCGGGACTCCAGGATCACACCCTATACCAAAGGCAGGCACTAAACCGCTGAGCCACCCAGGGATCCCCAATTATTATCAGTTCTAAGCTTAAACAGAATCAAATGCATCGCACTTTGTACAACAAATGCATTAAACAGGATGACCTGTTTAAACTAGTTTTTTTTTTTTTTTGAAAATTTATTTATTTATTTTAGAGAGACAGAGAACACAAGTGGGAGGGGCAGAGGGAGAGAGAATCCCAAGCTGACTCTGCTGAGTACAGAGCCTGATACAGGGCTGGATCCCATAATCTCAGGCTCGATCCCTCAACCCCAGGATCATGACCTGAGCCAAAAACAAGAACTAGACACTTAACAGACCACGCCACCTAAGTGCCCCGACCTGCCTGAACTTTTGAAAAAGAAAGCCTAAAACAAAAGTGGGCACGGACTTTCAGCATTACTTTCTGCTCTATAGCGGGCTATGAAGGCTTCTCTGCTCTTGGACAAAACACCTAATAGCATTAAATTATCCTTCCTACCTTAATAGCCAGAGCAATCTTCACATTACTAATTTAGCTCCCAGGATCCATGAGACAGGCAAGATGGTTCCTTGTTCATGGTCACTATAAACCTAACCATTCACGGGGTTCCTGACAGTCTCTGAGATACCCGGACAACATGGGAGTCCTCAAATCTGAAAATGTGGTGATCCCAGCAAGGCAGTGCCACCTTGGAAGAGCACTTCCATGACCAAATATTGCCCCTTTCAGCTGTGATATCAAGTAATGTGTACCGTAAACAGACAAACTAATGTTACTTCTTCATGTACACAGTTTCCATCCAATGAGGGGAGTGAATAAACGCAATGTATTAATACCTTCTGTCTCTCCCTCTTCTGAAGATATTAGGATTGTTCCTTTCCCATCTTCAATTTGGACATCTGGTGCTACCATAGCAAATTTTTCTTTCACTATCTATAAAGAAAAAAGATTCAAAATATTAATATATATAGCTAAAAATCATAAAAAAACAAAAAACTGACATTTTTTCCACAAAGGCTCTTACTTTCCCCTTCCATTGAAAGGGGCAAAGGTGTTCTTTAAGATACCCCAGGGCATGCAGGAAAGCACTAGAAATTCACCCAATTACTTCATGCCCATGTTTGCCTACCTTCTACCTCCACATTTGACCACTGATAAAGTTCAGATAAAACTTGCTCCAAATGGGCAGTTGTGAACTCTTGATTGGCCCTTCGTATTTTGTCCTTCCCTACAGATCAGGTACTGAGCTAGACACTTAGTCTCTATACCAATCCTGTATTTGCACGTTTTGTAGATGGAAAATTTATAAAAAAAACTGATACTTGATAGTATTCCGTTTCCCAAGTTCCATCTCAAATTCATTCATTCGTTCATTCATTTTTAAAGATTTTATTTATTCACGAAACACCCAGACAGAGAGAGAGGCGGAGACATAGACAGAGGGGGAAGCAGGTTCCTCACAGGGAGCCCTAGGCGGGACTTGCCCTGGACTGGGATCACGTCCTGAGCCAAAGGCAGACGCTCAACCTCTGAGCCACCCAAGTGTCCCTCCATCTCTCTTTAAATTTCAAGACAGGAGTGATAATCATCTGTAAAATCCTACCTGTTCTTAAAAAAAAGGACGAATTCTCTAAAGGTCTGATTATCCTACAAATAGTGGGATTGCTTTTAAGCTCAAGAATGAGTACATACAAACTACAATTATTTTCTAAGAAAGTAGGTGGGGCATGCTTCTCCATCAAAACACAAGCACAAATCAATCTGTCCCATTTAATCAGTTCTGGGAGAACTGGGCCACAAGAGTCTACTGCACCTGTGTCATATAAATATGAAACACGATGATGGATGTTATCAGAGAACAATCTGAAGTAATCCCCAAAGTGGGAAGTGGCACCCATTTGGGCCATTAAAGAAACTACGTCTAGCCCATTTAGGAGAAACCTAAGGACCAGACCTAATCCTAAACTTCCATTTTCCTCACTCCAGAGCTCAAATGGTGAATCCGGGTACACAAATGCAGAATTCTGTAAGAGGCCAACTTAACACACCAGAATCAGGATGATCACCAGACCATTTAAGGATACTGCTTGTCAGAGAACAGAGAATTTACACACTATCTGGGAACATAATTGTCTCTTGTTTGCCAAGAATTTGTATCACCTCTGTACCACCTATGGTGCATATTCCATCCAAATTCATCTACTCCCTTCTGGCATGTGAGGCACATACTCTGGAACCACAGACAAAAAACCAGCAGGAACTCAGATAGTAAAGCAACCTAGAATATCAGAGCAACGCACTTTAGTAGTCAGTATCTTTCGAGTAATTATGTGGCTTTTAGTTTATCACACCAACACTATAAAGCAGAAGGGAACCTGGGTTTTCTGTTTTTAGGAAAGAAAAATGAACATACTTTGTGGAAGAGAACCAGTGTCTGCACTTACCTTATCCTGTAATGTGAGAACAGTCACTTTGTGGACATTCAGTCGAACAGTCACCTCTGGCTTGCTGGCACATACGTAACAATTAGGGTTGGGACGATCCAGTGCACAAGGCACAAGAAGCTTCTTTCTTGGGTTTGGTTGTTTATTCAAAAAAATCTTTGAAGGAGAAAAAAAATACAAGCAGAATCCATAAATCTGAGTTACAATTTTATATATCATACAACTGAAAGTCTACCATCTTGTTTACTGTAGAGACAATAAAAAATGACTTAAATATTCCCTTCTAGATGGCAAAAAACATAAGGAAGACCAAGACCTTCTTAAGAGATTGATTTTCCAACTTTTCCAATTAGCTACCACGTCAAAGGCTATGCTTACTGAAAAGAAATCTTGTGCTCAAGACTCTGAACTATTCTACAAACTAATTTAGCCAAGTAAGGGCCTAGCTGTACTCCTCTCTGATCTTAAATAAGCTTTTGAGTGTCTTCCTAGTGGTTATCAATTTTAAGCCAACTTCTCAATAACAGCAACATATATTAATTTCTCCAATTAATGATGACACCTTCATAGATGTATGGAACCAATATACTGCCTTTCTTTTCAACTTGTCTATGATAACTACAATAGTAATGTTTATATAATTATGAGGAAAAAAAATGTACTTCAGGCAGTATTAGCATCTATTTACCACCTTCCGTCCTGCCTAGTACCCAAACAAAAAAATAAAAGCCAATGCAAATTTTAAAAATTGCACCAAGGGACACCTGGGTGGCTCAGAGGTTGAGCGTCTGCCTTTGGCTCAAGTCATGATCCTGGAGACCAGGGATCGAGTCCCACATTGGGATCCCTGCATGGAGCCTGCTTCTCCCTCTGCCTGTGTCTCAGCCCCCCCTCTTTCTGTGTGTCTCTCGTGAATAAATAAAACCTTAAAAAAAATAAAAATTGCACTGGAATTTAAGAAGGCCTCACCTCATATTACTACAAAGTTTGGTAAATACTAGCAAGATCAATACAAACCAATGTGAGAACACCACTAGAAGCAGATATATAAATTTTCATCTTGTGATGACCATGTTAAGAGTGGCACTTGCTAAGATGAACTAATTCTGAAGAGGAACCCCATGGATCCCCCAAGCTTAATGAAGTAAATCCTGTAGGAAGCAGTTATTGCTGGGAGGAGGGCTCCTGTTAACAGTAGTGCTAACAGTCTGTCACTGTATTGGTTCAATGGAGGAATAGATTTGTTTGATCTTAGGTTTCACTGGGAAGGTAACTGTACTAAGGGAAATCAACAGTCATGAAAACAAATGCTAACACTATTAACAGGCTAAGACTATTATGCCATCCTAAAATTCAGTTTATAAATGTGAACCAAAAATGCAGACATAAACATCATCAACCCAAGAGAGGGACAAAGCTGAGTAGGTAAAGAAACAAGAAGGATGTCACAGGTAACAGACATTTTAATAAATTCATTAATTAATATTGTCTATCAGCTCCAAGTGATGTATTCTGTAGCCACAGGACAAACTCAGGCTGTTGGAAATTAAAACACGAAGTTCTGGCAGCCCTGGTGCCTCAGCGGTTTAGTGCTGCCTTCAACCCAAGGTGTGATCCTGGAGACCTGGGATCGAGTCCCATGTCAAGCTCCTTGCATGGAGTCTGCTTCTCCCTCTGCCTGTGTCTCTGCCTCTCTTTCTCTGTGTCTTTCATGAATAAATAAAGAAAATCTAAAAAAAACCCCAAACAAACAAGAAGTTCTTAAAAATTAAAAATAGTAGGACAGTCAAAGAAGATTTAAACAGCAAATCAAATCAAGATGACAGACTGGCAATGACTCTGCATTCCTTTGTCCCAAAATTTCATGAAAACAGAAAAAGGTTTTATTTTATAAAGATTTTATTTATTCATGAGACACAGAGAGAGAGCGAGAGAAAGAAAGGGGGGCAGAGACACAGGCAGAAGGAGAAGCAGCCTTCCTGTAAGGAGCCCGATGTGGGACTCCATCGCAGATCCCGGGATCACACCCTGAGCCAAAGGCAGACGCTCAAGTGCTGAGCCACCCAGGCATCCCAAAAATGGATTAAGTAGGCTCCAGACCTAGCATGGAACCCAATATGGGGCTTGAACTTACAACCTGAGATCAAGACCTGAGCTGAGATTAAGAGTTGGATGCTTAACTGACTGAGCCACCCAGGTGCCCCAACAATAAAAGGTATTTTAAGAGTGTATCAATAATGGCACTGAAAAGTACGAGTACCATTTCAAAGGAGGTAGTTTTTGGAAAATCCTGAAAATAAAAAATAATAATAAAAAAAGAAAATCCTAAAAATAAATTGGTCCTTTCATTTCAACATTATGGTAAAAAGGAGAACCTAAACAAGATCAAAAGTATTGGCTAAATGTTTTTTAAGGCAGTTTTTTAAATTGCTCAGCTGGTAAGAATGCAAACTATCTTCAAGCAAAATCAAAGTAAAAGCAGGAATCCAGAGAGAATAACCAGTGGCTTTAGTTTTAAAAAATAAACTTAGTCCATCCCTCGAGCAATGTAGGAAATTTTTTTTTTTTAAAGATTTTATTTATTCATTCATGAGAGATACAGAGAGAGAAGCAGAGACACAGGCAGAGGGAGAAGCAGGTTCCTCTCAGGGAGCCTAATGCAGGACTCGATCCGCAGACCCGGGATCACGCCTTGAACTAAAGCCAGCCGCTCAACCACTGAGCCACCTAAGTATTCTGCAAGGTAGGAATTAACAGGAGACTCCTGCATAGAGCAAGGACCTGGAAGGGGAGGTATGTGGAGAATAAAAGCATCTTTCCCACAAAAATAGGAAAAAAAAAAAAAAAAAAGATTTTGGCCTTGGTGCTTAGGGGAGGGAGGGGGGGAAGAGGAGGGAAGAACGACACGTTATCTTCCTTCACATTTCATTATGGTAAGACAAGGCTCATGAAGATTTGCTGTCTGGATATAGGAGCTGAAAAACTAAAGCTAAGAATTTATTTTATTTTTTAAAGATTTTATTTATTCATTCATAGAGACAAAGAGAGAGAGAGAGAGAGAGACAGAGACACAGGCAGAGGGAGAAGCAGGCATCATGCAGAGAGCCTGACGTGGGACTTGATCCAGGATCATGCCCCGGGCTGCAGGCAGCGCTAAACCGCTGCGCCACTGGGGCTGCCCGTAAAGCTAAGAATTTATTTATTTATTTTTTTAAAGATTTTATTAAATAAACACAAATCCTCTTTGAAGAAGCACACCTTTAATAAGTCCTTAAGAACTACCAGACACATTAACACTAATTCGATTAAAAAAATACACCATAAGCCAACAAAATATTGTAAGATCTAGCAGAAATGACAGTAGACTCACCCATAGAGTTCAGACACTGACATTATTAAAGAACATGAACTAGATTTAAAACCAAAAAGGAGACTGAAAAACAAGAACAAAAAAGGAGAGTACTATAAAATGAAAAAACAAAATTAAAACCATAAGATAACTCCTAGAATTGAAAAAAATATTAAAAAAAAAATTAACAGAAGGAACCACACAAGTCCCTCTAAGACTTCAGTAAAACTAGGCAACTGTTAGAAGCAAACTAGCTTCTGCTTCTATTTCAGAAAAAATAAGAGGAGCAAATGTTTTCTTTTTGGCTGTAATTTCCAGGAAGCTTACTTACACATGAAATCACGGGGGTAACTGAAACAGTGTTTTTCCCACTGCTTTAATCAATTTCATTGATTTAATTTTTAAAATAAATTTATTTTTTATTGGTGTTCAATTTACCAACATACAGAATAACACCCAGTGCTCATCCCGTCAAGTGCCCCCTCCTGTGCCCGTCACCCATTCACCCCCACCCCCGGCCCTCCTCACCTTCCACCACCCCTAGTTCGTTTCCCAGAGTTAGGAGTCTTTATGTTCTGTCTCCCTTTCTTATATTTCCCACACATTTCTTCTCCCTTCCCTTATATTCCCTTTCATTATTATTTACATTTCCCAAATGAATGAGAACATATAATGTTTGTCCTTCTCCGATTGACTTACTTCACTCAGCTCATTGATTTAATTTTTAAAATGATCTAGTTAATATGCTATTTGTAAGTTTTTTTTCCCCCAAAGTATAAACTACTATGAAAAAAAGGTTGGACAGGGGCGCCTGCCTAGCTCAGCGGGCAGAGCACATGACTCTAAACCTCAGGGTCCAGAGTTCAAGCTCCACATTGAGCAGCTTACTTTTAAAATTAATTAAATTAAAAAATAAAAAATGTTGCATAAAAAATGAAAATATATATACTCACCGTTCTACACTGGTCTATTTTTCCTGATAAAATCTTCAATCCTTCCAATACTATTAACCCAGCAATCACTGCATTAGTAGTAGCGATAGCAGGAATAATGTTCCCTGCCATTGCTAAAAAACAAAGATGAATATATTTGACTGTTAAAAAACAGTTACTCAGAATTTTAGATAATACAACCAAAAAACAAGACAACTTACATTTTATATCAAATCTGCTCTTCATATTCATACTGAAAATATGCATCCTGAGGTTCGCAGCGGAGGTGACAAAATCCATTGCAGATGGATCATCCTGCCGATAATTTAAACAATTTAACAAGTCTTTCCACAAACTTAATTTGATTAGTATCACCTTCAAAACAGTACTTTCCCATGTTTTATAACACTGTAGACAGTCAACTAGAATAAGAGATGGCCTTGAGGAAGTAGCCAGTCTGTAGTAAAGCCTCAGAGTAACATGGAGACTGGATGAGTAGAGGGCAGGGTATCATTATCAGCTTCTTGGATCCAGGAATGTAGCCTGACAAGAATGCCAAGACCCACCAAGCTTCTAGTGCAGCAGACACTAAGTATAAAGACCGGAACACCAATTTCATTCACTGATGGTGGTGATTCTTTTCTGAGTCCATCAGTCAGTAATGAAAAGTTGTTCAATAACATCAGTGAGATAGACTTTTTAGAGAAAAGGGCTTCATTAAAGACTCAAATTATCTGGACTACACCTTTCGGTTTTCTTTCTCCAAATTCCCTTAGATACACCAGTGTCCTGTATTCAACGTTTCTTTTCACATATGGCAATACAACAAAAATTTTCCCTTGACAATTTATATTCTTTTTGAGACTATATCTTGGTCTCTTTAGATTTCAGCAAGGTTTCCTGCTTCACTGAGAACATACTATCTTAGCCTATAATTCAGAAGCACCTAAGTATAGAAGAGAAAAAACTGACAGGATGGGAGATCTCTATTTACTGACTAACCTCAGGTAAATGAAATTCCTTAAAACTCATAATTCCTTAACTATTAAGTAGGGACAATTATATAAATAGTTCATAAGACTGTGATGAAGTATGATTATTTAACAGTACACAACACAGTGTACACATCAGGTACTTTCCTAGGCAGCTGGCTCACCATACCCAATAGGTATAGATTTTAATCAGAGGGTAACAACTCTCAGTTTCAAGGTTTCAGGGATAAAAATGTCCCGAACCACTATTATAATCGTAACAATGAAAATATATATTTATAAAGTAATCTTTATACAATATAAGCCCTTAATATAATATAAACCTGTTTATGCAATATAAACTCATAAACGAATGTTTATGAGAATCACCTAAATATAAACTTACTAGTTTCATTTTAGATGTCTAATTCAGTTTCAAAATTTGCACAAAATTACTAAGTAATACTGACCAAACTTCTCCCCTTACAACTCATGACAAATTTCTGCCATCACATATAAATCCCTTTTAGACACAGAAAACTGATTACTATTAAAAATAAGATCAACTCTGTATTTAGAAGTCTCAGATCTTTCACTGTATTTCAATAGAAAGGCAATTTTATTACTTTCAAGGTTAAATTAGGCCCAAGAGCTGTTGTCTCCAAAAGAATTTTATGATTTCTATGAACAAATCTGTATTACACAAATAATTTTTTAAGTCATTGAAACATTTTACTCCAATGAAATCACATTTCTCCAGTCAACATAATTACAAACCACACATACACTACCAGAATCTAAAATGAAGTTTTGTATTACTTGATACTTGAATTCACATACAGAAAATTCATAGTTCAATGTAGTAATTAGAAATGAAAACACCTAAGCAACATCATCATTATGTCCTCAAATTCTGGTAGAATAAATGATACTCAAAAAACCACTTGTTTCTGGTTACAGTCCAAGAACTATAAATATCCAAGTGATAACAGAATTGCCACATATTTTCAAAACGAACCTTGTCCCATATGAGCTCAGCTCCATCCCCTTTTTCTGCTAAATGAACTCTCAAAGTCTCAATGCTCTTTGAAAAAAGACAGGCATAGCTCTTTACATCTAGAACCTGCTGGTCTTTCAGACCTAACTGAGGTTCATTTTGTTGATCTGATGCATTGGTTTCTTCGCCTAAGGGAAAAAATGTTAGAAATTTCACTTTTAAACATCATTCCTCTATTTTATTTAACAATTCAATGCTTGACCAGTAAGAAAATCAAAACGAAACAAATTCCATTAAAATAATTATCAGGGCAGCCCAGTGGCTCAGCGGTTTAGCGCCGCCTTCAGCCAAGGGCATGATCCTGGAGACCCAGGATTGAGTCCCACATCAGGCTCCCTGTATGGAGCCTGCTTCTCCCTCTGCCTCTGTGTGTCTCTGCCTCTCTCTCTCTCTCATGAATAAATAAATAAAATCTTAAAAAAAAAAAAAAAGAGAAACATGGAATAAAAATCAAATCTCTCAACAAAACAAAACAAATAATTATCAGAATGCTACAAAAGTCTGTGCAATGAAATTGCTAATAGTGAGGGACCTCATAAAGTTATTGGGGAATTCAAAGATACACTGTCAATAAGATGATAAGCATTATGCCCAACACATAATTAGCACTCAGTTAAATGGAAGCTATCGTTTGGTCTGTGAAGACATCTATTCATTAGTGTAGAGAACTGCTCCAAACTGACACCCCAAATCTCCTGGGACCCTTTAAGTTTCAATATACTGACCACTACTTTGCATAAATTAACTGAAATATAATTCAGATAAAGCACAGATACAATATGTGGAAGAGGCAGCAGGATAAACAAAACTTCACTTTCACAGTGCTTTTCCTCACTTCAAAGTTACAAGTATGTCCTCAAATTAAATCTTCAAAAGATACACACACAAAGGTACAAAGATGTAGGTGCATGTATTCTTATCACAATGTATCTTAACACCTTATTTCAGGGAAAATATGAAACAAATAAAGGTCATCCAATAAGGAGCTAAATAATATTGACTAGAAAGAGCAGTAAGAATATACAAATAGTATGATTCCATTTACGTAAGTGCATAAACAAATGCCCTTTGTTTCTATGCACAGTTGACTACCAAGACGTTCCCTAAATGTTAATAGTGGCTATTTCTCTAGGTGGCAAGATTTGCAGTGATCTTTCTTCTTCACATATTTCTAAACTGTTTGAATTTGTTACCACGAAATTCAGTGTTATTTAAAGATTTTAGGTGAGAGAATTTCCAATTTAGGTATCACAAGACAAGTTTTTAAGTTGGTTTGTATATGCATGTATTTATGTATGTATGTATGCAATATGTAATCTCTACACCTAATGTGGGGCTTGAGCTCACAACCATGAGGTCAAGAGCCAGATGCTTCCCTGAAAAAGCCTGCCTGGCAACCCATAAATGTATTCTTTACCTTGACTTTGTACTTCAGCCCAATCCAATGGAACTGGAGGTTTCCTTTTCCGCCACAGTTTATCCATTGTCAACAGATACCGGATATCATCTTTAAAAAGCTTAAAAAAAAAAAAAAAAAAAAGTTAAAATCCCACAAATCCTACAGTCCCCATGTTGATAAAATATAACAAAAATTTCACTGCTGGTTTACTATAATATACCATAAAATCTTAAAGACACATCATATACCAGCAGATTAGCAATTTCTAAAAGAAAAAACCCCACAAAACTTAAACCTTCTGTAAAAAGAAATATCACACAGAACACCTGCATTTGAAACAGTGAAAGCAGAAATGCTGAGGAAAACAGAGTAAGGGAACTATGAATAGTGCTCATGGCTCCTGCCCTCCCAACTCACCTCTCCAAAACACACCTCTAACGTTCTAAAGATCAATCTAAAGCAAAATCACACCAATCCCAAAGCTAAATAAATATACATCATTTCCACAAGAACTGAATAAAATCACTGAGCTCAGAGAGACCAGTTTTAACTAGTTAACTCCAAATTCAAGGTATAGCAATAACGCATACACATTTTAAAAGTAGAAAAACCAGAATTTAACCATCTGTAACATCTTTGAAATGTGGTCTGCCCTTGTGACCCCCAGTCTTCCCCCGCAAATCCCAAAACCAAAACAATTTTTTTTCAAAAACATTATAGAAGTGTCTGGGTGGCTCAGTCGGTTAAGTGTCCGACTCCTGATTTTGGCTCAAGTCATGGTCTCAGGGTCATGAGATCGAGCCCTGAGGCTCTACGCTGGGCATGAAGCCTCCTTAAGATTCTCTCTCTCTCCTCCTGGCTCACAAATGCACTCTTTCAAAAACAAAATACAGGGGATCCCTGGGTGGCTCAGCGGTTTAGCGCCTGCCTTTAGCCCAGGGCGTGATCCTGGAGACCCGGGATCGAATCCCACATCGGGCTCCCAGTGCATGGAGCCTGCTTCTCCCTCTGCCTCTCTCTCTCTCTCTCGACTATCATAAATAAATAAATAAATAAATAAATAAATAAATAAACAAATAAATAAATAAATAAATAAATAAATAAAATTAAAAAAAAAATACATTATAAACATTATTACATGTAGCCTAAGAGACTATCACAACAATGGCACTATCCTGTGGTGGAATTTCAGGTGATTTTCGAATATTTATTTTTTCCTCAGCTGAATTTTCTACTGTCAGATGATTTACTCATACATTTATTATATGTATCAGCTATGAATGTAAATCAGTTTAGTAAAAAATTCAAAACCATTTTTATTTTTATTTTTTTTTCAAAACCATTTTTAAATTTATATTTTATTTATTTTAGAGAGAGAGCATGAGCAAGGGAAGGCGCGAGGGAGAGAGAATCTCAAAAGAGACTCCCTGCTGTGCCCAGAGCCTGACGTGGGGCTCAATTTGATGACCCCAAGATTATGACCTGAGCCAAAATCAAGCTGCTTAACCAACTGAGCCACCCAGGTGCCCCCCAAATTCAGAACTATTTCTATCAAAATATATTCAATTCAGTCAATATTTATGAAGCATCCTTATATCTTTGGAAAACTAACCAAATATACAAATAGTTAAGAATACAAATTTAGTGTGAAAATAACACAGCTTTTAGCACCAGCAGTTGTTTTGAGGAATAAGAAAAGAGTTCAAGGAGATGGTAACATCTGAAATGGGTGCACAGGCAAGGAAATAAATTCAGTATGATCTGGGTAACCAATGTGGTTAGACCCACTTTATTATTTTTTTTAAAGATTTATTTATTTATTCCTGAGAGACAGAGACAGAGAGAGAGAAAGAGAAAGAGAGGCAGAGACACAGGCAGAGGGAGGAGCAGGCTCCATGCAGGAAGCTTGATGTGGGACTCAATCCCCAGACCCGGGATCAAGCGCTGAGCCAATGGCTCAGCCACCCAGGCGTCCCAAGACCCATTTTATAGATGACCTTAAGGGCTTGGCTGAAAAGTCTCCTAAGGTAATGGGGAATTAGCATGGTTTTCCACATACAAGGCTCCATTCCCCTTATCCAATTATTAAATCCTGGGAATCCCTCTGAGTTCTATAATAAACCACCTCCACGCTCTTTTCTCTTAGGCCTACAAACCATAGTCTAAACCTCTCTGCTTGCCTTACAATCACCTGTCCTTATTCTAATATTCCACAGCAATCTCAAAATGATTCTGTCATCTTCTCCTGGTCTCTAACCCCTATCCAACACACATGCTGCTCACCTCGCCTACTTCAGAGAAATAGCACCTTGTTCATTCTGCTGCCCAGCAGGAAACCAGGTAAAATTCCTAATTTTTCACTATTCCTCACCTTAAACATCTGAAGTCTTTTTTGTTTTTTAAACTATTTATTTCAAAGAAAGAGTGTGTGAGTGGCGGTGGGGGAGATAAAAAGAATCTTGAGCAGACTCCCTGCTGAACATGGAGCCCAACATGGGGCTCAGTCTCCAACCCTGGGATCACAACCTGAGCCAAAATCAAGACTTGGACACTGGGCAGCCCCAGTGGTGCAGCGATTTAGTGCTGCCTGCAGCCCAGAGCGTGATCCTGGAGACCTTGGATCAAATCCCACGTCAGGCTCTCTGCATGGAGCCTGCTTCTCCCCCTACCTGTGTCTCTGCCTCTCATTCTCTGTGTTTCTATGAAGGAAGAAGGAAGAAGGAAGAAGGAAGAAGGAAAAAGGAAGGAAGGAAGGAAGGAAGGAAGGAAGGAAGGAAGGAAGGAAGGAAGGAAAAGAAAGAAAGAAAAGAAAGAAAGAAAAGAAAGAAAAGAAAGAAAGAAAGAAAAGAAAGAAAGAAAAGAAAGAAAAGAAAGAAAAGAAAGAAAAGAAAGAAAAGAAAGAAAAGAAAGAAAAGAAAGAAAAGAAAGAAAAGAAAGAAAAGAAAGAAAAGAAAGAAAAGAAAGAAAAGAAAGAAAGAAAGAAAGAAAGAAAGAAAGAAAGAAAGAAAGAAAAAGACTTGGACACATCCCCTAAACACCATAAGTCTTGTTGAGTCTACTTTTTTCCCCACACTCCACTGGGAATGCAAATGGGCGTGTACTTCAGATTACTCTAACATTGTACAACTCCAGAAGGCACTGTCCCCTGTTGACTACAACAGGAATATCAGGTCCTAAGAATGGTGCACGGCATACCCTCTCTATCTGATCCTATAGACTACCTTTAATGGATTCCCACTGCCTTGGTTTACCATCCTTGTAATGACCTAGGACTTCCTGCTTGATGTAGGCTCACCTTATGTTTCTAGTCCGCTTCCCACTCTCCCTTTAGAATTATTTCAGTTTTCTGACCAGATACCTTCTTTATATATGTAGCACTTTTATCCCCAACCCTATTCTTTAAAGTCTTGGGTTGAAACGTCACTTCCTCTGGAAAATCTCTTTTGAACTCTAGTTCTAGTTAGTAGGTCTAATAACAATGTTTAATAACACTAATAACAATGCTAAGTCTACTTAGTATTAAAAATTCTAATGCATCTGATCTTAATGTCATGACACTCTGATTTTGATCTTACTTATTCAATGTTTGACTTTGCCTCTGCACTATGAGTTACCTACAAAGAGCTAGGACCTGGGGTGCCTGGTGGCTCAGCAGTTGAGTGTCTGCTTTTGGCTCAGGGTGTGATCCCAGAAGTCCAGGAGAGTCCCACATTGGGCTATCTACATGGAGCCTGCTTCTCCCTCTGCCTATGTCTCTGCCTTTTCTCTGTGTCTCTCATGAACAAATAAATAAAATCTTAAAAAACAAAACAAAAACAAAAAACCAAAGAGCTAGGACCCTATCTTCTGTCTTGTTTACCACTCTATCTCATTTCAGAGTGGTAACCAGCACACAGCAGATGCTTAGTTACCTACTGAATAGAGCTGGGAAACTCAAAATTAGAAAATACACTGTCACCATCCCTAACAGAGCTAAGTACATTTTAAGCATAACCAAAATCCATTTTTTTAAAAAAGCAGAATCCATTTTCTTAAGAAAAGGTTATAGGGGGTACCTGGGTGGCAAAGCTGGTTAAGTGTCTGCCTTCGACTCAGGTCATAATCCCAAGGTCCTGAGATGAAGCCCCATATAAGGCTCCCTACTCAGTGGGGAGCCTGCTTCTTCCTCTCCCTCTGTCTACTCATTCTTTCTCTCTCTCTCAAATAAGTATCTTTTAAAAAATTTTAAAAAGGCTAAAACAGGGAAATAAATGCAACAAGTTTAAAGAGTTCAACCTGTGACAGCTCTTGCACTGAGGAAGAGAGTAGATATATAAACTGGAGGAAGTAGTAGGCTATTTGCTTAGGATAGCGGAACCTGTACATGTTGGAAAGCAAACAGAAGGAGCCAGGAAAGATCAAGATGCAGGGCAGAAAGAAAATACTGTTTGAAAAATACAGTAAAAAAATTAAATTGGCAAAACATGGTGATAAAGAAAACAATTTTATTTTTTTTTAAAGATTTTATTTATTAATTAGAGACACAGCAAATGAGAGAGAGAGAGAGAGAGAGAGAGAGAGAGGCAGAGACAGAAGCAGGTTCCATGCAGGGAGCCCTATGCGGGACTCGATCCCGGGTCTCCAGGATCACACGGGCTGGGCTGAAGGCGGCGCTAAACCGCTGAGCCACCGGGGCTACCCAAGAAAACAATTTTAAAGAAGACAAAAGACAGTAACTTAAAAGGGAAACTCTTTAAGGCTATTATATTGTTCAGCAGAAACTTTTCAAGCCAGAAGTGGCATGATATAGTCAAAGTGCCAAATGGCAAAAATCTGTGGCCAAGAATACTTTAACCGGCAAACATACTATTCAAAATGGGAGATAAAGACTTTCCCATTCAGATCTGGGGAACACAGAGAACTCCCATCAAAATCAAGAAAAGCAGAACCACAGCAAAGCTTACTGCAATTAAACTGGCAAAAATATAGTGATAAAGAAATAAGTTACAGGGGGTGCCTGGCTGGTTCAGTCATTAGAGTTTGTTCATTCTCTATCTGTTTTTTTTTTTTTTTTAAGATTTTATTATTTATTCATCACACACACACACACACACACACACACACACACACACACACAGGGCAGCCCAGGGGGCTCAGCGGGTGAGCATCTGCCTTCAGTCCAGGGCATGATCCTAGAGACCCAGGATCGAGTCCCGTGTCGGGCTCCCTGCATGGAGACTGTTTCTCCCCCTGCCTGTCTCTCTGCCCTTCTCTCTTGTGTCTCATGAATAAATAAAATCTTAAAAAATAAATAAACCACTGAGCCACCCAGGGATCCCCACAATCTCAGGGTTTTGAATTCAAGCCCCACATTCACCATGAAGCCTATTAAAAAAAAAAAAAGACAGGGATCCCTAGGTGGCTCAGCAGTTTAACACCTGCCTTCGGCCCAGGGCGTGATCCTGGAGTCCCACATCAGGCTCCCTGCTTGGCACCTGCTTCTCCCTCTGCCTGTGTCTCTGTGTCTCTCATGAATAAATAAATAAAATCTTAAAAAAATAAAAATAAAAAAGACAAAGGTACAAAGGAAAAGTAAATGAACCTTTTTTCATAGCAATTTCTCTCAAGTAGCAGGAGGGGAAAAAAAAGTTTGCATGAAGTGGGACCTGCTCTTAATGGGTGCTTTTGTCCAATGGCTACAAGCCTGTTAATATATTCTTAAGGTCATCTGCTCAGTAAGGATAGTAAGATTTACCTATTGTATTCAAGAAAAGCTAAGAGGGACTCCTGGGTGGCTCAGTGGTTGAGCATCTGCCAGTGGCTCAGTGGTTGAGCATCTGCCTTTGGCTCAGGGCATGATCCCAGGGTTCTGGGATTGAGTCCCACATCAGGTTCCCTCTGCCTATGTCTCTAACTCTATGTGTCTCTCATGAATAAATTCTTTTTTTTTTTTTTTTGAAGAAAAAGGCTGGGTAGCCCGGGTGGCTCAGCAGTTTAGCGCTATCTTCAGTCCAGGGAGTGATCCTGGAGACCAGGGATTGAGTCCCACGTCAGCCTCCCTGCATGGATGGAGCCTGCTTCTCCCTCTGCCTGTGTCTCTTCCCTGCCCCCTCCCCACCATGTCTCTCATGAATAAATAAATAAAATCTTATATATGTAAAAAAAAAAAAAGGGTAACAAATCTCCAAGTATCTATTATGATAAACTTGCTAGGGAGTGGAGGCTAAAGAAGTAAAAAAACTTTTAAACACAGACATGAAAATCTAGCTGGGCTATAATTAGATAGAGCCAATTAAAACAATCTTGTAGATTTCTCTACACATATTCAGCAGGCAAATATATACTAATGAAGAGGGATTTGTCCAAGAATGAGAGAATTAGGGATTCAAGACTAATTCAGTAAATGTCCATCAGCTTCCCAAGAGATCTGAGCAGGACGGATCTAAGAGAAGATGAGAAACAGCAGGAAGGTCAATTACAAGGAAAATCAAGGGATCCCTGGGTGGCGCAGCGGTTTAGCGCCTGCCTTTGGCCCAGGGCGCGATCCTGGAGACCCTGGATCGAATCCCACGTCGGGCTCCAGGTGCATGGAGCCTGCTTCTCTCTCTGCCTATGTCTCTGCCTCTCTCTCTCTCTCTGTGACTATCATAAATAAATAAAAATTAAAAAAAAAAAAAAAAAAAAAAAAAAAAACAAGGAAAATCAAGAGGTTCAGTAAAAATGAGGGAAGGAAAGCCAACCAGACATATGTAAGGGAGCCTTTCTATTTTAATTTCTATACCGATTTAGGAAATTCCCAAAACTGCTTATCCTGATGACATCAATCAACTTATTAAGACAACACTGGGCATAAAAAACATCTACTTCATGTACTTTTTTTTAAACTTCAGGCTCAGAGTTCATTTTTATTTTTTTAAGATTTTATTTGAGAGAGAGACAGAGTGAGAGAGAGCATGAGTGGGGAGGAGAGGGAGAAACAGGTTTCCCACTGAGCAGGGAGCCCGATGCAGAGCCTGATCCCAGGACCCTGGAAATCATGACCCGAGCTGAAGGAAGACACTTTGACTGAGCCACCCAGGCAACTCTATTTCGTTTACTATTTTAAAACAAACAGAATAATAAACTAACCCATAATTATAAAGAAAGTAAATCTAACCTTGGTAAAAAGTTTAACTGGATCATATCCAGTTGATTTAGCCCATTCCTTAGTGGAAATACGTTTAATGTCACCATCTTCATTAGATGCTCTGGCTCTGGCTTCAGCTTCCATTGGTTCCCCTATAGAATGAACACCATTTTATTCGCAGTTATGGTAAATGTAGAACCAACCTCTCATCTACCTTTGAGGGACAAAGAGTCTTTCATGGAAGTCACCTACACATGACCTTCTGAGTTCAAAGACAAAGGAAAATAATACACTCATGAGCATCTTCTATTTCAGTTTCTGACAGCCACATGTAGAACAGTTCAAAATATGGACCTGTAATCAGATCTGAAAACTCTCTGCTCTATTTACTGCATTTGTAAAATTTCTGCACCTTGTCTTCACCACAAGGACTACTCATGTTTTAATAATCCATTTTAAATACATAATATACTATGTAACATAAAAAAGCAATTATTTTGTTTCTCCTCATGCTATCAAGTTAGCAAAATAAAGGTAGTGCTCACTAAGTAAGATAACATCCCCATCTACTCACAGGAAGCTTCAGGGTCAGCTCTGTCAGGGGATACTTCTTGATCAGCATCTTCTTCCCCAAACAACTGGCTATAAGAGCAATAAATATTTATGTTCAAAAAAAAAATTCTGAAGATTTACTTTTCCTACTTCACCCCAAAACAACTAATTTAGAATATTCCAAATCTTTAGGAGGAATGAAGAATAAACAATTGATAAATTATTTGGGATCCCTGGGTGGCGCAGCGGTTTGGCGCCTGCTTTTGGCCCAGGGCGCGATCCTGGAGACCTGGGATCGAATCCCACGTCGGGCTTCCGGTACATGGAGCCTGCTTCTCCCTCTGCCTAGGTCTCTGCCCCCCCCCCCCTCTCTCTCTCTCTCTCTGTGACTATCATAAATAAAAAAAAAAAAAGATAAATTATATTCCATAAGCTTAAAAGTATTAAAGCAACCTGTTCAGATAGTTTGCATTCTAATTTCAACCATAATACACAGCACGCTAAATTTTAGCACACCTATGTTCATTCCTATCATTTAGGCTCTGCAAATTTCTACATTAAAATATTTGATCAAGACACAGCTTTTACATTCCAAGTTGGAGAACATTCTAATGCCAGAATGGCACTTGTGAAGTATACCTGTAACTAGCTATTAAAAAAACATTATTACACATCTGCTA